>NC_082640.1:114523716-115213216 GCF_028023285.1 Balaenoptera ricei | reverse complement strand
CACCTTTTCTCACTTCCACTTTCAGGGATGTAGCACTTTGTGCCTTTTGTTTAATACTGGGGCAAAGGATACTGCATATAAAGACTTATTTTTTATATAAAATTAAGGGTTTTTTTTTCAGACTGGGGACTGATCTGACTTAAGAAGCTGTTAGTCATTAGTGAAAATCTGAGTGATCTTCTTGAAAGCAGAAATCAATCTGTGTAGACATATGACCTTATCTAATGAGATGGTACTTCTGATTATTGATCCTTATAAATCGAAGTACATGTTGGGAAGTGGCATGTGGGGAGAAGGTGTTCCCTTTCAAGAAGCCTGTTTGGCAGGTGATGATATCATCCTATAATTGAGCAGTGTGTGGATTTGGACTTTATTTTGGTCATTAAACTTTAGCTATAATATTAGACATTCTTATCACTGCCTATTTACTGTTATGTAGAACAGCCCACTCCCCAGTCTTCATATTTAGTCAGTTTCCCCCACGTGTAAAGAACGTTCAGGGTCTAAGAATGGAATGTTTTGTTTGTGGAGACATCTCTGTTTTGTGTAGCTGATGTGTGAATAATATTCTTCCTCCCAGTTCTGGCTACTTCCCCCTGTAGTTGGCAGTTACTTTTCTGGTTGGTAATTGGTCTTTGTGTGTCATTTTTGGGCATGTGTACACCATGCCTCCTTGGCATTCTGTCAAATTGTTCTGGATTTTCTCATTACTTCTCATCACTGTCTCTGTCACCACATCATGCTTCTCAGTCCCTATTTTCTTCAAAGACCCATCTGTGTTGCCTTCAGTGAACTGTGCCTATCATGGCTGTCACTCCTGTCTTAGCATAGCCACAGCTTCTTGTTCAAACTAGTTTGGTCCCAGAGAGTCAGAATAACTGTGAATTCTTTTGCTTTCCCTTCACATATGGAGCTCTATATTATTAATACTGTGTTTTCCCTTTACTTCCTATTTCAGAAGATCTGTTTCACCTTGTTAATCAAGATTAGATTATTTGGGGAGATTTTTACTGATAGATGGGGCCACTTTCTGTTTATTAGTTAATAAGCTCTTGACTTTGATAGTGATCTGCTGTGACTTCTGTACTTTGTTGGGTTGTTACTTATGAGCAATTTCTCGGTTACCCATATCACGTAAATTCTTAAGTTACAGGGCTCTAGTCTCTTGATCCAACTACCAAAAATCCTGGCCCCATTCATCTTTCTCTTCTTGCCTCCTTTCAAAGGCTAGCCCTTCCCTCTGTGTCACCTGTATCCCATACCTTCTTACTTTCTCAAGGACTATGCTCTTCTGGCTGTCTTGTCTCCATCCAGCTCTAGGAAACTGTTCTCATAGGTACACCTACATGTTTTCATGTCTTCCATTTAAAAAATAATCCTTTTATGACTCCAGACCTCCTGCCAACCTTTCCTCTTAGCCTCATTTCCCTGGAGAGATGTCTGCACTTGTTTTGGGTACTTGTTAATTCACCCTTTAGCCTACTTCAGTCTGGCCAAGACCTTTCCCACTTGACTTCTGCTCCTGACAAGGTTGTGCGGACCCCCTGTGCTAACCCACTGGCCAGCTTTCCCCTCCTCTTCACCTCATCTCTTAGTAGTTTTCAACACAGTTGACATCTCTCTGCCTTAAAATCATTTCTCTCTTGGCTTCAGACATACCATACTCTCTCTTGGTTATCCTTCCACCCCATCACTAACTGTTGTTTTTGTCTCCACTGCAGATCTCCTGTACCTTAATTCTTAAATTTGGAGACTCTCAGGCTCTGTCCTGGGGTCCTCTGTTATTATACTTCCTCTCTTTCTCTACATTCTTAGTGCTCTGATCAGTAAGTATTAGGGATGATTATTTCTAATCTTTATACGGTATTTATAATAAGAATTTACATAAACTGCCTAGCATACAGAAAATATTCCATAAATGGTGCTGTTACATACTTCTTCATCTTTGTTTCTCTCATAAACTTGTACATCGAGTAGACTCCACTATTTGTTAAAGGAAAGAATAGTTGAATTTATCTTTCTTTGGTTTCAGACATTCAATATCTTGGTTTCCTATTAGGTGTCAATTGCCACACACTCTCTCTAAGAAGACGTATATCCAGTCCACCAGACATTGGGGCAAACATTTTAAGATCATTTTTTTTTTGACCCACCTACCTTTATTGGTCTACTCTCTTGACTTCACCCATTTTGATTGTTCCCAAATCCAGTGTGCATCCCTGAAAGTCATGTAGTTACTAATTTTAGGAAAAAATTATTAAATTATGTTTCTAATTAAGATGCTTTTGAGAAGAGTTCAATGAGTTAGTATAAGTTTGTAACATACATAAAGCTCTTAGAACAATACCTAGCACCGAGTCAATGTCTGGTAAATGTCAGCCGCTATTTTTTAAATTCTTATTATTCGGCAACATAGGAAACTCCTTGAGGGAAGGGCAAATCCATCTGTTTATGGACATTGTGGCAGTGATGGTCTGACTTTCCTTTTCTGTAGGGTAGGGTTTTCAGGTATTGTCCAAAGGCTGACCAGTTTAGGACAATGCGAGGTATGCAGAAAATAGCAGATTCCTGGGCTCCACTTCATCAGACTTACCATACTAAGATCTGTGAAAGTGGGAACTAGGAATCCGTTTGCTAAAACAAGTTTTCCTGGTTGGTTCTTAAACAAAGTCAAGTTTGAGAATTATTTTTGTACCCAATAAATTGTGAGTCCTTGGAGGTACAATATCTTTCGAAACATCATCCATGGTGTAGTTACTTAATAAATGGTTTGTGGAATTATAGACCTTAGAGAGCATTGGGTCCATTGCCCTCGTGTTGCCAACAGGAAATAGAAGCCTAGTGAGAAGAATCTCCTTCCCCAAGATCAGATCATTTGCTAGTGATAGAATCAGAGCTGAGGCTCAGGCTTTCTGGCTCCCAGTTCTGTTTACTTTACACATTCCACCCAAGCTCCCCACACCCACATAATGGCTCAGAGGTTTTCCAATGTGCCTTCCATTAGGCAGTGGAGGGACTGTCCTAGGGGAAAACAGATGAAGGAGGAAGAAAATGTGAGAGGAGACAGAGTGATCTAAAGGAAAAGAAAAAGAGAACCCAAGAAGGTGATTGGGATTTTGTAAGAAGACCATAGGTTTTGATGATAGGAGGGTTTAGGGGAAACAAGAAAGGAGGTTATATATAAATATAGAGAGCAGAGTAAAGGTAGGAAAAACTGGGACAGGACTGTAATGGGTAAATGTTTACGTTTCATGCTCGAAGTGTCCACAGTCCAGTGTAGTGATGAGAGCCCTGGATTGAAGACTGGTTTCAAACTCTTCAGCAACCCAGACTCCTGGACAAGCTTCCCAAGCTCCTTCTAGTTCCAGCCTCTCCAGCTTTGATCTGAATGTGATAAAGTGACCAGTGCATTGTGGTCCATTCAAGGCACTCTCGGGTTTTCACTGGGGAAAACGATGGGCTCCAAAGGAAACCCTCCCCCATATTCCTAATGCCCTCCCCACATGTGCCTGAGCATGGCTGATAGTGCAAGGACTCTGCGACTGTGATGCATTTTAAAGTAACTTTAATTAGAACTTTTTCATTGGTGGGGGGGTTAAAGCAAGAAGAATAACAGCTGTGTTTATCTACCTCTGCCTGAGAGCGAGGCTTCCCGCCCATGCTGGAGGTGGTTGTACCCTTGGCTGCTCTTGGTGGTGGTCAGCATGTGCAAGATTGACGGTGACCAGACCTTCTGTGCAATGGCAGAACTCCATAGGGTTCCTCCTGCTTTTATTATTACTCATCTTCAAATAGAAAAAAAAAAAAAAAAAAGAACGGTCAGGCTCCTTTTACTCATTCGTTCCTTGAATTGACAGCTTTTTGTTGCATACTCTGGCCTCTTCTTGGGGAGGAAACTACATTTGACTGGCTAAAGAAAGATGGAGAAAGGCCATGGCAAAAAAAAAAAAAAGAAAAAGAAAAAGCCCTAATTTCTGTTCAAAATATGTTTGGAGGGAAAACAAAGCATGTAAGAAATTCATGTTGGGCTTCCTTGGTGGCGCAGTTAAGAATCCACCTGCCAATGCAGGGGACACGGGTTCAAGCCCTGGTCCGGGAAGATACCACGTGCCGCAGAGCAACTAAGCCCATGTGCCACAACTACTGAGCCTGCGCTCTAGAACCCGTGAGCCACAACTACTGAGCCCTTGTACCACAACCGCTGAAGCCCGCGTGCCTAGAGCCCATGCTCTGCAACAAGAGAAGCCACCGCAATGAGAAGCCCATGCACCGCAACGAAGAGTAGCCCCCGCTCGCCGCAACTAGAGAAAGCCCGTGTGCAGCAACAAAGACCCAACGCAGAAAAATAATTAATTTTTTAAAAAAAGAAGAAATTCGTGTTGCTTAACACAAAAAAGCAACAAATGAATTTCAGTGACTATATACATAAATAACAATGTTGAATCACCTAATTATAAATTTTTTTAAGTAAGAAAACAGGTGTTCATTCCAGTTCATTGGTACTTTCGAGTCAAAGCTGGAGTCCCTGCTGTTCAAAATTTTTAATGATTTTTACTTAAAGGTCAAGCTAGAGGCATTATACGAACCAGTGAAACCAACTTTTATTCCTTTCTAAATCTTATAATCCAATTATATAATAGTGCATTGTACTAAATATATTCAGCTCAGTAGTGAAGAAAAACTGGTCTTTATTATCTGTAGCAATTAAGTTTTCAAATGTCCTTCTTTACTTCAGAACGAAACCTGGCAGTTTTCATTGAGTGTACCTTTTTAACAAAGAATTCAGGATTTAATTGCTGAATGTCATAAGGAACATAGAACAGATGTAAAAAATGTAAGGTTTTGATTCTGATGGAACTTTGAGAATAAATCATTTATCAGTTAAGATTCAGTTCAGCTGCACATAATGAAAAACCTGAATAAACAGTGGCTTCAAGAAATTGGGAATGCGTTTTTTCACCTAGGCGTCCAGCGTGGGTATCACCACTCTTCCGCCTTTTAGCTCTGCCCGAGTTGCCTTGTGTTTGCAAGAGGAATGGGCCATCTGCAGGGTCACACCTGCCTTTCTGGAAGGCAGAAGGGTCAAACCAGGAGACAAAAGGAGCAAGCCAGCTTTCAAAGAGTTCTCCCAGAAACCCAGGTGACCAGCAAGTGCGTTTCCTTGGTCAAGACTCAGTCACATGGCAACGCTCAGCCTTGAGTGAGGCTGAAAACACAGTGCTACCTTCCCATCACCAAAATCAGGGTTCTGTTGAGAAGAAAATGGATATTGGGTGGGCTACTAATAACCCTATCATCCCCTGGAGAGTGAACATACACATTTTCTGAAAGGGTCTTCACCTTAAAGAACTGATTCTAATTAACTTAAGATTTTTCTCTGACCCTTCTTTCACTTGTTTTCTTCTCTGGGCCACGTCACTTTCCTCTTAACTAGTAAGTGTACCCATCTTGATGTTTCTGCTTCATAGCAATCAGTTCAAAAACAATTAAATATGCACTTAGCTATTGGTCTGTGAATTGGGAAGAGGCCAAAAGGGCACAAGTCACCCCATTACCTTTTGTGGCGATTCATGCCACTTGTGAGTAATTGACTTGCTCTTTTCGTGGTCTTCACAGCACTCACTACCTGCCCTCACATCAAGGGTGGCTATGTTCAATAAATGCTGAATAAAAAATTCAACTGTCAGTGATAAAAGCATGAGGACAAGATAACTGACCGTTGGATTCTGGCCATTTCATTATTCTTGGGAAGAGGGTGAGGGAATACTGTTCATGCATCGTGATGACAGTTTTCTGCAGAACACACTGTCTCCCACCCACCGTGGTCCCTGAGGGCCCTTAATCTCGTCCCCTCAGTGATGGGACTGTATGTGGCAGATACCACTGTAACCACTGGGGAGTTTTCTCACACACTCACCTCCTCCTTCCCACCTTCACCCAATGAGGGTGAGCCATTTCCAGGTAATCTACTGGTGTCACCCTTCTGCCTCCTCTGGATGGAGTTGTTGGCAATGTGCATTTGGTTATCCAGTCTGCTTTGAAATATGGTTCTAATTTTCTCCAATAAACATGAGGTTCAGATGGTACCCCTTGTGCGCCTTTGGTGTTATTATCACTCTTAAGACCTCCACCGAAGGGATCGAAAATGGTTCAAGACCTATTTGAAGAGTTGGTTTCTGGTTTTCTTCTGCTTACTCTGCTTCCCTTCATTTTCTTTTAGGAATCCTGTCAAACTCCATCCTGCAGTTTCATTGAATCATTGCTCTTTACAAGTTGACTGTGTTCCCAATCCCAGATTTTCATTCTCTCCTCTTCTCAGGAGTCGATCTCTTCACAATCTAATTTCTCAAACACAGGATGAGTTGAAATAAGCCCCTCCCCCAGACAGATGTGCTGAGGAGGCACTTGTGCAGATGTACAGCATGGAAGCCTGTTGGCATTCAGCCGGCAGCGCCTGGACCTGTACTCATGGGCTCTCAGAGACTGGAGGAAGTTTTACCTCATTCATTAATTTGTACAAGTCTCTGGGACGGGTGGTCCCTGACTTAAGTACATATGATGGCACTTGCTCAGGCAGAGGAAGGAGCCAAGGAAGAGGGAGGACTGAGACAAAAAAGGGTAGACACCTAGGAGTAGGTAGAGGGGTGTACCAGGTGGAGGGCTCCTGGCCTGACCCCAAGGGGGAGAACCTATTGCTGGGCTCTGTATTCATGGCAGTGAACCTGATGTAGCTAGTGGATACAGAGTCTACTCTGTAATGGCCCCTGGACAAAAGTTGGGACTCCATTTAGAATTATAAGCTTGTAATGATCTGTTGTTTGCTTATTTCTTTATTATTCACAACCCTCTGACACTCTTATAATAGCCACTCTTTTCCCTAACCCCACACACAACCTTCGTGTCTGTGTCAGCCGTATGGATTAATCTGATGAACTTGCATATTTTTCCATCTTCCTTTATTTGCATTTCCTATTTCTGTACTCATCTGAATTCGGTGAGTCCTTCCAACTTCCCCTCACATGTCTGTCCCAGATCCCTGCTTGAGTCCCCCAGCCTGATTGGATGCCCCTCACCTGTACTCCCATAGTGTCCTTGTGCCTCCTAGTCACATTGTCCTGTAGTTTAGGTTTGCTTCTCTTCCCTCCTCCTAGATGGCAGGACTTTGAGGTTAGTGACCATATGTTATTCAGCATCCTAAACACAGTGTCTAACCTGGTGTCTGACAGAAGGTATTTGCTCAGTACTATTAGCTGAATTAATGGATAAAACCTAAAGAAACTGGTTCTGTTGTCAGATGTCATAGCTGCCTTTTTCCTCTCTCCAATTCACACAATAGATCCTACTTGCCAAGTCCCTGTATGATTACTTAGTTTCAATGTCTATTTGGGTTTGGGGTGAGGTGGAGTGGAGTGGAGTGGGGGAAGTTGCTGTGGGAAGAGAGAGGAAGGGGAGTGATTTCAGAAAAAGGTTTGCTTGCAGGTCAACAGGTCTCTGACATGCACCAGCATAAAAATCGACCTACGGTCCTTATCATTCTACAGCCAGCCTATTTACTGAAAGGTCAAAAATGAGGCATCGAGCATCAAGGCAGCAGAGCAATAATGAAAAGCAGCCGATGACAGATTCAGGATAAAGGGAAGATGAACATCATCTTACCCACAGACTATACAAACACTTCATGCATTTCTCACCCATGGACCCACCATCTGGCTGAATGCTTTCAATATGAATGTCCATTTTCCATAATCACAATTCTGAGCTGCACTTTGTTTGCCTTGTCCCTTTCAGCAATCATATTTCCCACTAAGGTTACGTGTGCCTATGTGAAGGTAAGAGTTTTGGAACTGGAACCATCCTTCTCCATTCCTTCTAAATTCCAGATCTTGTCATTTTATCTTATATTGGGAACCATCCCAGTAAAACTCATCCTTTTTACCCCAGTTGGGTGTTTTTCTTCTTCAGGTACCAGTTGGATAGACAGGCAGGTCATCCTCCGAAGTTAATCTCTAGGGCTTAAATTGCTCTCTCAACTTTATAAAAACATGACTATCTCAAAAAGAGAGCAGTATTTGGGAACTGGAGTGTAGGAGGTCAGTAATGACATACCTTTTTAAGATACTGGGCAAACAGGCAACAGAACCCCTCTCTTTCTAAAGGATGTGGATGGGGCCTCAATTTGCTGTATTCTGTAATATAAAGGTCTAGAGATGTGCTGTCCAGTATGGCAGCAACAAGCTATATGTGACTTTGAACACTTGTAATTAAAACGAGTCCCAATTAAGTTGTGCTGTAAGTCTAATATATACACCAGATTTTGAAGATTTAGTACAAAAGAAAAGAATGTGAAATAACTCAACAGCCTTTTTATGTGTATTACATGTTGGGTTAATTAAAATATATTATTAATGTCATCTGTTTCTTTTTACTTTTTAATATAGCTGTTAGAAAATGAATGTTGTCCACATTTTATTCTATAGGACAGTGAAGTTCTAGTGTTGTAACATCATGATACAGTGCACATGCAGTATACATAGTAGGAATTCAGTAAACCTATCTTGATAGCTTTGACTTAGAGATAATGGCCATTCCCAACTTTCGAACAACAGAAAATTCCTCATCTTCCCTTCTCAGGTTAGCCCAACAAAGCTGTAACCCCAAGGGTACATATATCTAACTGAACCTTTTGCTAAAATCTTTCATTTATCTCTGTTGTTTCCAGAGGAAACCATTGCTTTTCAGTTGCCTAACTGAGCATCTAGGGTTGGAATCAAGACTTCCCAGACTAGAAGTCAGGAAGATACTCAGACACCAAGAGCGAGAATTACGTTCATCCATATGGTCTGCTGATGCAGTATCTCGGTTGCCTTGGCCACCAGATCACCACGAGGGGATGTAAATGTTATTAGGCAAATGCAGCAAAACATCTTGGTATTTAGCTTGATCTAAATTAATCATACCTCTTTAGACAAAGGTAAATAAGTGCAATGTGGTTATTTTCTTTTCATGTAATGTTGAGATGTAATTAATTTACTGCCTTTCAATCCCTTGTACCCACCTAATTTTTTTCAATTCTGGGTTAATGGAACTTTCTGGGTCCCTGGAGTTGACTACTTAAGTTTAAGCTCTTTTTCCCCTGGACATCAACAGCCTGCTTTGTTAGTTCACCGGTGAGGCTTATTTGAGCATGTTGAACAAGTGTTTACACAGAAACTGGGCTAGACCATGTCTTAAATCAGCATGGTGACTTTTCTAATAGGAATGTCTGGCTAATGGGGAGACGACTTGATGGTTAGGGGTTTTGTGAAAGCTTTTGGGTGTGGTTCACCACGGAGATGCTTTTTGCTCTGTTTCCAGGAAGGCCAGGGCTGACTTGCCCCCATTAGGAGCAAATAATATTTAAAAATTCAAACGTCATTCCTTATAATGCAGTTTAGTTCTGGTATAATGAGCAAACTTTGTTTGTCCCTTTTCTTATTAAAAGCTGAAAGACTGACTTCCTCTGGTCCTTAGAATCGGGAAGGGGATTTGGTGTAGACATCAATTTTTAAATGCCTTAGAAATGGAGGAACAGTGTCTAATGTAAAATGGACCGGGCTTTTGTGGTGGGGTGTTATTTTTCTTAGCAGAGATAAAGTGTGAAGTTAAGTATTACAATCATAAAATCATCAAAGAGAGAAACGGAATCTTTTGAAAGACTGAATCTTTGCATGACTGTGTTAGCTGTTATAGAGATATTAGGAGATGAGCAATCCTCAGCGCCGGTAAGCAGGGCACATCATCTGATGAAGCAGCTCTCCTGCAGTTACCTGTTCACACATTGTGGTTAGTATTACCACTTCTATTTTTTTTAAAAAGTGCTGAGATTGCCATGCTCCCTGCATATTTTGTGTTTTCAGTCCAACAGCCAAATACGAGAATCTAGCCCTGATGTTCTCCTATATAAAGTTTTATGTGATTTCCATTGCCTGGTACGATGTGTGCACTGTAGATAAACAAGATGAATTATTTTCTTGCCCACATAAAGCTAGGCAGAATTTTTGTGTATAATTTTACATCTGATTAACGTGTTACTGCATTTGTAGAGTGGTAAAGTATAAGTGATTTTTGATTGGCAGTTCTAAAATGCCTTCCATCCATAAAGCCCAGAACACTGGAAGCAAAATGATTACCCAAATCTCTGAAAACCTGAACGTACACAGGCAATATTCTTTTATCTCAGCCAAATGGCTATGTGCACATGTACACACACACGTACACACACAGGGACTATAAAGCTTAATGTCAAATGGTAATATTTAAAGACAAAACTTATAGCCAGGAAAATAATTGCTTAATTATTATCATGTTTCTGGGTGTTCACACATTTAAAACATATCAGCTATAGTCAGAAATGGTAATATAAATTACTTTGTTTCCTATATTTCTAAGATGTATTTTTTTTTTTTTACATTTTATTCTGCAATTGGGATATATCTTAGAGTCTGTGACATCTTTAAATTGTTATCAGCCAGGTGGCCATCGTGACATAATTGTGATTGCTGTGCAGACTGGATATAACTGCCCATATTGTCATCACGTCATTTAAGGTAGATGGGATTTAATTGCCCTGTAAGCTGCCTTCAAAAAGATTATGCCATTCAGTGTATATATAAAGGCACAGGAACAGAGCAACGTGATATATGATAAGTCTAAGTCTAAAAGAGCTCTTTCAGAAAGTATGAAATAGAAGAGTGTGGTCAAAAAACATTGTGTCACTGTTTAATTGATGATTTCTTTACTTATTTAGAGTTACATTAATAATAGTACATCTTGATAATCAGTAGTGACCTGGATATGATGAAAACCAAAATATGAGATCAGGGCCTTTGTGACGCGAATGTAGATTTTTCTCCTTTACATTCTTCCTGTGGGTATATTTTCCATTTCTCCATCTCACTGCAAACTAGTGATCTCTTCTGTCTGAGGCAGCATTGCTGACTCAGCATCCAGAGGGCATGCCCCTCTGGTTTTGGTGCATCTGATGCATCCCGAGTGAGCTAAGGAACAATCCACCTGTGTTCTTTTGCCCATAGTCTGTGTGTGTGTGTGTGTGTGTGTGTGTGTGTGTGTGTGTGTGTGTACAATAGTGTTGAAAAGGCAAATGGCCAGTGTTCAAGTCGAGTTGGGACTAATGAAACAGAAAAAGCCGTTAGACTCCCAAATGGCCCTAAGTCTTGACTGTGACCTAACACAGGTCTCTAGCCGACAGAGCTAATCTGCTACAGACACAAAAACTAAGCTAAGTTCAAAGACATCTGGTCCTACCCAACCTAAAGCTACACTTGTAAATGAAAGGAAGCCTCACCTGTGCTCTGTGATTCTACATGTATTCTCCTGTTTTTCTTGTTTGTTTGAGACTCCTAGGCTAGATCTCTCCTGTGAAAGTAGATATGAATGAGAGTTGCCAAGTTGTTTCTGTCTGGTCCATGCATGGATGCTAAGTTGTTTTGTGGTATGCGTTTATCAGGAAATGATTATTTCCACGGACAATGCAACATTTGAGAAGAAACCCTTTCTAGGTGGAGATACGTCAACTAATCTTGGATTTCAAGGAAAGACTTCAAAGAAAGAGCAATCTAGTACAATTCTATTCTAGTTTATTCTAATTCTGTAATTCTATAATTCCAGGCTTATTATAATTCCATAATTGTGTATTCTAAAAGTAGAAGTTTTATATTTTTATGGACATGTTTACTCTTATGTTTTCAGACAGTACTATTGTTTTGTATGCAAAGCCCATCTGACTTCATCTTGGATTATCTTAAATTTCACTTCCTCTTGCAATTCGTTTACTGCATGTACTGCCACAGTTTTCTTTTTCCTGTTAAAATTCAGATCATTCCTACTTGTTTTGCTTTAGTTTGACTTTTGATGAGCTCTTTTTCACATGAATCGTGCATATGGATTTTTTTTCCTGGTTTTTGTTTTTTTATCTGTTCTCTTTTTTTTGGACATTTTACCTTCAGTTCATTTTCAACTTTATTTTCTACCTTTTCTACATCTCCTACCCTTTTCTCCATTGCCCAAAATGTATTTCCTTAATTTGGAGATTCCTATATTATCAATGTTGTCCAGGAATATCTATCTCCAGTGGAGAGGCTCTGCAGGAAACATTATGGTAAAATGGTTTATTGCTTTGAGAAATTGAGTGCATGTAAAAATCCTACATTTGCCCTTTCCACTTTTTCATATTTACTAAATGAGTTTCATTCAATGCTATATTTGAATATCAATTTTTGTAAAATACAGCTCTAGATGGTACAGAATTTCTCTCTGGGAAGATGAGTCTCCTAGAGAAGTTTCCATCTTTTCGTTTTGTGCCCCCCGCTCTTCCACCCATCCCACTGTCCTGCTCACCATACTCCAGTACCTGAAACATGGCAGGCATTCTGCAAATACGGTTGAATGAATGAGTCTGTCTTTAAAATGTATTTTTTTTCCTTCCCCCAAAACAAAGAAGCCCAACTGTGCCAGGAGAAGTTTGGTGGAAGCTCTGAGGAAATGAGGGAGAAAATGGGCAATAACTCTTAGCATCTGACTTTTTCATCTTGGGTTGGGGAAGTTGGTTAAACAATAGCTTTCTGAGGATGTGCAATATGCTTACACAAGAAGGTATTAATTTTTACACTTCCAGGTGATTTCTTTTAATTACTTTTATTCAAATATCAGTGTAATAACCATTTAAAAGTTTTCTTGTGAAAGAGTCGAAATCCTTAATCCTGTTACTCAAACTCACACTTTTCAGCCCTTGTCCATGTTCTTTCATACAGTTGTGATTTTAGTAAACCAACCCTTCTCTATATCTGAGTAGGATGTCTCAAGAAATGTCCTCTTTCATGTTACTGGTTAATTGTGATGGAAGACATTCTGGGTGTGATCACCAGAATAATGAAGTGATTTATTTAGTTCATAGAGAATAAGGCACAGAGCGTTCCCCCCTCCCCCCAACAGTCATCGTGAAAGAATTTATTTTCAAGACTACTGTATGCAGGTAAAAGTTGTGTTCATAAAATCTGTGTTATAACTAGCACAATGATCGTCTCAAAAACGTGTGGTCAAGATTTCATCATAAAGGATATGCTTTATTTTTTTTAAGGAAATGGGGCTTTTCTTCAGAAACTACAAGTTCAAGGGACAAATGAAAAATACATGAAAAAAAATACTTTCCACAATTTTAGGAAAATGCAGGTGCAGTGAGATCTGAGACCAGCGCGGACTATGTTATCTCTGAGTGATTTGTCCTGGTCCTGCTCTACCTGAGCAGTGTGATTAGTCATCAGAGGAGCACATCACAGCCTAAAGTGGATTTGGTTTCAAAAGTGGATTCGTCCCGTGCTAACAGAAGCATAGCAGGTCTTGAAGAAACCAAACAATATTTCTGTACCTATGGCCTGGGGAATATTTGTAAGTTAAAGTGCCTCTAAAAGTTCAGCCTTGCACGTTGAAGACACAGCTGTGTTTTTTTCGTATAGTAATGAAGTGCTGCTTTGTGAGTAGGAGGCTGCATATTTTCTGCATTGTCTAGAAGCCATTTTGGTGTGACACTGCTAGCATTTCTGCCAGACTACACTTTTCTAAGGGCTGGGATCCAAGGGGAGGAAGGGAAAAGGAGTTCAGTGGATCGTGTTTTCATTCCAACTTACTGAACGATGCCCAGGGTGAAGCAGAGGTCACTCTCCCATCCTTTGTAGAACATTTTTTTTCTCCCCTTCAGCCTTTTCAAGCTGGTACAGTCTATAACGTTTTGTTGCTGGTATAAATATCTAAGTTGAAGAAATTCCACTTGTGCTGTATATTCTCCTAGTACTAAGAATCTAAATGCGAAACCAGACAGATGTTTATCAGCTTCCTGGGAAGTTCAACAGTAAAATTTCCTGAAACTGCCAATGTGGGCACAAATGCTTTTTAGAACTGCCAGCTACTACTTGAAATCTCTGCAGTCTCTGGTAAGAGACAAAATAACTTGCTGTCCCAGAAAAGGAATGGTTTGGACTAGATGTTGTCTTAAGGGAACAGAGATGTTCAGAAATCCAGCCTGTGTGTCTCACACCTTAAAGTGATGGACGGGAAACAGTTTCAGCTCTGTGCAGGTGTGTGGAAAGAGGGAACGAAGATGTTTGCCATTGCAGTGTCTACGGTGTCCAAGGAATGGAAAGATTGAAAGCCTTCTGAGAACTCTTTGATTTTGGAACAACTTTTTTCTGAAAGGCCTATGACTTGCCAAAGAGAAGAATTTTCCCCAAACTTAGAGATTTTATTCAAAATAACCAGTCTCTTCTTGGCATAGGTGATGAGTAGATTTGTGAAGAATAGATTTTTTTTGGAGGCCTGTATTCACTCTCTATTTTGGAGCATATTCTTCTTTTCTGCTGGGTTTCAGGGTGAGGTTTGGAAACCTGCAGGGCATATTTCCCTTTGTTGTTCTGCTGAACTTTTACCTGATATCTTCTGTCGTCCATTGGCCTTGTAGAATGTCACACATTTTTTAAAATTTTTTATTTATTTATTTATTTATTTAATTTATGGCTGTGTTGGGTCTTCGTTTCTGTGCAAGGGCTTTCTCTAGTTGTGGCAAGCGGGGGCCACTCTTCATCGCGGTGCGCGGGCCTCTCACTATCGCGGCCTCTCTTGTTGCGGAGCACAGGCTCCAGACGCGCAGGCTCAGTAATTGTGGCTCACGGGTCCAGTTGCTCCGCGGCATGTGGGATCCTCCTAGACCAGGGCTCGAACCCGTGTGCCCTGCATTGGCAGGCAGATTCTCAACCACTGCGCCACCAGGGAAACCCATATATATATATATATATATATTTTTTTTTTTTTTTTTTTTTTTTTTTTTAATCTAGTGCCTATGTTGGGTTTTAATTTCCAACCCAAGGGAACTACGTGGATTGATATTCAGAGGGCTTTCATTTTTCAGTAAATTTAAAGAACACTTAAAAACTCTATTCTCTTCTGAATACCCATGTACCAGAATACTAGAAATGTTTAAAAATCTGGGAGTGCATGGTCTGAAGTACCTTTAAAACAAACAAATCAAAATAAACAGTGATCAGATATGAGGACTGCCAGCCTGGCTTGGAAGCTCTGAGCTGGTGATTGCATGTTTTTGCTTTAATCACCAAGATACTAATTTATTTCAGCTATGCGTTTCTTGTTTCTATGTATAGGTTTATCAGTATCTGAAGTGACTGCTCATAAACTGGAAAGTGGTGTCAAAAGCCGGGTAGGTTATCCAATTCTAATCCGTGTTCACAGTGTGAGGTTGCTAATAGACTAATAAGCTAGTAGGAAAAGAAATAATGAGTTTATGAGCTAGAGACACCATTAAAATTGTAAATGAACAACAACATATGGCTGTGATGAGAATAAAAACAGAAATTGAGGAAAAAAATAAAAAATAAAACACAAAACAAACCCCAACATGTGGTTTGTTTAGAAGCATTGACAGGGAGCAAGGTTAATGAGGGTAAACTGGAATCTCTATATTCCAGAATATTCTTTCCCAGCTTTCCAGTCATTTCCGTGGTGCTGGGGCCTGAACCCTTCTGTTCCCCTATGTACTTGTACATAGTTTTTAATTTTCCAGTTGTTAGTGATGCGTATTTGTATCAATTAGGCCTGGTTTTCTAAGGAAAGTGAGAAGTCTGTAGGGTGCTGACAGATCAATCTGGTTAGGGCTTGATTATTCTAAATTCGGGGGAACTCTTTTGCGATAGGCAGGGCACCTCAGGGCACCTCTGTGTTTCAGTTTTCTACTCTCTCTTCACCCGTCCCTCCACTCACTTGTGCGCAGAGGTGTAACAACGTTGGATAGTAATTCAAAAGCTGTCTGTGCAGTAAATGAAGATTAATGAGAATTAAGCCCCAGATTAATTATAGTTCTCCAGAACTAGAGAAAAAGGACTTTTTGTTAAGTTGCAAATATAAAGATTTGGGAATATTTCATTTTAAACGTTAATACAGCACAATGAAGGGAGGGAAACTATAATAAAGAAAAATAAGCCCCAAACATAGCTGGTTGACATTTCTGCTAATGTCACCCGAAGGAAAGCTACTGCAATTCATCCCTTGGACCAAGAGGGACTATGGGTCTGACGCAGCACAGAAGCGGGTAAAAAGGCCAACATCAGGAGTGACTTAGAAAATAAATAAACTGTTCTTTGAAGATGTCTTTAGGGAAAAGGTTATTGCAAAGTATAATAGTTAGAAAAACTTTCTCTGGAAATCAAGATTTGAGTGATAACACTCGATAAAGGATTTTGAGCATAATATGCTCCTGCCTTTGGCAATTATAGATAACATGAAAAATAGTCTCGCTTGTTTCACTCGACTGTATTTCAGAAGGGTGTCAACACAGCCCAGAGGCCAAGGAGGAAGCACCCTCCGCCACTGAGAACCAAAGATTAAGATTTGAGGGAAGATGGATTGTGCAGCCAGGAGGGTGGGAGCGGAAGGACCTTCCAAGGGCGGCCAGGGACCAGGGCTGGGTGTGGAAGCGCGGAAACCCCCGAGGCGGCCTCCATCACTCACGCACATCAGCCCCGCGTTCATAAACATTCTTCTTCAGTGATGGCTCACAAAACGCCTGATTCTTCACATGGCGCCTGAATATCATACTCACAGCAAGAGAAGAGCACTGGCAATTCATCCATTATGGTTTCCTTATACCTCTAATCTTCAGTTGTAGTATTCTACACACAAGCTTTTACTCGTTCTTGTCCACAAAAAACCTTGAATTTCACCCACTATCTTAAAATTAGGGAACCAGCGTTGGCTAGTAGCAATCAGAAACTTTATTTTTAAAAAAGAAAATAGCAGACGGGCTAACCTTTCCAGAGTACACACTCAGTCTGTTCCAGGTAATATTCCAAGTGTTGCATGTGTATTAGCTCCTTTGATCTAGACCTGTATGGCATGGTTCAGATTATTACCTCCCTTTTAAAGATGAGGAGCCAGGTGTGGAAAGGTGAAGTAACTTGGCCACATTTATGCAGTGGTTAGTGTGGAGCTGGAATAGGAACTGAGGGCCGGGTTTTGTGTTCTGAAACGTTGTGCTATCCTCTCCTATTGGCAAATGACTAGATCCGCATTGGAAATCTTTTTTTTTTTTTAATTTTTATTGAAATACAGTTGATTTACAATGTTGTGTTAGTTTCAGGTGTACAGCAAAGTGATTCAGGTATATATATGTGTGTGTGTGTATATGTGTGTATATATATGCACACATACTCTTTTTTAGATTCTTTTCCATTATAGGTTATTACAAGATACTGAGTATAGTTCCCTGTACTATACAGTAGGTCCTTGTTGGTTATCTATTTTACATACAGTAGTGTGTATATTTTAATCCCAAACTTCTAATTTATCCCCCCACCCCTTTCCCCGTTGGTAACCATGAGTTTGGAAATAGTTTTTTAAATCTTAATTTAGCATTTATTTATTTACAGTGCTACTCTCCATCTCTAGATACGAACACACAAAAAAAATGGTAGCAGAGTACTAATAGAGTTCCTTAGCCTATATGTTTTTCTCAATAATCATAGGGAGTAAAAATGTGTGAAATCTCACCTCTTTAACTTGCCTGACATAAATTGTTACTTGCCCGAATGAAAGGCCGTGAGATAGACTAACCCCATGGTTCCTACCTGGAGGAAGAGGTATCTGTACCTGACTAGGCAGAGCAATGTTGTGAACCCAGGGACATCTAGAGAAGCAATTTCAGAAGGTGGGTTTAATCTCCCCTATTAGGCCCTCACTTCTTGTCCTGATTTTCACCACCTACTCTCAATTCCCATTGTGTTCTAGCCCCTTTTAGCAAGAACTTTTTTCCTTTCCTTCCCTTTCCTTTTTTCATCAGGACTTTGCTAGACTGGTGGGAAATCGAATAAATGCTTGTTTGTTTATCCAAAGAAGAAAAGTGGAAAGAAACAAGCATAAAAGCTCCTTGCCAAAAATTGAATACAACTAGCCAGTCAGCAGAGCAGAAATATTTGAGAATGTATCAGAGCCCTCCCTGAGGAAATATTTCCATTGTAACAGTACTGTTGCATCTTTGTTTTGGGCCTAAGCCACTCAGAAACACTTGCCCCTTACCGGTTTTCTAGGTGACACAGTCTAGGCTATTTCTGACTGGGGCAAGGTGAAATGCTGCTTTTTTTGTGTTGTGAGGTAACTTCCAAACAAGTCGGAGAGTTGTTTTTCAGTTGGATTCTTCTCCCTTACCCTCTTTAATGTAGGGAAAGGATGGAGATTATAAAATTTCTTTCTGGGGGGTATTCGCAGATTATGGAATACTGTAAAAACCTGTGTGTGAGCTTATTCAGTGTTTCTCAAGTCAATTAATTAAGCAGTTACTACAGTTTTGCTTGGTCCATGTGTATGGTTCTGTTAAACTTTAAAAGTAGAATTGCTTGTTTCTGAGAAATGAAATTTCTCAAAAATCCTATGGAGCTGAGAAGCATCTGAGTGTAGAGAAATGCCGAGACTCCTTGTCCTTGGTATTTCCTCCGGGACGGGGCAGCTCCCAGGACTGAAACAGAAGGTTCCCATCTCCCTCTGCCATTGTATTTTTACGTTTATGGAGGCAGATACCTGAGTAGCAGTGCCATCTTCTTAACAGTGTTTTCTGGCCCATGTTACTTCAGTTGTTTTGCTTCTGTAATTGCTCATGCCTGGAATGGAATTAGTTGTATAAAGTCTCTAGTAATGGCAGGAAATATTCTGATCTTCAGGGTACCTAGGGTCTTTGTGTTCATCTGATTGCAGTGTGCTTCGTGTGCCGCTGACACCTAGGCATGGGCTGTCTTCTTTATCTAGGTGTGTCCTGTAGTGAGCAGAGAAGGACTCTTGGGATTGTTGTCTAAACCACATTTTGTAAATAATTAAATGAAAATGCTTTTAGGGGAATTCACCATTTAATGATATTCTATTGTGAATTCACTTTTAAGGGCAAGTCTTACCCTTGTGTAATTCCGTATCTCTCTACCTGTCAGGTGTTACGAAGGTGGGGTGCATTCGTGACTGCGAGTAGTTTCTCAAATTGAGTACAATACCCTGAATGCAGCACTGTACTGAAACCTGCTAACTGAATGGGTGGAAGAGTATCTTGGTACAATGGTGTCCACTTTTTATGGTAGCTAATTCTTAGCTATAACTTTTCTGGAGAAATTTGTAGAAGACAAAGGAGGCCAGTAGGTATCACTTCCTTTTAACAATTCCCTGAACTTCCCCCTTTGCTGAATTAATCGTTCCCTTCTGTAAGTATAGCTTGTCATAATCTGACATCTACTCAACCATGACCCTGTCTGTGTCCCCAGTGAGTGTGATTGCCCGGACCCAGAAACTGGGGCTTAGTGATCTGATTCTCTGCTAATACCAGCACAACGGTGAATATATGGGTGGTAAACACGTGCTTGCCTTATTGAATTCTTCGAAGAAATCGATAGGTGAAGAGATGGCTAGTGAGAATGTAGAAACACCAGATAGGGCGCAGAGTTAATGAATAAGAACTAAAAGTAGGTCATTGACCATTGCCACACTTAACTTTTTTCTAACTACTCCCTTGGAGTTTGAGATTTTATCTACTTCTAAGTGAACTCAAAGGCCTGTAGTAATTTGAAATTTTTTCCGAGAAATAATTGCGTTGTTGGGTTAGAAATGAGTCCCTTAGCTCATTGTGAGTGTGCCTGTTAACCACTCAGCATCTCCATTTCAGTATAGTTTGAGTCTCTGTTTATCCCAGAATAAGAAGAACATTTTCTGAGCCATTTTCACAAAAATGCAAGACTGCTAATGCAGCGGAGTGAAGAGGTAAAATAAACTGATGGTCCACACACAGATGGAAACTTGATATTTGATAGCTGGCAGTGCAGGTCAGTGGGGCAAGGATGAGCTGACTCTTCAATGATTGGAACCACGACATTCTATTATGTTTGATGAGAAGATGGTAGACCTTTAGCTCACACCAAAACCAAAAACCATTCGAGGTAGACTAAAGATCTAAATGTAAAAAGCAAAGCCTTAAAGCTTTTAGTGGAAAATATGTAGGAGTCTGTATTTACTTCCTCAGGGTAAAGAAGGATTTCCTAAATGACTAGAGAAAGGACAGATCATAAAGGAAAAGATTAATCTGACTATGTTAACATGAAAATCTTTTGTGCACAGAGAAGCACCATCAACAAAATGAAAAGATCGCTGCATTCAAGGAAAAGATATTTGCAACTTTGTATATCTGACAAAGGATTAGAATAGAAGAAGAATTTTCCACAAATCAATAAGAACAACCCAGTAGAAAGTGGACAAAGGCTTGGGGCAGGTAGGTCAAAGAAGAGGAAATGCGAATCAGCAGTAAGCATGAAAGATGCTCAGCCTCACTAGTAATCAGGAAAATGTAAATGAGATGCCATTTCACACTCATCAGGTTTGAAAAAGTTTTTGAAATTTGGTAGTACAAGCATTAGTGAAGATATAGAGCAATGGGAGGTCTAACACCTTGTGAATGGAAATGTGAATCAATTTCCATTGATTTAAATGTAAATCAATCTCCAACCACCTTGGAGAACCATTTGGCAACAGGTCCTTAAGTGTAAGATATGTTTATAGGGCTCGGCTACTAGATAGATACACCCTAGAGAAACTGACACGTTCATAGGGAAACATGAAAACGAATTTTCAGGGCAACATTGTTTATAATATTGAAAAATTGAGCATAGGAAAATGCGTGAATACATTGTGCTATTTTAATGAAATGGGATACTATACAGCAGTGACAGTAACTAAATCTACAGGAATCAACATGAATAAATTTCACAAACATAATGTTGAGCAAAAATAGCTAGTTGTGGAAGGAAATATTTCCTGTGCTGCCATTTACATAAAGTTTACAAACATAAAAATATTACATATTGTGTGCAGTTAGTAACATATAAGTATAATGACATGCATAGGCATTGTTAACATCAAATTCAGAGTTTTGGGCACCATTGTCGGGGGCAAGGGAAATGTGATCAGGAATGGACACATGACATGCTTGCTATGGATTATTTCTTATATTGAACGTCAGAAATATTTCATATTAAAATTAAGCAAAAAGAAGGAATATTTCTTAACTAAGGGATAGGAATCAGATTAAAGATTAAGATACTAAATTCAAAATAGCTCAAATCTGTGTCATAAGTCCATCATTGAACTGGACATGCCATTCTTTCATTTAAATTCATTAATGGTCAGAATCTACTTCTCCATCTAAAGTCTGTGTTCATTAGTTAAAAGTGCTCTCAACACTGCGTCTGCTTCTCACCTATCAGAGCTATCAATGCCATTATTTTTCCTCTCTTTAAAATACATCACCAAGGGCTCATTTTCCTCTTGCCACAGTCAGGCTATCGTCTCTGTAAAGATAATCTCTTTCCCTTTCTTATTTCTGACCTTCCCCTTACTAAATCTTCATGGCTGGAATTCTGCTTGTTTTTAACATTCTTCCTAGAATGCATCTTTTTTTCTATAGCCTTCTAATTCCTTTATGTCTGCAGGAATGCTGCCCTTTCCAGCCGCAGCCTGGACACAAGATAAATGCATCCTTCCACTTGAGACATTCTTTGTTTGACATCTCTGCCCAGAGAGCACGTGTGACCAGGAATCCAAAGGTGGTCAGGTCTGCTCCTGGTTCCCCCACATACTGACTGCCTGGCTTTGCAGACATCACTTAGTCTCTCTGAGCCTCATTTTTCTTCTCTCTAAGATAAGTTAGGGAATTGATTTTGATGAGCTCTAAAGTGACCTTCAGGTCTGGAATTGTGTGCTAATTTTCCATCTGGAGAGAGGGACGTGTGAGGGAGAGGAATTGAGGGGAGAAGGCAGAAAACGATGAAAAAAGGACAGAGGACCTAATAGAGGGGTTGGAGGGTGACTCATTCTGGTGAGATGGCTGCTGAGAGAGGAAAGGAAGAAACCTAAGCAATCCAATTGTAAAAAGGAAGACCCAGGTAAACTCCTGAGGGGTGAGAGGAGTCTTGGCAAGGCCCGGAACATGATGCATGGTGTCCTGAAGAAGCAGGTTGAAGATTGAGGAATGTGGGAGTCCACTGGGCGTCTTACCAAGTAAGGGTGATGGTGGGGGGTAGGCAGCAGAAAGGAGGGAGGACAGGGACCAAGTGATAGAGAGTGTGGGGGGGGGGCGACTTTGAAACAAGAAACAGCTGAGATGTAAAAGGAAGGGTCGGAGCTTCTGAGCCATGTTCTTATTTTAAAATATAGTAGGAAGGGCAGTAGTCAATAAAGTAGGTTAAAATAGGCAGATGGGGGCGATTTCCTTCCTATGAGAAAATGACTGTAATTTGCTGCCTGACATTCCTGAGCTGTTGGGGACTCTGTGCATGTGGCTGGGCACCATGGATCTTTGTTCTGGAGTAAACAGGGGCAGGCCTTCCGCTGGTAGCAAAAAGGGATAACAAGTTCCTGTTACTTTAATGCCAGTTAATTTTCAACCTTGAATTGGTCTAGCCACCTACCCTGTTACAATGAAATTGCATTTAAACGAAAAGAAACAACTTAACACAGGACACCACTTGACAGCCAGAAAGAAAGGATATTATATAGATTGAATTAAGCCAACGCTTGTTGGCATGTGTTTGCAAATATTGGAAAATCTTAGTGAAATTACTTTTCTTAGGCCATAACTATAAATTCCTTCATGGAGACCACATTTTGCTCTAAGCACCTTATTAAACTGTTAAAGAGCCATCAAATAGATTCCTGGTGGAGCTGGGAATATATAGCTCACACCAGGTTTGCTTTGTTCAGTGGATGAGAACAGCACTCATTGTTACCTTGCACTGAGAACTGGTATGAACAGCATTGTATTAATTAAGTACTTTACAAATATTTCTTCGAATCCTCACCACACCCCTGTGAGGTAAGTAGTGCTGTTTCCACTTTACAGACAGGAAAAATGAAGCTTAAAAAGATGGTACAACTTGTCTGCTGAGTGGCAGTGACGAAAAGGCAGAGAGCCTCTTTGAAACTGGGTCTCTCTGACTCCAAAGCCAGATTTATTAAGTACTAAGCCTCGCCTCTGGTACCTTGTGTCTGTTGTGCCATCAGCAATGTATCCCACATGCCAGATTTCTAGATCCCATGTTTGCTTCATCTCTGGTGGTCATGGCATGTGCTGCTCTGCTGAGCTCATTTTCCTGTTTCCCGGAAACGAGTGAAACAGACCATATTGGTGGGAAAAGACAGTCTCCAGTTATAAACAGGGGTTGCTTGGCAAGCCCTTCATAATATAAAAAGTTAGATGTCTTCGGACATTTGATACTGAAGGTGAGAAGATGTGCGATGGTCGGGGCTTGAAGGATCTGACACTGAGGGAGGCGTTGGGATTGACTGGCCGGTGAAGAAGGGGGAGACCGGGCTTATTGAGGTCCTCCGGGAGCAGCATGACTCCACTGGGGCAAAGGCCTGGCTGGTTAACAGAATTTTTCCAATTCAGATAAGGTTTAGTGTATTAATCAGGGTTCTCCAGAGAAATAGCACCGATAGGATATATATAGATAAATACGGAGAGATTTATTATGAGGGATTGGCTCATTTTTGGACCCAGTTACGGAGGCTAAGTCCCGTGGTTTGTTATCTGCAAGCTGGAGGCCCAGGGAAGGAGGAGGTGAAGTTCCAGTTCAAACCTGAGAAAAGGCCTGACAACCAGGAGCACTGATATCAGAGGGCAGGAAAAGATGGCTGTCCCAGCTCAGGCAGAGAGCATGTTCACCCTTCTTCCACCTTTGTGTTCTCTTCAGGCCCTCGGTGGATTGGTTGACACCCACCTGCATTGGTGAGGGCGATGTGCTTCACTCAGTCTGCCCCTTCCAATCCTTGTGTCTTCCTGAGACACACATGCACACACATGCACCCACACTCAGAAATAATGTTTTCCTGGCTACTTGGGCATCCTTAGCCCAGTCAAGTTGACACATAAAATCAACCATCACGTATGGCGAACATTTTATTAAAAATGAAAAAAAAAAAAAAAAGAGAGAATAGCTAGAAATGTGCACTTACTCAGGAGCCTTGAGTTTCATTCTCATTAAACTAGAAAAAGGATAAACTATTACCAGCAAGGAAGTATATAGCACAACCCCTGAGGAATCACACCTCCTCTCTTTGGAAGCAATAAAGAGAAAATGTTAAGTAGTGTTGATCAAACATTAAAAATTGTTGAGGATTTTAATGAGCAAATGTTTTTAAACTGCTAAAAACATTAAAGATGACTTGTAAATGATAGTCTTGTTATTTTTCTAAAAATGGCCACATTTAACACACCTTCTTTAAAACCTAATTTAGCGTACAAACACCAGACATTTACATAGCTTCCTCAGTGTGTTTTGGGTATTGAGGTCCTAATTTCTTTGTTTTCTGAATACCAGGCGTAAGTACACTCATGAGTTTCAAGACTGGTTTGTGGTGCCTTTTGATACCTGACTGCTGTTTGATATTCTGTTCCCTTAAATTGGAAAGACCAAGAGCTACATAAGAATTTTTAAAGTTTCTAGATATCAAAATCTTTGGGAAGCTAAACTTTTTTGAGGGTTTCTCTCCTCTCATTTTCCTTTATATTCCCTATTAGGACACAAATGGAGCTTCTGTAGTGTTCCATTTGACCTAACTTGTCTCTCTTAGATGTTGTCACCTGAGTAGCTATTTTTCTTCTTATTACAAGCATACCTTCAAAATTTCAGCTCTTGGGCACTTGTAAGCGAGTCAAAATTTATAAGAGATGAACCTCATTTTTCCCCACGCACCCACCCCATCCTTAACTATGTACCCATGCATACACGGACACATACACAGGCACACCACGCCCCTTCTCCCACTCCTGTTTTTCCTGACAAGTATACATTTATTTAATTCACCAAATTGCTGTTTTACACAAAAGAGACTGAAGGGTATTAGCAGAGTCGCAGGTGTGAGGCGTTTACACAGGTTTGTTAAAATCATCTTAGATGGGGTAAATTCTCTCCTTCTAGTTTCCAAGTAGGAGCAGAATTTAACCTGACTTGAGGGCAATGTGGTTTTAAAAAAAAAATCCTGTTGAATCTTTCTGAAGAGACATAATTCTTCTTTAAAGGAGTCTGATGAACCTTAAAGGTAACTTAAAATCTGTTTTAGGGGGTTATTTTGCATTTATTCATCAGTTGTTAAAACATCCAAAATGTTTTTGTGAAGAAGTAGGAAATGAAACACCATACATTCCTGCCAATGTATTTGTCATGGGGTAGTTTTTTCTTTTCCTAGAAACCTTTCTTCCTTCTCTTTTTTTTTTTTTTTTTAACTTTTTATTTTATATTGGAGTATAGCTGGTGAACAATGTTGTGATAGTTTCAGGTGCACAGCAAAGGGACTCAGCCATACATATGCATGTAACCGTTCTCCCCCGTCTTCCTTCTGTTTAATATGATCTACGAGTTACTATATGATGCACCCATGTCAGAATGAGATTTGATAATGAGGTTATTTTAAGCATGTGAGGCAGAAATTGCCCTGAAAGTACTTGATTTCTGAGTGTGTCTGTTGCATAAGTAAAAGGCAGGCAACACGGGCAGCCCTGACACATCGCACCCCGAGCAGCGGGTCTTGGGAAGGAGGGAGTCAGGCTGTGGGAGGTGACACAGCCTCCGTCATGGCAACAACAGGCTTCTCATTGGGAGCACATACTTAGATTCGGAGCACTTGCTCTCCTCCCCGTGTGGGAGCTTGAGCCTACGGCCTCGGAGTTGAAAAGCACGCATTACTTCATAGTGCAGTTGGGAAGTTCCTTTCTTTCCAGCGCTTAGTTTAGAATAAAATGGAAACAATATTTAAACCAAGTATTTGGCAATGAATGTTCACACATGAGATGTTACGGTTTTGCTTTCCCATATTTGATCTGTCAATACTCTGTGGTGGTCCAGGGTGAGAATGTGCTGTCACAGGGGAGCAGACAGTATCAGAATGATGCATAATTCAGTCTCTATTATAATAAAGCATTTATATTAAATAGATAAATCCTTATTCTTCAGCGATTTGACAGACTACCAATTTTAGAGTATTTCATTAAGTGAAACTTATTTTCCTTTCTTTCATTTCACCAACTAAACAAGATTTCCCATGGGTTAGACATCTATGCCTGCAGTTAATTTTTTTGTTTGGTTGGTTTTTTGTTAAGAACTAATCACACCATTTTTAGAAATTAAATGTGTTCATGATTCTTAGGACTATCAGTGGCTTCCTCACATCACAAACACCCCATAATTCCAGCTCCTTTGACAGTGACTATAGGTTAGTATTGACACAATTTAAATAAAACCATCAGGGGCCATTCTTTTGTCCCCTTATTGCTGCCTACCTTTTTTTTTTTTTTTAAAGAATAGCTTTATTGATATATGTCATAGACCATGGAGTTCACCTATTCAGAGTGTATGATTCCATTTTTTAATATATTCATAGACTTATGAAAATATCACTATCTCTACACAACTCTTTTTATCACACCCCCTCCCCCCAAAAAATCATACCCCTTAATAGCCACTCCTCACTTCCCTCCCACCATCCCCTGGCAACCAGTAATTTACTTTCTGTGTCTGTAGATTTACCTATACTGGACATTTCATATAAATAAAAAGATACAGTCTTTTTGACTGACTGCTTTTATTTAGTATAATTTTTTTTAATATAGCATAATGTTTTAAAAGGAATGAAATACTGATATATGCTACAACATGAATATCCATGTTGTAGCATATATCAGTATTTCATTCCTTTTTATTGATGAGTAATATATACCATTGTATGACTGTACCTCAACTTGTTTATTAATTCATCAGCTGATGGACATTTGAGTCAGTGATAAGCAGAATGATGGTACCCAAAGATGCCCATGTTCTTATTCCCAGACCTGTGGCATGGCAAAAGGGACTTTGCCAATATAGTTAAGGTCAAGGACCTTTTGAGACAAGATTATCCTCGATTAGCTGGTGGACCTACTCTAATCACATGAGTCCCTCAAAGTGGACAGCCTTTCATGTCTTTTGTCAAAGGAGGTGTGACTATAGGAGAAGAGTCAAAGAGATGCAATATTGCTGCCTGTGAAGATAGAGGAAGGAAAGTTCCATGAGCCAAGGAAGTGTGTAGATCCTAGAAGCTGGAAAAAGCAAAGAAATGGAATTCTCCCCAAGTCCTTCCAGGAAGGAGTGAGACCTATAGTCTGTAATATAATGAACTTGTGATGTTTTAAGCTATTAAATTTGTGGTAATTTGTTATGGCAGCAACAGAAAACTAATATAGGTTTGTGTCCACTTTGGGGCTTTCGTGACCAGTGCCGCTATGAACATTTGTGTCCAAGTATGTGTGAGGACACATGCCTTCATTTTTCTCAGGTATCTACCTAGGAGTGGAATTGCTGGGTCACATGGTAACTGTAAGTATAACATTTTAAGGAACTGCCAGACAGTTTTCCAAGTTGGCTGCACCATTTTACTTTCCCATCAGCAAATATTTCCATTTCTCTACATCCTCATTAACACTTCTTATTATCTGTCCTTTTGATTTTAGTCATCCTAGTGGATGTCAAGTGGTATCTCATTATAGTTTTGATTTGTATTTTCCTAATGACTAATAATGTTGAGTGTCTTTTCACGTGCTCATTAGCCATTTGTAGAAATGGCTTTATAGAAATGTCTATTCAATCTTTATAGAAATGTCTATTCAAATCTTTTGTTGATTTTTAACATTGCATTGTTTTTGTATTGTTCAGTTGTTCTTTATATTCTGGATACAAGTCCCTTATTAGATCCACGGTTAGCAGATATTTTCTCCCAGTCTGTGGGTTGTCTTCTCACTTTATTGATAGTGTCCTTTTGAGCACAAAATGTTTTAATTTCGATGAAGTCCCATTTATTTTTTCCTTTTATCTTATATGCTTTTAGTGTCTTATCTAAGAAACTACTGCCTAAGCCAACATCACAAGGATTTATAACAAGATTTTTTGAGCATTACCTCTTACATTGAGATCTGTGATCCATTTTGCATTAGTTTTTGTGTGTAGTATGGGGTAGGTATCCAGCTTCATTCTTCTGCATGAGGATATCCAGTTTCTCCGGGGCTTAGATAGTTAATTTTTAATTGGAAATGTTAACCCCCATAGTTTATCTTTGGGTGTTTCCCATGCCGCTGGTGTTTGGGGAGGGCTGCTGCTGTGGCTGTGTTCCATGTTTGGAATTCGCCGTGCTGGTGACAGGCTTTTCTCACAAGCTTCAGTGAAGAATGTATAAGGAACCTCCTGTTCCCAGATGGGTTGCAATACCTTGTCAAAATGTGTGCGAAATTTAGGAAATCAAACACACGTTTTGCTACCTCGTCCTTTCCCCTTTTCCTCTAGTCTTTGTTTCATTCCTGATGGTATTGGATTTTTTTCTACAAAATCATCACATGAGTTGCCATGATCAGGAAGCCTGTTGAAGAAAAGGATTTTAATATTACCAATTCCTCACTAACTTAGAGTTGTTCAACTGTTTAAGCCCTTGGAAATTATCAAGTGCACCAGGGGCCCGAATGCATTTCATTCCTCCTCCTCTGGTTTCCTTACACTCTGCTTCCTGGGCAGAGACAGATTTTTCTCAGCTATTCCTAAACCATAGGATTGCTCTGTGCCATCCCTAGTTTATCCATGATAGGACGTCTCTGGAAAGTAATTGTGGCCTAGGAATGGTCATGTGTGTGTCCAGGAGTTAACTACCTCTGATTTCTAAGTTGGAGAGATCCTTACTCTGGGAAGAACTGGTTTCCTAAAGTAGTGCTTCTCAAATTTGAATGTGCATCTAAGTCAGTGGCATGGACATATATACACTACCAAATGTAAAACCGATAGCTAGTGGGAAGCAGCCGCATAGCACAGGGGGATCAGCTCGATGCTTTGTGACCACCTAGAGGGGTGGGATAGGGAGGGTGGGAGGGAGGGAGACACAAGAGGGAAGAGATATGGGGATATATGTATATGTATAGCTGATTCACTTTGTTATAAAGCAGAAACTAACACACCATTGTAAAGCAGTTATACTCCAATAAAGATGTTAAAAAACAAAAAAATGAATTCAAATTCAGTATATCCAGGTAGAGCCTGAGATTCCGCATTTGGTCCGTGCAGAATCTCACAGGGTGCTGATGCTATTGGCCCATGAACCACATTTTGAGAAGTCAGGTACCCTGGGAGCCAAGATTCTAGGGGGAATTCAGGAACTGGTAAACTTTGGAGGCATTTTAATCTAGACCCTGAGTTTTCCCTTAAGTTTTCTAGAAACCAAAACAAATTTTTTTTAATAAAACAAAATATTTTTCCCATACCCTTCAAAATAAGTCTATTCCAGACACACTCCAGCAGCTGCAGTCAGGTAGAAGTTCAGTTTCTTGAAGAAATGAAAATTTGCCTTTAGAATAATCAGAAATTTTGCTGTGGCTAGTTACATAGTTGCAAAGCCTGGATTTATATGCTCCAGGTGATGTCAGGGTGACATATCTGGAGAGTCTTTTGGTGTATTATCCACGTCATGCCTTACAAAGGTGTTACATGATTTATGCTTTGAGAAGAGTGCCCATCCGGCTATTTTCGTGATAAATTTCCCCCAGGCGATTTACGAATGAAGTGGAGATAAGAGTTGGACCCCTTTAATTGGTCAATTTTACTTTTCTCTAGGTTCAGTTAAGCTTTCATAGCAATTTAGGCAGGCATCATCTGATTCCTTTATCATGAAACTCGCATCTAACCAAAGTCCGGGGCTTGAAGACCTTGTATGTTACATTTCTTGGGAGTGATTTTACCTTAATTCATTCCGTGAAAGGCTGATCTCTCTCTGACCAGCGTGTATATCTATTAGAGTCTTTCAGTTTTTGCTGGTAGTTACTTCAAAATCAAAGTTATAACTGCATTAACTATCATAGTTAAAACACAATGATTTTTATAAAACACACATCTGTCTGCTGAATGCTATTAAGAAAGCAGTTTTGAAATGTCAGTGAATTTCTGAAAGTTTAAACCATATTTTTTGGTTCTTTTAGGATCATTGCAGTTTTCTTTCAGGTTCTTTTTTTTTTTTGAATTTTAGAATTTTATTTTTTTATACAGCAGGCTCTTATTAGTCATCCATTTTATACATATTAGTGTATACATGTCATTCCCAATCGCCCAATTGACCACACTATCACCACCCCCTCCACTTTCCCCCCTTGGTGTCCATACGTTTGTTCTCTACATCTGTGTCTATTTCTGCCCTGAAAACCGGTTCATCTGTACCATTCTTCTAGGTTCCACATATATGCGTTAATATACAATGTTTGTTTTTCTCTTTCTGACTTACTTCACTCTGCATGACAGTCTCTGGATCCATCCACGTCTCTACAAATGACCCAATTTCGTTCCTTTTTATGGCTGAGTAATGTTCCATTGTATATATGTACCACATCTTCTTTATCCATTCGTCTGTCGATGGGCATTTAGGTTGCTTCCATGACCTGGCTATTGTAAATAGTGCTGCAATGAACATTGGGGTGCATGTGTCTTTTTGAATTATGGTTTTCTCTGGGTATATGCCCAGGAGTGGGATTGCTGGGTCATATGGTAATTCTATTTTCAGTTTTTTAAGGAACCTCCATACTGTTCCCCATAGTGGCTGTATCAATTTACATTCCCACCAACAGTGAAAGAGGGTTCCCTTTTCTCCACACCCTCTCCAGCATTTGTTGTTTGTCGATTTTCTGATAATGCCCATTCTAACCGGTGTGAGGTGATACCTCATTGTAGTTTTGATATGTATTTCTCTAATCATTAGTGATGTTGAGCATCTTCTCACGTGCTTCTTGGCCATCTGTATGTCTTCTTTGGAGAAATGTCTATTTAGGTCTTCTGCCCATTTTTTGATTGGGTTGTTTGTTATTTTAATATTGAGCTGCATGAGCTGTTTATATATTTTGGAGATTAATCCTTTGTTCATTGATTCGTTTGCAAATATTTTCTCCCATTCTGAGGGTTGTCTTTTCATCTTTTTTGTAGTTTCCTTTGCTTTGCAAAAGCTTTTAAATTTCATTAGGTCCAATTTGTTTATTTTTGTTTTTATTTCCATTACTCTAGGCGGTGGATCAAAAAAGATCTTGCTGTGATTTATGTCAAAGAGTGTTCTTCCTATGTTTTCCTCTAAGAGTTTTATAGTGTCTGGCCTTACATTTAGGTCTTTAATCCATTTTGAGTTTATTTTTGTGTATGGTGTTAGGGAGTGTTCTAATTTCATTCTTTTACATGTAGCTGTCCAGTGTTCCCAGCACCACTTATTGAAGAGACTGTCTTTTCTCCATTGTATATCCTTGCCTCCTTTGTCATAGATTAGTTGACCGTAGGTGTGTGGGTTTATCTCTGGGCTTTCTATCTTGTTCCATTGATCTATATTTCTGTTTTTGTGCCAGTACCATATTGTCTTGATTACTGTAGGTTTTTAGTATAATCTGAAGTCAGGGAGTCTGATTCCTCCAGCTCTGTTTTCTTCCCTCAAGACTGCTTAGGCTATTCGGGGTCTTTTGTGTCTCCATACAAATTTTAAGATGTTTTGTTCTAGTTCTGTAAAAAATGCCATTGGTAATTTGATAGGGATTGCATTGAATCTGTAGATTGCTTTGGGTAGTATAGTCATTTTCACAGTATTGATTCTTCCAATCCAAGAACATGGTATATCTCTCCATCTGTTTGTATCATCTTTAATTTCTTTCATCAGTGTCTTATAATTTTCTGCATACAGGTCTTTTGTCTCCTTAGGTAGGTTTATTCCTAGGTATTCTATTCTTTTTGTTGCAGTGGTAAATAGGAGTGTTTCCTTAATTTCTCTTTCAGATTTTTCATCATTAGTGTATAGGAATGCAAGAGATTTCTGTGCATTAATTTTGTATCCTGCTACTTTACCAAATTCATTGATTATCTCCAGTAGTTTTCTGGTAGCATCTTTAGGATTCTCTATGTATAGCATCATGTCATCTGCAAACAGTGACAGTTTTACTTCTTCTTGTCCAATTTGGATTCTTTTAATTTCTTTTTCTTCTCTGATTGCCGTGGCTAGGACTTCCAAAACTATGTTGAATAATAGTGGTGAGAGTGGACATCCTTGTCCTGTTCCTGATCTTAGAGGAAATGCTTTCAGTCTTTCACCATTGAGAATGATATTTGCTGTGGGTTTGTCATATATGGCCTTTATGATGTTGAGGTAGGTTCCCTCTATGCCCACTTTCTGGAGAGTTTTTATCATAAATGGGTGTTGAATTGTGTCAAAAGCTTTTTCTGCATCTATTGAGATGATCATATGGTTTTTATGCTTCAGTTTGTTAATATGGTGTATCACATTGTTTGATTTGCTTAGACTGAAGAATCCTTGCATCCCTGGGATAAATCCCACTTGATCATGGTGTATGATCCTTTTAATGTGTTGTTGGATTCTGTTTGCTAGTATTTTGTTGAGGATTTTTGCATCTATATTCATCAGTGATATTGGTCTGTAATTTTCTTTTTTTGTAGTATCTTTGTCTGGTTTTGGTATCAGGGTGATGGTGGCCTCATAGAATGAGTTTGGGAGTGTTCCTTCCTCTACAGTTGTTTGGAGCAGTTTGAGAAGGATAGGTGTTAGCTCTTCTCTAAATGTTTGATACAATTTACCTGTGAAGCCATCTGGTCCTGGACTTTTGTTTGTTGGAAGATTTTTAATCACAGTGTCAATTTCATTACTTGTGATTTGTCTGTTCATATTTTCTATTTCTTCCTGGTTCAGTCTTGGAAGGTTATACCTGTCTAAGAATTTGTCCATTTCTTCCAGGTTGTCCATTTTACTAGCATAGGGTTGCTTGTAGTAGTCTCTTAGGATGCTTTGTATTTCTGCAGTTCTGTTGTAACGTCTCCTTTTTCATTTCTACTTTTATTGATTTGAGTCCTCTCCCTCTTTTTCTTAATGAGTCTGGCTAATGGTTTATCAATTTTATTTATCTTCTCAAAGAACGAGCTTTTAGTTTTATTGATCTTTGCTATTGTTTTCTTTGTTTCTATTTCATTTATTTCTGCTCTGATTTTTATGATTTCTTTCCTTCTGTTAACTTTGGGTTTTGTTTGTTCTTCTTTCTCTAGTTCCTTTACATGTAAGCTTAGATTGTTTATTTGAGATTTTTCTTGTTTCTTGAGGAAGGCTTGTATTGCTATAAACTTCCCTCTTAGAACTGCTTTTGCTACATCCCATAGGTTTTGGATCATCGTGTTTTCATTGTCATTTGACTCTAGGTGTCTTTTGATTTCCTCTTTGATTTCTTCAGTGATCTCTTGGTTATTTAGTAACGTATTGTTTAGCCTCCATGTGTTTGTGTGTTTTATGTTTTTTCCCCTATAATTGATATCTAATCTCATAGCGTTGTGGTCAGAAAAGATGCTTGATATGATTTGAGTTTTCTTAAATTTACTGAGGCTTGATTTGTGACCCAAGATGTGATCTATCCTGGAGAATGTTCCACGTGCACTTGAGAAGAAAGTGTAATCTGCTGTTTTTGGATAGAATGTCCTATAAATATCAATTAAATCTAACTGGTCTACTGTGTCATTTAAAGCTTGTTTTTCCTTATTAATTTTCTGTTTGAATGATCTGTCCATTGGTGTAAGTGAGGTGTTAAAGTTCCTCACTCTTATTGTGTTACTGTTGATTTCCTCTTTTATAGCTATTAGCAGTTGCCTTATGTATTGAGGTGCTCCTATGTTGGGTGCATATATATTTATAGCTGTTATATCTTCTTCTTGGATTGATCCCTTGATCATTATGTAGTATCCTTCCTTGTGTCTTGTAACTTTCTTTATTTTAAAGTCTATTTTATCTGATATGAGTATTGCTACTCCAGCTTTCTTTTGATTTCCATTTGCATGGAATATCTTTTTCCATCCCCTCACTTTCAGTCTGGATGTGTCCCTAGGTCTGAAGTGGGTCTCTTGTAGACAGCATATATATAGGTCTTGTTAGGTATGTTCCTATTACCATTTTCTTAATTTTTATGGGTATGTTCTTGTCGGTCCTTTTTTTCTCTTGTGTTTCCCACTTAGAGAAGTTCCTTTAGCATTTATTGTAGAGCTGGTTTGGTGGTGCTGAATTCTCTTAGCTTTTGCTTGTCTGTAAAGCTTTTGATTTCTCCGTTAAATATGAATGAAATCCTTGCTGAGTAGAGTAATCTTGGTTGTAGGTTCTTCCCTTTCATCACTTTCAATATATCATGCCACTCCTTTCTGGCTTGTAGTGTTTGTGCTGAGAAATCAGCTGTTAACCTTATGGGAGTTTCTTTGTATGTTAGTTGTCATTTTTCCCTTGTTGCTTTCAATAATTTTTCTTTGTCTTTAATTTTTGCCAATTTGATTACTATGTGTCTCGGCGTGTTTCTCCTTGGGTTTATCCTGTATGGGACTCTCTGCGCTTCCTGGACTTGGGTGGCTATTTCCTTTCCCGTGTTAGGGAAGTTTTCGACTATAATCTCTTCAAATATTTTCTCCTTTCTCTTTCTCTTCTCCTTCTTGGACCCCTATAAAGCGAATATTGTTGCATTTAATGTTGTCCCAGAGGTCTCTTAGGCTGTCTTCATTTCTTTTCATTCTTTTTTCTTTATTCTGTTCTGTGGCAGTGAATTCCAACATTCTGCCTTCCAGGTGACTTATCTGTTCTTCTGCCTCAGTTATTCTGCTATTGATTCCTTCTAGTATGTTCTTCATTTCAGTTATTGTATTGTTCATCTCTGTTTGTTTGTTCTTTAATTCTTCTAGGTTTTTGTTCTTTAATTCTTCTAGGTCTTTGTTAAACATTTCTTGCGTCTTCTTGATCTTTGCGTCCATTCTTTTTCTCAGGTCCTGGATCATCTTCACTATCATTATTCTGAATTCTTTTTCTGGAAGGTTGCCTATCTCCACTTCATTTAGTTGTTTTTCTGGGGTTTTTATCTTGTTCCTTCATCTGGTACAGAGCCCGTTGCCTTTCCATCTTGTCTGTCTTTCTGTGAATGTGGTTTTTGTTCCATAGGCTGTAGGATTGTAATTCTTCTTGCTTCTGCTGTCTGCCCTCTGGTGGGTTTGGCTACCTAAGAGGCTTGTGGAAGCTTCCTCATGGGAGGGACTGGTGGTGGGTAGAGCTGGATGTTGCTCTAGTGGGCAGAGCTCAGTGAAACTGTAATCCACTTGACTGCTGATGGCTGGAGCTCGGTTCCCTCCCTGTCGGTTGTTTGGCCTGAGACGGCCCAGCACTGGAGCCTACAGGCTCTTTGGTGGGTCTAATGGCGGATTCTGGGAGGGCTCACGCCAAGGAGTACTTCCCAGAACTTCTGCTGCCAGTGTCCTTGTTCTCACAGTGAGCCACAGCCACCTCCCACCTCTGCAGGAGACCCTCCAACACTAGCAGGTAGGTCTGGTTCAGTCTCCTATGGGGTCACTGCTCCTTCCCCTGGGTCCCGATGCACACACTACTTTGTGTGCCCTCCAAGAGTGGAGTCTCTGTTTTCCCCAGTCCTGTCAAAGTCCTGCAATCAAATCCTACTAACCTTCAAAGTCTGATTCTCTAGGAATTCCTTCTCTCATTGCTAGACCCCCAGGTTGGGGAGCCTGACATGGGGCTCAGAACCTTCACTCCAGTGGGTGGACTTCTGTGGTATAAGTGTTCTCCAGTTTGTGAGTCACCCACCCAGCAGTTATGGGAATTGATTTTATTGTGATTGCACCCCTCCTACCATCTCATTGTGGCTTCTCCTTTGTCTTTGGATGTGGGGTATCTTTTTTGGTGAGTTCCAGTGTCTTCCTGTCGATGATTGTTCAGCAGTTAGTTGTGATTTGGGTGCTCTCGCAAGAGGGAGTCTATTTTTTTTTTGTTTTTTTTTTTTATAATTTCTCAGATTCTTTTCTATTATAGATTATTACAAGTTTTTTTTTTTAATTATTAGCACCTTTAATTATTATTATTATTATTTTTTGGCTGTGTTGGGTCTTTGTTTCTGTGCGAGGGCTTCCTCTAGCTGCGGCGAGCAGGGGCCACTCTTCATCATGGTGCGCGGGCCTCTCACTATCGCGGCCTCTCTTGTTGCGGAGCACAAGCTCCAGACGCACAGGCTCAGTAGTTGTGGCTCATGGGCCCAGTTGCTCCGTGGCATGTGGGATCTTCCCAGACCAGGGCTTGAACCCGTGTCCCCTGCATTGGCAGGCGGATTCTCAACCACTGCGCCACCAGGGAAGCCCGGGAGTCTATTTTTGTTATGTAAAACTTAGTCCAGGGAGGAAAAGGGGGAGACACTGATTGACTCACTGACTCATTTGTCATTCCACCTTCACCTGATAAAGATTATTTATATTGGAGCTGGGTTAGAACTACAGTCATCCCATTGTATCTGCAGGCAGTTGTTTCCAGGAGCCCCACTGATACCAAAATCCTCGGATGTTCACGTCCCTTATGTAAAATGGCATAGTACAATGAATACAGTGAGCCCTCCATATCCGTGGGTTTCACATCAGTGGATATGGAGGGCCGAGTTTAGTTTTATGTGGTTTTGGGTTCCCATGTTGATTGGAAAGGGGGAGAAAAAGAGAGGAAGACGGTTCATTTGTATGAGTATATCAAACTTCATAGTTTATGCTAATTTCTATAACTTTTTTAAAAAGTCTTTATGACTTAGCTTCCTCACTAGGAGGATGAAGCAAAGTTAAAAATTTGTATGTTCTCCTTACTGGACTATATTTAAAATCCAAATGATTTACCTAATGTGTTGTTTTTGGTAAGTAAGAACCAGTGCCTTCTGGTGGCTGGCTTAGGATGAAATACAACTGTAATAGTAATAGTAACCATAATCATTGGGGGTAGTAGTTGTTGTTCCATTGTTTTAGCTGTGAAAGGATCCAAGCCCCGACCTGTGGGTAACGTCTGGGTAACTCGATGGACCATCTGCTTGGTTCTTGAAAACCTCACTTCTACTAGCTGAAGGAATTATATCAGAGTGTGGTTTTGAACCGTAGTTGAAAGAATTTGCCAAGCCCTGTCATTTGTGCCATTATCTCCATATGCTCATTTTGGTTTCATCTCAATGCTGAAGTATTTACAGGAATGCTGGGAGCTCCAAGCCTGACCCCTGCAGACAGTAATGATGTGAAACACAAGTGTATATTTTTGTTAAGCTCTGAGAAACATGACAAATTGCCCTCATCCATGATTCCCCTCTCTCCTCCTTGAAAAAGACAGTGTTGACCCAAGCATTGTGATAAATAACTTCTGGCAATAATGGCGAAAGTTGAGGGAGAGTACTGTTTTGCTTTGCAGCCATCCTGGTGCCTGGTACTTACGTTTGAAACAGTTGAGGACATAATTTTCAGAAAATGAACAGAATTGTGAAGCCAAGAGCTACATCCTTCGGAAATTGTTGAGTAAAATACTGAAATGCAAAAGCAAATACTGAAATATGCCAAAGCAAGCTCATAAATCTTAATCCATCATCGCAAATCTCCATCAGAGAATCATGCACGGGCCATCCTTTGAACGTACATTTTAAATGCAAAAGATGTGAAAAGGGAAGAGTAATTGTGACAACTCATACAAGATCATGGAAGAGATAGCCATCTGGAGACAACCAGCAGAGTCCATGCCAGGGCTCTGAGGGGCCAAGGTTCTGGCACACAGGATAGTCCCAGGTGGTCTTCTAAGTGAGGAAAGAAGGAGATGGATAGTTTCTTTAGGAAGGGGAAGGACAGTACAGTCAGCTCTGTTCTTGAAGATGTGTAATTGTCATGAGTTTGTAGATTTTTCTTCCATTCATTTATTAAGGTCTATACAAGAAATCATTGCATCACCTGGGATTTTGAAGTTCAGTTAAAAAACAAAGAAAAACACAAAGCTAAACGTCTGACTATCCAGTTAAGATGCAAACTTCATACCTCAATCTTATGATTAAGAGTATATTAAAGGGTGCTATCCATATTAATAATGAAGTGGTACTAATCTATTGTACTGAAAAATAAAGGAAGGATCAAGGAAAACTCTAAAATACATCTTGTGACCAAAACTTGGAAGATAGTCCTGGAATGACAAATGATTAATTAGAAAAATATTGACCTCTGCCACCAGAAATTAAGGTATCTGTAAGATAAAATCCATGAGAAATTAATTTTAAATAACTTCATTTTTTTGCATCACAGTGGCGTATTTTCTGATACCAGCTTTACTGTCTGTTACCAAATGACAGTGAAATATAATGCATAATTTAAGACTCAGTAAATCCCAGTAACCCTGAGCAGCTAAAGAAAGAATGACATGTTGACATCAAAAACAAGGGGCGCAGCAAAGGAAAGGGAAGAGCCATGCTGCTTGTTGGCCGCAGTGTTTCTTGAATCCTTACCTGCATCCTCAAACCCCTGTCCTGGTGACCTCTTTATCCCATTTCCACTTCCTTGGTGATGCTTCTTTTGAGATTGGTCAGGTGTGACGCAAGACAGCAGCGTTTTTTTAAAGACAGAAAAGATTTCATGACTCATTGTTTTTAATTGATGCCTTTAAAACACAAGGTAAAACATGGAAATTATACACTACAGCAAAGCAATTCACTTTTCAAATTGACTGTTTAAAAATTTTCCAATGAAGACTAATTGCCTTATAGACTTTCCTCCCCTTCCTCTCAGCATACCCATGAGCTAGGGTTTTAAAAGAGGCTACAGTCCTTCTCTTCTGAAAGTAGCCCAGAACACGCACAGAGATGACCTATTCTTTATTAAGTGGTCCTCATCTCCTGTTACCAGGACTGTGGCCCCTCAGCAAGGAGGGAATAATTTCCCTTTGGCCAGTGAAAGAGTGAGCAACCGTAACAGTTGAGCTACTGTTTTTTGCGGAATCCCCTCAATGGGAGTTCTCCTGTTCAGCATCTTTTAGGTTAATTTGAGTTTCATACCTGTTAATGATTCTGCGCATTACTCCCCTATTACACACATCTCCTGACCGTGTAGGTGTTTGCAGCATTCAGACTGGGCACATAACTCCGGACTGCAAAGAAAAAATTGTCTAAAGAAGAAAAAGAGCTCAAATTCCAATTAATCTAGTGCTGGCTTCTCAAAATAGCTGTGCGCTGAAGGACCCATTTTTAAATTCCCAGTCTGCTTGGACCGTTGCTTTAAGTACATAGAGTAAAAATGAATTGGTAGAAAAATGAAATGAAAAAAGACACATCCACATTTTTTTTAAAGAGTATTATTAGACTCAACAGTCATAAAATTACTCTATTCAAGTTCTACAAAAGTTTCTGAACACTCTTTCTCAATTTCTTCTCATTACAGAACAGGACGGGATAGAACAGTCTGAGGCCCACACTTTGAGTATCTCTAATCTAGCACACTCATATTCACTCACTTGTACCCACTGCTGTTCCAAGTCATCTTGTTATTTTTTAATAAGTTGCTTAAACCTTTAGATAAAGTATTGCACTTAAGACAAGGCTGTGTGACTTTTAAATAGATAGAGGTACATCTAAATTGCAAACTCAAATACATTATTAGTCATAGAAGATTTTAGCAATTATTTGGCCAACACTAGTTGCTGCATTTCACATTTCTTTGGCTTCATTTCCTATCACCCATTATAAATCTCACCCAGCCACTTCTGCCTATTAATAATACCAAATGGTGCTATCAAGTGATTTTTGACAACATCCATCTAGATACCTTACATATCTCAACATAGTTTTTAAGGTCTTGAATTATTTAATTGAAAAAAGCTAATCTGGGACCTTAGTTTTGTTAAAATTACTTGTAAAGCTATAGAAAAATAATCACATTAAATTCTAATCTCACTCATATCTCAAGCAGTTAAAAAATGTTTGAGTTCCATGAATTCCTTGTTCAGAGTGGATACGTAGAAAAATAACGTTACTTACAGAATACCAGCTTGATGGACCTCGCATGCCAAACAGATACTGTCTGCCATTGGTGGTTAGGTGAGCTTCTCTCTTCCCAATGCACAAGGTAAAGTTTAACATGGAGAGAACTCAAGGGGGTGTACTTGCTGTCTTGCAGTGTTTGGCGGGCTGCCATGTAGACAGGAAGGTTGAGTAGCTCTCTGACTGGAGAGCACACAGACCTGTGGGTAGAAGTCAACAGAGAGGCTGATTTCAGTTAAATGAAGGGTTTCCCAACTAGCACACACACGTTTAGAGGGAGACAAGGAGGAACTGAAGAACTCTTCTGGTCTTCCTCAGCTATGGGAGGTCCTGTGCTGCACATGAGGCTGCTGGGGTGAGCATGAGAATAGAATAAAAGCTTGGACTACTCACTCCAAGAAATGGAAGAAGGCCTTGCCAGTGAAAGAAAGATTGAGGAGCAGGCACGTGACTGATTGTTGGGCTGTTGGGGAAGGATACCCATGCTGTGGATACAGATTGGTCTGGGTGACTGTTAAGGTGTTTTCCATCTTTGAGAAGCTCAGATAGCAGATTCTGGTCTCTGTGATGGAGACCGGCTACTCCTTCCTTCCTTCCTTCCTTCCTTCCTTCCTTCCTCCCTCCCTCCCTCCCTCCCTCCCTTCCTTCCTTCCTTCCTTCCTTCCTTCCTTCCTTCCTTCCTTCCTTCCTCCCTCCCTCCCTCTCTCATTATAAAACAACTTGAACCTATAGAAAGTTACCAGATTTAATATTTTGCCATATTTTCTCCATCACTCTCTCTCGTTCTCTTTTTTTTTTTAATGTTATGGATACAGCTAAGCCCTATCACCACCATTTCATCCTTTTTTTCCTTCTTTCCTACTCAGAGGTGGCTGCTGAATTGTTCAGAAGCTCTTTGACTGTCTCTTGTGAGATTCCTCTGTTGTGAGGAATTTTATTTTTACCTTCTGACTTTTACCCAGCCAAGGCAGTTCTGAGTGGTGATGGTTTTTTAACATCTCTGGTATAAGCAGTAAAGATAGACATAGAAGGTTTGAGGGCTTTGTTAAAATTTATGTTGTTAAAATCAGCCTCTAGTAACTAATTATCATGTATATGTGTTTTCTAGTCCTGTGATCTGCTGTCATATACAAAATTGTGAATTGCAAAGTTTACTCTGATTAAAGACATAGATTTTTTAAATTAATTAATTAATTAATTAATTTATTTATTTCTGGCTGCGCTGGGTCTTCATTGCTGCACACGGGCTTTCTCTAGTTGTGGCGAACAGGGGCTACTCTTTGTTGTGGTGTGCAGGCTTCTCTTGTCGTGGAGCATAGGCTTTAGGCACACAGGCTTCAGTAGTTATGGCACGCAGGCTCAGTGGTTGTGGCTCACGGGCTCTAGAGCGCAGGCTCAGTAGTTGTGGCGCACGGGCTTAGTTGCTCCGTGGCATGTGGGATCTTCCTGGACCAGCACTCAAATCCGTGTCCCCTGCATTGGCAGGCGGATTCTTAACCACTGCGCCACCAGGGAAGTCCCAAAGACACAGTGATACCAAGAATGCTATAGTTGCCTGTCTTATGGTAGCCAGATCAGAAGGGACTAGAAGATGATAATCACAATACATTCATTCATACAATTAGTTTATTCACGTCTCTCCTCCATTTATTAGATAAGTGTTTAAAGGGCATACTCTGTGCCAGCCATTGTACTAGGCTTCGGGGGTACCAGGCAGTAGACAGAAACCCCTACTTTCATCAAGTTGACAGTCGAGTTACGAGAAGACAGAAGAACAAAGGAACATGTCAGATGGAGGAGAAATATGTTCCGTGGAGAATTATAAAAGAGGATGGGTGAAAAACAGTGTGGGTTGGAGGCAGGGGCCACTGTTCTGTTTTGGATGGTTGGCGAAGGCCTCTCTAATATGCGGACATGTGAGCCTCCCTCGAGGAAGTGAGGGACAGACTGTGGGTGTCGAGGGAAGCGCGTTCTAGGGATCAGCAAGCGGAGGGAGGTTTAGGCGGGAGTGTGCTTCGTGTGGGGACAGCTGCGAGGCAGTGTGGATGGGTGGTGTGAGCTGAGGACCAGCCATAGGCGATGTGATCGGAGCTCGCAATTGCTCCTCCACACAGTCCTGGGGCAGGGCTAAAGCTGTTGTTATTATATCCATTTTTACACATGAGGAAACTGAGGCCTAGATAAGTGACTCACTCCAGGTGACTTGCTGGTTGATGACAGGACCAGGACTAGCCTGTCTGCTGGATTCCAAAACACTGCCCCTTCCTGTACCATGACTTCATTTTTTAATGTACTAAGACATGGTCGAGTCTTTATAGCTCATTCTTTGGTCGAATTGCATAAAATCCCTGGACATCAGTTCCCACATGTATAAAATCATGGAAATAAGATTCAGGGTTGTTGTGAGATCCAGACAGGATGACATTGATGGGGCCCTGTGGACTGGAGTGCTCTCTGCTTGTGATGTGCTGCTGCAGCTGGACAGCGCCTGTGGCCGGGTTCCTGATGGGCAGGCCTGGAGTTTGTAAATTGGCCTTATTCAAGGCCAAACCTATATAACCAGAGCGTAGCACTTTTGGTCCTTATAGATGCCCCATATTCTGATTTTTCAGGAATTGTCAAGTCAGGTTCAATGCAGATTCTAACCAATTTAGACATACTTAAGTGACTCTGCATCTCTTTTCCTGCTTGTCCCTAAAGATAACACAGAAATGCAAATACGGTTTGATGCATTTAGCTGGCACAGATTCTACTACTGTGTATTTTACCTGTCTCTATTTTAAGTGCATTTTCCTTTGTAATTTCTGGTTTCCTTTTATGTTCTGCCAAATCCCATTAACTTGTCCTTGGGCTGTGTAATCGCGAGTTAGCTACTAGGGGTGACGGGGTTTGCCCAAAGTGGAACCTGACGGCCGGGAATGACGAGCTCCTTTCTGCCAGCACTGCCGCTCGGCCCAGCCTCTGACTGCTCCCAGGCTATTGTGTCTTCTCAAGGCAGCTGCTGGCCTGGCGGTCCCGGCACAACCTAAGCCTTATGAGGAAATTTTAGGTCTGTTTGGTCTGAGTAGTAGGCCAAGGACCATTTGTGAAGGTAGACTTAGGAAAGTGCTTTCCAGGCAGAGGGGACAAAAAGTGATGCAGTTCATTGACCAAAGAAAGGTCAGGGTGGCTAGAGCACAGTGGGAGTGGAGAATAAATGAGATTGAGGTGGTAGGCGGGTCCAGAACCCATAAAGGCCTTGTCAACCACGATACGGAGTTTAGATTTTATCATATGGATGGTGGGACGTGGAGGACAGTTTTTAAGCAAAGATATGACATGACATGTTTTACATTCCTGCTACCATGAAGACAAATGGGGTCATAGTGCACACCACTTAGGCGGCCGGTACAGGGGTCCAGTTGAGAGATGGCTGGCTGTGGCCAAGTGGAAGCCGCAGAAGTGGTAGGAAGCAGTGGATTCAGGGTATATGTTGAGATGGCACTAAAAGTCTTGGTAATGGATTGAGTTGGGTGAGATGGTTAGGAAAAGAATGGAATCAAGATAGTTCCTACTGTTTTGTTGTAAGCAACTGAGTAAATAAGTGATACCATTTAAGTGAAAGACTCCAGGAGGCATGGATTAGGAAAGACTGGGAAAGGGAGGAGATAGCAAATCAATGATGCTATTTGGCAATGTTATGTTTGAGAGACCTATGATAGACACCCAGGTGGGATTGTTGGGTAGGGGGTTGCAATCCAGAGTTCAAGGAGGAGAAATACAGACTTTGGATGCTTTAGCATTGAAGTGATGCTTAAAGGAATACATTGGATGGTTAAGATCACATAGGAAGAGAGTATAGCCAAGACAGGGACCTGGGATGCTCCAACAGTTAGAGATCTAACAGGAGGAGGAAGAGTCAGAAGAGGGAGCCGAAGGAAACACACTTCACAAGAAGTGGGAAAAAAGGATTTGCTAAGCTTTTTTAAAAGGCGGAACAACATCAGTGTCTTTTTTTCTTGGAAACAGTGTTATTGGTATAATTTCTTCAAGTCCGAGAACAATTCATGGTGACTGCGTTTAGTTTTTTAATTAAAATTTTTATTAATTTAATTAACTTAAAAATTAAATTACAATGAAAAACCAATACATTCTCATTCTTTAAAAACATTTTAAATAAAAAATATAGAGAAGAAGAGAAATCACTTAAAACTTGAAGACTCTTAGAAATTCCAGTTTCACATGCTAACATTTTAGTGTGTTTTTCCAATCATTCCTGATGCTTCCAAGGTATTTTTATATAACTGAGGCGATATTGCATAGATGTAGACAGCTGTGTATGATGCTTTTTACATGCAACATTATAATGGAAGCAATTCCTGGGGTTATACATTTTCTAATAAAATTTTAATTTCTGTTTAAAATTAAACAGAAATTTAAAAAGTTTTTAATAAAAACTTTTTTTTTAAATGCTTCCAAATCTGTATCTTTGCTATTCTTGAGCAGTTCCTGATTTTTTCATTTTTCCTCCTAGGGGAAAAAGTGAAGTAGACAACTCATCTCCTTGACCTAGTATTTCCCTACTATATAAGTTCCCTGCACAGAAAAAGTAAAAAGTCAGTCAAACTGCCTGCTTAGAAATTTGGCTTAGCAAGATTCCCTCTAGTGAGGGATATGAAAACCTTGTGATTCAGCTCTATCCTTCACTTTCCTGTAGCCCTTAAATTAAAATCTGTCACGAATACTCCATTTTCAGGTTAGGTTTCCTAACAAAACAGTCCTTTAAAATATCCAAATACAATGACTTAAAAAATAAGATGGCAGATAAAAAAGGGAAATATTGCTGAAGTATACAGTATTCTGTATTTGAAAGTCTCCAAGCTAGAAAGCTAAATATACTTTCTGCACACAAAAGATCATGATCAATGGCAGTTGAGACAGTGGCTCTTTCTGACCTGTTGATTGGATTGCTGTGTGTAAAAGTCATTAAAATGGCCTCATAAAAAAAGACTAAGTAAAACGTACACATATATACGTACCTGATTTTTAAAATTTTTATATTGTGGAATATCATTGATACGTCTTTAACCTTGGGTGTTTTTAGTCTAAAGGGACAATTTATGTGCAAATTGAAAAGTAACATAATATTTATTTTACAGTAGTAAGGTTTGAATTGAGATGAGTAGAGACCACTCTCAGATCTCTAAATAAAAGGGTGATAGAATTGTCATTCGTGGACTTTTTAAAGAAAATCTGATTATTTGGAACAATGGAAATACCTCTTTAATCAAGATGCATTCACCTTTTAGGGAAAGTATATGATTAAGAAATGATCATTAGAAGTGGTTGATGAGTGTTGTGTGTGTATATGTCCATGCCTTTTTTCTACTCCAGGTTTTTACTCTCAGGTTTCCATCACCATTGCTTGCTACAACAGATAGGAGGGTTTCTGTAGCCCACAGTTTATCTCCCATTGCACCTTGGCACCATCTTCTACAAAGGACATGCGTGTGTGTGCACAGGTGTAGGAGCCAAAAGCTACGTGAGCTTCGACCACAAGCAGGCCCTCTGTTGTTCTTCCAAGGCTTTGTTTAGGAACTGACACGTAAAAAGTCCTAAGTATTTATTTGTTGGAGTAAGTGAAAAACAATGTTATAGAAACAACAGTGATTCCAGCTGGGAGAGGATTGTACAACATGTGGAACTGGATTGGGATAAGTAGCCTCATGGGCTATCTTCCTCCTTTGGCAGTTCAGCTCCATGGGTCATAGAGCCAGAGATCCATGTTGTTTGTAGATCAGAACAGCAGACTTCCTGTAGGTTCTCAAGGTTTTCTTCCTTAGATGGACTGGGACAGGAGAGCAAAAGACCAGACTCGTAGGGTGGAGAGTGCACAGCAAGATCCAGGTTCAGCAAACATGTATTGAATGTCAGCTGCATTCCAGGCACTTTGCGATCACTTTCCCATGTTCCTCGTGTGAGATGACACTCCTCTATGTGGACATCATTAGCCCACTTTACTGATGAGGAAACTGAAGCTTAGAAAATGTAAATAATTTGACTCAGGCTACCTTGTGTACAGGCAAGGCTGAAATTTGAACTCAAGCCTCCAGACATTTAAGCCACCATAGGAACTTTCAAATAAATAGCCCCAAAGAGTAGATGGGTAGATGATTAAGTCTGAATCCTGTTTAAGGTGGTTTCTCATGTCCCTTTTCTTCTTCTTTTTTAAAATTTATTTAAGTATAGTTGACTTACAAAACTATATACTTTCAGGTGTACAACATAGCGATTTTTATAGTTTTATAGATTATACACCATAAGAGTTATTATAAAATATTGACTATATTCCCTGTGCTGTACGTTACATCCCTGTGACTTGGTTATTTTATAACTGCTAGTTTGCACCTCTTTTTTTCCTAATTGCATTTTTTATTGAAGTACAGTTAATAAGCAATATTAAATAAGTTACAGGTATACAACATAGTGATTCACAATTTTTAAAGGTTATACTTCATTTATAGTTGTTATGAAATGTTGGCTATATTCCCTGTGTTGTACAACAGGTCCTCGTAGCTTATTTATTTTATACGTAATAGTTTGTACCTCTTAATCCCATACCTCTATCTGGCCCCTCCCCCTTCCGTCTCCCCACTGTTAACCACTAGTTTGTTTTCTATATCTGTGAGTCTGCTTCTTTTTTGTTATATTCACTAGTTGTATTTTTTAGCTTCCACTCATCTGTCCCTTTTCTGATCTCCAATAAAAAAAATCCACACAAACCATGGCAGATTCCAGTAAATCACAGAATCCTCTATTTGGAAAGAATAGCTTTGTATTTGGGGAATAGAGGCACAGAGAAGACGAGTGATTTACCTGTAGCCACATTGCCACTTGTGACAAAGCCAAGACTCAAAACCCTCAGGCTGAAGTCTTTCAGCACCCTCTTAATAACCAATATTCGAATGACATGGTAACTTTCCAGCAACTGGCTATAGTCAAATAGATCTGCTTTAGATGAATCAAGGGAGTATTAAAGCATTGGTCCCCTGTCACTTAGATGGGGTGCTTGACCTAACCATGTAGGTGTGAAGTTGTAGCAGGATGCAATCACCTATATTATTCCACAAAACCAGTTTAATAACTGGGGGTCTGTGTTTGGACTGGACATGTGGGACTTCAGGAATGTATTTCAGTTCCTTAACCCTGTTCCTTCTAATATGAATGAGTGACAAGGTCATTCATGAGCATGATGTTCCTGGTGTAAACCTCTGGCATCCTTTGCCTGTGCCCTGAGGCTGGCCCTTGAGTTGTGTGACTGAATGTCATTGTTCTTGCTTCAAAGGGACTATATCAAAACCTGGTTGGGAAGGGAGAGGGAAGCAGAGTCGGAAAGATAAAACTAGTATATACGTATACAGGCCCTTTTTTGTAAATCTTCATTTAAGCCTAGAAAATGTTCTGTGAAGTAAGCAATACCCCCATTTTCATAGATGGAACACTGAAACTCAGTGATATAATATAGTTTGTCCACGTTTCTAAGTGGAGTGAATGGTGAAGCTTTGCTTTAAACTTGGATTTCTAACTTTGAAGTTCATATTCTTTTTTACCCCTCTGTGTTATATATCCCTAAAGTATAGAAAACAAAGCATTCTTATTTAGTAGATTTTGTTTTTACAATAGAGAGACTTCACACTGGTTGTTCTGGTCATCTCTGTCTGAACTTTTAAGCATATTAAATTTCGGAGTTTCATCTATGTACCAATTGTAACACATCCCTCAAACATTTATAGAAAACTTAGGGGGGTGGAGGGAGGAGAGAAATAAGTGAGGGAGATTGCAGTACAAACTTTGAGTTACAAAGTGAGTCACAGATATGAAATGTACAGTGCGGGGAATATAGGCAATAATTATGTAAAATCTTTGGTGACAGATGGTAACTAGATTTATTGTGGTGATCATTTTTAAATGTATAGAAATATTGAATCACTATATGGTATACCAGGAGCTAACATAGTGTTGTAGGTCAATTATACTTCAAAAACAAACAAACAAACTCATAGAAAAAGAGATCAGATTTGTGGTTACCAGAGGTGGGGGGGTGGGGGAATTGGAGGAAGGTCGTTAAAAGTTACAAACTTACAGTTATAAGATAAATAAGTACTAGGGATGTGATGTACAACACGATAAATATAATTAACACTGCTATATGTTATATTTGAAAGTTGTTAAGAATAAATCCAAAGAGTTCTCATCACAAAGAAAAAAACTTTTTTTCTATTTCTTTAATTTTGTAACTATATGAGATGATGGATGTTCACTAAACTTACTGTGATCATTATTTCATGATGTATGAAGTCAAATCATTATGCTGCACACCTTAAACTTATACAGTGCTGTATGTCAAGTACATCTCAGTAAAACTGGAGGAAAAAATATTTATAGAGAACTTTCTTTAATGGACTGTACTAGGCATTACAGAAAATAAAGATGAAAATTCTCTTCTCAAGTTGTAAAGTATGGGATGTAAAATGTAAAGTTAAATAAGCTGAATGTAATGCAATAAGTAGCAAAGGCCACTGGAGAGACACTGCCCAGGCACTTGGGCAGTTAGAGGAGAGCTTTTAGACAGGAGCCCAAATACCAAAGTATGCCTAGGTTACCTTGAGTCTCTGAGCAGGTCGTCCAATCCATTCTTAACACTCTTTCTGTTTTCTTTTTTCCTTTTTTTTTACATGCTTTTTAAAAAAAAATTTTTACTGGCGTATAATTGATTTACAGTGTTGTGTCAGTTTCAGGTGTACAGCAAGGTGAATCAGTTACACATATACATATATATCCATTCCTTTTTTAGATTCTTTTCCCATATAGGCCATTACAGAGTATTGAATAGAATTCCCTGTGCTATACAGTAGGTCTTTATTAGTTATCTATTTTGTATATAGTAGTGCGTGTATGTCAATCCCAATCTCCCAAAACACTCTTTCAACAAGACAACAAAAGCAGAGAAAAACCGAATTAAATGTGAACATCAAAAATGAGCGCTCTAACAGATCTGGAAATTTTACAGGAAAGGCACAGGCACATGTGATAATTCAGAGGGATTCAATATAAAAAACCTTGGTTAATAAAATTTTTTTAAACCTCTGATAAAATGGTTACCAGTTGCTTGCTGGAACCACTTTTCAATGTGGTTATTAGCCATCTTTCATAGATACACCAAAGTTCAAATTAAATGCAAAAGCTTATTCAAAGATAAATAAATTACAAAGTATTTTGCTTAACTTAGTGTGATCCTTGGTGAAAATTCTAGGATGGATCTCCTGGTTGAATTTAGACCTGCCACAATCCTGGGTATTTATACAAAGAGCCCATGGAATTACCTACAAACAGAAAAATGTCTAAATGAAGCAGTAATCCCCAGAAACACTGCTATACCCTTCTCATCAAATTCCATCACCTTAGATGATATTATCAGATCTTATCTCTTGATTAACTTTCTTATATTTTTCTCTCTTGATTGGAAAAAGGACTGATTGAACTCAACCAGGGTTCCCACAAAACTAGTTGGGAGAGATAGACAAGTAGTGTATGTAACTAAGTACTTCACCAAACTGTGTTAGTGAATATTTGATAATCAGTTGTCAGCTATCTGTAGCACTGCGAAGTTACTCAAAGGATAGTGAAGTGGTCCTCACTCTTAGGATGCTTAGAGAAGCACCTGTGGTAGGCGGAATAATGGCCCCACCAAAGACATCCAAGCCCTCGTCCCCAGAACCTATGACTTTGTTACATTACAGGGCAAAAGATGTCATTAGAGGTTAAGGACCTTGAGATGAGGAGATTATTCAAGATTATCCAGGTGGGCCCAACCTAAGCACATTCCCTAAAAGTGAAGAACATTTTCTGGCTTTGAAAATGGAGAAGAGGGACCCTGAGCCAATGATACGGGTTGCCTCTTGAAGCTGGAAAAGGCAAGAAAATATCCTCCAGAAGGAATGCTAACACACTGATTTTGGCCCATTGAGATCCATGGTGGACTTTTAACCAACCATCATATAATAAATTTGTGTTGTTTTCAGACACTAGGTGAATGGTAATTTATTACAGCAGCAGTAGATAACTAATGGAGAATTTGAAAAGTTAATTAGCCAACTAGAGCTATTTCTGGGAAGGAGAGTTTTCACCAGGTTGGTGTTACCTAGAAAGATATAACAAGGAGGTGTGGAAATTTAGCTGAGCCTTCAAGAATAAACAGTAATACAGTAAAGGGGGAGCACTAGAGCATTCCAGGATAAAGAGGGAATCAGGAATATACAAAGCATCCTTGGAATCAGTAACTAGGCCAGTCGGGGGAAAAAAGAAAGGTTTATATAAGATAGTATTCATAGGTGGGAGGAAAGAAGCCTTCAAGTTAGGTTTAAGAGATGGAACATTTAGCGCTTGAAGTTTGAATTCGTTTCATAGAATGCTGGTTTTCACACTGTGTCATTTGGGACTTGGAGATATGTCAGGGGATAGCAAAGCATGATTCCTGATACTCCAGCATCCTTCCCCTCCTCCTACCAGAGCAGCTCTGTTCTTACGCGTTGCGGGGTTGGTGATTGCGCCCACCACCCACCCCTGTTCTTACCTGTTTTATGTATAGGGGATCTGCTTAGATTTTGCTCCCAAAAAGATTCTACTACTTTAAAACAGTAAGTGAGGAAAATTAAGTGGCTGGTGGAACAGCCGCAGTGGGCTCCTTCTCCAGCCAGTGCCCTGCTACTTTCTTGCTTTCCTCAAGATTGTTTCTATTTAACCCTTTACACTTTTTAAGATAAATACAACAAATGTCTAATTTTACAATTAAATTACTTTTACAATCACTCTTGCAGACTATGTCTTGGTATTCTGACTTAAAAAGAAAAAAGATATCACCTAAAGATAAAGCCTGTTATATTCAACTGTGTACTTTTCTGCATACATACCCATAGAAAAGAAACCATAAATGTTCTTATACCTGGCTTTTTCTTTTGCCAGATTTTATCTGTCTCTGGCAAATATTACTGTAACATTTTTATTTAGTTCAGGTATAGTATTCTAACATATAAATATACCCATAACCAGTTCCCTATCATTGGACATTCAAATTTGTTTTTCTAGTTTTTACCTGTAAGAAACAATTTTACAATGGACATTCTTGCAGCTAAAGCATTGTACTTATCCTTTCATTAGCAAAAAATAGGTATTTCTTATATTTCTTACCTATAATCAGATTTTTAGCTGTCCTTTAGATGCACAGATATGAAATTAATGTTAAAAAATTTCATCTTTTTGGATCTGTATCCCAAAGCAAAGGAAATAAAAGCAAAAATAAACAAATGGGACCTAATTAAATTTAAAAGCTTTTGCACAGCAAAGGAAACATCAACAAAACAAAAACACAACCTACTGAATGGGAGAAGATATTTGCAAATGATATGACCAATAAGGGGTTAATATCCAACATATATAAACAGCTCATACAACTCAATATCAAAAACAAAAAAACCCAACCCGATTAAAAAAAGGGCAGAAGACCTGAATAGACATTTTTTCAAAGAGGACATGCAGATGGCCAACAGGTACATGAAAAGATGCTCAACATCGCTAATCATCAGGGAAATACAAATCAAAGCCAAACAATGAGAAATACAAATCAAAACAATGAGATATCACCACACACCTGTCAAAATGCCTGTCATCAAAAAGAACACAAATAACAAATGTCGGCGAAGATTTGAAGGAAAGGGAACCCTCGTATGCTGTTGGTGGGAACATAAGTTGGTGCAGCCACTGTGGAAAACAGTATGGAGGTTTCTCAAAAAAACTAAAGATAGAACTACCGTATGGCCCAGCAATTCCACTCTTGGGTATATATCCAAAAAAAAAAACGAAAAACACTAATTCGAAAAGATACATGCACCCCAATGTTCATAGCAGTATTATTTATAATTGCCAAGGTATGGAAGCAACCTAAGTGTCCATCAACAGATGAATGGATACAGAAGATGTGATACACACAAACACACACACACCACACACATACATACATACATACATATACAATAAATACTACTCAGCCATAAAAAAGAATGAAATTTTGCCATTTACACAACATGGATGGACTTGGAGGGCATTATGCTAAGTGAAATAAGTCATATAGAGAAAGGCAAATACCGTATGATATCACTTATATGTAGAATCTAAAAAATACAACAAACTAGTGAATAAAACAAAATGAAGCAGACTCGCAGATATGGAGAACAAACTAGTGATTACCAGTGGTGGGGGGCAATATCAAGGTAGGAGATTTTTAAAAAGATACTAATGTCTTCAATGTTGTTCATTATTTTACTGAGGGATAACACATGTGCAGTAAAATGCATACATCTTAAATATACTGCTTGATGACATTTTACACGTGTGAACACCCATTTGAATACCCCCCCAGATTAAGATATAGAACATTTCTGGCATCTGAGAAAGCTCCTGTGTTCCCCTTACCAGCCAAAAGCCCCAGTCCTCAGAGGTAACCACTATTCTGACTCTTCTCACCATTGATTAGTTTTGCCTGTTCATGAACGTCATATAAGTGGAATCATACAGTGTGTATTCACTCTTTTAGGTCTGGTTTCTTTTGTGCAGTATGCTTTTGAGATTCTTCCATGTTGCTACGGTGGTGTAAATAGTTCCTTTTATTTGCTGAGAAGCATTCTACAGTCTAGATATGCTCTACTTTGTTCATCCATTCTCCGGCTGATGTGCATTTGGCTTGCTTCCAGTGTTTGGTTATTATGAATAAAGTCGCTTTGTACATTCCATTCTCCATCTTTGATGTGCACTCATTTCTCTCAGGTACACAACTTAGAGTGGAATTGCTGGGTCATAAGGATGTTATGCTTAATTTTATCAGAAACTGCCAACAGTTTTCCAGGTGCTTATAACACTTTACACTCTGCTTGGAGAGGCATAAATATTCCGGTTGTTCAAAATCCTAGCCTTCGGTTCTTTGAGAAGATAAACAAAACTGATAAACCATTAGCCAGACTCATCAAGAAAAAAAGGGAGAAGACTCAAATCAATAGAATTAGGAATGAAAAAGGAGAAGTAACAACTGACACTGCAGAAATACAAACGATCATGAGAGATTACTACAAGCAACTCTATGCCAATAAAATGGATAACCTGGAAGAAATGGACAAATTCTTAGAAATGCACACCCTTCCGAGACTGAACCAGGAAGAAATAGAAAATATGAACAGACCAATCACAAGCACTGAAATTGAAACTGTGATTAAAAATCTTCCAACAAACAAAAGCCCAGGACCAGATGGCTTCACAGGCGAATTCTATCAAACATTTAGAGAAGAGCTAACACCTATCCTTCTCAAACTCTTCCAAAATATTGCAGAGGGATGAACACTCCCCAACTCATTCTACGAGGCCACCATTACCCTGATACCAAAGCCAGACAAAGATGTCACAAAGAAAGAAAACTACAGGCCAATATCACTGATGAACATAGATGCAAAAATCCTCAACAAAATACTAGCAAACAGAATCCAACAGCACATTAAAAGGATCATACACCATGATCAAGTGGGGTTTATTCCAGGAATGCAAGGATTCTTCAATATATGCAAATCAATCAACGTGATACACCATATTAACAAATTGAAGGAGAAAAACCATATGATCATCTCAATAGATGCAGAGAAAGCTTTCGACAAAATTCAACACCCATTTATGATAAAAGCCCTGCAGAAAGTAGGCATAGATGGAACTTTCCTCAACATAATAAAGGCCATATATGACAAACCCACAGCCAACATCGTCCTCAATGGTGAAAAACTGAAACAATTTCCACTAAGATCAGGAACAAGACAAGGTTGCCCACTCTCACCATTGCTGTTAGCCACAGCAATCAGAGAAGAAAGAGAAATAAAAGGAATCCAAATCGGAAAAGAAGAAGTAAAACTGTCACTGTTTGCAAATGACATGATACTATACATAGAGAATCCTAAAGATGCCACCAGAAAACTCCTAGAGCTAATCAATGAATTTGGTAAAGTAGCAGGATACAAAATTAATGCACAGAAATCTCTTGCATTCCTATACACTAATGATGAAAAATCTGAAAGTGAAATTAAGAAAACACTCCCGTTTACCATTGCAACAAAAAGAATAAAATATCTAGGAATAAACCTACCTAAGGAGACAAAAGACCTGTATGCAGAAAATTATAAGACACTGATGAAAGAAATTAAAGATGATACAAATAGATGGAGAGATATACCATGTTCTTGGATTGGAAGAATCAACATTGTGAAAATGACTCTACTACCCAAAGCAATCTACAGATTCAATGCAATCCCTATCAAACTACCACTGGCATTTTTCACAGAACTAGAACAAAAAATTTCACAATTTGTATGGAAACACAAAAGACCCCAAATAGCCAAAGCAATTTTGAGAAAGAAAAACGGAGCTGGAGGAATCAGGCTCCCTGACTTCAGAGTATATTACAAGGCTACAGTAATCAAGACAGTTTGGTACTGGCACAAAAACAGAAACATAGATCAATGGAACAGGATAGAAAGCCCAGAGATAAACCCAGGCACATATGGTCACCTTATCTTTGATAAAGGAGGCAAGCATATACAGTGGAGAAAAGACAACCTCTTCAATAAGTGGTGCTGGGAAAACTGGACAAGTACATGTAAAAGTATGAAATTAGAACACTCCCTAACACCATACACAAAAATAAACTCAAAATGGATTAAAGACCTAAATGTAAGGCCAGACACTATCAAACTCTTAGAGGAAAACATAGGCAGAACACATAAATCACAGCAAGATCCTTTTTGACCCACCTCCTAGAGAAATGGAAATAAAAACAAAAATAAACAAATGGGACCTAATGAAACTTAAAAGCTTTTGCACAGCAAAGGAAACCATAAACAAGACAAAAAGACAACCCTCAGAATGGGAGAAAATATTTGCAAATGAAGCAACTGACAAAGGATTAATCTCCAAGATTTACAAGCAGCTCATGCAGCTCAATAACAAAAAAACAAACAACCCAATCCAAAAATGGGCAGAAGACCTAAATAGACATTTCTCCAAAGAAGATATACAGATTGCCAACAAACACATGAAAGAATGCTCAACATCATTCATCATTAGAGAAATGCAAATCAAAACTACAATGAGATATCATCTCACACCGGTCAGAATGGCCATCATCAAAAAATCTAGAAACAATAAATGCTGGAGAGGGTGTGGAGAAAACGGAACCCTCTTGCACTGTTGGTGGGAATGTAAATTGATACAGCCACTATGGAGAACAGTATGGAGGTTCCTTAAAAAACTAAAAATAGAACTACCATATGACCCAGCAATCCCACTACTGGGCATATACCCTGAGAAAACCATAATTCAAAAAGAGTCATGTACCAAAATGTTCATTGCAGCTCTATTTACAATAACCAGGACATGGAAGCAACCTAGGTGTCCATCATCGGATGAATGGATAAAGAAGATGTGGCACATATATACAATGGAATATTACTCAGCCATAAAAAGAAACGAAATAGAGTTATTTGTAGTGAGGTGGATGGAGTTAGAGTCTGTCATACAGAGTGAAGTAAGTCAGAAAGAGAAAAACAAATACAGTATGCTAACACATATATATGGAATCTAAGGGAAAAAAAAAAAAGGTCATGAAGAACCTAGTGGCAAGATGGGAATAAAGACACAGACCTACTAGGGAATGGACTTGAAGATATGGGGAGGGGCAAGGGTAAGATGTGACAAAGAGAGAGAGTGGCATGGACATATATACACTACCAAACGTAAAATAGATAGCTAGTGGGAAGCAACCGCATAGCACAGGGAGATCAGCTCGGTGCTTTGTGTCCACCTAGAGGGGTGGGATAGGGAGGGCGGGAGGGAGGGAGATACAAGAGGGAAGAGATATGGGAACATATGTATATGTATAACTGATTCACTTTGTTATAAAGCAGAAACTAACACACCATTGTAAAGCAATTATACTCCAATAAAGATGTTAAAAAAAAAAAAATCCTAGCCTTCACTTGGTATTTCCAGTCTTATTTATTTATCTATTCATTCATTAATGCATGCATGACATCATGGTGGGTGTGTTGTGGTGTTCTTTTTTGTTTATCTAAAAAAAATGTATGTCTAAAATGACCCTAAATAGCTGGGTTTGAGAACATTTTGATTTTATATAATGAAAGAAAATGTTAATATACTCTATACTTAATCCTACATTTCCATAGGTAAAAAAGCCAAAAAACAAACAAACAAACAAAAAAATCCTGTGTATACAGGCCAATTAAATTATTTTTTCCTCTATTTATTTAAAATAAGACTAGTAATTAGATTCTCAGTTTCGTGATTTGGCTTTTAAATATAAATGTTTTGCTTTAAGTTAAAATTTCAAGACTCAGTCTGTCCTGGGTTAATACAGTTTATGCTGCCACAAGCAGAATTGCTCCTTCTCCCAATTAAGCAGACATCCCAATTTTTGTTGCCTTCATCTCTGCTTTAGATTTCGCTGGTCATCATTTACTTCTGATATTTAGTAAAAGCCAGGCAGTTGGGAGTCCTGGTTCCTTTAGAGAAGACGTACACTATACTTGCCTTATAGGACAGGCTGATTGCTTCACTGTTGGATGGGGAGATAATTCATTTTCATGATTTTTATGGCAACATCATTGGATCCTATCATTTTCACAGTCTGGTATGGACTCCATTTCTTTCTTTTTAGATCCCATGAAGACAGGTCCAGAAACCTCTAAATAGCACACTGAAAAAATTAGGCATGACTAAGCCACAGTAGCTCAAGGGAACAATTTTGCAAAACTTTCTCTCATCCTTTGGCCCAGTTATTTGGCGTAGAGCTCTTCCAACATTGCTCTCCCAACAGAGGCCTGACTCTTAATCTGTATCAGATGCAAGGAGGAAAGCCTGGAGTTTATTTTGGACTTCATGATAGATTAGAAAATCAGCAAATGCAGAGTTTCTTTCTTGCTGTTGGCAAATGGTTGTATTTTGTTTTGACTCTTCTACTGCTCTCCTGTAGCTCAGAGTTCTGTTGGGGTCTATTGTTCTACAGAGCCTGGGATAGTACCACACCCAGTAGGTGCTTTGATAAAAACATTTCGGTGATAACATTATCCCACCAGGGTTGAAATGTAGCTCTCTGATAGAACTGAGAGGAAAGAACTTGAGATGTGTTAGCCCTAGGACTTCAGGGAAATATGTAAATTCTCCCTCCCTCTGTGTCTCCCTCACAGACAATAGAAATGTGCCTTTCCCTTAATATAGTTCCTAAGAAGATGGAAAAAGAAAAATTTTATATTAGGAACAAAATCGAGCAGATGAGCTAAGATTGTATGCATTCATTTTAATCTTTCTTACTGTTTGTAAATTACAAACTGTAAAACATGATGCTCTGTGTGGCATTTAGCAAGTTGCTTAACCTCTCTGTACTTCTTTCTTTATGAGAGGTGGTACTAATGATATCCAAGGACCCTCTCAGGTCAGAGGTCAACAAGTGACCACCTAGCACGGTGTCTAAGAGCATCACTCAGGATACTTAGTAGATGTGTGACATCTGAGTAAGTTACTCACTTTCTTGGTGCCCTATGTAAGATGGTGATAACTATAGCACCCTCCCACCCCCACCAGCTACCATGATTCAGTGAGGCAGAAAAGCACTTCCAGTTTCTCCTGGCGAAGAGTAGTTTCTCTGAAGTGTTAAGTAAGAGATCCCTGTAATATCTGTGCCAATTTGAACTTTTTAACATCATTTCCTAAGAAGTATCTTTTGACATTCTTACTGGGATGTGAAGGAAGACAAATCACTTTTTATTTAATGTAGTGCTTTAATTTCATTGAAATAAATTTCCAAATCAAATTATATTAAATATCCAGAGATATTTTGGAAAATACAAACTAGTAAGAAGAAGAAAATAATTAAGTGACTTATATGCTTGCCACCCAAATATAATCATTTTGTTTTGTTTCCAATCAGGCTTTGATTTTTTTCTTTTCTATTCATAGGTTAACTTCATTTATTTTCCAAGTTATAATCATTCTCTATAAACCATTTTGATTCCTAATCTTTTCATTAATCATCAGTCATAAGCATTTTCCTGTTATTACCTGGGATTAATTAAACATCACCTCACTGGTTGCATAATCATTTTAAATAGATACTTTTTGATTTATCTTTTGCCAGATTGTTGCATATCATGGTTGTTTATGATTTTTCAGCCCTATAAATAGCGGTGCAATAACTATCATGTTCGAACTTAAGTTTACAGGGTTCATTATTTCTTTAGGGTAGATTTCCAAAAGTAGAATTATTGGGTTAAAAGATATGAATATTTTGAAGAACTTGAGTTTGCCATGTAACTTTCCAAAATTGTTGCTAATAGTAATGTATTGGGATGTCTATTTCATCATATTCCAACAGCATTGATTACTATCTTTTGGGATGTCTATTTCATCATATTCCAACAGCATTGATTACTATCTTTTTTCTAATCTGTGCCATTTGTAGGCAGCTTCTGTAGTACTAATACTGTTTTAATTTGTGTTTCACTACTGGGTGCCTAACAATTTGGTCATGGACTTGCTTAGTAAAGGTATTTGCTCTTTCAGGAAATGTCTGTTCATGTCCTTAACCTGATTATTAGGAGTGTTGGTGTCTTCCTCGCTAATTTGTGTGAGTTCTTTTAAAAAAAAGAACACAGCCTATATGTGAAATATTTGCTAAGAATATCTCCTCTTGTATTTTTGCCTTTTATTTTGGTTATGATCTTTCAAAACCATGCAAAAATAAATGAGTGTAGATAGTTAAATTGGTAGTAATTTTCTGTTGCCATTTCTTCTATAATTTCTAAGCTTAGAAGTTCTTCACTTCGTGGAAGTTGGGTAATTATTCAGTTCGGTTTCCCTCTGGCTTTTCTAGGAGTTTGCATATGTATTTATCTATCTATATCTATACTTCATGCCTTTATAGAAATGTAAATGCTTTTAAAGAAAAAAAAAAAGTTTATTTCCTTAGTTTTCTTTTGTCAGGTGAGCCATTGCTATAGCCTGGACTCAAAGCTAAATCCCTTGACATTTCAATACTTGGTTAGAAAAGCCTGTGGTTTCAGTGGCTTTGGTAATATTCCCCAGTGGTGCAATTATACTAATGAGGATCACTGTCAGGGAGTATTTGTTAAATGCTCCCTGTATGAGGCAGCATCTGTTCATGATAGGTGGACTCCTTGCTGTAGAAGAGATTGTGGTCAGAGATGGAAACCTGCGATGCTCCGTAGACACTTACTGAGAAAGCCTCTGATGTGAGAGATGCAGCAAATGACTTCCCCGCTCTGTCCTCAGTTTCCTCATCTGGGAAATGAATGAGTTGAACTACATGATTTCTAAGGAGCTCTGCAGCCCTGAGATTGCTGGGTTTGATGTACAGAGACCCACGTGTGTACAGGCAGCTGTGTAAAGGTGAAGTGGCCTCTGTCTACATTGGTTCACCATCTGTTTTCCAATTTGCAGCATCCTAGGCTTTGCTTGTTTACACTTGGAGAGACAGGCAAGCAAGGACTGATAAGAATAATAAGGAGGAATTATAAGTGCCAGACAGTCCAAAGGCACCTTCCCCTTTATACAAACCTCCACATCAGCTAAGTGGTCCTGGAAAATTGGCTGCTAGGAAAGATGGCACTGATTACTCACACTTATATATTGATATCACCTCTTAAAAGGTTTCCTTGGTTTCTTAAAGCACCATGGCCACTAAACCTCCTTGTTGTTTGTAAAGGTGCACAATTCCTCATCAAAACCTTGGTCCCAGATGTGTTTTAAAATTCAGAATTTTTCTGAGTTTTACATGAACTAAATATTATAATATCCCCAAATGGGGCTTGGGGCAGTATCCCTAATCAAACATATTAATATTTTTGCAGCAGGATGCATGAAGATTCACAGTAAGTTCGATAAATAATGACTATAGGTAACCCCACTTCGTTTCATGGCAGGTTTTGCCATCAAATGAGGTACAAAAACATCTTTTTGTTTCTGTGGCTTTTTGGATCTTGGAAAGTGGATAAGGGATTGTGGGTCTGAGTATCCCTTTCCAATTCACCAGAGAAGACTCACCTCCTCAAAGCTCAGATCCACTCAGAACGTTTCCCTCTGCAGAAACCTTCCACAGCAGTTCCTGGCAAAGAGACACTGGGACCCAGACCCCATCTGGCATTAAAGGCCTTTCATCCTGTCTGCCATCCAGTAACCCCTCCCCACAAGCCACTCGCTTGGGCCACAGCCATACTTACCTGCTTCGACATATTCCAGACTTGTTTACTCCTGGCACTTCTGTTTAGCTGGTTCCCTCTATTGGTGACACACTTGTGTTCTACTGCTCCTCGTTCCCGACCCAGCTTTTTTTCTGCTGTTCATCTTCACTGCCTTCCAGGCTCCCCTCCAGGAGGTCCTCCTAGATTTCCCTGTTTGGGGTGACTCTTTCACTCTTTTGTTCAGCCTCTATATTCCGTATCTTTATTATGGCACCTATCAAAGACTGCCTGGTATTAGAATAGCTTGTATGTGTGTATCCTCTACTAAATTATGAAGCCCTAGAATAGCGGTTCTTGAACCATAATATGCATGAAATGCTGCTTGTTACAGTACAGATTCCTGGGTTCCCCCTTCCCCTCCTAGGAGATTCTTTTTCAGCAGGTTTGAGTGAGATCCAGGTAACTGCATACTAATAAACCTCTAATAATTTAAACTGTTCTATTTCGTCTCCTTGACTATCAGGAGCTCGACAGCAGATTCTGTTCTTAAAACAAGAAGCTGCCCCAGGACTCCAGAATCAGAACCTAAGCCCAAATTGTGGCCTTAACATCAATCCACACACAAGTGCTTGCCTTTGTTTTTCTTGTCTTATCTCTTTTCCTTTGTGTAACTCCGTTAGAAATTAAATCTATAACAGATGATGGTGATTATGGGATAGTCTCTAGTAACAAGTATATAGGCAGTTTCTTGGTAGAGCAAAACTGGAGTCAGTTATGCCTTTAGGAACATCAAAGTGTGGGAAACACGGGACTTCCCTGGTGGTCCAGTGGGCAAGACTCCATGCTCCCAATGCAGGGGGCCCAGGTTCGATTCCTGGCCAAGGAACTAGATCGCACATGCATGCTGCAACTAAGAAGTCCACACACCGCAACTAAAAGTTCCCACATGCCACAACCAAGACCCGCGCAACCAAAATAAATAAGTAAATATAAAAAAAAAAAAAGTGTGGGAAACGGCCGTAGCCAATGCAAAACCATCTAAGTGCCAGCAGACTGACAGGTTGGTAATCGATCTGGGGATACTGGATTATGGACTTGAAGGGCTGAAGAATTCATCTGTGACATCCTCTGCCTAAGACAGTCATTTCAGAAGTTCTGCTGCCTACTCTGCATTTAGATTTCTGAGGTTGGACAGAGCCTACCAAAGATACCCCAGAGTGTTCTCTTTTGGTTTCTGATAAGAATGATGTTGATGAACATAAGTATTCATGTGACTGATGTTCAGTGAGCTCTGTGTGCTGGAACTGTGTTAATCACTTTACATAAACTACCTCATTTAATCCTCAGGATGGCCCTAAGAGGAAGTCTATTCATTGCCTCATTTACTAGTGAGGACCCACATGCCCAGAGAGGTTAGGCAGTGTGTCCGTGGTAACACAGCTAATGAGAAGTGGGGCAGGGATGTCAGCCCACGTGAGCTGACTCCAGAGCCCACGCTCTTTAACTGTTCCAGCTGCCACTTTTGAAGTTCTCAGCGTCCTGACTTAGTATTGTAATTGGAACAGCGCTTTATCTTATGTGCACATGAGAGAATTTATTTTTTTCAGTTGTATCTTGGAGTGTGTCGCGTGTGAATGAGTATAACTTCCATTCTGTGTGTATCTGGACGGCTACCAGGCATCATCTGGCGTATGGGCAGCTTGCCCAACACAAGGACACACCACCAGGGGTGGCTGGGTGCTGTCGCAGCTCTTTAGAGAAGAGAAGCGCAGCTCTACGTTGCACTTTCCCTGAGCGTGAATGCCAGTGTGCCTAGCCTGCGGTTCAAGTCAGAGAGGAAGAAGGGCAGTCTACATGAAATGTAAGCACGTTACATTTAATTCACTTCTAATTGCTCTTAATGGGACAAATAGAAAGGGATAAAGAGGGTAACGTGTGAGAATTCCCTGTGACTTCTTAAATTAGTTTCATGGCTGTAGTCAATCCAATGGTCATTTCAGTAGGAAAGAATCTGGAGGGTTTTATGTTCTGTACCTTGCTCCTTTGCTATTGGTATTGGAAAACGTCACTATCTTGACCAACTATAAATTAGACTGATTTCAGTGAGGAAAGCATTTCTTGGAGGCATTGAGGTGCTTAACACACTGACCATGGTTGGGATTGAGATGAAAAATAGATATTGACTTGGCATTATTTACTTAGAATCTTAGTTTAGAGGTCAGGACTAATACCTGAGAGGCAGAGAAAAATCGCCAGACAGGCTCAAGGCAAATATCATAAAGCTGCTGGCATATAGCAAAGAAGAAGCTGGGGAAAATTTCCTGAGCATTAGTTTAAAAAGACAAGAAATAAAGAGAAGTGTTAGAATGGGAAATTTTTTAAGTTTCTAGGAAGTTATACAAGCAGGAAGGTACATTCTCCATCAGCTTTTCATCTGCCACCTTGTAGCGCAATGCAAGAGTTCCGTGGTTAGGTAGAGAGCGGGGCTGTCCCCTGCCCCGCTGGCCTATAGGGAAGTTATTCAAGCATGAGTAGAGTTGTGAGACGTGGGTAAGTAAGTACCCCATAAAGCATACACGTGTGGGCAAAGCCAACTCTCAGACTATGAATATAGTCAGAAGAAAATGCAGTGTGTTCTGCGAATTTGACTATGCGGAATCGGTTTAGAGCTCTTCTAACCAGCATTAACTTCCTGTTCCTAGGAGACCAGCCTGCTCTGCTTCTCCTCCCGTTAACTAGGCTGTCTCTGGTCCTCTGCCCCCTCCACTCTGCCAGGCTGCCTATTAAATATTTCCACCTGACCTGAATCCAGGCGTCACACAGCACCTCCTGGCTTCCCTCCCGTGAATGAGTATCAACTATATCACCCTCTATCTCTTTCCCTGAGCTAGAAACCTTAGAATTGAACTTGGTCTTCCAATTTTTTTTCACCTTTTACGTTTATGTCAGTTACCAAATCCTCGTCATTTTGCATTGTTTGTTTCAGACCGGCGTCTTCTCTCTTGTGAAACACGAGGATGCTTTCCAAACTGATCTTTGTCTTTTTTGTCCCTTTCCGTTCAGGAAATCATCAACTCTGCCAGAATGTTTTTATTTCTCAAATGCAAACCTAAGTAAAATAGTCCTGCTTAATTTCTGAAACAAAAACCAAATTCTCCAGCATGACTTAATCAGGTCCCATGCTGCTTTCACCATAGAGCCTATAGACATGTGCTTTTTCTTTTCCTCTGGTTTGATGCTGTATGCATATTTTTATTATCCTTGACTGTGATTTTTATTCTTATTTATATTTTATCATTATTTTATATTTTATGGTCTTTCTGTAAGATGTCATTTGCCCAAAAGAGACATGACTGGATTGAAGTGCAAACCCAGATTTTACTGTAAGTCTGGCTGATCCTTTACTGAGATTTGTGATCTTATACTTGAATGTCATTAGGGAGGTCTAGTCTCTAACTTAAGATTTCTTGGAAAATATTAATGGGGGAGGGCATATATTTTTATTCCCATTTGAACCCAGGAGAATGAAGTATCTGACTAGTGAGTATCCCTCCCAGCCCCAATTGCTATTTGTTGATTCTCTGTTGGTGTTTACTCACAAGATTTTAGTCGTAACAGGAAATCACAGATCCCTCTCAAATACCTTACATTTCACACAGATGGGCTTTGTTGTTGTTGTTGTTATATATACTCTTCATTCTGACGCTCTAAGTGTTTGATGGTCCCAACCTAGGAGGCAGCTGGCAGGTCAGAGCACACAGCCTCTGAAGCCAAATGGCTACATTATAATCACAGTTCTACCACCAACTAGCTGTGTGATCTTGGGTACGTTCCTTCATTTCTGTGTGCCTTTATCTCTCCATCTGCAAAGTGGATTTAAGAATGGTTAAGTTTTTCAAACTTACGGTTACCAAAGGGGAAAGGAGGTAGAGAAATTAGGAGTTTGGGATTAACAGATACACGCTACTGTATATAAAATAGATAACCAACAAGGACCTACTGTATAGCACAGGAAAATATATGCAATATCTTGTAATAACCTATAAGGGAAAAGAATCTGAAAAAGAAGAGATATATATTTGTTGTTAGAGCTGTATTTAATCATGGGTAAGGTCAACCTCCCTTTGTTCTCCGTCAATATTTCTACCACTGGATCAAAATTAATCATCTGGGGACAGCCAGCATCTCTGGACATCTGAGCGGGGAGGCTGCACCGCAACGTCACCGGGAGGCTGAGATCACAGCGCCCCTTGCTGTTGAGATGCGGTTCCTGGGCCCTGGTCCTTGCTGCACGTCTCCCCAGAGAGCTCTTCAGAGCCGCAGAATGTGGAAAACGAGGCTCATTCTGCTCCCTTTCCTGGGCTGCGGGAGTTCTATTTGCAGTAATTGATAGTTGAGAACGCACGCGCAGGGTCCACTGGGCTCCCTCCTGGTTCCCTCCAAGCCCCCTCTCGGTGACATGTTGGCAGCGTGCCGCACATTTATCATCTTCCCTGGTGGCCACCGAGGCTCAGCAGCTCTTCGGGCCGCGGGCCAGGTGGAGCAGCGTGGGAGCCGCAGAGCCCAGAGGACTGCCGCTCAGGGATGTCAGGGCGACACCTGGGTCCCAGTGAGCAGGGTCCGACACCTGCTCAGGCGGTCGGCTCCAGATACTCACAGCTGTGGAGCGGGAATGGGCCCTGCCCTTTGCATGACTGCTCTGGAAAGAGGGACTCTCGTTGGCAGGGTGTGGCTGGCACAGAATCAGGATCGCTTTCTGAGGATACAGCCCCATGTTTTCTTCCCTCTCAGAAATTTCTCGTTAGAGGATAGGAGCATCTGGCTCATTTCCCAAGTCCTCTGGCAACCTCTGAAATTTCTAAAGCAAAGTAAACAGATACACAATTTAAAAAGTACACAAATACATAATAAAAAGTTGATTTAATTTAGAAATAAATACTACTCCCTAAACTCAGGATTTGTACCTAGACTTTTCTTTCTTTTCCCTTCCTCCCATCCTCCCTTCTTCCCTCCCTCCCTCCCTCTCTTCTTGTTTTCCTTCCCTTTCTCTATCTACTTACCTCTTTCCTTCTTTTCTATTAACTTATTTATGCATGAAGTGTTCATTGGCTGCCTGCATTGTATTAGACACTGTAAACACGTGGGTGAGCAAACAGACACTGCGCTCTAGTCATAAAGACCTAGTGTGTGTGGGGTGAGGGGGACACAGTCAAATAATCTCAGAAATATGTAATTATACACTGAGAATAGGTACCAAGAAAGAAAAGTGCTAAGAGCCATGGGCATTTATAAAGGGGGCCTGATCTGGGTTGGGAGTTGTGCAAAGGTTGTCCAGAGGATGTGACTTTCGAGCTGTCCTAGAAGGATGAATCAGAGTTAACAAAAAAGTGGAGGGGCAGGAAGGCAATTCCAGGAAGAGGAAAATTCATGCTTAAAGGTCATGAGATGGAAGAAGCAGTATATGTTTGAGACATTAGAATTTTTATGATGCAAATGTCAGAAGAGAAAGATTGGTGTTCCATTAATCTTTTAATTTGTCATGGAGATTTTATATATTTGTAAAACAAATCAAAGTTTTACCTAAATATTTTTTCAGATAACTTTTTCTAAGTTATTAAGGAGATGGGGTGCCCTCAAGGCTAATACCAGTTCTGGGTGAAAAGTTTTCCTCTGTTTACTTAAATAAGATATAGTATTCAAAAGGATTCTAAGTAAATTTCTAGGGGGTCTCCTGACACTTTTCTTCCTTTATACTATGGGACAGGAGTGGGAGAGAATGAATTAATGGTGAAGTTTTAGTGTGAAATGAGATTGTGATCTTTTAGTCACCTCAGTAACATTGTCTTTTGTCAAACAGGCTACACATCACAAGATATAAACAGCATAATTCAAGGGGTCATTAGTCCCCATTTATCCTACAGAGGGAGAAGCTCTGGGAGAGACAGATTTAAATTCCCAATTGATTGCCCTCTCCTTTTTTATTTTAATTTTTATTGAAATACAGTTGATTTACAATGTTGTGTTACTTTCAGGTGTACAGCAAAGTGATTCAGTTATATATATATATATATAAATATTCTTTTTTTACATTCTCTTCTATTATAGGTTATTACAAGATATTGAGTATAGTTCCCAGTGCTATACAATAGGTCCTTGTTGGTTTTCTGTGCCCCATTCTTTTTTTAAACTGGGCACATTTTTGCCTCAAAATAAAATGTCCGTTGAGCCCGTTTGAAGGACTCCATGATTGGCAGAGACAGTCTTTTCTCCTGACTTGTTTTTGGGCTTTATTTGGACCCCAGTTAACACAGTACCCAAACGTATCTGTGTATAAAAGTTATTATAAACCCTTCCTTAGGAAACTCCCTGAGAACAAGGGTATAACTGAACAAGAGGGAAACATGAGATACAAGAAACAGGGATTCAACACAGGAGAGAGACAAAGGGAAGTCTTGAAATGAGGGTCAATATGGAGCCCTTATGATCACAGCACACTAGGCACAAACAACTGCAAATGTTAGGAGTCTACCCTGATACTTGATTGATAGCTTGGCTAGGTATAAAATTCCAACTTGGAATGATTTTCCTTTGAAATTTTTGAAGCTGTAGCTCTACTGCATCCTAGCTTCCAGTATTGCTGTTGAGTAGTACAAAAGGTTCCAAATTATTGATCTTTCCTATATGATGTCTATTTTCTTTTTTTCTGAAAGCTTGTAAGATCTTTTGATCCCCAGTGTTATGAAATTTCACAATAATATATCTAGGTGTGGTCTCTTTTCATCTATTGTACTTGGACTCAGTGGCCTCCTTTAGTGTTGAAATTTATTTCTTTCAAATTTTCTTGAATCATTTTGTGCATGACCCCCTTTCCTCCCTTTTTCCCTCCCTCCCTCCCCTCCCTTTTACTTTTTCTTTTTCTTTCTGAAACTTGTTATTCGTATGTAGAGAACATTGTGATAAATGTGGTGAATTACCTCACATCCATTCCAACTTTCTTCTAGTTTACCTTTGGGTACTTCAGAGGCTGGAAAACTAAATACTATATATTTTCAGACTCTCTTGTAGCTAGTGTTCTGGATGTGATTTAGATTCAACTATACTTCTTCCTATTCTGTTGGCAAACATGGTCATGGAGGCTTTTTACCCTGGGACAGCATTAGCAGATACCCCAGTGTTTGGTCACTAGCTCTGTGAGGGTCAGGAAGCAGGTTCCTTGCCATTCATTTTGCTTATATGGATTGTGGCAGGCACAGCCTGGCTTTGGAGCCAAGAGCAATAGCTGTGACTCTCTGATCCTGGCAACAGTAACATGCTTCTGTATTCAGCAGCTATATGTGGCAGTTTGCCACTTCAGGAGGGAGTCTCCTGATGTTACAAGTGGTTGCAGCTCCCTCTGTGGCTTGGTTCTTTGGTGTAGGTTGGGAGTTGTACTGAAAGCTCAATCCCAAATCTGTTTCTTTAGTCCTTCCAGTGATTATGCCATTTAATGTATTGTAAGAAATGATTCTGCTGAAACTAACAAGAATGGATTCTGTTATCTGCAGAGGACCCTTTGCAGTATGACACTCCTGGATTTGCTTCTCTAATTCCTTTTACTTTTTTTTCTGTCTTTCAGCTCTGTTTGTCTTTTAGTTCCTTAACTTTAGTTTCTAACCCTACAATTTAGTAATTGAGTTTTTTTAGTTCATATGTACATACACATATAATATCTAAGTACATTTTTTTCTTCTGTGAATGCTCCTATCTTATAGTGTCCTCTTCTTATTTTATCAGTAGATCATCTAATGTTATCTTTCTGAAGGTATTAATGATAGATTTTTTTTTTTCCTTTAAGTTTTCTTCTTTCAGCATAGTCCCTATTTTCTCCAAGCTGCTATTGACTGTCTGTTTTGGGTCTCTAGCTCTGACACTAAAGGCTTGGCTCAGTGATTCTTGATTATCTGGTCACATTTGAGAGAAACCCTGAACCTGTTGTTGGGTGTTTTTACCTGTAGGCTTCCCTGTAAAGCGGTCCAGTTGTGCTCTTTCATTGGGGGAACCCCTGATGTTGGCATCTTCATAGTTTGCTTCTGGTCCAGGTTAGATGCCCCAGAGACAGATGTCTAACAGTCTGCCTGTAAAGTATGGGCTAGCTACCAGGATCCTGGACGCTGAGTATGGAAACAGTAATAGGAGTCTAAGCATAAGTATGTGAATATTCTCTTTGAAGAAAAAAACAACAAGTGCTTTGAGCACTTTGCCTCACCCTAAACTGTGTCTAGTACAGAGAGGGTTGGAAAAGTCAGGCACACATCTGTAAGAGCAGAGCAGGGGATGAGCCGTCTAAATGATTCTAGAACAGCCTTTCAGTCATTTCTTCTATTTTAGCTCCATCTTTACCCCTACATTCAAAGGTGCCTGATGCCTTAAAATTCTCAACTTTAGGGGGAGGTCCTCTGTCATAAATTGGTGTTTTTAAAATTTTTTTTTATTTTTACTTTTTTAGCTTTTCCCCACTGCCAGCTCAAGTTTCAGCTTTCTTGGTCTCACTATTTGTAGCCTGCAAAGTTTTGATGTGTATTCTCTCCCATTTTCTGTTTCTTTGTGGGTTTATGCCTTTCAAACAAAATTCCGCTACTATCATTTTAGGCAGATTAAAGAGAGACTGTTAGTACAGGTGTGTGTGCAGACCCATGGTCTTGACCTGAGAGGTGTTTAACTTTTCTGTGACTCATGAGGAATAGAAGCGTATTGATTTGCTTTCCATAACTTCACTTGATTAGTTATTAAAACTAATTGTGAAATGCATGTCTTTAAACTGTGTGTTATTAGGGTTAATTGTGTGTGTGTGTGTGTGTGTGTGTCTAAGCTTAAAATAGAATGGAGAATAGCTGAAAGAAAGAAATGCTATGTGTCCTAAAATATACACTGATTTCTTTCCTTCACTGCTGGTAGGACTTGCTTCAAGATGCACTAGTACTAAAGATTTGTTCTTCAGGATGGTTTGAATATAGTTAATGGGAAGAAGCATCTGCAGTCCACATCTCTGCCTTAAACCCTTAGTGTAGGGAAAGGAGTGGGGTTTTGGTATTCTTTTTTTATGTTTTATGTGATGGGAATTTATATTCACCATCCAAACAGCATGCGTTTTTGGCATTTACTGCTGGGGACTTGTGGCAAATCAGAAATGATTTGCTTGAGTTCTGTGAAACCTTTCACATCAGCAGATTCTCAGTGTTCTCCATTCCTGGTGCCTACAGCAAAGATTTAATCAGCCCTATTTGCAAAACAAAAAGAGAAAAAGGGGAATGGCTCAAGGGAAAGCCCATTAATGTTTCAGACCACTGATTGTTGAATCCAAATATAGATTTTAGGAAGGAGGGCTAAACTCAGATGAGGAGAGTGAATTTCCTCTAAAACATAATAAACCTTTTTGTTTTTGCTGTGAAGAAAGAGACTAAAATTGAACCATGGAAGGGAAAAATTGATAAAATTGAACCATGGAAGGTGTTCTAACGATAATAATGGTTTTTGTTTGGAATTTCTTAGTTCCTAGTGATAATAAATTAACAGGTTCAGTATTTTGCTGATTTTGAGGAAAAAAATCAGAATAGATACATGACTTACCTTTTAACAAATGGTACACTTAAAAAGTCTGTTATGAAACAAAGCACCGAAGGGAAGATAAAGAGTATATCGAGTATAATAGTTTAGAGGGTTTTTCATTGAGGCCTTGACTGTCAAGTGCTCGTAAATTTGTGGAAGCAGAATTCAATTTCTGCCAAAATGTGTTCTTTAATACTTTGAGCCCTGGTATCACTTAGGGTACAGAAGAAATTAAATGAACTAGAGTCTGTAGTTCATGTTAATTGTGTAGAAACATGGTGTAAGGGGTTTCATGTTTTCACTGAACGTGTTTGGCTGTCTCTTTGGGGAGGATTTAGGGAGTAAAGGGATAGCTCAGTACCTATTTGGATACAAGAAACGGCACTGTATTTTTTACTGAGAGTTGGGAAACTTGGATTTTAATCCAAATTTATCTACTAACTAGTTGCATGACCTGAAGCAAGTCCTTCTCAATTGTTTTGTTGGTAATTTTTTAAACTCTGAGTTAACTAAGATGCATGTGGCACGAGAAGAAAATAATACAGGATTATGGTGGTGTTACTTTGAAAGTCAGATGTGAGTTCAGTCTGCATGAAGTGCTGGACAAAGCATAATTATTTAAAGGTTAAAGCTGAATAACAAACCATAATGGTAAACTGAATGGTTGGCATTCCACAGAGCAATTAATACCACTGAGATTCCAGAATAAAATAGTGAGAACATCTAATCTGAATTGTTGATGAGTTCTAGGTATCAAAGATTTCCCAGAGATGATTGTTATGATAACCAAGGTTTATTGAGTGCTTAATACATGTCAGGCCCTGTATTACAGGTCACTAAATGCATTAGCTTATTTATGAGCCTCATAACAACTCAGATTTATAGTTACTGTTACTTTACCTACAAAATAGTAATGATATCTCAACTGAAATCATTCAGGTAAGAAGGGTCAGGTTGCGGACTTGGAGCTAGATCTGCTTGACTCCCGAGCAAAATGTTTTTAACCACTATGCTATGTCAAAAACTGGCACCAATTGAAGATTGTATCACGGAGTACAATATCAGAAACAGCTAATGCTTCTTTTCTCTCTTTTATGAACTCTATAAACTATTGGAGCTAGTAAAAGATTCAGCAAATTATGTAACAATACAAAAAGCGTTTGTCAGACTGTCCTACCCCGTAGGAGATTCTAGTCTGGCTGAGGAGGTCAGAAATTCAAGCAATTTGAGTAAAGGATACAAGGTAGTGTGTGATCACAGATGAAAAAGCTAGGTATATTTACCCTAAAAAAGAGCAAATTCATGAAGATTAATTTCAAATATCTAAGGATTAGTAAATGAAAGGCAAGCCAGATTTATTTTCTGGGACTTGAGAGCTGTGTTCTTATATTTCTGTACTTGGAGTGAATGGGCATCGATCCACAAGAGGTAGTGAGTGTCCTTTCACTAGGTGAGTTCAAGCAACACAGATGTCGTGGAGGGAATTCACACAGCCAGGGCTCTTTAAGGTCCTCTTCAACCTGAAAATACTTAGAGGTCAAAGATGTTATAGAAAAGGTCAGTTTGGACTAAATGGAATGAATAGGGAGGATTTCAGGGAGAAGACAAACCTTGAGCTAATAGCAGAGGGAATAAGTGTCCTTCATTTGTGGGTTAACAGGTCAAACTGCTTTTACAAGTAGAGAAACCGGAGACCCAGAGCTGTACTAGGGTTCACCATCTTGGGCAGGTCATCTGTTTTCTGACCCTTGCTTGCACCCACCTGTGAAGGTAGGGGACTGGGGGTGATGGTCTTAAGGCCTGTCCATTCCAGGAACTCACAGGGTCCTGAGGTGCCTCTCTCCCGTGGCAAGCCTGCCCAACCTTAGCAGTCTGCCCTGTGGCCTTTGGATATGCCAAATCTTGAGTACAGAAAACAAGCTCTCTGCTCAGGACACTTATTTTGGAGGCGGAGAGACTCACCAGAGAACGAAGACTAGCCTTTTTCAGCAGCACCTGGAAGAAGACATGGCAACAGCTCCGAAAGCCTCTCCATTCAAAGACATCGGTTGTACTTTTTTTTTTTTAAGCAGCACTTTGCATCAAAGTGAAGAATAGAAATAGCACAGAAACTCGTGGTCCTCCAGATTTCCAGGGATACTACACAAAGTTTTATTTTACCTTGAAGGAGCAGGTTAAAATAAAGCCTTGAGACTTTTTTCCTTCCAAATGGGTACATTGTTCCTGCTTCTTGATTTTCCATGGCTGGGCCAGAGCAGAGCACTGATGGAGAGAGCAGTGAAGTCGATCTTGGAGAATCTAGGAAGGTAGCTTCTTTACTTGTGTTAACGACAAAACGGTGGAAGACACACTTCCTTATGTTTTTTTCCCTGCGGAACTTTGAAAATATTTGTTCCTCGTGTAACTTTTGACACAAAGGCAAAAGCCACATCACGGTACACAGTAAGGAGCTTTAAAATTCAGTATCTCATTTTAAGTGTACCTCTCTCTCATGGGGCAAGAATATGAACATAGCGGGTTTAGAGGTAGTACTGAATATGTGCATTTTTTTGGAAAGTTGGCATTGAAGACTGATTTGCCAGGAGAATTCCTTTGATGCCAAAGGAGTGGATGTTTGGGGAAAAGACATAGAGATGCAGTGTTTGAAATGCCATGTCAGCAAGTGCTCCCCATCTCTTACCGACTCCTGGATCAAATAGGCAAAACTTTGGATTTTTCTTATTGCTTTTGGAAAGGGGAGCTATATGAAAATCACCATCCTTTGGGAAACAAGTCAAAATTGGATTCCTTCAGTATGTCACTGAAATTTAAAATGAAAATTTGTTGATTCAGAAATGGAGATATGGGTACCTTCTGTTCCTGAATTTCCATTATGAATGGAAGATGGAAATCAGGAGCCATTTGCAGCCATTCGTTCCAGTCCTTTTAACAAAAAATTTTTTCAATTATATTTGAACCTATAAGTATGTTTTGACAGGAGGAAACAGTTCTGGGTTTTTTTGAGTATACCTTTAAGGGAGTAGGTTAGTCTGCAACCAGCCTCACTCCACAGACTTGTAAGCAGCTGATGGATCCATTAAATCTCAATGGCTTACTAAAGCCTTTTCTTTCTTTTTGTTCTGTATAAGAAATGGCGTTTTTGCAAAGAAAGCCAAAAGTTACATGCTAAAAAGTGAATATGATTCTGTCTTACCGAGGGAAGACAGCCTTTAATAAAACAGGATTTTTGTTTTTGTTTTAGTTATTTTCCTTCCTTTTAAGTATAGCTTGTTATTTTGTTCTTTCCTTTGACAATTATTTAAGAGCTAGTGTTGTTGGAAAGTTCCAATTCAAAATATTTTTAAAAGGCATTCTTCCTGAGGAGGATGGTCTGACATTTCCATTCGCTTTTGCAGAAGAATCCCAGGGCTGTGTAGACACTATGGAAGAACAAATAACTGGTCAGGGAGTCAGCTCCCCAAACCAAACAGCACAGTGGAGACTCAGGGGCAGATTCGGGCCAGTGACGGCAGTGGGTCATTTTTCTATAATAAACAGAATGTTCTGGAAGATTTTTTAAATGTCTAATAGCAGCCTTTAAAAGTACTCAACTCACCTTGGAGACTTTGGTGAGCAAGGAGTTCCCATGTCTAGATAATTCACTTAAAGCAGATGCCTCAGCAGTTATGGGTGTTGGATGAAACCATCACTCAGGAACACTGTCTTCATGGTCCCTGATATCAATTTGGGGGGTATCCTTGATGGATCCCAGAAGAAAAAAAGGATATTAGGTAAAAACTAGGGAAATCTGAATAGAGTGTGGACTTAACCCAATAATGTATCAATATGGATTCATAGGTTTTGACAAATGTACCCCCTAATGTAAGATGTTAACAACAGGGGAAACTGGATGTGGGGGAATGACTGTATTATCTTCACAACTTTTCTGTAAATTTACACCTATTCTAAAGTAAAAAGTTTATTAAAAAATAATAGATGCTTGTAGAAAATTTGAAAAGTACAGAGAAGTTTAAAAAAAATTGGCTTGCAGTTCTAAGACTCAGAGGAACACTGTATTTTTGTATACTTTCACATATAGTTAAATGTGCATGCTTTTATGAGATATATATGCATATAATTTCATAATTTCCTTTTCTAATGTACAGCTTTACATATCATTAAATATGTTATAGCATTATAATTATTGCATAATATTCCATTATAAGAAAACAGGTCAGAACGTATTTAACCAATCCCTGCTTATTGGAAATGGAAGTTATTACCCATGTTTCATTATTATAAACAATGCCATGACTTAGCCACGTAACTAAAACTTGTTCACACTATTATTTCCTCAGGAGCAGTTTCTAGAAATGGTATCACGGACTCAAAGAATATGCACGTTTCAAAAATGTCGATAGCTTTTTGGAACATAAATTTGAATTATATATCGAGGGGAGCTGATTATGCATGTGGGAGCATATGAAAAATTGAATTCCTGGTGGGGGGAGGTAGTGGCTGGAACCAGTTAGCTAGGAAGTCGAGGAAGATCTGATGTAAGGGTTCCATTTAGTTGTCTGTTTATTTTTGAGGCTTTACTGAGAACGACTGTGGGTAGGAAACTGGAAGAGAATGAGTAAATAGATAAAGCCCCATTGAGGCATGTGAAAGAGAGCTGAGTAGGTGCTGGTCAGTGCAGGCTGGGCAAGAAGTAGAGCTCGAGAGACGGGTGGGGCAGGCTGCAGTCGAGGATGCTCATCTCCTCCTGCTGGGTCCTAGGAGGACGCAGAGGCACGAGGGTCAGGCGTCTCAAAGTTAGTTAGGTTGGGACCACGTCTGCTAGGTATGGGAAGGCCCCTTTTTATGCCCCATCACCCGGAAGAGTGATGAAGGGTAGGTGTTGATGGGCAGTGGCCGCTTTAGGTAGGAACTGTCTTCAGTAGGTTAAGATGTGCCAGACAGTGAGGGGAGGACCCTGGAGAGGAGAAAGCTAACATCCTCATTTGCACCTTTCCATCTGCAGGCCACTAGCAGGCAATTTTGAGCATGCTGGAATGAACCTTTCCTATTCATGGAGATACTCAACTGTCTTCACTGTGCACCATCCCTCCAGCCGACCAGTAGCCCCTGGAGGCACAGTTCTTCTCTCTTTCCCACTGCAAATCCAGGGTGATGACCAGATTCTCCTGGCTCCTAACACTGCAGTTATCCTGCCCAAACATGCTGGCCCAGATTATCAGCTTTTGAAAATGTATCCCTATCAGTGCTGGAGACAGCCCCCCGCTAATTTCCTGGCCTGTCCCCCACCTTCAGGGAGTTTAGGGAAACTCCAGGAGAGCCCACATAGATGTCTCCACGTTGTGAGTGGCCGTAAATGGACAGAAGTGCGAGTTGTGTTTCTGTAATCCGAGATGCTCAATGAGAGGGGTCATCTCTGCTGTTTTAGCTCGACTTGTCATTCCTAATGTTTTGTGCTGTTGCAAGCCTTTTTCTGCTCGCTCTAAAGTTTAGATTCCTTTTCATGATGTCTTGAAAGGAGGCTCAAATATTGACTGGCGTTCTTTTCTGAAGTCGGCTTCCTCACAGGGCTTCACTTTCCTGCCATAACCTTGCGGAGTCTTCCAGTGTAAACTGCGTCTGCTGCCTGGGGCGCTGGCCACCCACCATGGCCTGCAGAAAATGAGGAAGTTCAGGAAGTCAGAGAGTTCAAAGGATGGTGTACAGAGTGCTGCCTCTGGGTTAATGACCCACAGACACTGCAGGCAGCCTGAGCCTTTCGCCCCAGGATGCCCACTCTTCTCTTCTCTTCTGTTCAGATTTGCAGAAAAATCCAGAAGGAGATCAAATCTCCGGACAGCTCTCTGGTGGTGACCTCACCTGCTAAGTTAGGTGTGTGGGGAAGCAAATAGATGGAAGGGGAAGGAAAAGGGTGTGAGAACAATGGTCTCAAAACAGTGGAGTAGTATCCAAATGGTATCCTTGGTTTGGAGATCCTCAAAGCAATGAGAAAACACCCTGTTCATGGATGAACGTGGAAAAGCATATGAAACGTGACTCATCTAACCTTTTGGAAACTGGAACTGCCCACGTTTTACTCTGCTGAGTCCTGCCCTCTGCCCATCCCTGCTCCCCGTTCTGTTCTTTGTAGGACTTGGGTGTACAGAAGTAAGCTCTTCATAATTGTCGGTTCATGACATGTCCTCATCACTGATCCATTCCCGACCCACTTTTATGCATGTGGTCATTTTAAATAACTGTTTCTTCTATTAATAGGGACTGGGCTATTTCCAGATTTTTGCTCTCGTGTCTGACTTTACCTCTCATTTACACACCCAGAGCCCAAATTCCCAGCACCAGGTGGCGGGGAGCAGTGAATCACACAGCTGGACTGCAGGTCCCCGCACTAGGGATGTGGTCCTATTGCTTCCTATTGTATGTTTCCCAGCTCTGGCCTTCAGAGGTTCTGCCATCCTTCCAAGGTTCTCCTTCTCTGTGTACCTTGAACCCAAAGCCTTTGATAGGACAGACCTCAGTCTTACCTGTGGCAGAGGAAAAGGAGGAAAAGCATAGATGTGAACTAAGCATTATTGTACCCCAAGAGGTTGGGAATAGGTTTTATGTTCTCTGGGAAATGTTCAAAATCTTTGATCTTGTTCCTAGCCACTGCATTGTTTTCTTCAATGTCAGAGGCGAATTCCTAGTGGTGCCTAGCTCAGGACCTTTCCACTGGTTTCCCTAAGGAATATTCTGAACAATATAGTGAATTAGTAAGTCTGGGTTTTTTTTGGTTTTTTTTAAATAAATTTATTTATTTTTGGGTGTGTTGGGTCTTCGTTTCTGTGCGAGGACTTTCTCTAGTTGTGGCGAGCGGTGGCCACTCTTCATCGCGGTGCGCGGGCCTCTCACTATCGCGGCCTCTCTTGTTGCGGAGCACAGGCTCAGTAGTTGTGGCTCACGGGCCCAGTTGCTCCACGGCATGTGGGATCTTCCCAGACCAGGGCTCGAACCCGTGTCCCCTGCATTGGCAGGCAGATTCTCAACCACTGCGCCACCAGGGAAGCCCCAAGTCTGGTTTTTTAAAGTGTTTTCTCAGTACCCTTTAGCACGAGACAACTTGGAATACGATGAGGAGAGAAGAGAAACGTCAGTTCCACCTTGTCATTTCTTAGTCATTCGCTCACAAATGCAGCCACACCCTTCTCAGAGCACATGGCTGTCAAGCCTAGTGGTGGAAACAGTCACCAGTGAATGAGTGAAGAGAGAGTGCACACCAAGAGGATAAAAGGGAACAAGAACCAGATCATGTTAAGTGTTGCCCCCATGTCAGGAGTGGGCTGGGAGCAGGGCAGCCAGACACCCACAGCGGGGAGTGTGCCACCCTCCAGAGCCCCTCAGAGCTGCCCCGCAATTGTGTGGGAATCAATATCTCTGCTGGGCTTTGTATTATTCACAGAGGCATCTCCTGCCAGGCAGGATCCTGTTGCTGTTTTGTAAAAAAAAGTGTGCCGGGAGCTCAGAGAAAGAAAAGCTGTGTGGAGAGGCAAGGAACATTAAAAGGAGAGGAAGAAAGTGGATTCTGTCAAGTTGTTTGTACAGTTTGTCTCCTTTCTTCCTCCTCTCTTCTTAAAATAATTGGTTTAGGACTATAATAGAATTGCCTTCAAACAAACCCAGAGAGTCGGTTATCTTGGATGGAGGCAAGTGAGTGAAAGTGTACCAAATGAGATGGTGGAGTGAGAATGAAAGAGATATTGATCCAGACTCGAGAGCCAGCCTGGAACAGGAAAGAGCGCAAGAGATGTGTGTGTTGGGGCCGGGGTGGCGGGGGTGGTGGGGGGGTGGAGGTGTTTTCAATCAGTAGTATCTTATACTAAACATTTATCCCAATAGCAAAATGGATTACAGGAAAAAACATTAGGGTACAGAACTCTTTACTCTTGCTCTGTTCTTTTTTTTTTTTTTAAGAAGGAAGACTTTTTTTTTTTATAAATTTATTTATTTATTTATTTACTTATTTTTGGCTGCGATGGGTCTTTGTTGCTGTGCGTGGGCTTTCTCTAGTTGCGGCGAGCGGGGGCTACTCTTTGTTGCGGTGAGCGGGCTTCTCATTGCGGTGGCGTCTCTTGTTGCCGAGTGCAGGCTCTAGGCGCATGGGTTTCAGTAGTTGCAGCAAGCGGGCTCAGTAGTTGTGGCTCACGGGCTTAGTTGTTCTGCGGCACATGGGATCTTCCTGGACCAGGGATGGAACCCGTGTCCCCCTGCATTGGCAGGTGGATTCTTAACCACTGCGCCACCAGGGAAGTCCCAAGAAGGAAGACTTCTATTCACATTATATATAAAGGCTATAGAGAAGATATCAATAGCCATAATGAACCCAATCTTACATTTATTTTCTATGTAATACTTAATTACTAATTATTTCATAGGGGTGATGAACTGAATAGATAGAAATTTCCTTCCTTTTCTTTAAAAGGAAGCTGTTTTCTAACCTACTTCAGTGGCGTGGCTCCTGCGGTGTAAATTTACTTGGGCATTAGTTTTTCATTGTTTGTTTTCTTTTTTCAGAGTTCACATGCTTTGATTCTGTTATAGATTCTCAGTAGTCTTTTCTCATGTTTGTCAGTTTCAGCACTGAGGCCTGTGGTGGTCCTCAGTGGATCAAACACAGTATAATGAGAACTTTAGCTACTGTGTACTTTTTTATAGTCATTCTATCTGGCTCACAGTTTCATTTCAGTAAGAATGGGAATAGGCATAATAGCTCCCTTACTAGTGTGTTTTGCTCATATAAATCTATTCAAGCAGATATCAAAGTACTTCCTCAGGAGAGAGCAATTTTTGAATTTGAATCAGGCAAGAGGGCAAGGGAGGAGGGAAGGGATGGGAGTATATGGACACAGAAGTGGGAGTAAGATGTCTCAATATGTTACTCTTGTTTGTTTGTTTGTTGTTTGTTTTAACCCCAAGGTTGAGGTGGGTTTTTTTAATACAGTTTTTAAAGGTTTCACTCCATTTACAGTTTGTACAAAATATTGGCTACATTCCCCATGTTGTAGAATATATCCTTGAACCTACCTTATACCCAATAATTTGTACCTCCCACTTCCCCACCCCAGTACTGCCCACTCCACACTGGTAACCACTAGTTTGTTCCCCATATCTGTGAGTCTGCTTCTTTTTCATTTTATTGACTAGTTTGTTGTATTTTGTAGATTCCACATATAAGTGATAGCATATGATATTTGCCTTTCTCTGTCTGACTTATTTCACTTAGCATAATGCCCTCCAAGTCCATCCATGTTGCTGCAAATGGCAAAATTTCATTCTTTTTTATGGCTGAGTAATATTTCATTGTGTATATATGTACCACATCTTCTTTATCCATTCCTCTGTCGATGGACACTTAGGTTGCTTCCATGTCTTGGCTATTGTAAATAATGCTCCTATGAACATTGGAGTGCATGTATCTTTTTGAATTAGTGTTTTTGTTTTTTTTCAGTTTCAATATATTTTGAATCATGTGAATATTATTACCCATTTAAAATACAAATAAGTAAAATAAAATTTTGGAAAGAATAAGGAGTAAAGAGGCACTGCCGGTCGTTATAAATGGCTTTGAGGTCTTTGGTCAAGATCATCATGAAAGGACCATTCACTTGCTTGACAGCCATCTAGCTGACTGTCTTCTGGGGGCCCCAGTGAGGGGCCAGGTTCTAATGTGCTTTTTACAGTTGAACCATGTCATGTTCATAGCGCTCAGACTCCTTGGTATCCCCTATAGGCGTAAGCAATCCCAATTGCGTATTAGGCCGAATATATACCTGCTGAATTGAATTGAACACTTTTAAGGTGGAGTTATGTGACAGGGGAAGCCAAGCTTAAAAAGTAAAATATTTTGATAACCCCTGGCATGTAAGGAAATTGAAGAAAACCAACCAAGCTCAACATCTTCTGCTCAAAACACTAGTTAGCTGTGTTATAGTGCCAAAATTCATTCACTTTCCATTTGCATCTGATTCATTGTTGCTCTCATTTTCAATGTCCTTAAACATTACCTGTTGAAGCTGTTAGAATCCAGTAAGTGCCTTCGCAATCCCAGTTAAATGCCCAATTACCAGTTTGGAGCTCTTGACTTAACGTTTTAAAATGAGATGAACCTAGCCCTACAGCTGAATTGTTAATGGATGGCAGATCTCAAGGGAAGTAGGATTTTAAGTGTTCTTGCTCAGAAACGTTGTTCCCACTGTTTATACAGGAGCACAAGCACACCGTTGCTGCTTCTGCATCAAACCCTGTGTAGTTTGTCCTGAACTAGCGTGAGTGATAACTGTGGGTGCCCTTTCAAGAAGAGGAAGAAAATTGAGGGCAAGGAGGAGTGAGTCGTTGGAGCCTGGGCAAGGGCGCTGGAATCATTTCCTTTTCAAGAAAATAATTGTGCCTTTGTGTTGAGGCCAGGAAACAAGACCAGGAAGCTCAGAGTTCTGCTTTTGAATATAAATATGTATTTAACAAAATTACTTCCTAAACATTGAGTTTGAGCCCCAAGGAGGATCCAGGATTCTTGGCCAGGAAATGGGTTGTTTTGAGATTCATCCCAGGTCAAGGTAATTTAAAAGAAATCAGCTGCTCTCTGGTGGTCTTATCTCTGGTTCCCAGTCAGGAGGGTCATCTTTTTAGTTATGGAAGCACAGGGATGGTTGGAGGGGTGAATCAGATCTGTTTTGCTTCTCTTGCCTTGATCGTAGTAAGCCTTATCCATCCTTCTGGCTACAGCTCAGATGACACTTCTTTCCTAAAGAAGCCGTCCTGCATCTACAGACACCCACCTCTCACCCCACTCCCCAGCTCCATTCAGAGCATGTTCTTTCCCTCCTCCAGACGCCTAATTACACACTTGCTGGTGGTAAGAAATCTACATCGTGGTATTTATCATACCCTGCCTTATATTTGAGCACTTAGGGACTTGTCATTTCTCTTCTGAAATGCAAACCTCCTGCGGAGTAGGGCTGTCCTTGAATCACCTTGTCCTTATTCCCCCCACCAACTCATCTCCCTCCTGCCTCACTGCTTATCCATCACTTTGCCTTCAGTATGCATGCAGTAAATATTTGTTGAATGACTGTTATTTGTGCCTTCAGATTTTCCCAGAAAAATAGAGTAGTCATACTCCTTTCTGATCCAAGTGTTGGCAGTTTAAATTTTTCTTAAGCAAAACAGAAAATTTACATAAATGTCTCATATTCAGCTATGATTCCTCTAGGGGAATTTAGGAGAGTTAGGAGCATATCATTTTGCCGCTCCCCAGAGAAGAGTGTTCTCATCCCATGATTCTCCCTTCCTGCCAGGAGACCTCCCCTCACCGCGCCTCACCCCAGTGCTTCATCAGCCCTGAAAAGGGAAACAGCAGGGCTGACAATCTGTTTGATGGAGATTCCTTAAAAAACTAAAAATAGAACTACCATACGACCCAGCAATCCCACTACTGGGCATATACCCTGAGAAAACCATAATTCAAAAAGAATCATATACCACAGTGTTCATTGCAGCTCTATTTACAATACCAGGACATGGAAGCAACCTAAGTGTCCATTGACAGATGAATGGATAAAGAAGATGTGGCACATATATACAATGGAATATTACTCAGCCATAAAAAGAAACGAAATTGAGTTATTTGTAGTGAGGTGGATGGACCTAGAGTCTGTCATACAGAGTGAAGTAAGTCAGAAAGAGAAAAACAAATACTGTATGCTAACACATATATATGGAATCTAAAAAAAAAAATGGTTCTGAAGAACCTAGGGGCAGGACAGGAATAAAGATGCAGACGTAGAGAATGGACTTGAAGACACGGGGCGGGGGAAGGGTAAACTGGGATGAAGTGAGAGAGTGACATGGACATACATACACTACCACATGTAAAATAGCGAGTGGGAAGCAGCCGCATAGCACAGGGAGATCAGCTCAGTGCTTTGTGACTACCTAGAGGGGTGGGATAGGGAGGGTGGGAGGGAGACACAAGAGGGAGGAGATAGGGGGATGTATGTATATGTATAGCTGATTCACTTTGTTATACAGCAGAAACTAACACACCATTGTAAAGCAATTATACTCCAATAAAGATGTTAAAAAAAAAAAAAAAGTCCCTGCTAAAAAAAAAAAGAATCTAAGAATGAGTCTAGAACAGTGACCTGGTAGAAGGAATTCAAGATATCCTTTATGTGTTCAACATTTTTAAATGAATGGATTGTTTACATTTTCTGCTTTTATTCATTGATTTAACTAATTATATTAATAGAAAGATCAACCTTACTATTTTAATCTGTATAATGGTTTTCTGAGTTTGTTTCTCATTCTATCAGTGAGACGCCTACACTTGAGAAAACGGGCATCATAATGTGCATTCCTGTGACTCAAGAGTCATAGACTGTTAAAGCTGGCCAGGGCACATGGTGTCCTTCTAGTGTAGCTTCATCCTAGAATTGATGAAATTGAGACCCACACGGTAAAAGACACGTGTCTAAAATGCCCATAGACAGGTAGGCAGAGTGGGCACAAGACCAGAGCTCCCTGACTCCCAGTGCATTGCTCTCTCTCGCTGAAGTTTGCCCTGCTTAGAAGCAGTGCTGGGATTCAGTGCAGTCTAGTCCAGTGCTAATGGATGCAAGGTTTGTTCCCACAGAGAGCAGCTTCTTCCTTCACAGAGGGCATCGCTTAGTTTCTAGGCCAAATCCTGAGCCTAGAATGCTGTTCTGGTCCATGATGGAGCAGGTGAGGAGCTGCGGGGTGATTCGATACCAGAAACGTTGGCCCCTGCTGGAGACCCATTTAATGAGCATGACAGATGTCAGAAAGGAGCATTACCTCCCTCTCAGGAGACAGCAGGTTGAGCTGTGACTCTTTTTTTTTTTTTACACACATATTATTTAATAAGTTTAAATTTCTGTGGTTATAGAACAATTCAGTATAGTAATTTAATTTATGAGAACTGATAAGGAGGAGATTGAATGATACAATGGAGTTTATGATGTACAGGAGCAGAATTTCCCATGCTAAAATATGTCTCTCTGGCATATTAATTGTTTTAAGTTGTTTTTTCTTCTTCTTTCTTTTCTGAGAGACAGCAGACATGGGAAGGGCTCTGAAAACCAAATAGGAGTTGCTATTTTGTAAGAAAAATTTACATTTGTAAAGGAAATCTCCATTTGTAAGGATGTCTCCCTCTCTGTATCTGGAAGAGAAAGATGACAAAATCTAGAAATTCTTATCAATGGAGAAGGCAAGGACTTAAATCTGCATCCCAATCGCCCTTGTTTACTGTGCTTTTCTTGGTAACCTCCCATAACTGACTCTCTCCACCCTCAACATCCTCTTTTGTCTGTAGCTGAGGATAGTATTTAAGGTGAGGCCTTTGGACAGTTTGGCTAATGACTCAGTTTTTCTGGGTATCTCCCATGAATACATGTTATTAAACTTTTGTTTGATTATCTCCTGTTAATCTGTCTCATGTCAATTTAATTCTTAGACCAGCCAGAAGAACCAGTAAGTGTAGAGGAAAATTTCTTTTCTCCCGGTATGATCAGGTCATTCAAGATGGCTGTTCGCTTGCTCTCAGTACATCCCCTTGCTCGCTCAGTCCCTGCTGCACCTACACCCTACTCAACCTGAGTGACCTTCCCTCTTCATCATGGAGCCTAATCAGTAAACGCCTGCATAAGCTGTGGCTCTTTTAAAGGGACTTTTCTGAGGCTCCCAGCAGGAAACATGTTATGTATTCTCACATAAATTCCTTTTTACTTCTTTGTCTCAGCAAACAACTCTTTTCTCATATCTGAAAAATAGCCATTTAATTAGCTTTACTCTTTCAATTAAGATGACCGTCCACCCATGACAATACATGAACCATACTAGCTTTCTGCTTGGCTTATATTTGGTGAACAAAGCTTGTTTACATTAGAAGCCAGTTGGGTTTCTCAGAAGCCTTTCAAGCATGGTGGCCATGCATGGGGTGGAGCCTGTGGCATATACCTGTGGGGGGAACTGGGGCCGGGGCTTTCAGCAATCCTCTTTGGAACATGCCTGAACAACAGAAAAGGAGGCTAGTAGTGTAACGAATTCCATCATAAGGCAAATCTGACATCAGGGCATAAGCACTGGACATCAGAATCTGAGTGACTGTTCCTCTCCTCTGGCTTTGATATGCAGCCTGGAGCCTGCCCCTCTCAGTTCAGACCACTGGCCAGCGAATCTTCCTTCCTCTAAAGGAGGAGAGAAGGAGTGAGCATTTTACCAAGGACAAAGCAGGTTTCCCCGCTCTCTCTCGCGCTCAAAAATTGCCATTACTGAAGATGCGATGTTCCCACTCGGAGTGCTCAATGTATGCTCATTTTAGTTTGGGATCCTATAAATGCTTCCCCATCTCGTTTATAGGGCAGCAGAATTGACAGTGGAGATCTTCGGCCCCTGCCCATCATCAAGAATAGGCACCTCGGCTAGCTAAGGGGGGTGCAGTGGGCTACGGATTGCTAGACACGTTGTCTTAGGAACAGAGTGCACACAGGAGTCCAGGCAGACGGGGCTGTGTCTGCTGTGTTTGGACACTGTCCCTATGAGTTCTCCCCACACACCCTCCTTATTCCCAGCTGTCAGGGAAGAATGAGATGGACTTTCATCTGCAGAATCAACCTCCTTCCAAAGGAGCCCTCAGGAGAAGGGGGAAAGTTAATGGTCGTGGTCCAGCACAAAGGAAGAAAAACAAATGTGGCATGCAGAAGGAAGTGACCTTTCCTGTGCTTCCTTCTGTGGTGACGCCATGATGGCTCCAGTCCAGACGCGGAAGTCACTGTTCTCATCTGTCCATTTCACCAGGATCCCCAGCCAATCACACTGTGGCCGTTTCCACCCTTACTCTCTTCCCTCTAGAAATGTGGCTTTGGGGCATTCATTCTTGCACTTGAGAGAGTGACTCTCCGGAATGTGTCCTCCTGCTCTGTGAGGGATTCCGCTGCTTCTCTTTCTTAGGGTCTTCCTTTAGAATGTGCCTCCCCTGAACGCTGACCTGGCTCTTCTGGCCTGTTGAACCCTCCGTTGGTCCTGAAATATAACTGCCACCTCTTGCTTGATTATTTTTTTCATCTAAATGTAACCTGAAAGCCCTTGAGAAGCAAGAACTGTATCCTATTTTGCCTAGAGTGCCAAAAACTAATTAACAACAAGATCCCACTGCAGTATTATCAGGGAATACATTTTCATTTGAGGGAGCCTCCTGTGTTCTGAATTTAGAATGTTTGCTAATTCGTCACAAGTTTGGCTGGAGCATCTCTTTGCACTACCTGCAGGGGGAAAATGCTTCCTGAGCAACTGAGTAGAATGATAAGATGTGTACAAAAAAGGTTTCATCTACTAATTTTTTTTTTTTTAAACTGGCAGTTTAGGACTAATCATTTGCTTGCAAACAGCATATTTCCTTTGTGTTCCTGAATTGAATTCAGTACATCAAAACCCTAAAATGAGTGTTAGAGAGAAATACCATGGACGTTTTGGGAAAGAATGTCTTGTGTCAAGGAAAAGTCATGTGGCTGAGGGAGGATCCGGAGTTGGCCTGTGAAGGATGCACACAATTTAGATTTGCAGGCGGTGCCCTAAACCCTCCCAGGCTGAGAAGTCAGAGCAGAGGTGTGCAGACAGGTGGGCTAGGATGTGTGCAAGGCCCTGGGAGGAACCTGTCACTTTGTGGTGCTGAGTCCCTGGTGGAGTCGGTCTTGGAGGTGTGGAGTAGAACGTGAGGCTGGAGAGATGGGGGCCAGGGACACTTAGGAGCCATTGCATTGTATTCCTCAAAGAATTGAACATTTACTTTTCTGAAAATAAGTTCCACAATTCAGACTTGAATTATCAGGGCTTCGGAATGGTTTACCCATCAGGATAGCATCTTCTGCATATGACAGCAATGGGAAGGACTCCCACCCAGCACCATCTGCAAAGGCTTCTTGCTAACTGTGACGGTGGCTAGGCGTCAAGAGGGCAGCTTTGTGATTCATCTGGGATGGACACTGGCTTCTCCCTGTAGGACCCTCAGTGACATCTTGGACCTCCTTAGTGGAGGAAACACATAGGAAAGAAGCATTAATTCTATTCTTAGAACAACATCAGACCCTAAAGTGGCCTTTGTGATGTGTGTTAGTCACTTCCTCAAAGTCTGTGTGGAATTGGCACAGTTTTGCTAGTGCTTATGGCTTTGTGCTGGCTTGTATGATCTGTCTATACAGGGTCACAAGTGACTTGGAACTCCAATATGCACATGCCCAGTTATCAGTGACCATAGGTATGAAATTAAAGCAGCTGAGAGAGACCAGGAGTCTGTGAATGCATTGATAGACTACAGTTTGTGTTTGGAGACGTGAATCTTTGTGGGAATCTTGGCATAGTTTAGTTTCTCTATTTGTTTGATACTGCTCGTTCCTGGAGAGTTTTCCATCTTCACAGAAGTGGCAGTACCTGTAGGTAGTAAGACTCGCTGAAGGCTCAGCAAAGGCTGCTTTGGGAATGGCTCTGCTTGGCCTGTGGAGTCAGATGGTGAAAAATTGGTACAAATTTGTATCTAGTCTAGGAAGTCCTGCATTAGGATGTTTGTGGAGATAATCAGGAAGTTGATCCCTGTAGCCGTTAGGGGAACAAGGAAGAAGCACCAGATCGTAGCTAAAGCCCCTCAGGCAGATGCAGTGCCTGTGTTACCTCACTTGTCCCATGGAGGCAGGTTCTTATAGAGTTACTGCCTCTGATGATCAAGGTGAGGATTTTGAGTCTGTGGTCCTAGGCAATGATATTTGAGTGGACTAGACCTTAGGTTATGGGAAGACATCAGAGTTTCTGAGTTAGCGATCTTAACATTTGAAAAATGTGATCTGGTCTTACCCCAGTCCCTCTGGGTACCATCCAGTAGGGAACCTTGGCTAGAGAGCAGCAGTACAGTGCAGTGTCCACACGCTGGAGATGAGATCTTTTATCATTTGCTTCTGCAAGTAGTAAATATTAGGCTGGTCGCTGCATTGTGAGAGTTCTGGTGACCTTTGTACCCCTCACATCATCATCTGGCACATTCCTGATGTACAGTTTGACAGAACAAGACCTACAGCACATACCCATCCTCCCCATGGCCGTTGTTGAAACTGTGGCAAACTACCGATTATACACCTACACAGAGAGACTTCGTGCAGAGCCTTTCATTTTGTGCCTTTTTATTTCTAATGCCATCCTCCCACTTTCATCAACCCCCACTCCCTGATAGTCAGAGTATTCATTCAACAGACGGTCAGTATTGATGTTTCCTGCATGCGAGGAAGATATTTCCCTGAACTTTGATCAAGAGTGCGGGGATGGAAAAGGGATAGACCAGAAGCCATGCCCACACAGTGTAAAATTCCCTAGTGAGGAAAGGAAGTAGTTTCTCTCCCTCAAGGAGCTCCAAATGGGCATGATACCTGCCCTGTGGAAACAGTGGCAAAAAGAACATAGTAGGATGTGAAATATTGGTGTTGCTTGTAGAGAAATGTTTTAAATGTCGATTAAAATTTTTCTAATCTCTTTGAGAGATGATGTGACCAAAAAATGGGTCTGTAAATACTTGTGGCAGAGAATATGACCATAAGCATGCAGCATCATGGGTTTAAAAAATACTAACATAACCAAATAGAAACCCACATCAATCCAATGCTGAACGTGAACATGTTGCATTGTGTTCGCCATTTTTTAACTGTTCTACTTAGATCTGGTTTCGTGTCTGAAAGGGAACGTGAAGGCCCATGGATGGTAGTGATTGAAAAAGAAACCCAATATGGGAAGGCTGAAGGAACTGGGAGGGTTTTAACTAGGAGAACACTGGAGACCAATTAAATGATGACTTCAGAGAATGTGAAATGCAAGTGGCTTTAATCATCACCTAAAAGGAGAGTTTCTCATTAGTGAAGCTTTTCAACTATTAGGGTGAGTTGTAAATTATTATTATGGACATAAACAAAGTTAGAAAAATAACCTATATAAAGTAACTGAGAAGGTAACATGCCCAAAGGTAAGACCTAGACTGGAGAATAAACCTCTTAAGACATCTTCCAATTCTGTAATTCCATATCACTGTGATTGCATAGGCAGAAGTACAAATCATACATGTAAGATCGGTTAAGTGAGCTTTAGTTCTATCAAACTAGTGTCATAAACTGAATAGAACTTTAGTTTGTACACTAAAAGAATGCAAAATATTGCTTTTGAAGGGGTCAATAGAAGTTATAATTTTTAGTATTTTGTTGATGTAAGGAATTCACACATTTGGCTCCTGGTTGTAAGTGCTAAATATAGTTTTAAAACAAATTTAAATTAACTTGGAATGCACAATTGGTGACCTCTGTCCCAAATTTCAATCCAAGTAGACTGAGGTTTCGGTGCCAAATTAATTTCATGCCAAGAGTTTGAGAATTCAAAGTTAGTAGGTCCACTTACTGGCATGCATGATCCTTCAGTAAGTTTCTTCTCAGCCGCACATGAACTATGCTTACTTTTGCTATTCATTTTTTAATATAATGCCTTTACTTTCATAGTGAAGATACACAGTGACATCCAGTAAAACCAAGGAACTGCACTCCATAGTGTATGCACTGAAGGGTTAGGTGAGCACTCAACTATATCCCTGAGCCCCTGGGCACAGAGTTTAGTGACCACATTCAGCATTTACTGAGAGCAGCTGCTTCTCTCTCTGGCACAGAGTAACAGCCCAGTACAGTGACTGCTCTCCAATTCAGATTGGCCTTAATCAGAATAGCCCCTGGTCTAGGCTGTAAGTATGAGGGAGAGGAATGATACCATGGGACAGGCAAGTGGAGGCCTGCGGACATCGTGACTAGCTGAGTTTTGAGAAGAACTGATGTATCCACAGTTGTGCCTCATCTCCCTAAGACCATTTGTCCTCCACTTATGTTCTGATTTATTTGGAGATCATCGGTGGGGAGTTGGATAGAGGAAACTGAATGTATCTCTACTCGGCACCAGAGGGTCAGGCGTTTTACTCCTTTTCTTCTGAATCTTCATCGAGGCTGTGCTATTGAAAGATCCCCAGGGATTTTTCTTAGGAAGGGCTCATTTAATACAAGTGGCATCATTTATTTCTGAAATGATTCCTAGGCTGTTCCATAAATACTAATGAAGTGCTTAACAATGTGTTCCACCTTGGAATTTGCAGCAGAAGTCACGGAGGTGCTGGCTTTCTGTGCGCAAGAAGCAGCTCTTTACCACATGTCAGAATTTGTAATCAGGTGTGCCTGGTTATTCTTTTTTTTTTTTTCCTTCCCTGACATTGCCTTAAATGACTCCAGACAGAAAAAGAAAAACACAGACACGGCCAAAAAAGAGAGTAGGGTGGGTGAGATATTGCTAAGCACAATCGTCAGTACATACAGCAAATACTTGATTATTTCTGATGGGAATGGAGATATTTCATGTGATACATGATTGAATTAGGACTCTGTGTAGGGCACCCTCCCAGGTGCCCTGAAGTATGCAAAGACATCATCTTTTATTCTCAGGGTGTTTATAATGTGGTAGATGAGATAGCACATACAGATAAATAAAAGTACAAATCAGAGAGTGATCTTTATTCTGACATGTGCAAAGTGTGATGTTTAATAAACAGTGGCTTACAGTACATGAGGCATTAGAGTAGGAAGATGACTGGGACTTGGTGATTGACCTTGAGGATTTCCTCTGGGGGCTCAACAGCTATGGAGAGTGGGACACACTGTCCCCTTTTCTGTGTAGAAGCTCCTAAGTGGTTTCCCTGCTTTCATGCACACTCCTGCCATAACCATGACCTACAACACTTAGATAGTTTTTTTGAAAATGTAAATCAGACCCATTACACTCCAGCTTCATGCTTACAAAGCCTTGTCCACCTGGGCCTTCACGATCTGGCACTTGTTTGTGTCTCATTCAATGTGACCTCATTCATTCATTCCTTTTCTCACTATTTTGCTACCCCAGTCTTTCTCTTCTTTGAATATGTCCAGCTCTTTGCCACCTTTGAGCTTCGGCATTAACTGTTGTGCCCAAAAGGCTTGTTATGTCCAAAGAATGCCTGAAGGATTGTCTCAAGTGTGTCTAGATTGCAGGCAGTGCTGCAATGAAACAAAGAAGATGATGACAGAAGAAAAAACCATTGGGTAACGTAGTTTGGAGGCATTTTAATTTTCATGGAGCAGTTTCTGGAGAGTGGTAAGTGGGCAGGGAAGTGGTGGGAGAAGCAGTGAGGGACTAAGCACACATACCTCTTTTCACTCACTACCACATTTCTCAAAAGAATGGATGGAGCTTGAGGACTGGCCTTGTCAACAGAAGATTCTCATAGGAAAAGAAAACATTAAGCACATTCACAGTCAGAGTAGAAGTCTGAAAAGAGGGAGTGATGGAAGCTTCAACCAAGAGTAGGGGTAACCGGAGAAAGGTTCCAAAAGACTTGAGCAGAAAAGGGGACCATTAGCCCACATGGAGAGCTTTGCAGGTAGGATATACTTTCAAGTCCCACAGGTAGATTTTTATAAAAGCAAGTATCAGAATTGCAGTGAATAAATTCACTTCTGTTATGGACTGAATGTTTGTGCTCCTCCCCTCCAATTTATATGTGGAAACCCTAACTCCCCCAACATGATGGTATTAGGAGGTGGGGCCTTTGAGAAGTAATTAGGTCATGAGGGTGGAGCCCTCATGCGTAAGATTAACGCCCTTATAAGAAGAGATCCTAGAGCGTTCTCTCCCCTACTGCCATGTGAAGACACAACAAGAAGATAGCTATCTGTGAACCAGAACGTGGGGTCTCACCAGACACAGAATATGCTTTTGCCTTGATCTTGAACTTCCCAGCCTCCAGAACTATGGGAAATAAATTTCTGTTTATACGCCACCCAGTCTATGGTACTTTGTTATAAGCAGCCAGAACAGACTAAGAAAACTTACAAGTTTGCACATTATTCCTCTGTGGGGAACATTCTGGGTGGTGTGACTCTCTTACTGACATTAACCTTGGAATGAGCTAGGTGTGCGGCAAGTGCTGAGATACATCTGTCAGGGTTGGTGATGACAAATTGGTAGCAAAGAAGTTCATAGCACCACTACAGGGAAATTCTCAAACCCTGCCATTATCATTATCATTATTATCATTGGTTTACTTTTTATTAAGGTATAACTTACATATTGTAAGGTATATAAATCTTAAGTGTACAGTTCAATGAGCTTTTTATATGTGTGTAAACCCATGTAAGCATCACCTGTACCAACATATAGAACCTTTCCAGCACCCTAGAAGGTTCCCTTCTACCTCCATCAAAGGTAATTTCCATTTTGACCACAATCACTTTTGTGACTTTTTTAATAGCATTATTGAGATATAATCAATATGGAAGAAACTTCACATATCTGAATGGTACAGTTTAGTAACTTTTTACATGTGTGCACCCACAAAATCATCACTGCAATCAAAGTAATGAACCTATCCATCATCCCCAAAAGTTTCCTTGTACCCCTTTGTAATCTCTCTGTGGCCCTGAGCGTTCGTATATCCCACTCCATATGTTCAGGCAACCACTAATATGCTTTCTGTCTTTATATGTAAGTTTGCACTTCCTAAAATTTTATGTAAATGGAAACATATAGTATATACTGTTGTGGGGTGGTTTTTGTTTTTGTTTTTTTTTTTTTTTTTGGTCTTCCTTTCACTCAGCATAATTATTTTGAGATGGATCTTTGGGTTTTTCCAGTTTTTGGCTATTACAAATAAAGCTGCTCCGAATATTTGTGCACAAGCTAATACTTGGCATGGTCAGCCTTTTGAATTTTAGTCATTCTAACAGGTGTGTAATGGTACCTCATAGTACCTCATCAGCTATTCATTTCCTTAATAGCTGATAATGTTGAGCATCTTTTGTGCTTTTTTCCCATCCACGTTGTCTTTAATATAGTGTTTTTCCACATCTTTTGATCATTTTTTTTAAATGGGTTCTTTTTATTGGGTTTTGAGAGTTTTCAAAAGTATACTCTGGATACAAGTCCTGTACCAGACAATGATTTGCAGATATTTGCTGCCAGCTTGTGACCTGTCTTTAATTTTCTTGAAGAGCAGTTTTTCATTTTGATCCTAGGTAATTTATTCTTTCCTGAGTTGTGCCTTTAGTGCCATATCTAAGAAGCCTTGCCTAGCCCAAGGTCACAGAGATTTTCTTCTGTTTTCTTTCAAGTTTTATAGTTTTAGACTTTTACATTTAGACCTCTTGATACATTTTTTACTTAATTTTTGTATATGGTACAAAATATGAGCTGAAGTTCCTTTTCTTTTGCATGTGGATATTCAATTGTTCGAGTATCATTTGTTGAAAAAACAATCCTTTATCCACTGCATTGCCCTTGCACTTTTTTTTTTAAGAGATTGGAGTTTGTTTATTTTATTTATTTGTTTGTTTGTGACTGTGTTGGGTCTTCTTTTCTGTGCAAGGGCTTTCTCCAGTTGCGGCAAGCAGGGGCCACTCTTCATTGCGGTGCACAGACCTCTCACTATTGCAGCCTCTCTTGTTGCGGAGCACAGGCTCCAGACGCACAGGCTCAGTAGTTGTGGCTCACGGGCCCAGTTGCTCCACGGCATGTGGGATCTCCCCAGACCAGGGCTCGAACCCGTGTCCCCTGCATTGGCAGGCAGATTCTCAACCACTGCGCCACCAGGGAAGCCCTGCCCTTGCACTTTTGTTGAAAAAAATCAGTTTTCCAGTGAAGTCCCTGGTGGTCTAGTGGTTAGGACTCCGCGCTTCCACGGCAGTGGGTCTGGGTTTGATTCCTGGTTGGGGAACTAAGATCCTGCAAGCCGCATGGCGCAGCCAAAGAAAAGTAAAATAAAAAAAGAAAAGAAAACTAGGAAAAATAATTTTAAAAAAAGAAAATCAGTTTTCCATATGCAGGCGGTCCCCAACTTAGCTTATGATGGTTCAACTTACGGTTTTTCGACTTTACGATGGTGCAAAAGCAATGCCCATTCAGTAGAAACCATACTTTGAATTTTGAATTTTGAATTTCCCTGGGCTAGCAACATGAGGTATGATCCTCCCTCATGATGCTGGGCAGCGACAGCGAGCCAAGCTCCACTCAGCCATGCAGTAACGAGAGTAAACAAACAACAAACTTAAAACCATTCTGTACCCATACAGTCGTTCTGTTTTTCACTTTCAGTATAGTATTCAATAAATCACATGAGATATTACACACTTTATTATTAAGCACTTTATTTTAAAATGGGCTTTGTGTTAGATGATTTTGCCCAATTGTAGGTTAACGTAAGTGTCCTGATAACGTTTAAGGTAGGCTAGGCTAAGCTATGTTGTTCAATGTGTTGGGTATATTAAGTACATTTTCGACTTAAGATATTTTCCATTTACAATGGGTTTGTTGAGACATAACCCCATTCTAGATCAAGGAAGATCTGTATACTGGACTCTCTATTCTGTTCCATTGATCTATGTGTCTGTCTTGATGCCAGTACCATAATATCTTGATTAGTTTGGTTTTATAACAAGTCATGTAATCAGGTAGTTTGAGTCCTCCAACTTTGTTCCTTTTTTTCCCCTCAGCGTTATTTTTTGCTCTTTTAGATCACTTGCATTTCCATGTGAATTTCTATAATCAATTGGTCATAGTCTACCTTAAAAGCCTGCCAGAATTTTGATTGCAATGGCATGAAATCTATAGATTATATTGGGAAGAATTGACATCCTTTTTTTTTTTGGCTTTTTTTTTTAATTGAAGTATAGTTGATTTACAATATTGTATTACTGTAGTTTCATGGGTGTACAACATAGTAATGCAATATTTTATAGATTATACTCCATTTAAAGTTATTACAAAATAATGGCTATGTTTCCCTTTGCTATACAATATGTCCTTGTTGCTTTTCTACTTTATAGTAGTAGTTTGTATCTCTTAATCCCATACCCCATTTTGCCCCTCCCCCCTTCCTCTTCCCCACTAGTATCCACTAGGTTGTTTTCTATATCTGTGAGTCTGTTTCTGTTTTGTTATATATATTCATTTGTTTTATTTTTTAGATTTCACATATAAGTCATAACATACAGTATTTGTCTTTCTCTGCCTGACTTATTTCACTAAGGATAATACTCTTTAGGTCCATCCACGTTGTTGCAAATGGCAGAATTTCATTCTTTTTTTGGAATGGCTGAGTAATATTCTGTTATATATATATATGACAGAATATTAAAGAAGAATATATCTTTTTTATCCATTCATCTGTTGATGGACACTTGGGTTGCTTGCATATCTTGGCAATTGTAAATAATGCTTCTATGGACATTGAGGTGCATGTATTCTTTTCAAATTAGTGTTTTCATTTTTTTCAGATATTCCAGAAGTGAAATTGCTAGATCATATGCTAACTCTATTTTTAGTTTTTTGAGGAACCTCCATACTGTTCTCCATAGTGGCTGCACCAGTTTACATTCCCACCAACAGTGCAAGAGGGTTCCCTTTTCTCCACACCCTCTCCAGCATTTGTTATTTGTAGACTTTTTGATGATGGCCATTCTGACAGGTGTGAGGTGATATCCCATTGTGGTGTTGATTTGCATTTCTCTAATAATTAACGATGTTGAGCATCCTTTCATGTGCCTATTGGCCATCTATATGTCTTCTTTAGAAAAGATGTCTATTCAGGTCTTCTGCCCATTTTTTAATCCAGTTGTTTGTTTTTCTGATATTGCATTGTATGACCTCTTTATATATTTTGGATATTAACCCCTTATCAGTCAAATATTTTCTCCCATTCAGTAGGGTGTCTTTTCGTTTTGTCGATGATTTCCTTTGCTGTGCAAAAGCTTTTAAGTTTAATTAGGTCCCGCTTGTTTATTTTTGCTTTTATTTCTTTTGTCTTAGGAGACAGATCAAAAAAAATATTGCTATGATTTATATCAGAGTGTTCTGCCTATGTTCTCTTCTAGGAGTTTTATGGTTTCAGGTCTTATATTTAGGTCTTTAATCCATTTGGAGTTTATTTTTGCATATAGTGTGAGGAAATGTTCTAATCTAATTCTTTACATGTAGCTGTCCAGTTTTCTCAGCACCACTTATTGAAGAGACTGTCTTTTCTCCCTTGTATATTCTTGTCTCCTGACATCTTAATAAAATTGAGTCTTTTAACCCATGACCACAGTATGTCTCTCCATTTGAATCTGTAGATGAATTTGGGGATTTTGCCATACTTAACAATATTAAGTTTTCTAATCCTTGAATACAAGATGTTTTTATGTTAAGTCTTCTTTAATTTCTTTCAATAATGTCTTGTGATTTTGACTATACAAGCCTTGTACTCTTTTGGTTAAATATATTCCTAAGTATTTTATTCTTTTAGCTGTTGCTGTTTTCTTTGTTTGCTTATTAGCTATTGTGTTAGTCAGGATTCTCCAAAGAAACAGAACCTATAGGATGTGTATATATTAATATTATATATAATATTTATAGTGTACGTGTTTATATTTATATATGGAATTCACTCATGTGATTGTGGAGGCTTTGAAGTCTGAAATCAGCAGGGTGGGCTGGCAGGCTGGAGACCCAGGAAAGAACTAATGTTGTGGTTCAACTCTGAAGACCACAATTCCTTCTTGCCCTGGAGAAGTCAGTCTACTGTTCTATTCTGGCCTTCAGCTGATTGAACGAGGCCAAATCACATTATGGAGTGCAATCAGAGTCTACCAATTTAAATGTTAATCCCAAGACACCCTCACAGAAACATCAAAAAGAATGTTTGACCAAATACTGGGGTGCCATGGCCTAACCATAGCCAAACTGACACATAGAACCAACCATCTCTGGTTAGTTTGACTCTCTGTTTTGTTATTTCAGTGATTGCTTTAGAGTTTATGGCATACATCTTTAACTTACCATGCTTTACCTTCGAGTGATAGTATACTAGTTCATGTATAGTATAAGAACCTCCCAGTAGTTCACATCCCTTTCTCCCATCCTGAGTTTTATGCTATTGTTGTCACACATTTTACTTTTCCATATGTTATAAAATCATACACCATTGTCATTTGTAAGCAAGACGTAGAGCATTGTTCAGTCTAGGGCTAATTATTTCTCACTCATAGGGCAAGACCCTTCTGTGTATCCTCAGTGCCCCCTGAATCTTAAGGTTTTCCAGTCTGGCTGGTGGCGATAGGCACTATGCCCAGCCCTTTTGGAGCACGGAGTACTGTTTCCTCTATTCATTTTGAGTGGTTCTTTCTCTGGCCTCAGGTAATTTCCTCACACACCTGTGGTGAGAAGTACTTAGCTAAATACTTAAGAACGAATCTCTGCAGGTCTCCAGAGTTCTGTGTGTGTGTGTGTAGTTCTCTTTCTTCATTACTCTGTCCTGAGAATTTTAATGACCTTGATCTCCCTGCGCTCTCAGCTCTGTCTCCTCAGTGTAGGGAGTCTGACCATCTCTGCCTGGGTTCCTCCTCCTTGCACTACAGCCTGGAAAACTCTCAAACCCGGAAACGAGGGCAGTTGTAGGGCTGGCCTCATTCATTTCCCGTGTCTCAGGGATCACTGTCATTCCCTGTTTCATATACTTTGTCCATTTGGGTTGCCTCAGGCAGAAGGGTGGATGTAGCCCTCACTTCTGTTGTGTAGACACAGGGTTAGAATTGCGGGGTCTTAGAGTATATGCGTGTTTAGCTTTAGTATATATCACCTAGAGTTTACCAAAATAAATCTAGCTAATTTTAATTGCAGATAATTTTCACTAATTGACATTCGTTTTACCTAGAACATGTTGCTAGATCTTAGTCCCCCACTTAACATAGTAAAGAGTGAAGGTGACAAGTTCTCAGCGACACCGTTCACTTTCTTTAGAACTTCAGTGATGTACACCCTCACATTAAATATATTATTGTAAGTATTGAGTAAGTGGTGGTGGCGAGGAGGAGGGAAAGCAGAGAGAGCAGATAAATCTGTCTTTGCTTGACTGATAGTTGTCATTATATTTGACAGCATATGTTTGCTAAGTCATAGCAGCTTTGACTTTTCCAGAAACCTAGTGATATTATATGTTGCTATTATAGGTACCTGGTCCATTAGCAAATTCTCTGTTGCTCTGTCTTTCCAATCTCATTGCAGGGAAGGGGGGGGGTACTCTTCTCACATAGAAGGTGACCCATATCCACGTAACATCCTCCCACGGTTCTTTTAGACTAAATATTCATATTAAAAGATTCTGCTCAGCGGTGGGGTCATGTCAGGGAGTTGAGAACCAGGCCCTTCCCTCACACAGTGGGGAGTAAGGGCCCCTCTTCACAGCTGCCGAGAGACGAGGAAGTAGAGGCTGCAAAAATGATTCCATCTTTTCTCACTGTAAGGGGCGTTTGAGCTCTAAGAATGCTTTTTAGCAGCTCCCACTGGTAAAATAGGTATCGAATTTCTACCAAGTATGGCATTTCCCTGAAGAGAATTGCTGCTTGGCCTGTACTTTTCGGTATATAATGGATAATGTGAAAGGAAAGTGTCACGTTCAAGGAGTCGCTTTTTCAAGTTTTATTCCCAGCCTTTGAGCTGCTTGTAGAGTAATGTAATTCATTCTTCAGTCAGGTAGCTGCTGCTTTGATGCCTTTGTCTTTAGATGCTCTGTTTGTAAATCTCTCCTAAGAATAGATCAAAAATGATGTTTATATCTGTTTCCAGAATTGAGGAAGTAAGAACAGAATGAGGCTTTATGACTGCAGTTAACCCCTTCTGTTTTCTTCATTGTATATTACAGGATTTGGTATTGGATTTAATCTCTTTCAGAAACCATCACTGTTCTCACAAATCAAGGCGTTTACTTCCCTGGCTTGGGCCTGTTTGTTTATTTGTTTGTTTCACAGTTACACTATATAAACCAGACATGTTATACCCTTTCCATATAAAATATGAAGTTGCAATAACTAACATTAACCAGGTTTTATAAGTCATTGTATGTTTACCCTTTACCCAGAATGCATACAAATTGATTTTTTCCACAGGTATATAGGAAAAAGTTTAAGGAAGCTAAAAACTCAAGAACAGTGGGAAACCTTGGGTTGCTGAATCTCATGAAATCATGTTTTCAGGGAGGCTGAGACACACAGAATTGTAAGAGAGATGGTGCTAGAATAAGGCTTGCAGGAAAAAAAGATTGTTTTAAAAGGCTTTAACCCACAACTTTTTCTCCTTCTAGTCTCCTAATATTTCTATAGTTTCCTGGTTTTTACCATTTTCTCTGCTCTCCTTGTTCCCAGGATACCCCTCTTTTCTAGTAAGAAAATAGATCAAGCCTTACAACCATGGCTTGATCCTGAAACAGACCAGTTGAGCCTGATATAAGTTGTTGGCTTATTCATGGTTTCTGGTGTTCTTCCTCCTTTTGTCTTCTTCCTTTGTTGATTCGCTCATTCATTTATGTGTGTGTACCTGCACTGGCACCAGGTATCAGTTTATAATATAGAGGGCATCGTGGTACTGGTCTGGAGAGGGGAGCACCCATCTTGAGATGGGAACTCAAGCCTTCTGGGGATTAATAAACTTCCTGGTTTCAAGCTAAAGATTTAACAGTCCAAGATTACCTGTGATGTACCTGAGCCTGTCATTGACTTGAAAAGTAGGATACCCTTTCAAAATAAAAATCTACATATTTTTATAGTTAAAGTAAAATTATTGACAGGGGTAAGAAGATTAAAATTGGAAGGGACTAGATTTGGGGTTTTTGTTGGGTTTTTTTGGCAGCGCCACAAGGCTTGCAGAATCTTAGTTCCCAGACCAGGGATTGAACCTGGGGCCCAGCAGTGAAAGCACAAGAGTCCTAACCACTGGACCACCAGGGAATTCCCAAGACTAGATTTTTAACTTGGAGCTCATGTTGGCATGAGACATTGAAGTTGTACATTCCAGAAGTAATGCTGTCTCCTTTTGGTAATTTGGAAACATTAAAACCAGCTAGTACTTCCTGCAGAGTTAGTTTAGGGGGCTTGCTTGCTGTACAGATGTGTAGCTGTCAGCTACTTTGGGTATGATGCTGTACTTTCATATTAAAAGAATCCTTCCTGAAGGATGCTTGATGAAAGATGTTTCGTATTCTTCTCCTTCTACTGAAGGACTCATCCAAACTTATTTACAAAAAAGAGGTTTCCCATACAAATTTTTTTTGGTATCCCTTTGGAGAAATTTCCTAGACTTTGAATCTCATCCTCCTCCCCCTCCAATTTGGAGATGAGAATGTGATGTAGGTACAGCCCTAGGAACTAGTGATACCGAATAAGGAATCATTTGTGTGGAAAACTCCTTTCTTGGTGATTATCCCTCCTGTAGACCATAGAAGTCTGTCTTTAAGAAACAAACCTCAAAGCCCTGTGCACGGACTCTCCCCTTCCCTCCCCTTTAGAGTTAGTGGAACAGGGACTGGAGAAGGGCATCCTATATATTCTTCCTCACTGGCTTGGTGGTCATGACTGAAATGCCACCGTTTTTGTTGTTGCAGCTGTTGTTTATTTGGATTAAATTTTTCTTCCTAAAAACATGCAGATTCAAGAATACCCTTTCAAACCCATTTGGGTCCTGTGAGGAATCTGACCAGAGAGCCCCCAGGACCTAAGATGGAAGGAGAGGAATAGGGCCCCAAAGACAAGCTTGGCCATTTCATGAATTGGTCTAGTTTGGGAGCCTGTGGAATCTAAACAACTGTGTCCCTAAATTATGACACACTTTGAGAAATCATGTGAGAAGCACATGATCAACCCTGTGGGGAGAGCGCCAGGCTCCGTTCCCCACTCACCGTAGCAGTGATGACGGGTCCCTGTTCTGAAAGTATGTCAGGTAACTGTCTAGATATTTTTGCTTCTAAGCTTTGTAAACATTCAGCCATCTCACTGAATAAAATTGCTGATGCAGCCTTAGACCTGAAATTTATTTCTCCATAGATACTGTGAAATCCACCTGGAATTATCATACATTAGGGTTTGGGAAGAGCATTAAGAAAAACAGTTCCAAGTAATCATTTCTCACCTTGTCCTCTTAGCCTGTCTCAGCACCCAGAAGGCATGCTCAATCTTGCTTTTACTTCCTGAATCACATCTCAGAGGATTTCTTTTTTTTTTCCTTTATGTCTATCACCTCCGACACAGCCAGAGAGCAGCCCTGATGAGATTCTATGTGGACATCACTTTTTTTCCTTGCTCCAAATTGTTTATTTCTCATCAACAGTCTTATTGAAAGCAAAACGTCTGGCCGTTAGACTCCAACAGAGCAGAGGGCTAAGTTACACCACCAAATGCTGACTTTCACTCAACTACGAGATCAGGAGAGGGCTAAGCATGATGACAGACATTTTTAGGTATCTTAGGTACATAGGTATGGTAAATTCTACGTTTTAGCTGCCTAGCCTTGACATCAAATTATATTGTAGATATTACAATTTGTTCTTCACCTTTCTTTTTTTTTTTGTTTATAAGAAATGACCACATAAAGTTATAAGATGATTCAATTTGAGTTTAATGTGTAAAGAAATGTTTGTGTTAGTGAAAATATAATATCTATGAAAAATGAGATGGTAGAGGTTGTGAGTCATCATTTTCTTTAAATGCTGATTATTTGTTTTCTTTAAAATAATGTCTTAGGACTGAGACTAGATGTTTTGTATTTGAGCAAAATTGATTTTCCTGTTTGGGACTATTGAGAAATGATACTGTGAATAATGAGATTGTAGGGGAAAGAGTGACTTTTAAAAAAAAAAAAAGCAGTCTCACAACCTTTGGACCTTGAAATGGAGGATCAGCCTCTTAATCCCTGGCAGAGTATGTGTTTTTCTGCCATTTTGCATCACGTGCAAGTAACTTGCATTTCTTTTTTTTAAGTTTTTTTTTTAAATTATTTATTTATTTATTTATTTATTTTTGGCTGTGTTGTGTCTTCGTTTCTGTGCGAGGGCTTTCTCTAGTTGAGGCAAGCGGAGGCCACTCTTCATCGCGGTGCGCGGGCCTCTCACTATCGCAGCCTCTCTTGTTGCGGAGCACAGGCTCCAGACGCGCAGGCTCAGTAGTTGTGGCTCACGGGCCTAGTTGCTCCGCGGCATGTGGGATCCTCCCAGACCAGGGCTCAAACCCGTGTCCCCTGCATTGGCAGGCAGACTCTCAACCACTGCGCCACCAGAGAAGCCCCTAACTTGCATTTCTGTCTTTCCTTTCTGATAACAGCCTTTGTCCCCTCTTCCACCAATTCCTAACTTGATACAAGACCGGGTTTGATCGACTAGATGGTACTGTGCTATTGGCTGGCTTCTCTGGTTTTGATTAAATAGAATTTTCTCACTGGGCAAAAGCAAGGCTGGTGATCTCCACTCTTTGACTATGGCTAAGTGTCTTATTTCTGTACAATGTTTCATGGCTGGACCATTTTTTAAAAGAACTCTTTATGCCATTAGTTCATGAGAAAGAGATGTTACACCACTTGAGTAATGATGGTAATGATATTCTAGACATAAGAGTTCCTAACACTGCTTCTTAACTATAGCTGAGATGTAGATAAGTCTACATGAACGCTGAAGAGAATGCATGCAGCCATGAAAACCACATTCTTTTTGTCAGAACTGGTAGCAGGAGGACCTGGATTCGGTTTGCCCCATGCTTCTGTCTTCCTCTGATGCCACCATAGAAAGCAGTGGGTTCCAGGAGTGAGTGAAAAGAAGCATTAGGCTTGGATAACCCCAAAACTTGACTTATCGAATTCCAATGCACATGGCTCAGTGGTCTCAGAGAAGCCATTTCCAGTTAAGCCTTTGATTACATCAAGGAGAACATCTATGTTGTGATAGTCTTTAACACCCAATAAAATGTGGCATTTGACATTGCAGCAAAAAGCTGTAGTGGAAAGAGCAGTAGACTGTAAGTTCATTGTTTAGGTCACAGTTTTTTTATTCATTTACAGTATTGCTTTGGCAAGTCAACTCTTTCTGTGCCCCAGTTTCATTGTCCATGAATATAACAGGGGATAATAGCAATAACCCTGCCTCTATAACAGAGATGTTGTCAAGTTCAAGAGAAAAAACCAGAAGCTGTATGTATTTAAAAGATTTTTTTTAATGTTAAATGTTTATGTCAATTTATAGGATTCTACATCACAACCTGATAGGAGATAGCTTAGAAGATCTTTGTGGGGATTTCTCCACATCTTCCGTGTTTTAGAACTAGATGGACATGATAACAATCTGGTTTTCATTCTTCACAAATATGTCAGAGAAACAAACGTTGAATATTTTACCCAGGCTTGAAATGAACCTGTTATGAAACGAACAGAGTTCAGTGAGAGAAATAACATGGTGGGGAACCTACTTGGGTACAGTAATCATAGAAGGTTTTTCAATGGAGTTGACATGTAAGCTGAAATCTGAATAGTGAGTAAGAGACAGCAATAAAACACACACACACACACACACACGATAAGGGCGTTTCTATGAGGCCAATAGCATTTGCCAAGGGTACAAAGAGGTTGCTGTTTCCCAGGAGCAAAAGATGACTGGAGCCTGGTGGACAAAAGGGAGAGTGGAATGAGATGAGAATGAAGAGGTACTCAAGGGCCAGATCATCTAGGGCTTTGCGGGTCATGGTAAGGGACTTGGTTTTTATTCTAAATGCTTTGGGATGCCATTGAGGATTTTTTTTTTCTCTTATTTTTATTGAAGTATAGTTGACATACAATATTATATTAGTTTCAGGTGTACAGTATAGTAATTCAGCATTTATATACATTACAAATTGATCACCACCATAAGTCTAATAACCATGTGTCACCATACAAATATATTATTCCCTATGCTATGCATTACATCCCCATGACTTATTTATTTTATAACTGGACTTTTTTGCCTCTCAGTCCCCTTCACCTATTTCACCCAACCCCTCTCTTTGCCTCCCCTCTGGCAACCACAAGTTTGTTCTCTGTATCCAAGAGTCTGTTTCTCTTCTGTTTTGATTGTTTATTTGTTTTGTTTTTAGATTCCACATATAAATGAATCACACAATATTTGTCTTTCTCTGTCTTACTTATTTGACTTATCATAATACCCTCTAGGTGAAACCATGTCGTCGCAAATGGCGAAAGTTCATTGTTTTTATGGCTGAGTAATATTCCACTGTATATGTATACCACATCTTATTTGTTTATTCATCTATTGATGAACACTTAGGCTGCTTCAGTATCTTGGCTATAGTAAATAGTATTGGAATGAACATAGAGGTGCATATATCTTCTCAAATTAGTGTTTTTGTTTTCTTTGGATAAATACCCAGAAGTGGAATTGCTGGATCATATGGTAGTTCTATTTTTAATTTTTTGAGGAACCTCCATCCTGTTCTCCATAGTGGTGGCACCATCTTACACTGGTGCCACCAACAGTTCCCTTTTCTGCATATCCTCGCCCACATTTGTTATTTGTTGTCTTTTTGATAATAGCCATTCTGACAGTGTGAAGTGATATCTCTTTGTGGTTTTGATTTGCATTTCTCTAATGATTAGTGATGTTGAACATCTTTTCATGCGTCTGTTGGCCATCTGTATGTCTTCCTTGGGAAAATATCTATTCAGGTCCTCTGCCCATTTTTTAATTGGATTGTTTGTTTTTTCTGATACTGAGTTGTATGAATTCTTTATATATTTTGAATAGTAACCCCTTATCAGATATATCATTGCAAATATATTTTCCCATTCAGTAGGTTACCTTTTCATTTTGTTGATGTAGTCCCATTTGTTTATTTTTGCTTCTGTTGCCCTTGCCTGAGGAAACAGATCCAAAAAAATATTGCTAAGACCAGTGTCAGAGAGTATACTGCCTGTGTTTTCGTCTAGGAGTTTTATGGTTTCAGGTCTTACATTTACGTCTTTAATTCATTTTGAGTTTATTTTTGTAAATGATGTAAGTTTTATTCTTTTGCATGTGGCTGCCCAGTTTTCCCATCACCATTTATTGAAGAGAATGTCTTTTCCCCACTGTACATTTTTAGATCCCTGTTGAAATTAATTGACCATATATGCATGGGTTTATTTCTGGGCTCTCTATTCTGTTCCATTGATCTTTGTGTCTGTTTTTGTGCCAGTACCATACAGTTTTTATTACTATAGCTTTGTAGTATAGTTTGAAATCAGGAAGCATGTTACCTCCAGCTTTGCTCTTCTTTCTCAAGATTATTTTGGCAAGGAGTTTTTAAAAGATGGTTCAGTCTTATGTATTTCAGTTTGAATAGCCAAGCTGGTCAGAAAGCCAGTTTGGGGAAAATCACAGACGTCCAGGTGAGGGCTAATGTTATAATTCCTGGAATGTGGCTGCTTCATGAAACCTCCCTGACTTTCCCCAACTCTACCTTGGTCCTTAAAGCACCCCCACATACACACCTCAGATGACTCCTAGGTCATTTATCCTGTTATGCTTTAATACTCTGTTGCATCATTCTTATCTCCTCCCCACCAAAGTTCTTGATTCAGGACCACTTTTTACTCAATATATGAATTGCCACAAAACTTCCTTCTATATCTTCCATCTAATAAATATGCCATAAATATTTGTTAAATGACTAAATACATAATTCAGTGGCTCTCAACAAAGTGCCTCAGAGTCAACTGGAGAGATTTAAAATATGGATGCCAGGGCCACACCCTCAGGGATTCTGATTGACGGTGTTTGGTGTTTTTGTTGTAAAACTCCCAGGTGATTTCGATGTGTGGGTCTGAGTGGAAAACCAGGGGATCGGGCTGATTCTGGGTGGTCTGCAGTATTACCTGGGAATATCATATCCCCTTTAAATGCCTATATATTTACCTTTTCCTCATGAATGATCAAGGCATGACAGAAATGCCCTGATTATCTCACCTTTAAAGTTATTCAAAATAATGAATATGGACTCTACCATATGGGGGTAGTTGGACATACAGCACTATGATATTACTGATTCAGATCATTTGGTTGCATTTTCCAGAGTGTGCTATCAATTAGCTTTCCTTGGGAAGGAGAAGGTAAATTGCTGTTTTTCACTGGACATCTGGAATTTGACTGACTTCTTTTTAACAGCTATGGACCCTAAAAACACCAAAAGAGGAAGGGGTTAAAACATGGCTCCTTCTAGCACAGAACTCAAAGTCTGGCAGTAGTGTGACTGTGCAAGTGTTTTGACCTTGGAAGGGGAAAGTCTTTATTTAATTCTATGTAGTGTGTATATAATAATATCATTTTAAGGCACCTGCTTCAAAATAGAAACTGGGATGTTGGAGATAATAACAATAAACAAAAATTAAAACCAAACCGGGCTCAGTGCCCAGGAAAACTATCAGATTCCAAGAACTAGGCAAGGAATAACTTAATAGAGGGAAAAAAGTCAGGAATGGATGAAGTTGTAACTGCCTCCGTTAAAAATGACCACTCTGCAGTGCGATTGCTGTTGAACAATTCCGTGGGGCATTTGTTGGGTGGGTGGAGTTCCTGCCCTTCTCATTTCAGTGACAAACTTCCAATGGAACTTGCCTTCCTAAAAGTGTCAGTCTCAAACATGCCAATAATTACAGCAATCTTGCATTATGTTTGAACTTTTATAATGCTATAAACTAGTTGGCAATAAATGGACCAGAAATAAAAATATGAGTTAACTGAAGTCAGAAGGAAAGCCTTCATGTTTCCCAGGATGCCTAAATGTCGTGTGATTTACATAAACAAAGGAGGAAATCCTCTTTGTGTGTTTAGGGGTGTGTGTCTAATACAGGAACCCATGTTTTCCTGTTATTGAAAAGCATTCTTTAATCTTTTAAGCACATTTTAGGACCCACATATATTCCAGGTGTGTTGTTTCTCTTGACATTAAAACAGCAGAGCAGGGCATGACTATCAGAGAAACCTATTAGAGCTTCCCTTTGTGTCATATAGACACATAAAATAAATGAATTAAATTAAGTGGATAGACAGCCCTGGGCAGACTGGTAATATTGTGTGAATTTAGTGAAGGGAATGGTTGTTCCTAATGGGACTTAAGCAGACTTATACATGGAGCTGTAGGCTAGACAGGCCATTTGTGAATGGAAGACTATAACATTTCCTTGATCGTGGGTGTTAAGGGGATGATGACTTTTTAACCATGAAAGTAAATGTAATTGGTGTGAAATGTTCATAAGCTTCCAGCCAAATATAACTGAATAATGGGCAGTAAACCTAAGCATTATTTGAAACTTTTAAAAAATGTTTGCTAAATTCTGGTTAGGAACAAAGGGAGAAGATTGTACTGAGATCCTAAAAACAGCCCAGTCCTGTACCATAGGGTTCTTACCAACCCTAAAGGCAGGGTGCCCACATTTCTTTCCCTTCTTGGTCACTGCTTTCACGACCCCAGACACTGAAGCTGTGATAAAACTCTGGTATGTGTGAAGGAGAGCCGTCTTACCACCAATCATGACTGGAATAGGTGTTTTCTGTCCTTCAGCCCGCAAGGATTCTTTTTGCCATCTGCTGAGCATTTGCATGGTTATTTGCAAGTGTGGGATCTGTGGGCTTATTTGAAACTAAGAAAGAATGTAGCACTGATGCACAGTCTTACTAGGATTGCATTCATTACAAGGAATGCTTTCCACTTTTCCTGGTTCCTTTAAGAGCATCGTTTCTATTTAAACTTAGAATTCTTAAAGCCAGAGCTCAGGAGGAGCTTTTAGGAAAACCCTTTTAAAATACTTAATTACCTCCCCTCCTTTGAGGCTCTAAGTCATGAAGTAAGCAGACAGAGAAATATTCAGAGTGACTCTCTCCTGGTGGCTGGTACTTGACCTGTGTCCGAGAGGTGACAATGTCCATCCTCAGCATGGAAAGGAGAACTGACTAAGGCCAGGAGGAGGAACTGTCCTGGCCCTACAGTTGTGGTGACCTCAGGAATTCATATGTGGAGAGGGGCAGGGGTTATAATCAGATGCAAAGTAGATACAAACTGACTATATTTTAAAGCCAAATAGTTGTTTTTTGTTTTTTTTTTTTGAGTGAAGTATTACTTCTTATCTTCTCACTGAAGCCTGGAATATTTACACTGGACTATAACATTAGAAATACACATTGCAGCTCCCTAGGGGAACCGGTAACCTGCACTTCCTTTAAAATGCAGCCTTTCCCAACTACCCCTACCTGATGCCTGTCAGCCCCATATGCTGCTTTCCCTGCTAGACATCATTGTGCATTTGTAGCCTCCATTAGAGGAGCTTGGTGTTAATTATTCCTGTCGTGTTCAATGTGAGTGGATGACGGCATAAATGAAGCTGCCCTTACAATTAAAATTATACTGTAACTGCTTGAGGGTGCACATTATAATTTCTATTTCTTTTGAGTTCACCTCTTACTAAAGGCACACATATGCATTCATTTTCATTTTCTTTCTCTGCTTCTCTTTCTTTCTCTCTGTACTTATCTCTCCCTCTCCCTCCCTCCCTCCCTCCCTCCCCCCTCTTCCTCCCCTCTGTACTCATACACATACACATGTATATGCACACATATGTATATTTATCTCTCTATATACACACACACAAAGATATATCAGTTTTTCTCTCTCTCTTATTGCACATACGTATGTAGGTATTAGGCACACCACTGAATGAGGACCTAAACCACCCTGCACCCCCACTAACCTGAGTGGTCTTTTCTTGGCAGTGACAAACAAGAAACCCACACAGGCATCCATTACGAAGGTCAAACAGTTTGAAGGCTCCACGTCGTTCGTGCGGAGATCACAGTGGATGCTTGAGCAGCTTCGCCAGGTTAATGGCATCGATCCTAATCGGGTGAGTGAACTGTCCAGTGCTGAGCGAAGGTGTTCTTTTCACACAGTGACTCTCTCATTGACCTTGGCAGGGTGATGGTTGTCTGAGTTATTTTTAACAAAACTATTTCTCTATTTCAGTTATGTGGCTAAGACTTTTTGATTCCTGTGCCCTTCTTATGGGAAATTATAAATCTTTTCATCATGTTTGATGGAGGCACCTAAGGGGATGAATACTGAAGAAGTGCTACTCCAGTAATATGTTTATTAGCCAAGTGCAAAGAGCAGAGTTCAGATAATCACATCTGTGATTATCAATATGAAAAACCATGTTCATCGAAGCTCCATTTATCTCCTAATGCCACCAGTGATGAGGATTATTTACCAAAAATCAAATAAATGAACTGCACCTTAAAAATGATGTATTAGGATTCCATTGGATTTAATAAGAGAAACATTTCATGGTAGAGTTATGTATTCCAAGTAAATTCCCTTTGCTCACACACTCACCATAAAATACATCAATAATGAGGAAAAAGAAAATGTAAAATGTAACTATATACTAAAATAGTAAGGGGTAATCTTTTCCTACCAAAGGTTAGGGACAAGATTAATACTGTTCAGTGCCAAGAACCTAAAGGAATCCTTTTTCGAGTAATTGGGAAGGCAATGTGTAATCTGAATTCTGACACAAGTTGATATGCAGTTAAGCTAAAGAGACTTCTGTGCTCTTACTTCCTGGGGACATCTAAAAATACCATGAGATTTGAGGTCTGCCTGATAAAGAGAGAAAGGTATACTCTCTGTGCACCTAGGTGCTAATAAAGATGAGTCTTGTGATTAGGACAAAAGTCTTTGAAAGGTGTTTTAGCCTTTATGAGTCTCTTAACGTGGTAAACTGGAAGCAGCAGTCTTTATAGCTTGAGATCAGTTGTTATTTCACTGTCTTTTCCAGGATTCTGCAGAATTTGATTTGTTGTTTGAAAATGCTTTTGACCAGTGGGTAGCCAGCACGGCCTCAGAAAAATGCACCTTCTTCCAGATCCTCCACCACACCTGCCAGCGCTACCTCACAGACAGGAAGCCAGAGTTTATTAACTGCCAGTCCAAAATCATGGGAGGTGAGTGGGCGTTTGTATGACTTTCCTCGTTCCGTTTCCTTAGACTCACTTTTACATTAAGAGTTAGGTGTTCAGCAGCATAATTAAAGACCAGAAAGAAAGAATCAAGACGCTCAGAGCTGGACCGCATGAGGACCCTTCTGGGAGTTCATTATATGCTAATCTAGACACAGTGGTATGTTTTCACTCTTATCCAAAAGCTGATCTTTTTAAAGGAATTAACTCCTTAGCTAAGATTATTTGTACTATGAGAACAAACCTGTCCCTTTATTAGAAAAACCTTTCCGTTTGGTTTCTTCGCGGAACACTCTTCTGGGTTGTTTTTTCCTAGTATTTCTCAAGATATTTTACAAATATTGATATGACCGTTCCTACAGATATAGTCCTTTTCTTTCAAATAGCACCTAGTCTCACATTTATTCCTTGAATGGCAGACAGAGCTGAAGTAGGATGAGTGCTATAAGCCAGCCTTAAGGAACGAGTACCAGCACTGGCAAGTTAATGAGAAACACTTAGAGGGTGCTTAGCACATTTCTTTTAGGTGGCATTTCTTTTTAGAGACTTGAAACTGTGCTAAAAATATAAAGCCTTGCCAGTCACTATGGGAGTTGAGGAAGAGTGTGTATATTATTGGTCTTTTCACTGACCTGTTCTCCTGGTTTTGAAAGCATCTTTTTAAAAATGTACCAACTTTGTCTTAACCAAATGTAAGTGAAGGTCACAATAGAGACATGACATCTTCCCCTTGGGCTGTATCTATCATATGAACATGAGGCAGAATCCATTGTTCTGTCCCAACAGCTGCTACGCACACTCTCATTTTGCCATTAGTCTGGTAGATATTGTGGGAGAAAACGCTGTCACTACTTCATTATTTGCCACTGAAGTGTTAGTGTGCCTCTTAAATAGGAAGTTGCTCACATCATATGAACCTTGAAAGGTCTCTCTTAGACGCTGATAAAGACTCTTGTGTTACCACTTCTCTGTTTAGTCCTAGAAAAATATGAGGTGATGAGTGCATATTTTCTTCAAAGTGGCTACATCCTATGGTACAAAAGTGAAAAAAATATTAGACATAGACGTTGAAAGGAAAGGAAATATCAAACACTAACCTCTTACTGTTTGGAAAACATAATGAGACTCTATCACATCTGTGCCACCAATGTTGTTCGGATGAATCCTGCTTTGAAAGTCCAGCCTTAACAGACTTGGCCAAAGGTTAAAGCACCCAGGCTGAGGACCACAGATGGTCACGTTTTCAGGGAATGGAAAATTGGCCAAGCAACCCCAGCTTTCCCTCATTCTTCCTTAGGATCTTCTCTAGTATCCTAGAATCACATTTGCTTCTTGATCTTAAGTTCCTGCTATGAAACATTTTCCCCGTCGGTATCAGTACGGTCAGTAGCTTGCCTGGCTGGCCCCTAAGCAGAGTCTCCTCTAAAAAAGAGTGTGACGTGTGGATTTGAAATTTCTGTTGCCCTTGGAGACAGGCTTTCTCTAGAGCACTCCAGTCCTCCAGCTTCCATCCTGGGAGCAGAGGGCATCAGAAGCAGAGGCAGTTCCATGGGGACGACTGCACTTCCTCAGAGTGGAAATATGAGGCGGAAGCAAGGGGGCACAGACTCACTCCACCGTCCCCATGAGGGAAACAAGCCGCCCCCTTCCTGCAAAGGTTAGGGAGAGCTCTGGGAACTCTCCCCTAAGGGACGGCGCTAGGTAGCCCTCTTCTCTGTTGTCTCTGAAGCTCTCCTTTCTTCTCTCAGAACAGGCCCTTTCATTCCTTCATTCACTCTTAGCTCATCATCCAACCACACAACAAGTAAGTACTAAGTACCTACCATGAGCTAGTCACTTTGTTACGTCCTCGATGTGGAGAATCATTCTATGTTTGGTCCCTTAATAGACCCTAATTGCCACTACCCAAACCCCAGACTGGCAGGTCCCTAACAGCCTTTCCATATGCATTACCCTCTCGAATATCCTCAGACCTTTCCACACATTCCCACCCAGCTGCTTCTGTCATTGGCCCAGTCTTTTGATGTCTTCCACTGCCCTATGAACCCCAAATTATGCTGAGTTGAGACAAGAGTCTATATATCCATTGTTAAATTGTTGGTATGTATAGTGCGTAAAACTAAAGATTGATTTCCTGTAGTAAGAAAAAGAATAAATTAATGAGACCAAGTGCCAGAATTGGCTCTGCCTTCTGTGACCTTAGATGTGTCTCTCATCTTCCTTAAACCTCAGTTTTCCCTGGTGTAACATATAGGGGTTAGACTAGATGATATCTACAATCTGTCAGGTCTGTCGTTTGAGAATCTGTAATTCATAAGTTATAGCTTTATTGTGTAGGTTAGTCACTTCTTAATTTAAGAATCAAATAAAAGATTTAGTGCTGTTAAATATCGCCCAGTTCTAGATTCCCAGGGAAGGCAAAAAAGTTTGAATTAGACACATTGTAATTTGTTGGCACCACATACATCCTTAATGAGTACAGCCTGTCTTATTTAAACAGTTGCCTATCCTTGATAACAGTTGTACCAACACACCCTAATTAATTAGCATGCTGATTAGTCTTCCTTTCTGCCAGTTATCACAATTCAGAGACTTAAAAAAATTGCGTAGTTTTCGGGTCACTACATTCTGACCCCTTTAACTTTTAGGGTACCTACCCCATCTTCAGCAAATGAGATTTGTTCCAAATTTCACAAAATCTTTTGGTTTGTCCTTACGGTATGGGCCATAAGTGCTAGACACAATTGTTTTCCATGCTGTGAAATGTGATAGATTTTGTAGTTTTAGAGAACTGATGCTGCGGTTGGTGTGCTGTCCTCCATCAGGTTCTGTACATATGTTATCTCCTTTAGTTTTTACAGCAGCCTTTGGAAATACAATTTATCATCTCCATTTTACTGAGAAGGAAATAGGATCAGAGAGGTAATTAAACAGCTTGCCAAGGATCGTATAGCCTTTGTCCTCAAGTGGCAGGGCTGAGATTGAAACACAGGCCCTCACCACTCTAAACCATAGTCCTTGGGGTCACTGAGTGGCACACTCCAGGGAACACCATTGATACTGTCTTTGGTATGAATGGTGCCCCCTGGAGTTGTGCAGGAATTTTGGGATATATTTTAGCCAGCACATTCCTAGATATTAAAAAAGGGAGGGGCTTCCCTGGTGGCGCAGTGGTTGAGAATCTGCCTGCTAATGCAGGGGACACGGGTTCAAGCCCTGGTCTGGGAAGATCCCACATGCTGCAGAGCAGCTAGGTCCATGAGCCACAAGTACTGAGCCTGCGTGTCTGGAGCCTGTGCTCCGCAACAAGAGAGGCCGCAATAGTGAGAGGCCCGCGCACCGCGATGAAGAGTGGCCCCCGCTTGCCACAACTAGAGAAAGCCCTCGCACAGAAACGAAGACCCAACACAGCCATAAATAAATAAATAAATAAATAAGTAAATTTAAAAAAAAAAAAAAAAAAGGGAGCTAAGAGGAGAGGGCCAGAGATTATGAGCAGTTTTAACTCTTTTCCTACTTTTATTGAGGTATATGATTAAGATAATATGATGAAATCATCCGGGACCTTTAAAATCATTTTGCTTTTTGTTTTTTCTTTGTTTTTGTTCATAAGAATTTCAATATATTAAAGAGATGAAAGTGAGGCTATTTTAGTCAATGGGGAAGATGCTGGAGCCCTGGCCACTCACCAGACCTCTTAGATATTTTGTTTCTGATCTAACCCCCGTCATTGGGAAAACTGAAGCCCAGTAATTTTGAAGGACTTTTGAAGGACAAATCTGCTTGATTCCCACTGAACCACAGTTTCTTTAATACCAGTTCAAATAGGATTATCATTTAAGCATCTAGGTGGCGCCCCACCTATTCCATATGGCCAGGTTTTTCTTCTTGGGGAAAGTCAGTTACACAGAAATAAATTCTTCGGATTGCTTGAAATTCTCTCCTCCAAACATGATATTTCCTTATCTCCAGAGGATAGACTGGGGAGCTTTGATCTTCTGGTGCTGGTTACAGGATCCAGGAGACATGGCCAAAGTCTACAGTTGTGAAGACCCCCATAAATTGAAAGAGAGCGGGACGCTCTAAGCAGGTGTGAAGCTGAAAGCGTTGGTTTCTTCTGCCTTAGTCAGCATCTCTTCAGCCATCTTCTCTTCTCTGGATTGTTGGAGGACTTTGTCCTCAAGCCTCGGTCATTCCTGACCTCCACCCTACCTCTCTCGTAGTTCATTCGAGGTCAGTCACCTTTAGAAATAGAAAGCCATTCATTCAGTTGCTGGGTCCCTAAGCTACCAAGTAACCTGCAGAGAAGGAAGGCAGAGGTGTGGAGCAGTCTGGCTGCTGGAATATCACAGAGCATCAGGAGCGACAGGGCCCTGAAGGTGAAGTCTTGGGTTCATATAGGTCATATTTACTTTTTCTAAGATGGTAGTTTTTTTCTGTCTATAGTAAGCAGAGATGATGATATAAATGATATACTGTTATATGTGTGATAACACATTTGTACTACAAAGATGCCTTGAAGGAGTTAATCACACATGTAGAACTTCAGACTCTAGAAGAGAGACTTGCTTTCAACTAATTTATTTCAAGAGAAACATGGTCTGCCCCAAGTGGTAGCATCAGTTTACTTATAATGGACCTGTCATATTAAGTCAAGGTCCCAAGGGGGACTTTGTTTTGCTTTCTTCATGCTTCTTAACAAAATGTGAGCAAATCCCTCATAGTTCCCCATTGCTATTTTATTTACACTGACCTTCTGTAGTGATTACTGTCGGCCTATTATTTTTATGCCTAATTCTGTGAACTAAGGAAATCTTTAATGGTGTTGGCAACTTCTGTGTTAGAACCACAGAATAAATGCTTTGAAACCTATTTTCTTTTTTAGTAAGTGCGGTAAATTATTTGCAGGGAAAAAAAGTAATTTATTCCTCAAGGCAAGGTTCTGTTTAACCTGAAGCATGTCCTAGCATTTTTCTTGAATTCTGAGTCCAAACACCCTTGGCTACCTCATTCAATTACCTCTCACTCTTTCATCTGTTCTATGTGGGTCATCCTTTAGGGGGGGCCCCACCTAGATTGTTTGAACCCAGTTGGTTCCATAAGCATTTACTCAGCACCATCTGTCTGACAGGTACTGAGATACCTGCCAACATCCAACAACCAAGTAGGCACCTTTGCCAACTTTACTTATGTTCCTGGAGGGACATCAGATGTAAACAGATATGAAACAATATGATACACCAAGGTGATGGCTGAGCTGCATTTTAAGGGATGGTTAACAGTTGACAGACATACAAGGGCAGGATGAAATGAGTTCTCTCTTATTGCAACAGTTAATCTAGACAGTTTCATTTCAACGTTATCTATATTCAGAATTTGGAACGTGGCAGATTGTTTTTCCACAAAACAGGCTATTTTGCAGTGCCATGTATTTTTATCATCATCAAAGGGTATTTCTTAAGCATTGTCTGTCTATGTGCAGACCTTCAGATGATGATATAAAGCCCAGACTTCTGAGCTCTTTTAGAATTACAGGGACACAGATGTCTCTCTGATGTCTGCTTCATAGCAGGCTGGCCCTCATTTGCCCCTGCTGATTGGTATGCTGAAGAAGAACCAGATTGCTTTACTTCGGATTCCCCTGGGGTGGTACAGAATCTCAGGATTCAGACTGTGACTTTGTATTGTACTTTTCTCCCAAACAATGCAGGGGCATATCCCTGGGCAAGGTGTGCGAATATTTCACCTTGTGAGTGCCCCAGGCATGGGCATGTGTAAGGTGAGGTAACAGATAGGTGACACAAAGAGCACATGTATGCAGCCTAACAGGGCTCTTACAAAAAAAAAAAAAAAAAAGTGATCAATATGGTTTTCAATCCAAATGTATTAATATACTGCTCTAGTAGAATCTATAACATTTGCCATAATTTTTTTTACAGTTCTTCCTCGCGTTTTAATGTTTTCTGTCATTGAATAATGGCTTTGTGGGATGTGAACTTCACTCTCTTACACGTGCTCCGACCACAGTCATATCACAAAGAGTTGCTTATTTCTCAAGAATAAATTCATGTGTAATTTTGCCCCTACCCCTCAAACTTCAGCATACTCGGGGATGCGTGCAGACATACGCTGGTGATTATAATTCACATACCAAGTTAAATCGTATTAAAACCACCGTATTGTTGCTTCTTGATGACATGTAGATGGGGAGCAGGCCGGGCTGCTTAGCTGATGCACTGTTATGAGAGGGTCAGGAAGTGTTTCTCATAGTTCTTTAGATCTAGAGGAATCTATGTCATAGTTCCTCCAGTGAGTTTTTGTTACCCTTGAGGAAATAACAAAGTAGCAAACTTCAGTTATCCCGTACCATGAATACAAACAAGGAAAGTGGTTTCTGAGAACTTGCCTGAGGTCCCACAGCTAAATAAGGGCTGGAGCTAGTACCTGGGTCAAGGCCTCTCACTTTCCCCATCCATTCAGTGGGGACCAGGACTTCCAAGTTGCCTCAATAAGCACAGGTCTTCTTTTCCTTGTATTGATTCAGTCAAGCAGAAGAGGAGATAACTCCAATTGAACAAGATATTTATGAGGCTCAAATTAAAAATTCTGTTTGAAAGTTCTCTCTAGATGTCTGTTAATGATATTAATTGTATACACATGCAGACTTACCCACCACTCTCCCATCACTCCGTCCTCTTCATAGCAGCCCATACCATCCTTTCCTAGACAGCATGATATTTTATTTAAGACTTGCTTTATAGAAACTTCTTGGAGACAGTAAGAAATTAAGAATAGAAACCAAAAATTATGCATCAATAAAAATAATGGTACAAATATTTAAACTATACAATTGGAAAAGCCCAGTTTGGGGGATTTTTTTGCTTTGGTTATTGGAATCCCACCAGTGTAACTACTACGTCAAACACAAGTTTGATATATACTGTGCTACACAAAGTACTAACAACCATCTGACATTGGCTGAGCGCTCTTAGGAGCAAGACATTCTAGCAGAAGCTATGAGGTGTTTCTTGATCTGAATCTTTTATGTATGTATGTTTAAAATTTAGGATGACATTACCAATCGTTATGTTGGGCATTTTGTGTGCTTTCTCATATTTTCTGATAGTCGTTCTATTCAATACTTCATCTTATTCCCAAAAGGTGAATTAAAAGCAGATGCTTTTATTTTCAGTAAGAAAATTGGAGTAACCAAGGACTAGTTCCTTAGGTCCCATCCAGTTCTATGCATGATATAAATGACTAGTAACTAAAGAAAAATTGGGTCACAGATGTGATTTTCTCTTTTTCATTGCTCATTGGCTGTAAGCCACACAGAAATGCATGCTGTGAAACAGCTGGTGGGTTATGGTTAGTCATCTTGAGCCAGAGTGACTTTGTGCATTAAATGCTTTGTGAATCATATCTCTCCACCAAAATCTTGAACCAAACCAAAGCTACATAAAGGGGACTTCTGAGGTATCATTTATTGGCCTGACAAGGATAATGAACATATTTTGTCTTCCCCATGGTTAAACAATCTGCAGTAGACAAGAGCCATTTCTACTTTCAGAATCAACCAGAACACATAATTGCACAACTTGATAAAGTGAAAAGAGCACAGACTAGAATCACTTACCCCTGTTTCTGATGGCATCACTCATTAGCTCTGTAACCTTCTCTAAGCTGCTTAACTTACACTCAGCCTCTCTGTATCATGTATAGCAACGTATACCTTCAAGGAATGGTGTGGGGATTAAAATGAATTTTAAAATACTCAATCAGATGGGATTTTTGCAAAGTGCCAGTACATGTCTGAATATCCTATTAAAAAATTATTATATGCCTATTCATAATATTACATGATTTCTTCTAGGATATTTATCGAAAGCCCTTTCTTATGAAAGAAGTAAGAAAATATTCTTAAACTTTCCTAATCCACGTTGGCCATTAGAATTGCAAAAAAAAAAAATTAGTAATTTCATTGTTCCAAGTGGGAAGGAGCTGAGCTATATTATAGACATTTCAGACGTCTGGAATGCCGAGTTGTTTGCCTGGTTTATAGAATGCTGAATGTGTCGCATTTTATGTTTGACATTTATAGAATGCATATGTTACTGCTGGCTTTACCAAAACAACAGTGTTCAAAATGTATTGAGTGACACTGTGCCAGAGATCAGGGCACATAATTCAGATCTTCTTGTAGGAAAGAAAAAACCTAAAACATGTTTTCTGAACTTTATAAGAGAATAGAAATGTTCTTTTTCCACCAACGTGTCTTCAACCTAGAATATTTCTTTGAGTCCAGTTCTCTTTACACAGCCCCAAAAGGAGACACATGGATCAGAGGTAAAATTGTTTAATATTGTTAGACAGGAAGTGGTATTTCCAAAACAGACATAAAAGGCATGCTGCATGATTCCCATACTTCTAGATTTAGAGACAAATACAATTTTTAAAAGAATTTGGGAGACAAGTTTGCCAACCAGTTTTCTATGTAAGATGTTAAAAAGAAATCTTCATATCCAGCATCACCAGTTTCACAAAAGAAAGTTTACTTTCATACTAAAAGATACAAAGGACATCAGGGCTAGTCCTTAAATTGGAAACATTTACCTTTATGAAAAACTTACTACATCTGGTCCTTATCTTAGTTCATATAGACCAATAAAAACTCCATCATTGACTGGCATTTAAAAGTTGTTGCTCTGCTGTAACATAGAAGCATCAAGAACTAAAATTACTTGGAATTTTAGTGAAGAGAAGCTGTAAATTCACAAGAACAGTAACTGGTTCTAAAAATGGTCATTTAGTGATCTGTCAAATTCATTCCCACTTCTGGGGGAACCCACTCAGAGCACACACCTTTTGGACAGCAGAACAGATCATCTTCCGGGTTGAAGGCCATAGTCCTATTCCTTCCCTGGAACAGAGGTAGGGAACTTGTGCATAGTACCTGAGAAACTACCCAGGAATGTGAGATTTCTAAAACCTTTAGTGAAGGAGTAAATGAAATGGCCTTTTTTTCTCACATTATATCCTAGGCTTTTAAAAATTTCAGCCTTGTATCTGATCATCAAAATAAGACTAAGCCTCTAAATTTATCATAAGTAGTTATTTGAAATTTGGACATTGATATAAATCTGAATGCTGAGACTTCAGATTTATAAGACCAAACATTTTTCACCCTTCCACTTGCAATATGCCTACCCAGGGTTGGGTTTATTAGGTGTCCTGCAAGAAGCAAGAGCATTAGGATTGTCAAATTTAGGAAGCAAAAGTAGAGGATGCACAGTTAAATTTGAATTTTAGATAACAATGGATAATTTTTTTGTGTAAGTATATTCCATGCAATATTTGAGACAACTAAAAAATTATCCATTGTTTGTCTAAAGTTCAAATTTTATCGAGTGTCCTATATTTTATCTGGCAACCTTCATGGGCATCCCAGTTTCTAGCTGCCATAACCAATATGGAAAACATAATATGTTTATTGTTATGTAGATAAATAAACTTTATGATGGCCAATTATTAGGACTTTAAGATACATTGAGATGGAAATCTCCCAGGCATAATGTTAGGTTAGCCGTTCAAAGATACAAACAGATAAAAATATGAGACAGACTGCTAAAGAAGGACTATTAGAAGAACTGAGAGTATTCATGTCTTATTGTGGCTCTTCTACACAGAAAAATGCTGTGAAATGCAAATTAAAGTATTAATAAGTATAGCAATTCCACTAAAGCTCTTTTGTTACCAAACATGAGATTCCTGGTTACTTTTGCACAGGGAAGAAAGCTCAGTCTTGAGTCTGAATGTCTTTGGCTTGGTTTTGAGGAGTTAGTTTCCTGCAAGAGCAGTGAAAGGAGCCTGCCATTGACTCTTGGGGACACCAACAGACCAAAGGCTCTCGTGTATGGAGAAAGAGTAAGAAGTTCTAGGGTCTCAAGAACTAGAAGCAGCTGCCACTTAAAAAATTTAGCCTCCTGTCTGACCAGTCTGATGGTTTTCTCAGTAATGGGAGTGACTGATCTAACAAGGATCCCTTGTCACACCCTGTAGCTTGCCTACAAGCTTTGGCTTATCTTTACACATCACACTGACCATCTGTAGCCTCCTCTCATTGTCAGGTAAATGAACATGGAAGATAACCCTGGCTTAGCTTTGGATTGGTTGGTTTGATTTGGTTTTTGTTCTAGCTTCTTATGAGTATAACATCCAAAGGTGATGGTACTATAGGTCCCATTTACCATTCAGTGGGTCCTACCTATGAAAGGGGAAGAATGTCTTCAGTATTTTCTAACTGTGAGAGCACATTCAGCATAAACACTTCAACTGCAAGACTTGAGTGACAGGAAGGCAATAAAGTAAGTATATCATTATATTGAGGTAAAATACATGTTTTAGGAAAAGAATGAGGACAAGTCTTCATTGGCCTAGGGATTTGTTTACTTTGTCTAACTTTTGAGGGGTTAAATTGTGAGGTGACAAATGTGTGCCTTTTAAACTTAGTGGATGCTGTTAGTGGGAAAGCAACTATTTGTTTTTCTTTTATTTAAATTCATAGTCCATGCCAAAAAGACAGTAGTAGGAAAGACTCAGAGTATTTCTGAGTTTAGATACCTAAGCAGTAGCTGATTATTTATACTTTGAGAAAATCTACATTGTCATAATCACTCATAATGCTATGCCCTATAGAAAAGAACTTTCAAGTGGAATCAATATTCCCCTCATTGAACCTGATCGAGAACATTCTGGTCAGAATCAGCTTCATGTCCCTTATAACCCAGAGAATTAAATGGGACAGAGTGTAATGGGTAAAAGTCAGGAGCATTCCATGCTTCACATATAAATATTGCACCAGATCTAATCTCCTTGTGATTATGTATACTGTTATATATTATTCCCACTATCAGTGTTTCACTCCATCCTATGGACCTATTTTCACAGTTGGTTGATTTTATTGATCTTCTTTCCAGTTCCCATTATAAGAGGTTGAGACTTACAGAGGGGAAAAAAAGATGTTTTTCACAAGGTCAGAGTAGATTCACACATCTGTGATAAAAGCCAAAATCCTGTCCTGATGGTTGGGTTCTAGTAATGTTAGGTTTCTTAGACACCAGGTGAAGGAGAGAAAAAACACTTGTAATTTTAAGAAAGTCTTTATGGTGTCAGTATACAATCCTTGTGTATCTTCCTTAAGCTTTTGACTTTCAAACTTGAATAAGACAGAAAATATTATAATTGTTTAAAGGTTTACATCATTTAAAAGCAAATTGTTCATCTTAGAGTTAAAATATATTTTTTCTATCCACAGTATGTTTACCATCTTGGCCATTTGTGTTAGTTTCCTAGTGATGCTGTACCAAATTATCACAAACTTAGTGGCTTAAAACAACACAAATTTATTATCTTCTAGTTCTGGAGGTCAGAAGTCTGGAGTGGGTCTTCAGGCAGTGTTCCTTCTGGAGGCTCTAGGGAAGAATTTGTTTCCATGCCTTTTCCACCTTCTAGAGGCTGCTTGCATTCCGTGGTGTGTGGCCTGTTTCTCCATCTTCAGAGTCCCCAGTGTAGCATCTTCAAATCTCTCTCTTTGGCTTTTACACTCCTGCCTCCCTCTTAATAAAGACCCTTGTGGTTATATTGGGTCGACACAGGTAATTCAGGATAATCTTACCATTGAAGACCCTTAAGCACAGCTGCAAAGTCCCTTTTACCATGTAAGGTAACATATTCACAGGTTACAGGAATTAGGATATGGGCATCCTTGAGAAGCTGGTGTTCTGCCTACCATACCATTTTTCTAAGAGCAATAATATACACGATTGTATAATACTGTCCTACATTTAATTTTTTTCCTTTCATAAGATATACTTTTAAATACTACCTATAGACTATATTACTTGTACTAATCTATTATAATTTAAGACATTTAGAAACACCTAAACTTTTTAGGAAAGCCCAGTACTTAAGTAGCTGAAAGGGCTTGCCATGTGCTAGATTATCCAGTAGTTCCTTACTTTACCAACTGGGGTATTTGTACCTTTCTCTTCACTTAAGGAATTGATTTTCCTTAATAATTACACAGGTTCTTTACAAGTTTCTAGGAAGTCTTAGTATTTAAAGCTTTTGATGATGAAGATGTTGTAGGCCATTTGGTTTTGTTAAAAATCATCCTTTTCCTTCATATTCCCCTTCCTGCATCCTCAGAAAATGATCCCAATGCCCTACTTGCAAATACCTTGGTGGTATTCCTCTTGAGACGGACAGTCCCTCTTCAGCTTTGATATAAAATGTCAAGGTCAAATGTATTTAACACATGCTCATCAGACAAGTTCACATTAGCTGGTTGGACTTATCTCTTTAATTCAGCATACATTTAGAAGTGATCTAACATGAGCCCCTGAAATGCAACTAGAATATTAATTCAACAGTTTTCTGTATTGCTTAGGGTGTGTACTGCTTTCCCTGTGGTGTTGTTTCTTAAACCCTGTCTTCCCAGTATGGTATGTTAGACACTAAAAAGAAAAAGACTTTGCACAGATCTGGGTTTGAATTTCTGATCTGTCATTTACTATCTGTGGACAAGTTACTTAAACTGTAAGCTTGACTTCCTCTTCTTAAATAGAATAATAATGCTTATTCCACAGGGTTGTTATAAGATTTTAAATAAGGTCATATATGAGCATTTAGCATGGTACATAAGGAGTACTGTGGAATGTAGGGGTAGCTGTTATAATTAATAATTATATTAATATATTATAATTATTTTCTTCTTTAAATTCTGCCTTCCTGCTATTGTTCTTCCTTCCCTCCTATTCTGAATAGAATCTGAATTCCAGTCAGACACAGAGGAGGGAGTAGAAATACAGAGATACATAGCTTTTTTTTAGTGTCCCTTCCATCAGATACAGTAGAGGTACAGTCATATGTATTTGTATTTGCATTTTTCTTCTGGGAAGAAAAGCCAGCTAATGCTGATAACGTTGATAGTCACCATATTGAGTTCCTACTATATGCCAGACAATTTTTTTAGTTCACATTAATCCAAAAAAGTAATCATTGTTATACCCATTTACAGGTAAAGAAACGGGGTCTCCTAACGTTACTTAACATGCCTAAAGTCACATAGATAATAAAGGAAAATCAAGATTTGAACCTGCCTATTCCTAAAATATACCTTTCCGCCTTCCCCATTAGAGAAAAGTAGAGGAACTCTTCAAAGCTATCACTGATGCATGTTTTTGTCTAAAAGTTCCAAGTGTTCCTCCAACAAAATGAGATTCTATTCTCATTTCATCAGCAATTAGTATAGTTCTTGACATTGGTCAATGCTGTGTTTTCAGGATAACATTTGAATTATAGCATTCATTGCTTTATCACTGTTATTTTCCAGGCAAGTATTTGACTAAGTTCACTTTCCTAATGCTGCCCTTTCTTATGGTGTTTCAGATCTATTTTCTTTTCCTCTAGGAACACATCTTTGAAATCATATTATACTTAAAAAAGAAAATGCAATATTATTTGTTGAAATATAAGATATACATAAATTTTCAGGAATACATATGTTATATAAAGTACGGTACATTTATATTCAACTCCTGTGCATAATAAACACTTATAGGCCAGCAACATGCACAGGAAATTAAGATGGAGTCCTAGGTAAGGCAGCCTTTGAAAATAGATTATGTATGTATCTTCTTTTGGGAAATAAAAGACTTGGAAGAATGTGTTAAAGCTTTCTTCAATGCTGATTAAGAAAATTCCAAAATTAAGCCTTCCGTCTTTTGGACTATTATACTTCTCAGCTTCATCCTTTAAAAGCTGAGTAAACACAAGTACAAATAGCTGGATTTCTTTCTGATTAAGATTAGGTTAAAAGCTGCAGAAATTTTAAGTTCTAATACAGATAAAAATCAACAGGACCAGTGAGTTACTACTGCTTCGCAACTTTTTTTTTTTTTTCTGTTAAGAAATGTAAATTGAGGCGACTTCCCTGGTGGTCCAGTGGTTAAGACTCCATGCTCCCAATGCAGGGGGCCCGGGTTTGATCCCTGGTCAGGGAACTAGATCCCACATGCGTGCCGCAACTAAGAGTTCGCATGCCGCAACTAAAAGATCCCACATGCTGCAACAAAGATCCCACACATGGCATGAAGATCCCACGTGCCACAACTAAGACCCAGCACAGCCAAGTAAATAAATAAATATTAAAAAAAAAAGAAAGAAATGTAAATTGAAATTCATCATTTGGGACCATCTACTTTCAATTAGCCAGGCCTAGGTAAATAAGAGAATCTATCAGTAGGATATAATCAGCTTGTTCTTTGTTTGCTGGTGAGAACAAATGGAAAAATAAGTATTATCACTGCTGAACATTGTAGAATTTTTGGATTGTTATATTGATAAAAATGAATGTTTTAAAAATTGACTATTGGTGCAGTTTGATGTGAATTCGCATTTTAAGGCTCCTTCAGCACCACCACATACAAAATAGAGGAAATTAAAAAGAAATAATCACTTTCAGAAAAAAGGTAAGTATGCATAAACCAGCAACATAACAGAATCACAAAGCGGTTAGTAGGAATGAAGCTGCTTGCCTGCTGGGCTGCAGGTCTGGAAAGAGGTAGTTTGAATTCCATGCTGTTACAGTGACTAAAAGTACCCCATGCAAAGCAGGAGACCAGAGCCACATTTGCTTTGTGGAAACACAGCTTCTCTGCCCAAGCAAGGAATCTACAAAAAAGCCATGACCAACTGATCTATGGGGAAGTGGCTTATAAGAAAGAATCTGCATTCCTGGGGAGGCAACAGAAAGAAGACATAGTCTCCCACCCAAGACCTGGAGCCAGCTGCCCACTGGCTTGGCACTGGCTCTGCAGTATCCAGAATAGCACCCAGGAGCCTCAGACCATCACCTTAAGTCCCAGTTGTCTTAGGGGCCAGTACCAGAAACAATAAAACTACACATAGGGGAGAACGGACCAAGGTGGTGAGGAGGAGGAGGAAGAAATTAAAATTCCCCACTCAGGAAGAATGTACTAACCAACATTCTATAATATATGAGAAATCCAAAAAAAAAAAAGGGGGGGGGAATTTACTCCAAATGAAATGAAAATAACAGATCAATTTGAAAATGACTTTAAAATAAGTATGCTTATGATACTCAAAAGATAAAGGAATTAGAAAAAAAAATAACAAGATATTACAAAACAAAACCAAAACTCAATGAAAAAATGAGGTAGTGGGGAGGAGAGAATTCTGAAAATGAAAAAATATAGTCTGAAATACACTGAGTTGTTAGAATAAACTCTAGATTGGCCACAGTTAAAAAAATCAATGAATTGGAAAATAATGAGAAATTCACCCATAATGCAGCTCAGAGAGATGAAGAATATAGAGGGGCAGGTGTGCATGGAAGATAGAAGAGGCTCTACCATTCATCTCATAGGAGTTTCTGAAGATGAGTCTATCAGAATGGTGAGAAAGCAGTATTCCAAAAGATATGAGCTAAAACTTTTCCAGAATTGAAGACTCCGATTGAGAATACCACCAAGTGCCACACTTGAGTATTAAACAAAGCTATACCTAGACAAAAACATAATGAAGGAGTAAAACACTGAGGACAAAGAGAAAATCTTCAAAGATACTAAAAATAAGTTTCCTACAGTGGAAGGACAAACTGATGGCTGTTACCGGCACTAAGAGATGCCAGAAGTCAATAAATTAATTTCCAGAAATAACTGTCAATCTAGAATTCCATACCCAGCTAGACTATAATTTAGAAGTGAGAGAAAAACAGATATTTTCAGACAGGCAAAGATTATTTGCTTCCTCCTCCACCCTTGCTGAAAGAGCTACTAAATGCTATACCTCAACATGAAGCAAAGTGAACCCAAAGGCAAGGAGTAGGATGTGAGAAATAACAGTGATCACGAATATGGTAAAAATACATCGCCAAACTAAATTGCCTAATGATTATTTTTTAAATTATTTCGGATGTTTCCTTTAAAAAACTGGAGCTAAAATTCTAGACATAATTAAGGAATATATGCTGTATGTTCAGTGGATAGTTAATCCATGCTGAAGTCTGTGCTGAGAATGATAGAATTACTGAATTAATTTGACTTTGATAGGGAAAAAAAGTCATAGTTGCATCTGTTAGACTTCTGGTTTTAAAATGGTGGAATAAAAAAAGGATTTTCCTCTCTTCTCTTGAATACTATCCAAAATCAACTAAGAGAATGTAGGATGCAAACTATCTCTGATGAGTTGAGTAGCTGTCTCTTAATTACAAACCCCTATATGTGGGGAAGGCCTGACAAATACAGTAAAGGTCAAGGTAGACCCCCAGGGAGAGCTCTCATAGCTATGGTCTCAGAGCATAAAGCCAGCAGAATGAAATGGTCCAAAGTGTATGCTAACAATCCCTTTTTGAACAATGAGCAGATGCCAGAAAAGCTCTGGGAGTTTGATGGACTCAGCTTGGCACGATGCCTAGACAAGCAAGAAAGGCTAAACACAGAATCACAGTCAAAGTCATATTTGTAGGAATCAATCTGTTGATGGAGGAGGAAGGAAACTGAATTCTATGTAACCCTGTGGTACAGATCTCATTTGGGAAAATAAAGGCTCAAGAGGCCTCTGTCACACAGCCCTGTGTCATAAAGAGAACACCTGGTGCCTGCTCTAGAATGTGGTCTTCTTCCCTCTTCAGTAAGGTGAACCTCCTGCAAATAGGTGTTCAGAAAGTGATCATCTTATTTTCAAAATGGTCATCCCAACAGAGCCAGCTTAGGCAGCTTCATCACTTACTAGGTTAGTCCTTACACAATTCATAACCTCCCTAAACCATGGTTTTTGTTAAAATAGGGTAAGAGCTCCTCCCATATAGCACTGTGCGTAGGATTAAATAATATATGTAAAACACTAGGCATGCCAACACATGATTAAAAGTCAGTAAATATTTGCTAATCCACAGAGAGGTCCAACCATCTATCTGTGAGGTGGAATTCCCAGGGCTAAGCATTGACTTGCCTTCCGTTTCCTCTTGCTCTCTGAAGAGTAGTGATTAAGATCACAGATTCAGGAGCAAGAATGCATGAGTTTGAATCCTACCTCTCACCTACTAGCCTTATGATCTAAGCCAAATTATTCATCTGGGCCTCAGTTTTCCCATCTGTAAAGTGAGAATAATAACAGTACCTACATCACAAAGTTGTTGTAAGGATTAAATGAGTTAATTCTTGTAGAGCATTTTGTATAGTGTCTGGGATAGAGTAGTTCAGTACATATTAACTATTAGTAGTTAATATTTTTCAAGAATTACAAGTCACACCATAGATATGGTTACCATACTTCTTAGGTTTTTAGGAACAGTCACTTTCTCAGGAATGGGATTCTTTTCTTTTTTTTTTTAACATGCTTTTATTTTTTCAAAGATTGCTTTATTCTTTTTTTTTTTTTTAACATCTTTATTGGAGTATAATTGCTTTACAATGGTGTGATAGTTTCTGCTGTATAACAAAGTGAATCAGCTATACATATACATATATCCCCATATCTCCTCCCTCTTGTGTCTCCCTCCCTCCCACCCTATCCCACCCCTCTAGGTGGTCACAAAGCACTGAGCTGATCTCCCTGTGCTATGTGGCTGCTTCCCATTAGCTATCGGTTTTACATGTGCTAGTGTATATATGTACATGCCACTCTCTCACTTTGTCCCAGCTTACCCTTCCCCCTCCCTGTGTCCTCAAGTCCATTCTCTCCATCTGTGTCTTTATTCCTGTCCTGCCCCTAGGTTCTTCAGAACCTTTTTTTTTTAGATTCCATATATATGTGTTAGCATAAAGTATTTTTCTCTTTCTGACTTACTTCACTCTGTATGTCAGACTCTAGGTCCATCCACCTCACTACAAATAACTCAATTTCGTTTCTTTTTATGGCTGAGTAATATTCCATTGTATGTATGTGCCACATCTTCTTTATCCATTCATCTGTTGATGGACACTTAGGTTGCCTCCATGTCCTGGCTATTGTAAATAGTGATGCAACAAACATTGTGGTACATGACTCTTTTTGAATTATGGTTTTCTCAGGGTATATGCCCAGTAGTGGGATTGCTGGGTCGTATGGTATTTCTATTTTTAGTTTTTTAAGGAACCTCCATACTGTTCTCCATAGTGGCTGTATCAATTTACAAGGAATGGGATTCTTTAAACATAGAATTGACTGATTTTTTTTTTTTTTTTTTTTTTTGGCCAGGGTGTAATACCCTATTGCTAGATCATGTATTCCAAATTTTGGTTTATTTTGATCATAAGCAAAATTGTTTTGCCAATGGTTAGTTATTTTTTTAAGGTAGATCAACACCATGTGTTGAATAAATTGGTTGTGGGCTGGTACCACCCTTGAATAACTTGTTAGTTATGAGCCTAGAGCAGAGATCTGCAAACTATAGGCGTCAGGCCAGATCCAGCCTGTTTGGTAAAAAGTTTTATTGAAATACAACCATGCCCATTAATTTAGATATTTGCTTATAACTTTCACACTACAACAACAGATTGAGTAGTTATGCCAGAACATTATGGCCTTCAAAGCCTAAAGTATTTACTATTTGGCCCTTTACAGAAAAAGTTTGCAGACTTCTGCCCTAGAGTAGTAGTTTTCAGTAAACTTTTAGTCAAATACAGCATTTTGGGATGCATTTGATTATGGGCTTTAGCGTACTTTGAAAATATAAAGGGTAATGTAATTAGAAGGAAGTTGGTAGTGATATGGTTACAGCCCCCCATAATGTCTTTTGTGATTGCATGAAAGCTGTCAATCTACAAGAAGATGGTAGGGAATCCCACTCCTTTCTCTTAGTGTGGGAAACATCAGATTTGGGACCTAAGAGCTTGCTGCTGCTCTTTTTGTTAAGGGATGCTATCAAGGCCAATATGTCTAAAATTAGAGAACAGAACAGAAGGAGGGCAGACAGGGACAGACATGCAACTTCCACTCATAATCACAGAACTCAAGTCCCTGTGGGGTTGCTTGGCCGGGTTCCTTGTTGAGAAGGGAGATCCCTGATGGACCTGGATCACTGGGACTACCTTTTTCTTTTCTTTCCTCTTCTTTGCTTTGGATTTTTTGTTTTATTTTCTTCAGACTGATTGACTTTTTAATCTCAGCTTATAGAAAACATCGCTATTTAAATCTGTTGGGAATGTTTAAATGGGTAGAAAGTAGGAATTAAGTAAGGGAGGGCATCGTGTGTGTGTGTGTGTGTGTGTGTGTGTGTGTGTGTGTGGTGTGTTTTAGTAACTTTATTTTCTAAAAATCTATCCTGCAAGTGTTTTCTTCCTGCATCTTCACTCTTTAAAAATAAATAGAAACAAGGACAAAAGCTTATCATGATACAGGTTTAGGCAGCCAAATTCAGCTTTTAATAAGTTAAGGTCAACCAGAAGTTCTGCACTTGGCTGCTACAAAGCACTGTCCTTCCAGCAGCATTGCTAGCTCATCTCATGTCTTTTCCCAGGGATGGAGTCCGTGGCATCAGCTGCTGAGAGAGAGGGATGGAGATATAGACTGTTATGGCATAGAGCACATACTGACACACCCCTGAGTAAGGAACCTCCTGGGTTTGCCAGAGGGTGATGGCGAAAGAGGAGATGTCAGCTTTGGATGTTATGATCTCTTCTGTCAGGAGTCCTGGGGCTCCCTGGGGGTACGTGCCTCCTGGGTGGTAAGGAGGAGTCTGGATGCAACCCGTCACCGATCTTGCAGACATCCTGCCCACTTCCATGACTACACACCACAACAAATATGTCTGTTGCTCATTTAAGAGCCAGCAAAGCTCTCAGTTGGGAAACTGAATCCAGATCCTCAACCAGAATTTAACAAGAAGGAAAAGATTCTTTTGGTTGCCAAACTCCAAGAGGTCATTAGCTGTTGTTCTTCCTTTTTAGTTCCTATTTCCAGCCATCGTCAGCTCACCAGTGCATCTCGGACACTTATGCTCCCTAGAGATGACCTAGTCTTTCTGGCAGACCTCCCTTAGGGTGGGAAAGTCCAAGATAAAGATGCTCATCTACAGCTAGTCAGGTCAGAGCACTAGCCTAGACCTCTTTGAGTAATAACGAGTGTTATGTTTCCTACTCATTTGTTGTCTTTCTATTTAATTTTACCAACACGTTCTGCCCTAGCCTTCACTGAAATGAGCCCGAGTCCCTGTGTAGCAGAGCTCTGGGTGACTGTGCTGGCAGGTGCTCTACCTGGACTCAGCCCCAAAGTTCTAGGGACAGTTCCAACCTGCTCACACAGTTCCTCCTGCCCACCACCCCCAAAGCCACAGAACAACCTTTTGCTGCCTCTTTTTCTTGCCTTTGACTAAAGTATATGTGTGGAAAAACTTAACATGTGAATATGCCACTTGAGGGTACAGTTGGGTGGCAATACATGATCAGGTCACTAATGGTGGATCTGCTTCTATTCCTGAACTTAAACCAAGAAAGACAGTAGTTTAGCTTCTTACAAGAGTATCCATTTAAATATTTCCATGGAAATAACTGCCTGGTGGCCCCTCAAGTTTGCATAGTTCTCAGACTCCTTTTCGTCTTTAAGAATACTAAGTTTTCCTGTGTTCTGCAGAGCTGAGGAATTTGTCCTTTTTTCTTCCATCTTCCCTGCTGTTTCAACTTCTTGTTTTAGATCATTTGTGTCAACTTACATTTATTCAAAATAAGCAAAGCGTTCAATTACCTGAAAAAGAGAATAGAAAAAATTGCAATGCCATAGATTCCCTGTAACTTCTAATAATTATGTCTGTATCGACTAACATATGAATTAAAATATTCATGTTCTTGATGTCTTCTAGTTCACAAAAGGAAATGATTACTGCATTTTGTCAAGCTAATGCCGATATGATGATATGTTAAAACATTCTGCTTGCAGCTGCAAGTTAGTAAGCCATATAAGGGAAAGCTTTAATTATAGCTTCATCCTGCAGTAAAAGTGCTTAATTAGACTCATGTAAGATTTTACTTGAAGCTAGATTTTTTTCTGAAGATTTACAGAATTAAGAAAAAGATTTCTTTTCCTATTCATCTTCCTCTTTCACTTGTTGACCTTGATCCATACATACTTCCACCCTAGTTTCCTCCTATAACAAGAACTAACATAAGGAAATTTTAGTCTGTCAATTAATAGATACCCTCTTGACTGGTTGTTGATTTTCACTTCAGAGTTATGAGTTTTCAAATGCTATCTGTCTTTAGTATTTTGACCAGGTCTTGAGTGCAAAATAAATATTTCACACTTACAAAGTCCCTTTCTGTACTGAATCGAGTGGTACTGTTTTGCATTTTGCCAGTAATGTTATTAAAAACCATTCAAGTACCAAAGCTTGAGTATGATTTCGTACATACCTTCAAGGGTGTCACTCACTGAAAGGTGCGCACGGGTACTGCTCCTGGCTGTCTTGAGTGGCAGTGAAGGGTGGAGGGACAGCTAGCATCCCACCTCTCTCTGCTGCTGTTTCCAGTCCTCCTAATGGTCCCAGTGACTGCAATATACGGTCTGTCTTGTACAGTACACTATTGCTTACCTTGCTGCCATTTTTTCTTTTAGTTTACCCATGGACACATTTTTGATAAGAAGGCAAGTAGAAAATGGGTATTTGAATCTACATTGCACAGAGAAAATGACATTTTGAATCTTGTTACTAAGAGTAGCTACAGCTACAAATTCAAAGCAGAAAATGAGATGTTAATAACAATACTTATATTAGTGTATTAAAGTCTGTTTTTAGATTTTAAATCATAAAATTAGTTTAATGCTTATTTTTCAATAGCACCTACTTTTTTTATCCTTACAGTACAGAATTGAGTAAAAAAGAACTTTCTAAAATAAAATTTAGTATTTTTAATTAGATAATGTTATGGACTGCATGTTTTTCCCCCCCATAATTCATATGTTAAAACCCCAACCTGCAGTGGGATGGTATTAGGAGGGGGGGCCTTTGGGAGGTATTAGGTCATGAGGGTAAAGCCCTCATGATGAGATTAGTGCCCTAATTATCAGAAGGGAGCTTGCTTCCCCTCTGTGCTATGTGAGGACATAGCAAGAAGAAGGCCATCTACAACCCAAGGAGAGAACCTTTCATTTAGTTAAATAAAACACCTTTAAGGAGGTCTTCTAAACCTGGATACTCTCCTCAAAATGTTTTGAAAATGTGAACATCATCCCTTTTATTGGTCAAACAACACTTGGTTATGCTATGATAACAAGCATATGTCAGAATCTCAGTGGCTTAACAAATAAGACATTATCTCTCACTTCAACAAGTTCGGTGAATTTAATTCCTCTTGAGGGCAGCTTTTAAGTGGTGTCTCAAAGATCCAGTTTGCTTGCATCTTGTTGATCCACCGTCTCAACAGGTTCCTTCCAGAGTCAAATTCCACGGAGGAAAAGAGAGCTCCAAGGCCACCCTGGACTTCTCATAACCTCAGCCCAGAAGTGACACTCATTGCTTCTGCTTGCAGCCTACTGGCTGTATTACCAATCTAATTGCAAGGAAGGCTGGAAAGTAGATACTTTCTATGTATCCAGGAAGAAGGAAAATGAAATACAATTTTGTCAACACCTATCATTATTTCTACCAAACCCTTTGTATCATGGAGAAGCACTTTTTGAGATCCATAATTTCTGATCAGGTAACTTGAACTGATCTTATAGTAAGTTACCAACCCAAAGACTCTGCTTTTTCCCTTTTGAAATCCATGATATATTGTCAGCAAACAAATCATCTTAATTTTTATTTTTATTTTTTTTATCAGTCATCAATTTTATACACATCATTGTATACATGTCAATCCCAATCGCCCAATTCAGCACACCACCATCCCCACCCCACCGCGGTTTTCCCCCCTTGGTGTCCATACGTTTGTTCTCTACATCTGTGTCTCAACTTCTTCCCTGCAAACTGGTTCAACTATACCATTTTTCTGGGTTCCACATATATGCGTTAATATACGATATTTGTTTTTCTCTTTCTGACTTACTTCACTCTGTATGACAGTCTCTAGATCCATCCACGTCTCAACAAATGACCCAATTTCGTTCCTTTTTATGGCTGAGTAATATTCCATTGTATATATGTTCCACATCTTCTTTATCCATTCGTCTGTAGATGGGCATTTTGGTTGCTTCCATGACCTGGCTATTGTAAATAGTGCTGCAGTGAACATTGGGGTGCATGTGTCTTTTTTTTTTTTTTTTTTTTTTTAAATTTTTTTTACATGGATGACCACAACAAAAGCAACAATGATTGCAATTACCAAACATGAAACACACTCATACTATGTCATAATATTGACATTCAGTCCAGTAATCCTCCACTGTAACAGCTCCTTTACTTTGCAGTGAAAATTGATTTCTATATTCTTTGCCTCTGAGTCCTTGTGGGATTTTTTTTTTTTTAATTCAGACAGAAAGTCACAAAAATTATACTCATCCTCATCAGTTCACTCAGTCCCATGTAATTAATTTTTTTTTTCATCTTGATCTTTTGTTAGCACTTTTATGAGTTCATCAGTTTTTCATTAGATTTCTGAAAATGCTTATTCATTCAGTTCAGCAGTACAGTCAGTTACCAGAAACCTGTACTTGTCAGAGTCTTTTCCATGAATTTCTTGAAGATGAAAGCCTTTTATAGGAACATATTTGCAAAAGCATCAGAGTACACCCAGAACTGTCTGTAAATGACAAAAGACTTAAAAATGACCACTGTGAAAGATTTGATGAAAGTTCATAATAATGCAGTTGACAAGAAAATTAGTTATTTTTGAGATATACATTTTAAAGTAATAACTAGGAATATTACTTATAACATTATACCAGAACATATAAGATTTTTAGAAATTTCATGTAATGTCTGAAACATTTATATTAACATATTTCCATACAAATAACCCAATGAAAGTTTAGTATTAGTTGTTTTGTTTGTTTGTTTTTTTATACTGCAGGTTCTTATTAGGCATCAATTTTATACACATCAGTGTATACATGTCAATCCCAATCGCCCAATTCAGCACACCACCATCCCCACCCCACTGCACTTTTCCCCCCTTGGTGTCCATATGTCCATTCTCTACATCTGTGTCTCAACTTCTGCCCTGCAGACTGGCTCATCTGTACCATTTTTCTAGGTTCCACATACATGCATTAATATACGATATTTGTTTTTCTCTTTCTGACTTACTTCACTCTGTATGACAGTCTCTAGACCCATCCACTTCTCAACAAATGACTCAATTTCTTTCCTTTTTATGGCTGAGTAATATTCCATTGTATATATGTACCACATATTCTTTATCCATTCATCTGTTGATGGGCATTTAGGTTGCTTCCATGACCTGGCTATTGTAAATAGTGCTGCAATGAACATTCAGATGCATGCGTCTTTTTGAATTACGGTTTTCTCTGGGTATATGCCCAGTAGTGGGATTGCTGGGTCATATGGTAATTCTATTCTTAGTTTTTTAAGGAACCTCCATATTGTTCTCCATAGTGGCTGTATCAATTTACATTCCCACCAACAGTGCAAGAAGGTTCCCTTTTCTCCACACCCTCTCCAGCATTTGTTGTTTGTAGATTTTCTGATGATGCCCATTCTAACAGGAGTGAGGTGATACCTCATTCTAGTTTTGATTTGCATTTCTCTAATAATTAGTGATGTTGAGCAGCTTTTCATGTGCTTCTTGGCCATCTGTATGTCTTCTTTGGAGAAATGTCTATTTAGGTCTTCTGCCCATTTTTTGATCGGGTTGTTTGTTTCTTTAATATTGAGCTGCATGAGCTGTTTATATATTTTGGAGATTAATCCTTTGTCCGTTGATTCGTTTGCAAATATTCTCTCCCATTCTGAGGGTTGTCTTTTCGTCTTGTTTATGGTTTCCTTTGCTGTGCAAAAGCTTTTCAGTTTCATTAGGTCCCATTTGTTTATTTTTGTTTTTATTTCCATTACTCTAGGAGGTGGATCAAAAAAGATCTTGCTGTGATTTATGTCAAAGAGTGTTCTGCCTATGTTTTCCTCGAAGAGTTTTATAGTGTCCGGTCTTACATTTAGGTCTCGAATCCATTTTGAGTTTATTTTTATATATGGTGTTAGGGAGTGTTCTAATTTCATTCTTTTACATGTAGCTGTCCAGTGTTCCCAGCACCACTTACTGAAGAGACTGTCTTTTCTCCATTGTATATCCTTGCCTCCTTTGTCATAGATTAGTTGACTGTAGGTGTGTGGGTTTATCTCTGGGCTTTCTATCTTGTTCCATTGATCCATGTTTCTGTTTTTGTGCCAGTACCATATTGTCTTGATTACTGTAGCTTTGTAGTAGAGTCTGACGTCAGGGAGTCTGATTCCTCCAGCTCCATTTCTTTCCCTCAAGACTGCTTTGGCTATTCGGGGTCTTTTGTGTCTCCATACAAATTTTAAGATGATTTGTTCTAGTTCCGTAAAAAAATGCCATTGGTAATTTGATAGGGATTGCATTGAATCTGTAGATTGCTTTGGGCAGTATAGTCATTTTCAAAATATTGATTCTTCCAATCCAAGAACATGGTATATCTCTCCATCTGTTGGTATCAGCTTTAATTTCTTTCATCAGTGTCTTATAGTTTTCTGCATACAGGTCTTTTGTCTCCCTAGGTAGGTTTATTCCTAGGTATTTTATTCTTTTTGTTGCAATGGTAAAGGGGAGTGTTTCCATAATTTCTCTTTCAGATTTTTCATCATTAGTGTATAGGAATGCAAGAGATTTCTGTGCATTAATTTTGTATCCTGCAACTTTACCAAATTCACTGATCAGCTCTAGTAGTTTTCTGGTGGCATTTTTAGGGTTCTCTATGTATAGTATCATGTCATCTGCAAACAGTGACAGTTTTACTTCTTCTTGTCCAATTTGTATTCCTTTTATTTCTTTTTCTTCTCTGATTGCCGTGGCTAGGACTTCCAGAACTATGTTGAATAATAGTGGTGAGAGTGGACATCCTTGTCTCATTCCTGATCTTAGAGGAAATGCTTTCAGTTTTTCACCATTGAGAATGATGTTTGCTGTGGGTTTGTCATATATGGCCTTTATTATGTTGAGGTAGGTTCCCTCTATGCCCACTTCTGGAGAGTTTTTATCATAAATTGGTGTTGAATTTTGTCGAAAGCTTTTTCTGCATCTATTGAGATGATCATATGGTTTTTATTCTTCAATTTGTTAATATGGTGTATCACATTGATTGATTTGCGTATATTGAAGAATCCTTGCATCCCTGGGATAAATCCCACTTGATCGTGGTGTATGATCCTTTTAATGTGTTGTTGGATTCTGTTTGCTAGTATTTTGTTGAGGATTTTTGCATCTATATTCATCAGTGATATTGGTCTGTAATTTTCTTTTTTTGTAGTGTCTTTGTCTGGTTTTGGTATCAGGGTGATGGTGGCCTCATAGAATGAGTTTGGGAGTGTTCCTTCCTCTGCAATTTTTTGGAAGAGTTTGAGAAGGATAGGTGTTAGCTCTTCTCTAAATGTTTGATAGAATTCACCTGTGAAGCCATCTGGTCCTGGGCTTTTGTTTGTTGCAAGATTTTTAATCACAGTTTCAATTTCATTACTTGTGATTGGTCTGTTCATATTTTCTGTTTCTTCCTGGTTCAGTCTTGGAAGGTTATACCTTTCTAAAAATTTGTCCATTTCTTCCAGGTTGTCCATTTAATTGGCATAAAGTTGCTTGTAGTAGTCTCTTAGGATGCTTTGTATTTCTGCAGTGTCTGTTGTAACTTCTCCTTTTTCATTTCTGATTTTATTGATTTGAGTCCTCTCCCTCTTTTTCTTGGTGAGTCTGGCTAATGGCTTATCAATTTTGTTTATCTTCTCAAAGAACCAACTTTTAGTTTTATTGATCTTTGCTATTGTTTTCTTTGTTTCTATTTCATTTATTTCTGCTCTGATCTTTATGATTTCTTTCCTTCTGCTAACTTTGGGTTTTGTTTGTTCTTCTTTCTCTAGTTTCTTTAGGTGTAAGGTTAGATTGTTTGAGATTTTTCTTGTTTCTTTAGGTAGGCTTGTATAGCTATAAACTTCCCTCTTAGAACTGCTTTCACTGCATCCCATAGGTTTTGGGTCTTCGTGTTTTCATTGTCATTTGTCTCTAGGTATTTTTTTATTTCCTCTTTGATTTCTTCAGTGATCTCTTGGTTATTTAGTAACGTATTGTTTAGCCTCCATGTGTTTGTCGTTTTTACGTTTTTTTCCCTGTAATTCATTTCTAATCTCATAGCGTTGTGGTCAGAAAAGATGCTTGATATGATTTCAATTTTCTTAAATTTACTGAGGCTTGATTTGTGACCCAAGATGTGATCTATCCTGGAGAATGTTCCGTACGCACTTGAGAAGAACGTGTAATCTGCTGTTTTTGGATGAAATGTCCTATATATATCAATTAAATCTATCTGGTCTATTGTGTCATTTAAAGCTTCTGTTTCCTTATTTATTTTCATTTTGGATGATCTGTCCATTGGTGTAAGTGAGGTGTTAAAGTCCCCCACTATGATTGTGTTACTGTCAATTTCCTCTTTTATAGCTGTTAGCAGTTGCCTTATGTATTGAGGTGCTCCTATGTTGGGTGCATATATATTTATAATTGTTATATCTTCTTCTTGGATTGATCCCTTGATCATTATGTAGTGTCCTTCCTTGTCTCTTGTAACATTCTTTATTTTAAAGTCTATTTTATCTGATATGAGTATAGCTACTCCAGCTTTCTTTTGATTTCCATTTGCATGGAATATCTTTTTCCATCCCCTCACTTTCAGTCTGTATGTGTCCCTAGGTCTAAAGTGGGTCTCTTGTAGACAGCATATATATGGGTCTTGTTTTTGTATCCATTCAGCCAGTCTATGTCTTTTGGTTGGGGCATTTAATCCAGTCACGTTTAAGGTAATTATCGATATGTATGTTCCTATGACCATTTTCTTAATTGTTTTGGGCTTGTTTTTGTAGGTCCTTTACTTCTCTTGTGTTTCCCACTTAGAGAAGTTCCTTTAGCATTTGTTGTAGAGCTGGTTTGGTGGTGCTGAATTCTCTTAGCTTTTGCTTGTCTGTAAAACTTTTGATTTCTCCATCAAATCTAAATGAGATCCTTGCCAGGTAGAGTAATCTTGGTTGTAGGTTCTTCCCTTTCATCACTTTAAGTATATCATGCCACTCCCTTCTGGCTTGCAGAGTTTCTGCTGAGAAATCAGCTGTTAACCTTATGGGAGTTCCCTTGTATGTTATTTGTCGTTTTTCCCTTGCTGCTTTCAATAATTTTTCTTTGTCTTTAATTTTTGCCACTTTGATTACTATGTGTCTCGGCGTGTTTCTCCTTGGGTTTATCCTGTATGGGACTCTCTGCGCTTCCTGGACTTGGGTGGCTATTTCCTTTCCCATGTTAGGGAAGTTTTCGACTATAATCTCTTCAAATATTTTCTCTGGTCCTTTCTCTCTCTCTTCACCTTCTGGGACCCCTATCATGCGAATGTTGTTGCGTTTAATGTTGTCCCAGAGGTCTCTTAAGCTGTCTTCATTTCTTTTCATTCTTTTTTCTTTAGTCTGTTCCACAGCAGTGAATTCCACCATTCTGTCTTCCAGGTCACTTATCCGTTCTTCTGCCTCAGTTATTCTGCTATTGATTCCTTCTAGTGTAGTTTTCATTTCAGTTATTGTATTGGTCATCTCTGTTTGTTTGTTCTTTAATTCTTCTAGGTCTTTGTTAATCATTTCTTGCATCTTCTCAATCTTTGTCTCCTTTCTTATTCCGAGGTCCTGGATCATCTTCACTATCATTATTCTGAATTCTTTTTCTGGAAGGTTGCCTATCTCCACTACATTTAGTTGTTTTTCTGGGGTTTTTTCTTGTTCCTTCATCTGGTACATAGCCCTCTGCCTTTTCATCTTGTCTATCTTTCTGTAACTGTGGTTTATGGTCCACAGGCTGCAGGATTGTAGTTTTTCTTGCTTCTGCTGTCTGCCCTCTGGTGGTTGAGGCTATCTAAGAGGCTTGATGGGAGGCTCTGGTGGTGGGTAGAGCTGACTGTTGCTGTGTCGGGGCCACTCTTCATCGCGGTGCGCGGGACTCTCACCATCGTGGCCTCTCCCGTTGAGGAGCACAGGCTCCAGATGTGCAGGCTCAGTAATTGTGGCTCACGGGCCTAGTTGCTCTGTGGCATGTGGGATCTTCCCAGACCAGGGCTCAAACCTGTGTCCCCTGCATTGGCAGGCAGATTCTCAACCACTGCGCCACCAGGGAAGCCCTGCAGTGGATTTTAATGACCAGTTGGCAGGAGTTTTCAGAGCATTCTTCTTAGGAAGTAAAATGTGTCACAGGAATTCATTAGTAATCAAACAAAATACATTTAATTTAGACTGTAGACTAACTAATGAATAATCATGAAACCCACTGGAATTCTATATCAATTTCAAAATTAAGTATGATACCAGAGAGATGGTACAACTATCAGCCTGGACAGAAACTGTACTTGACATATGTTAGCACAGCTGCTCACTCATCGCCATATTCCCAGTCTGTCTGTGAGGTGAGATTCCGGTTTTGCATTCACCATATTAAAACAAGAAATTAAATGACTCTTAAGTTCATAAGGGTGCCAGTATGGGACAGAGTCAGAAAGGGAAACTGAAGTTCAGTGAACTGTCTGCTGAATTCTGTTACCCATGACCATGTCTGAAGCGTAATTGACCCAAACTTTGAAATTTTCAGATGCCAATATCATAAAAGGAAATAGGTCATGGCTGCAGGCTGACTTGATTCTCTTATCTCCTAAAAAATAGGATTTAACTACAACAATGATGACCTAATCCAGTAGTAAGGTAACCCCGGTGACTATAATAGAAGGTTTTTGTTATGTTCAGCATATTTCACCCGAAATTTAGCAGCAGGGTTATCTTTGTCTGTGGAAGTTCATCTGTCTCATTTCACCTGCTCAAGATAAGAGGTTTCCCGTGGTGCACGGTTTGATTCTCGTCACATTGCCAGTTTAAGGACTGAACTGTCAGAAGAGCTTTCAGTAATTGAAAGTTTTCTTCACAATTCTTCAGTCCTTTGGACCACATAAATTGGCCATATAAGATATCCCTGGTGCTGTGTACGTGTATACTTTTCCTTGAAGTGTATGATTTTCCCCTTGGATTTTATGATTATGAAATCAGAGCTGGGTAGTATCATACACTGAAATCACAAACTGGTGTATGGGTACATATTCACTGGTGTTAAGGGTCACACTTTCCAAAGGGGACACTTGTATAGATTGTCTTAAGGAAATCAGTTGCCGGATTCTCAGCTTCTGCATGTGTTTTTCTTGAACGCTGAAGACCATGATGGAGCTGAAAACCTCACTGAGCTCCAAGCCAGCAAACATGGCTTCTAGGGTCAGCTCTGCAGTACCTGGGATGTGCCTGGAGCAAATCCTTTCACTTACCCCTCCAACCACAGTTTTTTCCTCCTAGGAACTGGATGATCCCTAAGTTGCTTTCCAGTGTAAAGCATAGGGATATTAGCTTGTTTTACATGAAGAAGTCATGCTAAATTCCCAAAGAGCCTGATCACTTAATGGCAATAGGATTAAGAGATAATTTGAATTAGTTTGAGGTAAAACATCTCTAAGAAACAATTTGGGCTGGACACGTACTACATGTGGCAATCATATTTTCTTAAAGGGCACAGAAAATTCATTTTTGATTATTGTAAAGGATAGTCAACCTCAGACTTTGTTCTCTATTTCTAGAGCCTGAAACCACTCAACCTTTTATTGTTTTAATCCAAGACCATTTAACTTCCTATTCCATGTTAATAAATTAGCCTTGGTGAGTTCTTTCTCCTTGGTGAGGTTTCTCTATATTTTCCACCCTTTGTATCCTTATTTCATATTTGTAAAAATGTATTTATTTTCATATAGTAGTACCAGCCACATAATGCATGGGATGTATAGGTTGGGTACTCTCCTTGGCACCAAATATACAAATAAAGAGGAAAAAGTCAGGAAAATATAAGAAATTCACAGTCTATTTGGCTAAACAGATACTTAAATAGATAATTATAATGTGTTAAATATAGTAAGGGAGGCATGAATAAAGTGCTAGGGAAGCTTGGAAGAGGGAGCATAATCTTCTTATTAATTTTGATGAAGTTACTCTTCTTTTGTTGCTTGTGCTTTTGGTGTCATATCTAGGAAGCTATTGCCTAATCTAAGGTGAGGAAGATTTGTGCCTATGCTTTCTCTGTTTCACAGTTTAGCTCTTATGTTTAGGTCTTTGATCCATTTTGAGTTAAATTTGTGTATGGCGTGAGGTAAGGTCCAACTTCATTCTTTTCCATGTGGATAGCCAGGTGTCCTAGTACATCTAACTGAAGACTATTCTTTCCCCATTGAATTATCTTGGCACTATTATAGTGTCTTTTTGATGTATTGTCCTGACTTCGATTCCACTATGCCAAATTCACCTTGGGTTTTCTCCTGCCTCTCAGGCTATTTCTTCTCAGTGTCCTTTGCAGGCACTTTTACCTTCACCTTACTCTAAATGCTAAAATTCTTAAAGTATAGGTATAGCTAGAGCAAGAATGTAAAAAATGACCGCGGTCCAGGTTACCCCTGTTTTAAAACCCTGCAATGGCTGCTAGTTGTACTTAACATCCATCTCATGACCACGGTCTTTAAGTCCCTACATAATCCACTGCTGCTTCTCTCCCTAGGCTCATCTCAAACCATGTTCCCCCTTTTATAGCCACACCAGTCTTTTGGCTCATGGAACACATAAGTTTTTTTTCCTCCTTTCAAGCCTTTGCACATGGATTTTGCCCCAGCTTGTCTTTTCACATCACAGCTTAAATATTAGCTCTTCAGACAGGTCTTCCTTACTGATGCTTCCCCTTCCCTTGAACTCACTATCATCACAGCACATTGTTTGTTAACGGCCCTGCAGTTTTTTAATTGTATTTGTGTGTGTGTGTACATAACATACATACACCTACACATATTGTTTTAAACTATACATAATTTGCCTCTTGTTTCTAGACGAGCTCCTTGCCTGGCATGGGGGGAGGTGCAGACAGTGTGTTGGGAGAGCATGTCTCTTTTACCTAGGACTGTGCCTATGGCAGATAAAAGACGACTGGAAAACATTTCAATGAATGAATAAACAAACCAGCAGGGAAATTTGGAAAAGATGGGGTGACATCTGATGAGTGCAAATTACCAGGCAGTCCAGGAAAGAAAGGGCATCACAGGTTGAGGAATAACCAGAGTGTACAAAAGCTCAGAGGCAAGAAGAGAGATGGTATGTTTGTTTGAAGATATCGATTGTATTCTTTAAAGACTGGTGGGATGTTGTGCATGGAGAGAAAATACTTTTATTTTTGCTTTTTTTCATTCTTAATTTTTAAAATATTTCTACTAAACAAAACTTGGAAAATCAAATTTTCTTACCCTTTTAAATGTTGTTTATTGCAATTTAATGGGACTGATTATTTTGAATATTTTAGATACTTTAAACAGATAAGACATGTGCAAAAATAACAATTACAATACTTAAAAGAATATTATATTTAAGCCTGTTATGAACTAGCAACACCATGAGTTTAATATATGTCTTCATTATTTCTTTACTTCTTCATAGATCTTCTAAATGTAATTGAAACGCTTATTTTCATGTTTCCTGAGTCTAGAGGAATTGGGTTGGCAAACAGTTGGTTTTTGGACAGGGCACAGCCTGACTTCTTCTCACAAAGTGATTCAAACCTAAGTCACTGGGTCCCTTTTTGTAACTGGACTTGATGTTTCACATCAGCAGCACTGTTAAGCCCACGGTTTTTACATGAGTCCATCTGGTTGATGATGAGTTTTCCTCCAGATCAGGGTACCCTCTGCTTTGCTTGGCCGGCATTACACAGTCCTCCACCGTGTCATTATTATACACCGATCTGGTATATTAGGAAACATACAGATGCCTCATTACTATCTTATCGTAATTTGTCAAGTTATCCAGTGGTTTCTTCTCCTAGCAGATGTGATCTGAACAGATAGCCAGATTTCTAATGACCATTGACACCCATCAGTCCTTTCTGGAACAGTTTCTATTCTTTTGGCTTACTCATAGTTTCCTGTATTTACCCATTGCTATTGGTGCAGATAGACACAAATAATACTTTTATAGAGAGATAAATACATAGAAGAAATCAAATATCCAAGTATTAATAATCCTTACTTATTAAAGTCAGTAAAATAAATTAAGCATCCAATTAACTCAGCATTAAAAAGTTATGGCTTCCACAAAGTTAGTTAGTTATACAAAATTATTATAATTATTATCCTCTTCATTGTCATAACCTTTATTGCTATTGAAGTTCTGACATCACAATTGATATCACAGCTTGTCTAGTAGAACCTGCTTTAAACTGGCTTCTCTTTCCTTTCAGCACTATCCCTACCATCCTTGAAGGTATCCTCGTTGTCTGGCAGTAAGACATTTCAGGCCTGAGTTTTCCTTGCCCCAAGGCATAGAATTCACTACTTTCCAAAGAACTTTGCTTTCTTCTAGCAGAAAACGGTGTTAGCCACCAAAACCTAAGTGCTAGGTTTGCATTTAAGTTATCAGTGTTGAAAAAAAAAAAAAAAAAACTGCTATTGCCAATGTTTAGACACTCTTAAGGACAGAGCTGGACCCAGTGTTCCTTGTTATTCACATTGATTTTTTCCAAATTCGTTTATTATACACTCTACCTATAGTAAGAGACTGATAAAATTTTAATGACTTTTCTAAAATTTGTCGAAAATTAGGCAGTAGAAAGAGATTGGAGTCTGTTGGGGGTGGCCAGTAAGTAGCATGGCATTAAATCAGGAAGGACTGCTTTAGCTGACCGTGTTGTATTATGAGTGCACCAACAAAGGGTTCAGACAAGGAAGAAGTATGATCAGGTTAGCACTATGGAAAGAAGGGCATGCTATGTTAGAGAACTGAGAGACCAGTGGCAGGAAAACCACCCAGGCCTCTGTGGTGGTCCGGTATGACCTGGTAGGTACTAGAAATAGAGTGGAGAGCTGGGTGAAGAGCCCTTGCTGAGATAAATGCCCTGGACTGCATGAACATTTGGATGTGATGGAGAGTTAGATATGATATGACGGAGAGTTAGAGTTAAAGGTGAGTTGAGTGTAGGATGCTCGGTGGACAGAAGAGCCATTAACAACAGTGAATTCAGGAGGAGGAAAAGGTCAGATGGAGGGTGAGGAGGGAAAGAATAGGCTAATACTAAGGTAAAATTTGAGGAGCAGACATGTATAGGTTATGTCTAACCCATGTTTATTCTACAATAAATGTGCTGAATGAATCGGATATTACTAATACTGCAGTGTATATTAAGTTCATACTGCACTACCAACACTATGATAAGTATATATTTTATTTAATTCTCAAAACAAACTCTATGAAAAAGAGGTACTGTTTTTATAACCATTATGCTTATGAGAAAAACACAGGCTCACAGAGATTAAGTAATTGACCTGAGATCACAGTGCTAGTACATGGCAGAGACATACTCAAACCCAGACCTCTCTGACCTCACAGCCCTAACCAAGAAAGGAATGAAAGTGACAGGGAAGAATCAAAGTGATGGGGGTTCTGGGGAGGTTATCAAGAAACAGTGTGTTATAGAAGCCCAGGGAAAGAGCAGCTTTTAAGTCAGCCCACTTGTAGTCCAGTGGCCAAGTGAAGGAAACTTAAAATAAGCAGTAGACTTGATCAGTCATTGGTGAATTTGAGAGACAGTGTTAGGAGAGTGGGGTGGAAGCCACTTCACTAAAAGTGCAGAGTGCCTGGGAGTATGAGGGGTCGCAGTAGGAGTAGAGTCTTCCTTCAGCAATGTTCAGGGTGAGTGAGAGTAGGGAAGAAAAGATGAGCTAAAGTGGAAAGCTTAATGGAAAGATTCTTTAGTGCCAGATAACTGAAGTGTCTAAATGGCTAAAGTGTCGGCTATGTGCCCAACACTGTCTAAGTGCCGTACTTGTACAACCTCATTTATTCTTCCCAACAATCTTCTGAGGTAGGTACTGGATCAGCCCCCATGGAAGGTGAGGAAACAGACTGAAGCCCAGAGGGTAAGGTATTCATTCAAGGTCACACAGCTAGCAAGTACCAGGCTGCCCATGTTGAACAGAATTTGTTTTGGCCAGTAACATTGTAGAGGGTTTTCAAATTGTATCTATCAGGACTTGAAATTGTGGTTATTAAAGTAAAAAGCCCTCGCCTCCAACTGTAATAAAAGCAGAGGGCTGCCAATCATCGCTGGCTTATTGCCATACATACCAAAGACAGAGAACAAAATCAATTTTACCAAACTTAGAGGCACTTTAGGTGGTTAACCTCAGAAGAAGTGTTCCCTCTTTGAAGCTACATTTCAGCCACCCTTCTGAGAACAAAAGAGAACCAAAAGAAGTATCCTTGAATTCATTCTCCTGATGCCCTATAACTCCTGGAAGAACATGTTCATAAGGACCAAGTTTCAATGAATATTAAAAGACTGGTGGGGCTTCCCTGGTGGCGCAGTGGTTAAGAATCCGCCTGCCAATGCAGGGGGCATGGGTTTGAGCCCTGGTCCGGGAAGATCCCACATGCCGCAGAGCAACTAAGCCCGTGCGCCACAACTACTGAGCCTGCGCTCTAGAGCCCGCGAGCCAAAACTACTGAGGCTGCGCTCTAGAGCCTGCAAGCCACAACTGCTGAGCCCATGTGCCACAACTACTGAAGCCTGCGTGCCTAGAGCCCGCGCTCCGCAACAGGAGAGGCCACCGCAATGAGAAGCCCACACACCGCAATGAAGAGTAGCCCCCGCTCGCTGCAACTAGAGAAGGCCCATGCACAGCAATGAAGACCCAATGCAGCCAAAAATAAATACAAATAAAATAAAATTTTTAAAAAAAGTGAATTTCTTTACATATCCTTAGTTTAAGTGTTTAAAGGACGTGAATAAAATCCTAAATGTTTGACCCTTGCCATTGAAAATACTTGGACAGTGAATTGAAAGGAGGGTATGCACTCATACCTTTTATAGGACAGGGAGGGTCCATTGGGCTTTCTCCTGAGTTCTTAGCTATGGCACATGCCTTTGACCTGGGAACAGGCTGAGGTTCCACTAAATTACTTTAACATCGCCAGCAGAAGAGAATCGCCTGATAGAATGGTCCATTCTTCTTCCTTTGGTAATGCCAGCAATAGATAACTCCAAGGTCTCCTTCAAGTAGACTTCTGAGTTTATGGCTTTACAAAGTATTCCTGAACTCTGAGTCCATTTTTCTTTGTCATCCAGCTGCAGGAAACAAACAAGTTTCATGGTCCCTGAAATTAGCCACCAACTTAAGACAAAAGATAATTCTGGAACTGCCACTCAGCATGCTATATCTGTTCTGCTGCTCTATAAAGCAAGCCTTTTTAATGTAATTATATGACTAGTCCATCTATTGCTAAAATGATGAGGACAGCCTGGATTGATTTATTTTTCCTGCTTTAACTTAGCAATCAGTATACTTTATTGTAGCATTTCCCAAAACAGATTCTGCAGAAATCCACCCTAAGATAATCTATGCAGAAGGAACCTGTGAGTAAATATATTGGGGAAATTCTGCTAGCAGATCTTTCCTGCTCCCACCCCTACCTTCTTTTGATTACAATTTATGTTAGTATATTAAAGGTTTTCCAAAGTTCTGCAATAAAGGAACCAGACTGGCATTTCATAAAGTAATGTACCATAGAATTGGGCTTTCTATGTAGCACTTTTTTAAACCACAGAACCACTATGGGAAATGCTGACACAGTTGTTCAGAGCTTTGAGGTCAACTCTCAGCTTCTATGTATTCAGCTTTTTTAGAGTCCATATATAAGTGAGGTCATGCAGGTTTTTTTCTTTCTGTGTCTTGCTACCATGGGCAGGGAGGTGGGGGAAATGGGAATGTGTTGGTCCAAGGGTACAAAGTTGAAGTTATGTAGGATGAATAAGTCTAGAGATCTAATGCATAGCATGATGACTATAGTTGAATACTAGAAGTTTGCTGAAGAGTGATTTCAGGTGCTCTCACCACAAAAAAAAAAGGGAAAAAAATGGTACCTATGTGAGGAGAAGGCTATGTTAAAATTAATTTGACTGTAGTTATCATTTCACTATGTATATGTATATCAAATCATCATGTTGTACACCTTAAATATATACAATTTTTATTTTACAAAATGATTTTTTAAAAAGAGCTTCGGGGTCAAGATCTAGGTGACCTTGGGCAAGCTATCTCCCCTTCCTGACCACTTATTTCCTTAATTGTAAAGTAGGGTAAGAATATATTTCTTTGAGGAATTTGACACTTTAACATAGCACTGCACATAGTAACCATTCAGTGAACTGTAGCAGTTTCTGCAACTAGCTGATGTTCACACTGCATCCGTGCCCAGCATGGGTTAACAACTCTTCCTTTTGGAAAGCTGATGTAACATAACCTGGATTTGTAACAGAATTTATCTGATTAGTCACTACCACAAAAGTACAAATGAAATTTTAAAATTTAACAGTTTGGAAGAATCTCCCATCTCTAAAGGGGCTCCTAGAGGTTGTCCAACATTGAGATGCAGCTGTGTGATTAGTATTGATTAGTCAATGTAATGTAGAAAGAACTTGGTAATTTACCCAAGCTCTCAGATAATTAATGGAGTCTGTGAATTAAGAACTAACTTGTTTCACCAGGTGGGACTTTGCGTTCAATCACTCTGTTTGTAGAAATTAATATCATTATTATTTAAATTATTATTCATTTATAAAATGCTTAATGCAAGTCACAGTTCTAAGCAGAACCTCCTTGGAAGTATCACGATTACCATGCAACTGAATTACCACCGACAGGGGTGGAGATGGCTGCTCATCTCAGGAAGCAGAAAAGTATGTACATGGTTCAGAGAGCCTTTAGGACTGAAAAGGGACCCTGCCATCAGGGAACCAAGTTTCCATGTGACTTTTCTTGTCTTTTGCTCATATGGCCTCTAATGGTAGAGAAGCTGACCAATGAAGATTGGAAGTAGAAAAAAAAGAACATCTTGAGTGTATCCTATAGATTTATACCTAAATTAATCTGAATGTCACTAATACTGCACCAGGCTTAAGTGAACCTTATGTCTACCCATGAAAATACTCTTGGTAAAAAAATTAATACAGTAGACAAGGATAGAATAGGAACTATTTAATCTACTCAAGGAATAAATTATTATTGAACACTTTGGGTATACAATATGAGAGTTACTCATGTTCCTGGACTACTAACAGTTTGCATATAATAGATCTCCCTGGGGAGAGGAACCAAGATGGCGGAGTAGAAGGACGTGCTCTCACTCCCTCTTGCAAGAACACCAGAATCACAACTAGCTGCTGGACAATCATCAACAGGAAGACACTGGAACTCACCAAAAAAGATACCCCACATTCAAAGACAAAGGAGAAGCCACAATGAGATGGTAGGAGGGGCGTAATCACAGTAAAATCAAATCCCATAACTGGTGGGTGGGTGACTCACAGACTGCAGAACACTTACTTATACCACAGAAGTCCACCCACTGGAGTAAAGGTTCTGAGCCCCACGTCAGGCTTCCCAACCTGGGGATCCGGCAACAGGAGGAGGAATTCCTAGAGAATCAGACTTTGAAGCCTAGTGGGAATTGAGTGCAGGATTCGACAGGACTAGGGGAAACAGAGACTCCACTCTTGGAGGGCACACACAAAGTGGTGTGCACATCGGGACCCAGGGGAAGGAGCAGTGACCCCAGGGGAGACTGAACCAGACCTACCTGCTAGTGTTGGAGGGTCTCCTGCAGAGGTGGGGGAGGGGGGAGCTGTGGCTCACCGTGGGGACAAGGACACTGGCAGCAGAAGTTCTGGGAAGTACTCCTTGGTGTGAGCCCTCCCAGAGCCTGTCATTAGCCCCATCAAAGAGGCCAGGTAGGTGGAAGTGTTGGGTTGCCTCAGGCCAAACAACCAACAGGGAGGGAACCCAGCCCCACCCATCAACAGTCAAGTGGATTAAAGTTTTACTGAGCTCTGACCACCAGAGCAACAGTCAGCTCTACCCACCACCAGTCCCTCCCATCAAGCCTCCTAGATAGCCTCATCCACCAGAGGGCAGACAGCAGAAGCAAGAAGAACTACAGTCCTGCAGCCTGTGGAACAAAAACCACATTCAAAGACAGACAGACAAGATGAAAAGGCAAAGAAAGGGCTATGTACCAGATGAAGGAACAAGATAAAACCCCAGAAAAACAACTAAATGAAGTGGACATAGGCAACCTTCCAGAAAAAGAGTTCAGAATAATGATAGTGAAGATGATCCAGGACCTTGGAAAAACAATGGAGGCAAAGATCAAGAAGATGCAAGAAATGTACAACAAAGACCTAGAAGAATTAAAGAACAAACAAAAAGAGATGAACAATACAATAACTGAAATGAAAACTACACTAGAAGGAATCAATAGCAGAATAACTGAGGCAGAAGAACGGGTAAGTGACCTGGAAGACAGAATGGTGGAATTCACTGCTGTGGAACAGACTAAAGAAAAAAGAATGAAAAGAAATGAAGACAGCTTAAGAGACCTCTGGGACAACATTAAAAGCAACAACATTCGCATTATAGGGGTCCCAGAAGGAGAAGAGAGAGAGAAAGGCCCAGAGAAAATATTAGAAGAGATTATAGCCAAAAACTTCCCTAACATGGGAAAGGAAATAGCCACCCAAGTCCAGGAAGCGCAGAGAGTCCCATACAAGATAAACCCAAGGAGAAACACACCGAGACACATAGTAATCAAATTGGCAAAAATTAAAGGTAAAGAAAAATTATTGAAAGCAGCAAGGGAAAAATGACAAATAACATACAAGGGAACTCTCATAAGGTTAACAGCTGATTTCTCAGCAGAAACTCCACAAGCCAGAAGGGAGTGGCATGATATACTTAAAGTGATGAAAGGGAAGAACCTACAACCAAGATTACTCTACCCAGCAAGGATCTCATTCAGATTTGATGCTGAAATCAAAAGCTTTTCAGATGAGCAAAAGCTAAGAGAATTCAGCACCACGAAACCATCTTTACAACAAATGCTAAAGCAACTTCTGTAGGTGGGAAACACAAGAGAAGAAAAAGACCCACAAAAACAAACCCAAAACAATTAAGAAAATGGTCATAGGAACATACATATTGAGAATAACCTTGAATGTAAGTGGATTAAATGTCCCAAACAAAAGACACAGACTGGCTGAATGGATACAAAAACAAGACCCATATATATGCTGTCTACAAGAGACCCACTTCAGACTTAAGGACACATACAGACAGAAAGTGAGGGGATGGAAAAAGATATTCCATGCAAATGTAAATCAAAAGAAAGCTGGAGTGGCAATTCTCATATCAGACAAAAGAGACTTTAAAATAAAGAATGTTACAAGAGACAAGGAAGGACACTACATAATGATCAAGGGATCAATCCAAGAAGAAGCTATAACAATTATAAATATATATGCACCCAACATAGGAACACCTCAATACATAAGGCAACTGCTAACAGCGATAAAGGAGGAAATCGACAGTAACACAATAACAGTGGGGGACTTTAATAACACCTCACTTACACCAATAGACAGATCATCCAAAATGAAAATAAATAAGAAAACAGAAGCTATAAATGAGACAATAGACCAGATAGATTTAATTGATATTTATAGGACATTCCATCCAAAAACAGCAGATTACACTTTCTTCTCAACTGCGCACGGAACATTCTCCAGGATAGATCACATCTTGGGTCACAAATCAAGCCTCAGTAAATTTAAGAAAACTGAAATCGGGCTTCCCTGGTGGCGCAGTGGTTGAGAATCTGCCTGCTAATGCAGGGGACACGGGTTCAAGCCCTGGTCTGGGAAGATCCCACATGCTGCGGAGCAACTAGGCCCGTGAGCCACAACTACTGAGCCTGTGCTCCGCAACAAGAGAGGCCACGATAGTGAGAGGCCCACGCACCACAATGAAGAGTAGCCCCCGCCTGCCGCAACTAGAGAAAGCCCTCGCACAGAAACGAAGACCCAACACAGCCAAAAATAAATAAATTATTTAATTAAAAAAAAAACAAAAACCAAAAAAACCTGAAATCATATCAAGCATCTTTTCTGACCACAATACTATGAGATTAGAGATGAATTACAGGGAAAAACACGTAAAAAACACAAACACATGGAGGCTAAACAATACGTTACTAAATAACCAAGAGATCACTGAAGAAATCAAAAAATACCTAGAGACAAATGACAATGAAAACACGACAATCCAAAACCTATGGGATGCAGCAAATAGGGAAGTTTATAGCTATACAAGCCTACCTCAAGAAACAAGAAAAATCTCAAATCTCAATCTAACCTTACACCTAAAGGAACTACAGAAAGCAGAACAAACAAAACCCAAAGTTAGCAGAAGGAAAGAAATCATAAAAATCAGAGCAGAAATAAATGAAATAGAAACAAAACACTAGCAAAGATCAATAAAACTAAAAGCTGCTTCTTTGAGAAGATAAACAAAATTGATAAATCATTAGCCAGACTCATCAAGAAAAAGAGGGAGAGGACTCAAATCAATAAAATTAGAAATGAAAAAGAAGTTACAACAGACACCGCAGAAATACAAAGCATCCTAAGAGACTATTACAGGCAACCCTATGCCAATAAAATGGACAACCTGGAAGAAATGGACAAATCCTTAGAAAGGTATAATCTTCCAAGACTGAACCAGGAAAAAATAGAAAATATGAACAGATCAATCACAAGTAATGAAATTGACACTGTGATTAAAAATCTTCCAACAAACAAAAGCCCAGGACCAGATGGCTTCACAGGTGAATTCTATCAAATACTTACAGAAGAGCTAACACCCACACTTCCCAAACTCTTCCAAAAAATTGCAGAGGAAGGAACACTCCCAAACTCATTCTATGAGGCCACCATCACCCTGATACCAAAACCAGACAAAGATACTACAAAAAATGAAAATTACAGACCAATATCACTGATGAATACAGATGCAAAAATCCTCAACAGGGCTTCCCTGGTGGCGCAGTGGTTGAGAGTCTGCCTGCCAATGCAGGGGACACGGGTTCGAGCCCTGGTCTGGGAGGATCCCACATGCCGCGGAGCAACTGGGCCCGTGAGCCACAATTGCTGAGCCTGCGCGTCTGGAGCCTGTGCTCCGCAGCAAGAGAGGCCGCGATGGTGAGAGGCCCGCGCACCGCGATGAAGAGTGGTCCCCGCTTGCCGCAGCTGGGGAGGGCCCTCGCACAGAAACGAAGACTCAACACAGTCATAAATAAATAAATAAAAGAACGTGAATTTCTTAAAAAAAAAAAAAAATCCTCAACAAAATACTAGCAAACAGAATCCAACAACACATTAAAAGGATCATACACCACGATCAAGTGGGATTTATCCCAGGGATGCAAGGATTCTTCAATATACACAAATCAATCAATGTGATACACCATATTAACAAACTGAAGCATAAAAACCATATGATCATCTCAATAAATGCTGAAAAAGCTTTTGACAAAATTCAACACCCATTTATGATAAAAACTCTCCAGAAAGTGGGCATAGAGGGAACCTACCTCAACATAATAAAGGCCATATATGACAAACCCACAGCAAACATCATTCTCAATGGTGAAAAACTGGAAGCATTTCCTCTAAGATCAGGAACGAGTCAAGGATGTCCACTCTCACCACTATTATTCAACATAGTTTTGGAAGTCCTAGCCACGGCAATCAGAGAAGAAAAAGAAATAAAAGGAATACAAACTGGAAAAGAAGAAGTACAACTGTCACTGTTTGCAGATGACATGATATTATACATAGGGAGTCCTAAAGATGCCACCAGAAAACTACTAGAGCTAATCAATGAATTTGGTAAAGTGGCAGGATACAGAATTAATGCACAGAAATCTCTTGCATTCCTATACACTAATGATGAAAAATCTGAAAGAGATATTATGGAAACACTCCCATTTACCATTGCAACAAAAAGAATAAAACACCTAGGAATAAACCTACCTAGGGAGACAAAAGACCTGTATGCAGAAAACTATAAGACACTGATGAAAGAAATTAAAGATGATACCAACAGATGGAGAGATATACCATGTTCTTGGATTGGAAGAATCAATACTGTGAAAATGACTGTACTACCCAAAGCAATCTACAGATTCAATGCAATCCCTATCAAATTACCAATGGCATTTTTTACGGAACTTGAACAAATCATCTTAAAATTTGTATGGAGACACAAAAGACCCCGAATAGCCAACCAGTCTTGAGGGAAAAAAACGGAGCTGGAGGAATCAGACTCCCTGACTTCAGACTATACTACAAAGCTACAGTAATCAAGACAATATGGTACTGGCACAAAAACAGAAACATAGATCAATGCAACAAGATAGAAAGCCCAGAGATAAACCCACACACCTATGGTCAACTAATCTATGACAAAGGAGGCAAAGATATACAATGGAGAAAAGACAGTCTCTTCAATAAGTGATGCTGGGAAAACTGGACAGCTACATGTAAAAGAATGAAATTAGAACACTCCCTAACACCATACACAAAAATGAACTTAAAATGGATTCGAGACGTAAATGTAAGACCGGACACTATAAAACTCTTAGAGGAAAACATAGGAAGAACACTCTTTGACATAAATCACAGCAAGATCTTTTTTGATCCACCTCCTAGAGTAATGAAAATAAAAACAAAAATAAACAAATGGGACCCAATGAAACTTAAAAGCTTTTGCACAGCAAAGGAAACCATAAACAAGACGAAAAGACAACCCTCAGAATGGGAGAAAATATTTACAAACGATTCAACGGACAAAGGATTAATCTCCAAAATATATAAACAGCTCATGCAGCTCAGTATTAAAGAAACAAACAACCCAATCCAAAAATGGGCAGAAGACCTAAATAGACATTTCTCCAAGGAAGACATACAGATGGCCAAGAAGCACATGAAAAGCTGCTCAACATCACTAATTATTAGAGAAATGCAAATCAAAACTACAAAGAGGTATCACCTCACTCCTGTTAGAATGGGCATCATCAGAAAATCTACAAACAACAAATGCTGGAGAGGGTGTGGAGAAAAGGGAACCCTGCTGCACTGTTGGTGGGAATGTAAATTGATACAGCCACTATGGAGAAGTGTATGGAGGTTCCTTAAAAAACTAAAAATAGAATTACCATATGACCCAGCAATCCCACTACTGGGCATATACCCAGAGAAAACCATAATTCAAAAAGACACATGCACCCCAATGTTCATTGCAGTACTATTTACAATAGCCAGGATATGGAAGCAACCTAAATGCCCATCGACAGATGAATGGATAAAGAATATGTGGTACATATGTACAATGGAATATTACTCAGCCATAAAAAGGAACGAAATTGAGTCTTTTGTTGAGACGTGGATGGATCTAGAGACTGTCATACAGAGTGAAGTAAGTCAGAAAGAGAAAAACAAATATCGTATATTAACGCATGTATGTGGAACCTAGAAAAATGGTACAGATGAGCCAGTCTGCAGGGCAGAAGTTGAGACACAGATGTAGAGAACAGACATATGGACACCAAGGGGGGAAAACTGCAGTGGGGTGGGGATGGTGGTGTGCTGAATTGGGCGATTGGGATTGACATGTATACACTGATTTGTATAAAATTGATGACTAATAACCTGCAGTATAAAAAACAAACAAAACAACTAATAAAAAAAAAAAAGATATGGTGTGTGTGTGTGTGTATATATATGTGTGTGTGTGTGTATGTATATATATATATATATATATATATATATATATATATATATATATATATATATATATATATATATATATAGACAATGGAACTCAGCCATAAAAAAGTGAAATCTTGCCATTTGTGACAACACGGATGGACCTTGAGGGTATTATGCTAAGTGAAGTAAGTCAGAAAGAGAAATACAAATACAGTACGATTTCACTCATATGTGGAATATTTTTTAAGTTAAAATTAATTTTTAAAAAAATGAACAAGCCAAACAAAAGGAAAACAGACACATAGATACAAAGAACAGAGTAGTGGTTACCAGAGAGGAAGGGGGTCGGAGGAGGATGAAATAGATAAAAAGGGGGTCAACTGTATGGTGACAGATGGAAACTAAGCTTTTGGTGGTGAGCACACTGCAGTGTATACAGAAGTTGAAATATAATGGTGTGCACGGAAGGAAGGAAGGAAGGACACTTTTGGACACGCACCCAATATTGAAAAGGGAAATAATTGAATAAATTACAACAGTGTTATGTAGCCATTATAAACAGTATTTTCAAAGAATGTTCCATGACATGGGAAAGTACCCACAATAGGATACAGTACTAAATATATATAGTATGGCCTCAACCATGTTTTAGAAAAACATAGACAGAAAAATTACTAGGATAAAATGCACCATAAATGTAAATGTGGTTATCTCTAAGCAATTGAATACTACACGGTTTTATTGCCTTTTTATAGTAATATGTATTCTAAATTTTCTATAGTAAGTTGTTTTAGCTTGTAATAATGACAAGATGTTTTCTTTTGTATTATGGCTTTAAGAAATGCTTTAGGAACTGCTACACTGGAGTCTTCATTCCATACAGTTAATGCAGACTGTATTAATCTCAAATACAAGAAAATTCCAATGGAGAGCCAACGTAACAGTAAGAGAACTGGCTCTGGAGCTGGGCTTCCTGAGTTCAAAACCTAGCTCTGCTCTTCACTTACTGTGGGATCCTTGGCGCACTGCTAACCCTCTCTCTCTCCGTTGGTGCTCCCATTGGTAAAAATGGGATCAGTGATGTGCCATCCCATAGGCTGTTGTGAGGAGCAGATTTTAGTAAGTGCCTAGAACATAGTAAGTGGTCAGGCAACTGCTATTTTTGCATTGGATTTAAAAGCTATTTAACTTCTGTTATTTTTATACCTTGCAGTTGTTTATTTTAAGGCTGGTAACAACAGATTTTTTTTTTTTTTTTTTTTAGTTGTTTTGTTTGTTTTTTTATACTGCAGGTTCTTATTAGGCATCAGTTTTATACACATCAGTGTATACATGTCAATCCCAATCGCCCAATTCAGCACACCACCATCCCCACCCCACCGCAGTTTTCCCCCCTTGGTGTCCATATGTCCATTCTCTACATCTGTGTCTCAACTTCTGCCCTGCAAACTGGCTCATCTGTACCATTTTTCTAGGTTCCGCATACATGCATTAATATACGATATTTGTTTTTCTCTTTCTGACTTACTTCACTCTGTATGACAGTCTCTAGATCCATCCACGTCTCAACAAATGACTCAATTTCGTTCCTTTTTATGGCTGAGTAATATTCCATTGTATATATGTACCACATCTTCTTTATCCATTCGTCTGTTGATGGGCATTTAGGTTGCTTCCATGACCTGGCTATTGTAAATAGTGCTGCAATGAACATTCGGGTGCATGTGTCTTTTTGAATTACGGTTTTCTCTGGGTATATGCCCAGTAGTGGGATTGCTGGGTCATATGGTAATTCTATTTTTAGTTTTTTAAGGAACCTCCATATTGTTCTCCATAGTGGCTGTATCAATTTACATTCCCACCAACAGTGCAAGAGGGTTCCCTTTTCTCCACACCCTCTCCAGCATTTGTTGTTTGTAGATTTTCTGATGATGCCCATTCTAACAGGAGTGAGGTGATACCTCATTGTAGTTTTGATTTGCATTTCTCTAATAATTAGTGATGTTGAGCATCTTTTCATGTGCTTCGTGGCCATCTGTATGTCTTCTTTGGAGAAATGTCTATTTAGGTCTTCTGCCCATTTTTGGATTGGGGTGTTTGTTTCTTTGATATTGAGCTGAATGAGCTGTTTATATATTTTGGAGATTAATCCTTTGTCCGTTGATTCATTTGCAAATATTTTCTCCCATTCTGAGGGTTGTCTTTTCGTCTTGTTTATGGTAACAACAGATTTTTTACCAACTTTCTCTTCACTTTCACTATAGCAAAAGCATTCCCCTTTTTGCATTTTGTTGTTGACTTAATTCATTGAATGCCTGGCACAATCTCTAGGTGAGATAGCTGGCTTCATTAGACACAGACTAAACCCTTAGTCATTTGGCAAGTTTAGAATTTGAAGACCTAGTTAGATCATGTAACAGCATCAGTCACGTGTCCAACCCTCTGCTAAGCCATGGAGAAATCATTGGAAGGATGATATATTTTTTCTGCCTCTAAGCCAACCAACATTTATTGAGTCTCTCCTATGTGCCAGGGATTGCAAATACAAAAGTGAGAAAGGCACAGCCCCTGCTTTCAAGGAGCTCACACTAGATACCCAGCAATTACATGCATTATGATAAATGCACCATTTGAAATAGACACAAGATAATGTGTATGTTGGGGGCAACAATGGTTTAGGGTGGGCTAGATATGACAGTCTTTCCTAGGAAAGGGGTCTGAAGTGTACTGAAGCACATAGGAGTAAGTGGGAAGGCTAAGATGAGACTCAGAGTTCACACAGAGGTAGCAGTAAGCACAAAAGCATACAGGTAAAAGAAACATGACACATCTGCGAAAATTTAGGTAACTTGGCAAGGCGTGGGATTGGAGATCGCTAGGGAGAGGAAAAATGGATGAGGTTCTAAGATGAGCTGAGAGTGAGGCAGGGCAAAGTTCTCAATTTTATCTTGGAAGCAGTGAGAAGATGGTAACGAATTTGCCTTTCTACAAGTGTACTATAGAAATGTGTGGAAGATGAACCAGAAAAGGTGTGGGGACACCTAACAACAAAAGGCTCTTGCTCTATCTCTGAAGGCAAGAGGGACTGGATCAATACAGAGATAATGAAGCTGGCAAAGAGGGCAGAGAGTAGAGAGCTGGATAGCAGGTGACGTGTAGTTGCATGTGGTAAAAGTAAGGGAGGAATCTGGACTGGGCTCCCAGATTTCTGAATTGAGGAGCAAGCTGGGCAGATAGTGGAGTTACTGACTGAGCAGGGGACCCCAAAGGAAAAGCAGGTGTGATAATGGGGTCAGGTGTAGACATAGCGAATTCAAGATGACTTTGGGTGACTCACCTGAAGTTGCCCAGTAAGAAAACATGGGTCTGGAGCCTCAGCAGCACAACCTAGAAAAAAGCAAAAATTTGGTCATTGAAGCCATGAGCTGGGTAGACTTGTCCTAGGGAGAGTCTGCAGAACGAGAAAGAGAAGAGGGCCAAGGACAGAACCCTGGAATTACAGCATTTGCAAGATATCAGAGAGAATAGAGCAAGCAAGCGGGAGACCCGAATCTAGAGGAGGAAGATTCAAGATTTAGGGAATGGTCAACAGAGTGAAAGGGTGCCCTCAGGGAATATGTAATCCAGCTGGTAAGTCACTGCATCTATGGGTGAAGAAATGAGGTAGAAGAGTTGTCCATGACTGTACTTGATCAATCACCCAAGAAGGATATAGACAGCTCTTACAAAGTTGAGAAGAGAATGTAATTGACCTGAAAGGCAATGGGACTTCACTGAGCCTGAAATACAGGTAGAATTGAAACCAGAGGAGGACATTTCAACTGAGGTGATGAGATTTGTTCAAATCCATCCTCGTGGCTGAAAATAACTGAAGGTGGATTTTTTATTGACAGTGGTCAGCAGTGTCATCACTGAATAATGAAGACAGCATTTGGTTCTCTTCTAGTTATAACAACTCTTGGTTAAACAGTATCATGTAAAACTGGGTGCAGTGTTGATCTGACGTCTGTACAAGATTAACTTTAAGAAAGTCGTGACAGGAAAACAGTATGGCTCACGCAAAGCAGATTCATTCTAGAAACACAGATGTGTCTTACTTTGAGGGCACCATGAGGGTCAGTTCCGATGGGAAAAAAACCTATCCTGGTTATATACCCTCTTGATTTTATGATAACTAATTCTAAAATCCCTTTGGTTTAATGCAGCTGTTCCTGGCTGTGGAGTTGCAGGTACCCTGCCCCATCTTTTCTCTAGCCTCTGGCGGCTAAGCTGTGGGCATGTGGAAGGAAGCAGGAAGGGGAGATTTTCTTGTGCCCTCCCCCAACTCCTCTGCACCTTCAGTCCCTTCACTGTCTTATTCTTTCCCATTGGCCTGTTCCTTCTTGGGAGCACCTGGCTTGCAGTGCAGCTTAGGCAATAACTCTTCATTTACCAAGAGGAATAGGTTTCTTTAGGATAGAAACAGTCAGGCATTACCTCGGGAAATAACCTGTCAAAACCTATCTTTGGTGGTCTTCTCACAATTCTGTCATAGTGATTGCTTTCCATGACCAATGCCACATCTGCAGAGGGGAAGGTACAGAATAAGGAAAAGGCATTGGGAAACCAGTTTCCAGTGCTAGCTATGTCACTTTCCTAGTGACATGATCTTGTGGAAGCCCTGAACCTCACCTAGTCTCAGTCTTCTCAGTAGAATTTCTGTGACAATCAAATGAGACAATATTTGTAACGATGCTTTATGACTGCAAAATGCTATTCAAATATTAAGCAGTGGTGATAGGCTATAATCATAACCATGATATGAAAGTAAATGGGAACCCAGATTCCTCCTCCTAAATCTGTTCTGAAGACCTAGACAGACCTTCCATTCCAACCCTTGCATTCAGCCAGTTTCTCCAGAGCCACATCTCCTCTGTTAATCTGTGCTGACTTATCTTGGCTCCAGTAGTGCTTGATGCAGCTGAGTAATAGTAAGCTAACTCCATTCTCCTCCCCTTAGTGCATAGTGGAAGCCCTTGAAATCCACCCCTAAAGAAGAAAACTGGAAAACAATTTACAAAGTGCTTCCTCTGGGGCAGGCACTTTCTTTGCCTGAGATCCTTTTCCACAAACCACAGACTGTTCCCACAGAGGAGAAATGAGGGAGCCTTTGCAGCTGAGACCAGTGGAAATTACGTTTCTATTAAAAGCTGTCTGTGGCTAGATGTATCCATCCCAGGTACAAAGTTAAATGATGTAATAAAAACTTATTCAAAGACATAAAGCTATTCTATAAAATGCCATTTAACTATCTTCCACTCAGCATTAACAAAATACAGCTATAAATCTCCTTTGGTTGTAATTTGGCAAGTTTCTAGGTCTCCGTGGGTTATGCATCTGCCAGTTTGTCACTGTTGAATTCTCTTCTCCAGTCCCGGTAAATGGGATGTCAGGGATGCATAACCATTTGAAATGTGATGGTTTTCAACTTTCTCAGTATCATCATTCATGAATCTGGGAGTGCTAAGTTCCTTCTAGGACAGGTTTCTGTCACTGTTTTTTACCTGCTGGCTAAGTACAGTGCTGAGGCCCCATGTTTCATATACTTGAGATCAGAGGCAAAGAGGCCCAACCAACCAGGCCATGGCTCGGGATTCAAGGTTGGGAACTGACGTATCTCCTCTGAACTTTGAGACTGATCGATAGCTTCTTACGTGTGGCTATGCATTTAGGGGTGAAGGGGTAAAATGGAAGGGAACAGTTGAAAGGAATACAGAGCATCATATCTGGAGAAGTTCTGTACCCCCAATTTTCCTGTGGTTATCCATCTAAACCTCAGGTCAAGAGGAAATGCTCATATGACCCAGATATGTCTCACTGAACTTGCCTAATTCTATGCACTTGTTAGGGTTTCCATCTACCTTTGCAAGCCAAGTCCTAAATTCAGATGGACCCCGCTCTTCTGAGCCTTACCCAAGAGAATGCCGGTAGAATGGAAATGAGTGCTGTCAGTGACGGGGCTGCGAAAGAAGCCTTCAGCACTTGCCCAGGTCCTACAGTCAGTGGGTATTCTTCCTAAAAGTGAGTCAGTCAGACCAAGTCAGAAGAAAAGTCGACTTGTTTCCTAGACACTCGAGGCCTTTCCAGAGTCTGACCCACCTTGCTTTTTCGGGGCGCTCACCCTGGGCGGGGGGTGTCACTGTAGGTCAGCCGAGCCAGCTTCTCAATGTTCTTCCTGTTCTCTTTCAGGAAACAGCATCCTCCATTCAGCGGCCGACAGCGTGACCAGTGCAGTGCAGAAAGCGAGCCAGGCCTTGAACGAGCGCGGGGAGCGCTTAGGCCGCGCAGAGGAGAAGACGGAAGACATGAAGAACAGCGCCCAGCAGTTTGCAGAAACTGCACACAAGGTGGGTCCCGCAGCGCGGCCGAGGGCTCAGCTCTGGGTTGTCAGGGAGCTTTGGTGCCCAAAACTTTATTTCAGTATGTTTCCCAGGTGGGAGAAAAACCTCAGGCACAAAGTCAAGCCTTTTTTTTTTTTTTTTGGCCCCTGTATACAGTTCCCTTCTGCTACTTAGTAAGTACCAGAGTTGGTAAGATTTCTTCTTGGACCTGCTTCTTTGGTTATTTCGTTTCTGCTGTCTTCAGCCCTGTCTCTGACCCCGTATCTTTGGGAAATGTGGACCATCTTTACTTCCTACCCAGAAGTTTAAGGCTCAAGTTTCAGGGAACAGGATGGAGGTGGGGGTAGGACAGGTGTAAGAATATCCCTCCTCTGTTAGCCAGTGCTTGAAAGAGGACTGTGGGCTCTTGTGCTTACTTTTCCATGCTGTCCCTTTCTGGTCATGAGCCTTGCATCCTGTGTTCTTATCTCTTTACCGTATAAAAAGCAAACTCTAGTCCCAGGGCACCTCAGGGCTAGTTTCCCCTGTGGAGGGGCCTTGGACCTCTAAGGCTGACCTGACTAGTGCAGAGCTGCCTGCAAAATTCCCACCTGCCTCTGGGTCCAGAGAATGGTGTTTTCCACATGCCTCAGGTGTACACATGCACATTCACACATGCACTGAAAATGTGCCTTTCAGAAGGGGAAGGGGGAGTTTTTATTGGCAGCCAGCTATCTAAGGCAGTCACAAACCAAAGGAAAGAGAAGCCCTGTTGGTCAGGCGATAAAAGAGGATTTATTACTGTTCTTGTACTTTGGATCAAAGGGCAGCTCTTTTTTGGCTAGTGATTTGAATTTAGGTTTCCAGAAACAACTTTTGCTGATAATTGTTGGCATGTGAGACTCATGATCTGGCCTTTCAAGATAGGCTTTTCAGGTGACCTTTGGGGAAAAAATTAATTTGCTTCAAAAGAAAACCCCGCTTTTGCTGAGGAAACAAAAATGGACAACCTGAAAAGCAACGGGAAAAATCTCTCCAGCTGAGCCAGGCTGGCCCCTTCCCGAGGCTTAAGCCCAGGCCTGACTGCAGATCCAGATCTGAGTGGATGCATCTAGCCTGCCCTTCTTGCATCCCCTTTGCACAGACCTGTCTCGTTGTGTCATCAGTTCCCTATCATGACAGTGTCTTACTGTACTGCTGCCTTAGGGGCCCATTTGGAGTTCAAACCTGGCTGAAAATGCAGGCAGCCCTGCTGGGGGCCAGAGCCTGTCTTGCTGCGGCTGTCACAGAGGGAGCAAGCTCAGAATTATGGTTCCCCTCATCCCTTCTGCAGCCTTTGTGATATAGAAATAATGATGGAGTGGAGATGTTAGAATTGCTACCCAATGTCATTTATAGCAACAGCCACTGTAGTGATTTAAAAGGGGGATGGGCAGTGGAAGCCTGGGGAAACATTTAAAGTGTTGATTTGGAGAAGAGAAGACTACAGGAATTATTTTTTAATTGTATTCAGGTCTGGGAAGGGCGATATTGCAGCAATTCTCTTTCGTGTCTTGTTATACAGAATAGAGCACTCAGTGGTGCACTGATGACATTCTGCTAAAATAAGAGTTTAGGTTAATGATTAGGCCATGAACCAGGTTACCAAGGAAGTCTGTGAGATCATTCTTCCTAATGCGGAGTAGACAATACCTGGAGGTCATCCATGTCACTGTCTGCCTCAGAGGAGGTCATACAAACACTGGGTTGGATAACCTAACCAGATGGCCAGAATTCTTGGCCCTGGTCACCCTGTTTCCCTGATACTGTGGCCAAGTTTGCTAGGTAGACAGTATGGTATGGTAGTTAACATCTTGTGTTTGATTAGCAACTCCATGACCTTGGGCAAGGGCTTAATTTCTCTAAGCCCCAGTTTCCTCATCAGTAAAATAGGGCTAACTAATTATAGTACCTTTCTCCTAGGGTGTTGAGAGAATTGAATGCATTCAAACCTATAAATTGGTTAGCACAATACTTGGTGCATATAAATCTCAGTTAGTATTAGTTATAATTGTTTCCATAAAAATGGTTTCTGCTGAGCCTGCTGCAATCCATCACATGATGAGCACTGTAGAGGGTTGGAGAAATGTGACCGAGGATCCCAGCCCAGGGGTGGGGAGGGACTGGTGGTGAAGAGTCTGTGCCCTCCAAAGGAGGGTGGGAGGGCCTCCTGCTGAATGCTGACACTTTCTAAACACAGAGCAGCCCTTGCAAACAGGACCTGTCAGAACAGAAACTGATTAGGCCACCAAAGGCACAGGGGTCTCTGGCTTTGACCACTGGGAGGACTGGTACCAGCCAGTTACCTATTTCTGTAGAGATGGGCGCAGCAGGGGGCAGTCTCCACTCGCTTTGGCTTCCTCTCCTGTGGGTGGCGTCAGGGTGGGGGGAGGGGCTGCTAGTGTCTCTCAGTGTGTTTGAGGGAGTGGGAGAGAGACACAACAGTAACCAGACTTGCAGTTTTCTAAAACTGCAAGTCTGGGATGTGTGCTTATGAATCACCAGCATGGGCAGGATTCCTCAGGAGGAGGTTGCCCTCTTGAGATAAGGTGTGGCTATTTTCCCAGGGACCAGGACTCCTGATTTGTCCCACTAGTGTAGGCTGTCCGTGAAGATGTCATTTCACTGGCCGAGCCCCTACCAGGCCTACTGGTGAGGAGAGAGTTCAGAGGTGGAACCCAGGCCTTCCACCACTGCCTCCCCAAACATGGCTCTGGTGACTCATCAAGAGTGGGCTGTGTTTAGACGTCGAGACACAGTGCACTTGTTAGAGCCCTGACAGAGAAAGGCAGTGCCGGGTGACAGTTCCTCTGGGCTCCCTGGTTGAACAAGAGCATGCAACCTCAGCTGGAGAGTAGGGCACACCTTCTGGATTGCAATAGAAGAGGCTATCTCTGGCTTTCTCGATTTTCCCAGGACTCCTACAGTGACCCAGGTACATTAGTGAGTGGATCACCTTTGTAGGCGCCTGCCATCAAGACATGTGGGCGCTTGGCTCCCGCAGAGCCAATGGAAAGGTGTCTGCACCCCCTCTCCCCCAGCTCTGTTCAGCCTGGCTTGGGAAGCGTGGTTCCTTCCTGAACTGTGAGCTTGGTACAGTCTCAGACCTTAGGGAAGTCCAGCTCAGCCGCAGAGCAGGCCTGCTCACTCTCCTCTGCTTCAGAAAGTGCGACAGTGCAGCATGCGCAGTGCTTTGACGCCTGCCTCGGCTGGTGAGTCGGCAGGCGAGAGGGATACCCACACCTAGGCATCCTCAGATGCTGTTTATTTCCCACAGACAAGAACAGTGATCTGCCCTGTTTTGCACAAGCGCACATTTGTAGGGGAGGGAGCGGTGAGTGGCATTTCCCTCACTGGCAGGGAGTGGCTCCCTCTGTCCCTACCACGGTCATCTACTCCCTGGGGGTCTGAGCGAGAAGGGGCCTCAAGAGTCCAGGCCTCTTAAAAAATACCCCCTGTATGAGTAACAACTTTTTCTATTATTGTTATTGTTATTTAGATGGAGTCATTTACACAGCTTTGAAAGAGAAAGCTTTCCATGAAACATGAAGAGAACAAAAATATAGCAAAAGGAAGTTTTTAACTTCTCTTCTGTAGGAACTCTGACATCTACATTAATCCATAAGCATTTGAGTTGGAGATGATATTTACAGACATGAGGAAACTGAGGTACGGAGCAATTGTGGCTTAGAGCTCAAGGTCATACAGCAGATTTGTAGCAGGGAAGCAACAGCATCGTGCCTTCCATATTCTAAAGCTTCTAACTCCCAGGAAGTTAAAAAAACAAAACAAGGTAGCGTGGAAATGATGCGCCTTTCTGCAAAAATACCTCAAATGGCAAAACGTCCAATCCAGCTGTACTTCTGCGAAGCTGAACTGGCATGGCCCCGCCCAGCTGGGGCTCCCCTTAGCGCCAGTCCCAGCTGCACTGGAGAGGTAACCAGGGTCTGGCGTGAGAAGCAACACGATTGCTGCTGAGGATTAATGACTGTGGGTAAATTGGCAAAGCCCATTAGCTGAAGGTTAACAGCTGAGTGAATAACAGGACAGCAGCACTGATCAAATATTTATGGTTGGTATTCATTATGCATAACACTTAACAGCTCTGTGTTGATTTGAATGGTCCACATTGCTAAATAATGTATTAAAACTAGAGGCAGAGCAAGAAGTGGAGGCCGTACAGTGGAGGGGCTCAGAGTGTGGCCAGGGAGTGGGACGGATCTGAGAGAGAGCCCCGGCTCTGCCATTTCCACCCACCATGTTTCCTGGACTGTAAAGTCTTCGAGTTCAGGAGTTAGCCTTCTTGGCAAAAACCAACAGCACTTAGCACAGCAGCCTGGACACACTCAGGGCTTCACAAACACCATCTGACAGTTGACTGGCTGTTGGCATCAGCACTGCAAAAGGTCCTTGGGGGTCTTCGCTTAGGCTGGCTTCACCAGGTACAGGCACCTGGAGCTCTTCCAGCTGACATTGCCCAATTAGAGATTAATTTAGCGACACGACTACCCCCAGTAACTCCAGCCCCAACCTCAGGGATTAATCCCTAATAACAGACTCTAGACACGAGGGATCACAATTCAGCCTCAACCCTGCCTTCTGCTTCACATCAGTGTATGGGCTCCTTGGAAGGGATCTGGCTATGGAAGGCAATGTCAGATTAATTTTATGTTTTGTACCTCCATACATTTCCTTAAATATATTATCATGGGCTCCAGCTGGGCTTGGGAAGCTATTGAATGATACAGTGGTATTTGGTGTTCCCATTTATAAAGATCTAACATTTCAATAAACCACATTTTTCAAATACCAGTGGGAGCAGTAAGTCAAGGTCTGAATTTGGTCTATTGTTCAGTCCTGGTTGGTAAAACAGTCTACTATTGTTCAGTCCTGGTTGGTAAAACAGTCTAATTGTCAAGTGCTTTGGACCTGGTTGAATGTCCAGGATATTACGTGGATTATTGCAGCTTGTTTGTTTCTCTACAGTTGGTGATTTTTAATACTTTACGAGATGTCAGTAAATACATTTGGAGAGTGTTGGTCTTCCTGGATAACTAGTAACCTGGGAGCCCAGAGGCCTTTGTTTCTAGGGTAGGTCACTCATTCTGCCTCTACTTTGCCTCTTCCATTTGCTCCTTCAGTGGCCTGAAGGAACATCACGCAGCACCCTCCCTGACCTGGACACATACACCAACAACAGTACTGTAAGGGGGAGTAACAAATGCAGTGCTCAGGGGACTGTTTAGGGACATGCTGCACATTTACTAAGTGCCACTGTGAACTGTAGTGGTGATCTGCCACAGCAAGGAGAATCTTGGTGTTGCTTCTCACCGTGGATGTGGGCAAGGAGCAGCAAACGAACTCTCCCCACTGCTGCTAACATCTTACTTTTGTCCCTTTCTCTCCTTAGCTTGCCATGAAGCACAAATGTTGAGAAACTGCCTCTCCTGGTGACCTCTTAAGAGAAAATGAAGTTTGTTCAGCAGTTTTTACAAGAATTCTGGACCTCCGCTTGCTTCTTTTTTTCCCAAAATGTGGACATTTAGGTTATTTTTCCTTTTCAGATGTTAATATGAGAGAAAAGATGTTGTGTTTATACATTTCCCTAATAATCTTGCTAAGAAATGCTGCAAGCATCAGCTTTATTTTTTTCCCACTGTGTGTATGCGTGTGTCTGTATGTGTTTTCTCTTTAAGGCTTTTTTTTTTTTTTTGGTAGTTTGAATATGAAATTTGGACCAAATGATATATTGAGCTAGGTCTAAACTGTATTTTTTTCCTGATATTAAGCAGGAAGACATTTTAATGTGGTGACGTCAGATGTTATTGTTCCTGGTTGGAAATAAAAGTCAAGCAGTGATTGGCTTCACTCAGTTTCTTAGCTACTCTTAATCTCTGAAGGTTAAGATTCTATATCCTGAGACACAAATCTGTATTAGAAAAAACAATTGGATTTATCAGGGGAAACAGCAGTCTTAGATTTTGCTTTTCGTGTAGTAACTTCTTGCATGAGCCATCACCAGCATTCAAAAAAACAAATCAGAATCACAGATAGAAATCTACTTTCTGAGCTACAGTTTAAATTCTTCCATTACTTGTTTCCAGGCTGATTATTTAGAATTACCGTATAAAGGATAAAAATTTGAGATTAAAGACCTAAGGAAAAGCCTATTTAAAAAACCTCTGTGCATTCATGAATGTTTCTCTGTCACTGTCCCAAATTACAGTAGCTGGTCTTGAAAAGAGCTTGGATTTTTATCAAGAATTGATTTGTCCAGATAAAGGTCTGTGTAAAGGATAATGTGAAAAGATACTACATTTAAAATCTTTTTTCTTTTCTTTTTACAAAGTCATGCCTGTTTAGAGACGCCTTCATAATGTCCTTGGGAAATGGCCTTCGGTTCTTGGTATCTGATTTTTGGAGGTTTTGATGTTGTTATTGCTGTCTATTAATCTAATTTAAAGTGTGGGTTTTTCTTGACAAATTGCATTTCATGGCAATTGCAACTTGCCTGGTCTGACATAAAACAGCACAGTCATAAAGCCTTTACATTGCAGTCAGACTGAATGAGGTTGGTTCATACAGCTCCTGATTTTGGATCACTCAACACAGGCCTGGATTTTCAGTCTAGGAGTTTGGTTTCTTAGAAGGTTAAAATGCTAAATATAAAAGCTGTGTGCTTTGTCTTCCTGAAACAAGGAGGCAAGCTGTACATCCCAGATACATTCTCAGCCTCCCGCTGCGATGCATTGATTTTTTTTAAGCTGCCTGGATCTTTAGGACGACCCCTTTCTATTCCTTCCTACCCATTGAGGCCATGTGTATTCTAGGCTCTTACATAGCAGCATATGATGACTTTGGGATTATTTATGCTGATTTAAACAGCTTAAGTTCTCCTGATAAAGCATTCCCAGGGAGATAGAAAATTGGGCTATTGTGGGGAAAAATGATCTTAGTCACTATGTGTCAAAAGGGAGATGGGATTTGCCAGAGACAAATTTCTGAATCCCCTTAGGGAGATGATCCAGTTTAAGGAAACTCTGTAAAATTTATAGGGTAAACTATATAAGTTTACTATAATATTTTGTACTTTTCTTTTGGTGTCTTAAAAGTTTAAAGAAGCAAGGAACTTGCTCTCTGGTGAGTACCATTAGAAGCATTTACAATTTCTAAGAAAAGCTGAAAACATCACACCAAATAGGTTTTCTTTGCAGGCCTCAGTATAGAAAATGCACGTGCGCACGCGTGCACACACACACAGATATATTCATCTTCCCAAATTGAATTCTAGCTTCAGATAGATAGTTCGTATAAATAATTGAAATGGTAAATCTAAAATGCCCTGACAATCAGCCAAACTCAATTTGTCGCCAAGTATCTAACAACAGTGTTTGTGAAGCTGCTTCTAAAGTAGCAGAGGGTGAGGTCATAAGCATACTGTGAAATTTGAGATTTTTTCCTCTCCGGTAGACTTGTGATAGTTACTCTTCATAAATGCAAGTACTCCACATCTTGCCCTCTTTTCCTCACTCTCTGCTTATCCTTTTAGACTTAAGTCTTCTTGGAAATGTCCTGGATTTGAAGAAAGACTATCTGCATTGTTATTACCTTCCTCTATTGATTTGCTTCCAGGCTGTGGTCATGTCCTTGACCTCCCTGTGTCCAAGTCCTACTACCTAGGCCTCTGCCCACAGAGAGGCCAAACAGCAACCCCAGCCCCTCCTGGACCTCCTGACTTCTTGCACAGGAGCAAGCCCTGTGATGACGTACATGAGATTCTTTGCTATCCTTTTGTAGAAGGTGCTTCAATACAAAATATTAATACAATCTAACCTAGAGAAAATTGCTAAAATGACTCACATTATTTGGGACCAATTCAGTGGCTTGCTAAAAGACATTTAATTTCTTTGTTTCATTTCTGCACCTCACTATTGAGTTTTGGAAATACTACATTTCAGTGAAGGATTTCTTAAACTGTACTGACAACTCGTAAAGAAAAGAGACTTCCCAGTGTTCTCACTTCTTCCTGGAATGTAGCTGTAGTATTCTTCCCTAGTACTATTAGGTACCTGTGTACAGGAAGTAGACAGTGATTCAGGTTAATGTTTCATATTAAAGAAGGTATTTGTAAAATGTAACAAGATCAGTAGTTAACTTTTTTAAGCTCTGAAAAAATAAAGGTTATGTGTTAGACTTAAAATTACAGTGAAATCTGTCTTAATACCACTTTTGTGGCTAACGAAAGTTATGCATTTATGTAAAAATATTTACAGAATGCCCTCAACAAAGGATATTAAAGATAGGTTTCACTTTTAATTTTTAGAATTGTGACACTGCTGATGTCTGTTGTACAGTTATTAATTCTTCAGAAGTTCCCTAAGATGTCAAATAATCATTTTTGTTCCTTTCAGAGACAAGTAACACCTGCTCTGTGATTCACTAATACAGCAAACTCTAATTTTGTCATTAAATATTTGAACTCTGTGATGAAAGTTCATTTCTCTCAGTTATTTGGGAAATCTCTCAACCACCACCAGATAGGTAGGCAACGTCACACTTTTGTTGCTAATGGGAAGACCCTATGTGCCTCCAGGAGACCTAAGAATTAGGATTAGCATTCTGATAACATTTCTTCATGGACATTCTAATGGGAGAACTTGAAATGTAAAAAAGACTAAAGAGCTAACTAACCTTAATTTAGACAATGAGCTTCTATCCAGCAAAAGTTAAGGTTTTTTATTTTCTTTTCATGGGCAAAGCAGTTAAGCTTGATTTGTAGTTACCTTTCTGCTGATATTAGTGATGTGCTCAACTCAAGTACATATTACCGCATGTGCCCTCGTTCAGCAGACTATTTTCATGTCCTTTTAAATTGGAAAGAAGACTTGATCAAATTATGTCAATTTATTTTTATGGGAAAGCAAATGCAACTTATTGCATCGCCATTTGCTTTCAAGGGAAGTGGCTTTGGTGATGGCTGTAGCAGAACAACCCTCTGTAGGTTGGCATAGATACAGTGAAGCAGGCAGACTTTGAAATATTTCCTGGGAGGACTGCAGGTGGAAGGGAAAGGCTACCACCTCCACTTTCCAGAGAAAAAAGGATAGAGAGATGGTTTGCCTAGATGAGGACTTGGCCTTTAGTTAATTAGGTATTTAAAGGCATCATTCTTGTGAACTAATTATAAACCCACTGACTTGCAAAGGTGATCTTATCTTTTAGTATAATTTTTGTTAGCAATTATACCACAACCAACTCTCAAATTTTATGGGAGAATTAATATAAATATATATTTTTTAAATCAGTAATGCCTTTCCTTCTTGCTGTCAACGAGAACATGCTTAGAAAAAACTACAGTTGTCCCTTGAATAATGGGTTTGAACTGCCTAGGTTCACATGTATGTGGGGTTTTTTTTCAATAGATGCATACTACAGTACTACACAATCCATAGTTGGTTGAATCCAGATTCAACCAACCACACATATGGAGGACCAACTGTAAAGTTATAGGCGGATTTCTGATTATTTGGGGGGGGGGGGTGTGGCGGGGTGGCACCCCTGACCCTTTCATTGTTCAAAAGTCAACTGTATTGACTTATCAATCATCAAGTGCCTAAACAAGCAGATTGAGGGCAGGGTGAGATAGAGAGAAGAGGGAGGATAAAAAATACCAGAAATAGGGCTTCCCTGGTGGCACAGTGGTTGAGAATCCGCCTGCCAATGCAGGGGACACGGGTTCGAGCCCTGGTCTGGGAAGATCCCACATGCCGCGGAGCAACTAGGCCCATGAGTCACAACTACTGAGCCTGCGCGTCTGGAGCCTGTGCTCGGCAACAAGAGAGGCCGCGATAGAGGCCCGCGCACCGTGATGAAGAGTGGCCCCCGCTTGCCGCAACTGGAGAAAGCCGTCACACAGAAACGAAGACCCAACACAGCCAAAAATAAATAAATAAATAAATAAATAAATTTATTTAAAAAAAAAAAATACCAGAAATAAATTTCAAGCAAGTGCAAATGTTTCCATATTATTCCCTGATGATATCCATCCTGTGCCCCTCCTTTCCCTGGCGTGGGCAAACCTGGGTGGTAGCTGGACATATGCATGCACATCCACATATGCATACACACAGCTGGCATTAGAAAAGACACATGCACCCTAATGTTCATCGCAGCACTATTTACAGTAGCCAAGACATGGAAGCAACCTAAATGTCCATAGACAGAGGAATGGATAAAGAAGATATGGTACATATATATATATAATGGAATATTACTCAGCCATAAAAAGGAATGAAATAGTGCCATTTGCAGCAACATGGATGGACCTAGAGATGATCATACTAAGTCAGACAAATATCACATGATATCATATGTGGAATCTAATTTTAAAAAATGATACAAATGAACTTATTTACAAAACAGAAACAGACATACAGATATTGAAAACAAACTTATGGTTACCAAAGGGGAAGCATGGGGGTGGGGGAGGGATAAATCAGGAGTTTGGGATGAACATACACACACTACTACGCATAAGATAGATAACCAACAAGGACCTACTGTATAGCACAGGGAACTCTACTCAGTATTCTGTGATAACCTATATGAGAAAAGAATCTGAAAAAGAATGAATATATGTATATGTATAACTGAATCACTTTGCTGTACACCTGAAACTAACAAAACATTGTGAATCAACTATACTCCAATAAAATTTTTAAAAAGAGCTGAGCTGCACTCCTAGATTCACCTGAATTCTCTTAGTGACCCCTTATTGCCTATCTGGACATAGATTGGCAGGAGACAATAGTTCCAGGGGTCAGTGAAATTTGAAAGTGCCTCAGGTGGGCCATGATCAGAGCATGAGAAATACAAAGACTGAGACATGGAAGAAAAACACATCCCACCCACAAGGCAAGTCTTACTTTATTTCAGTAAATGTGAGTGTGCTAATGGCTGTCTTTCAACAAGATGATGCAAAAGATGGATTTCCTTTTGGTTTGCTTTTTGAAAATCCAGGAAGTACATACACATAAAATGATTCTGTAGAGCCAGTCTGATGCAAAATTGATCTCTACTTATACATCACCCCCTCTCCCCATTCTCCCCTCCACGCTCTTCGCCTTGCTTTCCGACATTTCTTAAATTCTGCTTTAAGCTAACCCCTCCTAAGGTGTTACCTGTATTACAGTGCTGGTTTATAGTGGCTTAGGGCAGTTTCTCCATCCAAGCTCTGTGTCACAGTTATTTGGGGAGGTTTTGGAAAATGTACACATTTTATTCCCAAATTTGCCTTCTTGTTGCCCCTAGTCATCTTGTCTTCTGCAAAGAAAATAAAATGGCTCCAGCAGGCCTGAACAGTGGGGCACCTGGCTTCTCCAGATGCTTACTAGATTTAAACCAGCAAATTAAAGCTGTCAAGGAAATTAACATAATGTGCCTTTAAGCTGGATGACTGCTATAGTGTAACCTTCTGCCTTGACCCCCATTATATTTTCTCCCTTGAGCCTCATCTGAAGCCTCAGGATTTCCTGAGTCGGATTTTCACTTCCCAACCCCCTCCCACCCCTAAAGTTTTCTGCCACATTTTCTTCTTTCTGCTGATGAGTCATGGTCCTGGGCATTGCAGGTCTTTGGGGGGCTGCTTCAGTGGCCTGTCTCACTGGGCACTGCAGGATGTAGGCTGGTTGGGCAAAGCCACCTTGTTTCCCTCAGTCCCACAGGAACCAGTGGACAGACCTAAGAGATTCTAAAATGACCACTGAGGTGCACTGTCACTGCGCTCACATTTTGTCTATTAGGCATTTTAAATGCTATTGATTCTCTCAGATAAGAGTGGAGCTGTTCCTACAGAACATACATTCTTCTCCTGTCTTTAAGTGCTCAACCCGTTCAAGGACTCCTGTTTCAGTGGGGTCTGGCCCCATCACATACTCATACCTAGATGTGTCAGAGGCTGGACAGGAATCGCCATTCCTACAAGTCCCAGGTTTCACTTACCAACATTGAATAGGAGCCTTTGTCCTATGACACTGTATCCCAATTGCTTTGCCACTCTGATTATTTGTCAGATGACATGGAAAGAAGGGAAATGAGCTCATGAATTCTCAGCTTTACCCTGACAGCTAAAACGTGGCTTGGATGATTCACAGCTTCTGAAGAAAACTCCTCTTATATGCTCTGACCATGTGCACCAAGTGCTCTGTGTAATTATAATACTACATACTTGGTGATTGAAACCTGAAGCTTTCTGTTAGTTTTTCGTAAAACCGATCCTTTCTTTTACTGCCCCAGGAAGGAAAATCTGGTTCCTACCATCAAACATACTTTTTTATTCACAGTACAGTGGCTTCCTTCAAGGAGTTTTGCTTTTTTTACACCTGGAATTACAGTGACCGATACTGGTGGACGCATGTACATTGGTCTGAAACTTTCCCATACTGAAATAGCCTCAGCATTTGGACAGAAACTGTGGGAATGAACAATGTGTGAACTGTGTCCCACCCCACACCCCCCGGGGACTAAAAATAAAACACACCTTTAACTGGAGTGGACATGGGCAGGACGCCCCCTTGTGGTGGTTTACTGGAGGCAGCATTGCCCTGTGGTCCTGCCCTGCTTTGAGTTCCAGCTCCAGTCTTACCAGGTGGGTGGTCTTGGGCAAGTTATTGACTCTGTGCCTGTTTTCTTAGCTTTGAAATAGGAGTGGCTATCTACTTTACAGGTTATCATAACGATTAAATGAAATAATGAATGTAAAGCCTTTAGCCCTGTGCCTGGCACATAAGGCTCCATGTACGTCAGCTCAGCTATGGGCTATTCTCTGTGATGGATCCAAAATAAAGTAGTAAACCTTGCAGGCTGATGATGCCTGCCAGACCATACTGCTGGCTAGAAGAATGGACGTGTTTTTCTTAAATCCATGTTGGTACAGGGCACATGGGTAGACATTCCAGGCCTCTTTGGCCATTTTTATGATCTATGGACATAGATCCCTTGACATTTCATATATTCCAGCCCAGGGATAAAGGAGAGGCTCTGGTCTAAAGGCGCCCAGGGGTAGCCATTTTCTGGAGGAACCTTCCAAAAAGACTAAATTCACAAGAAAGAGGACTGAGAGAATTTGTCTTTAGTGTCTGTGGCATCAACTACAGGAATAGAAATGAGTGGTTTTATGGTCTAGGAGATTATTTGATATGCACTTTGGGCAGCAATTCATACTCCTCTTTAAAAAGAAGTTCAAGGTTGGCCTACATATGTATAGCATTTCTTTTCTGGAAGCATCTTTAGACATTCAACTAAAAGAAGGAAAGAAGGCCCCAGAAAAACTATGATGGCAGCATACTGTTTTCCCATGGTTGTCATGGTGCTATTATTTATGATGTCCAAGTAAACCCAACATGATTTAGGAAATAAGTCATTTGTAAAGGACCATCCAGGCAAGAAGGATCAGGCTAGTTATAACAACGGATCTGCCCCACCCCAAATCCCAAACTCTACTTTTCTAAAAATTACACTATGCATTATTTTTTAACAAATTGCAAGCCATGCAAGTTTCTTTTTAAAAATCCTTTCTAGCAGAGAGCCTCCTGGCTTTGTCATTAGCTTTTTGTCCTCAGGCAAATTGCATAATTTTTTTGTGTCTGGTTTTTCATCTTCCAAAGGAAAAATAATCTACACCCTGCCTGCCTCAGAGTACCGGTGAGTAAACTAAGATGTGTGGAATGTGAAAGAGCTCTGGGAAGTACAAAGTGCTAAAGAAGTGTGGGTTACACACTAAAACCTTGATCTTCAACTGTTCCCACCCAGTGCCTAAGGGATTCCTTTATACACCACCCCCCTTTCTTCTACAGGTCCATCCTTGTCGTACTAGATGGTATCACTACCCCTCTCTTCCCTCTCTCTCAAGGAAAAAAATTCCCACAGACAGCTGGAGGCTACTTGCCATCTGGGAAGCAGAACAAAGGCAGGAGTAAGAGACAGTCCCAAACTGCTCAGGGAAGGGGACAACTGGGCTTAGAGACAACCCCAAGGGAAAAGATTCCGAGCATTCCAGGGGCTCAGGGAGAGAACTCCTGGGCAAGTCTCCTGGATGCAGCTCATCCCAGGACCACAGGTAACTCTCGAGAGTTCTGACATCCTAGTATATAAACTGCTCTCCACCCACGTGGGAAGACTGATTGAAAACAAAAAATTTCAGGAACTAGTCAGGGAGGATGGACATACCCCTCAGGACCAGGGGCTAGATGGAGGCACGTCCATGTCCTTACTGTGTCTGGGTGTCCTAAGGTAAGAGTGACATGAAGAGGGCCACAGAAGTGGCCGAAGTCTTAGGAATTCACTGAGTAAATGTGAAAGCAATGACAGTTATTCCAGAGAGACAGGATACTGATTAAAGGATGCGACCTGAGGACGTTCTTTCAGACACAGGAAAGACTAGACACTCTTCAGCTCCACTCGCTGGGAGCAGCATTATTATCCCGACGAGGGGAGACCGGGGCCATCAGCTCTGTTCTCCCCTTTGGGGGGTTTCACCTGGCCTCATTTTCCCTTTAGAAAAAGCAGGATAAAGGGCTAGAAGTGGACCTAACTGTCTCCTCCGGTGAGTCCCCACCCCTCTCTCCCTCTCTCTCTCTCTCTCTCTCTCTCTCTCTCTCTGTCTCTCACACACACACGGCTGTCCTCATGCATATGCCACTCACCAGCTATGTTAGATGAGAGAGCCTGAGGACCCCACATGGAGAACGGGAATGCGAACCACAGTCGATCCCCCTTCCCTGGGCTTCCTTCGGGCCCCTGTTTAGTTTTCCGCCTACTCAGTTTCTCCTCCCTGAGGTGGAATGAGGGTGGATGAGAGGCAAAAGGAGGCTGATGTTGCCGCTGGGGGGATAGCAGTTAACTCTACCAAATACCATCCTTACAAAAGTGTGAGTGACAGGAAGGGGCAATTAGGGGAAAGGACTGACTCTTCTTTCAGAAGCCATTCAAACCCATCCTTCTCTGTGACGAATGGTCCAAGAGTAGCCTTGCCTGTGGGCAGATGTCAGCTTCTAAGCCATAATTCCACAAGTAAACCCACACAAGACACTGGCCTAAAATTTCACTGTAGGCTTTTTATCTAAGAAAAGCAAGCCTTGAATATAGTGCTCAGGTCTGCTTAAGCCTTCAAGAGTTCTATCCCCCTGAATTCAGCCAGGACAGGAAATAAATCCCACCTCATTACTCACTGTACTTTCACTGGCCTGGCCATCTTTCACTTCTCCAAAAATGTGAGGTTCTTTTGCACCTGAAAATCTTCACATGCTGTCTCTGATGCCAAGAGTACTTCTTTCCCCAACTCTCCTCGTGGCCCTTCATTTCTCATCTATCAAGTCTTAAATGTCTCCTCAGAAAGACCTTCCCTGACCACCGCATCTAAAGGATATCCCTTGCCTTTTCCTCTCACAGTATCCCTTCTTTCCTTTCATAGACCTGATGGAGACGTGTATTTATACGTTTGTTTTCTTCTTTACTGTCTCGCCCAAATCCAGCTCGGAGAGGTCAGGAACCATGTCTATTTAGTTCACCAGGTTGCATCAGGACCTTGGATTTACCAGGCGCTTAGGACACTCTTATTACATAAATGAACCTGTCCTCCACTTAAAGCCCCCATGCAGGACCAGTAGGAGTTCACAGAAAAACAAAAATCCAAATAGCTAAACACGTGAAAAGATATTAGCCTCACTCATAGTTAGACGACACTTGGTAATCAAATACTATTGAACAAGACCACATTTTTGAAGGCAAATTGTCAACATTTATCAAGATTCTAATCACTTGAACCTGCCCCCCTAACTCAGCCACACCTCCAGGCTCGTGCTCTGCTGGTCTTCAACCACCAGCTTTTCTCGACCAGCCCACACTGTATCCACACTCAGATCACTGTTCCTTAGCTCACCCTCATTAAAGCAGCTGAATTACAGTAAGTTTCTCCAGCTCTGGAAGACAGAAAGCAGTTATCAGGGGTGAGTTAACTCCCCAAAACAAACAAATAAAATAAATACACTCTGTTTTTGTGTTCCTGTTTTATATTAGATATAGTCAGGTACTCCACTGCTCCCATTCACCTTCTGTGGCAATGCATTCTCCTTGACTCTAGTACTTTCCTATCCTTTAGGATTCTGAATATGGAAAGGAAAGAAGGAATAATGCTTTTCTAAGCATTAACTGTTGTATTGGGCAACCCTCTTATTCTTCTACACCAGTTATCAGTTAACTGTCTCTCAGTTCCAAATCCACACTTTTTTGCTCTACTCCGTGATGCTGGAGCTGGACTCTGTGAACATTGCACCTGCTGCTTTTGGACCCCTGAGCAATTAACTACTTTTAACTAATTAGTGATTACTTATGTTAAATTCTGCCTGTTCCAATAACTGGCATGGTTTCTTTTTCCTGCCTGATATAACATCTCAGTAAATTCTCAGGTAACTGGGCACAGCATCTGTTCCAGCCTGTAATCACTCTCCCCAAGTCTCTTTCGGCAAATCCCTTACTTCTGGCAAATGATCTAATTTCCTACTTTGCTAAGATCAAGACTATCCTATTGAAAATAATTTCACTCCTCCCACCTCCTTATCTAAGTTCTGTTGCATCTCCTGCACTCCCAACTTTAGTACTCCTATACCTATTTAATGAGTACCCCTCTTCTGGAGCCCTTGATCCCCACTTCCTTCTGCTTCGTCAAAGACCTTACTCCATCAACAATAACCTCATTTTCTTGTATCTCTAGTCTTTCCTCCCTCACTTTTCCTTCTCTTAAAGGACAAATGTCTGCCTCCTCTATTGTGAAATCTGTTCAAAACTTTTTCTTGCCCTTGCTACCCATTAAGATACCACCTTCTCGCTACTCCTGCACAACAGATTTCGTGAGTGAATGGTCTCGACTCACCAGGCCTTAAAAGTCTGGTTTCTTTCCCCATCATCCTGCTGGCACTGCTCTCTCAGGGACAACCCAGTCCAAAACTCGATGAGCAGTTCTCTGCAGTCGCACTGAAGTCATCCACTTTCTAGCTTTCTGACTTGCCTTCTTCCCACCCCCAACGGCATACTTTTCCAAAAATTCTGTACTTCCCCTCTCCTCTTTTTACACACCTTTTCCCAAGTCAGTGAATTCATTCCACAAGATAATTCTTTTTACTTGTAGGCAATTCTACTACTCTAGCCTTAACCTTTCTCCTGAACTCCAGAACTGAATTTCTGGCTTCCTGCTGGAAATTTCCACATAGCTCAACAGGTCCAAATCTGAATTCATCTTGTCTCCTCACAAGCCTGTCTTCCTTCTCTTAACATCCTACTTAGGCTGAAAAACTTGCTCTCCTTGATTTTCCTTCCCTTTCCCTTTCATTTTCTCAGTCATAAACTAGGAATAATAATAGTGCTCATCTCATGGGGATAAAGTTTTGTTGTAAAACCATTAAGAGAGTTAATATTTTTTATTACTATGATCGCTTCAGTTAGTGGAAATCTGGCCATCATATTTCTTATACACCACCTTTCCTGCATGACTTTTTCCATCTCTGTCTCTAACCTAGCTCTGACGCTCACTAATGTTGACCTGAACTACTCCAATTGGTCAACATTTATCAACAGTCTGCTGTATGCAATGTGTTTTGCATAATAAGGTAATTCATACTCAGTCTCAAAGAGTTCTACTTTTTCCTCCAGTGGGAAAGGCAAACACACAAATTGAATACAACCCAAAATGAACTGAGGGCTGCAACAGAGATTGGGGATTGCAGTAGCATTTCCCTTCCTCCCCAATCCAAACCTGCCTGAAAGTACTGTCAGATTCATCTTCAGAAACTGATCAGTTACATCAGAGCTCACATATTCTTATGCCAACAGAGGACAAACAGGGAATAAAATGGAATGAAATAGATTTGTAGAAGGAAGTAAAAAGTGGTATGGACTGTGGCTAACTGAACGTGGTGAGTGTATGCCCTAAAAGGCATGCTGGTACTCAGTTTCAGTCACTGTGGTTATAGGGAAGCAGGCGAGTCCTGCTAAATCCTCCAACTTTTTAAAAGAGAAACCAGAGTAGACATTTTTATGTGAACCATATCATTTGAGCCAAACATAACACGCCAGTAGGTAATATCTGGCTCTTAGGCTACCAATTTGGGAGCCTTCATTTATGTCACTTTTCTACTCAAAAACGTTTAGAACATCCTCATTACCTGCAAAATTAAATCTGAATTCCTCAGTCTGACATGCAAGGTTCTATGTGATCTAACCCCAGCCACCTTCCCAACCTACTCCTCACTTTCACATATGATAGTGCAATCCTAATTCTACTACAGGAGGCCACTGCTTCTCTCACCTCCTGGGCTTTGGTCACAATGTGTGCTGGCCCAGGATGCCATCCCCATTCAAATATTGTCTATTAATGAAAACACAATAACCCAAAACCTATGGGATCAGCAAAAGCAGTTCTAAGAGGGAAGTTTATAGCTATACAGTCTACCTTAAGAAACAAGAAACATCTCAAATAAACAACCTAACCTTACAACTAAAGCAATTAGAGAAAGAAGAACAAAAAAACGCCAAAGTTAGCAGAAGGAAAGAAATCACAAAGATCAGGTCAGAAATAAATGAAAAAGAAAAGAAGGAAACGATAGCAAAGATCAATAAAACTAAAAGCTGGTTCTTTGAGAAGATAAACAAAATTGATAAACCATTAGCCAGAATCATCAAGAAAAAAAGGAGAACACTCAAATCAATAGAATTAGAAATGAAAAAGAAGAAATAACAACTGACACTGCAGAAATACAAATGATCATGAGAGATTACTACAAGCAACTATATGCCAATAAAATGGACAACCTGGAAGAAATGGACAAATTCTTAAAAATGCACAACCTTCCGAGACTGAACCAGGAAGAAATAGAAAATATGAACAGACCAATCACAAGCAGTGAAATTGAAACTGTGATTAAAAATCTTCCAACAAATAAAAGCCCAGGACCAGATGGCTTCACAGGTGAATTCTATCAAACATTTAGAGAAGAGCTAACACCTATCCTTCTCAAACTCTTCCAAAATACAGCAGAGGGAAGAACACTCCTAAACTCATTCTACAAGGCCACCATCACTCTAATACCAAACCAGACAAAGATGTCACAAAGAAACAAAACTACAGACCAATATCACTGATGAACACAGATGCAAAAATCCCCAACAAAATACTAGCAAACAGAATCCAACAGCACATTAAAAGGATCATACACCATGATCAAGTGGGGTTTATCCCAGGAATGCAAGGATTCTTCAATATATGCAAATCAATCAACGTGATACACCATATTAACAAATTGAAGGAGAAAAACCATATGATCATCTCAATAGAGGCAGAGAAAGCTTTCAACAAAATTCAACAGCCATTTATGATAAAAACCCTCCAGAAAGTAGGCATAGAGGGAACTTTCCTCAACATAATAAAGGCCATATATGACAAACCCACAGCAAACATCGTCCTCAATGGTGAAAAACTGAAACCATTTCCACTCAGATCAGGAATAAGACAAGGTTGCCCACTCTCACCACTATTATTCAACATAGTTTTGGAAGTTTGAGCCAAAGCAATCAGAGAAGAAAAAGAAATAAAAGGAATACAAATTGGAAAAGAAGAAGTAAAACTGTCACTGTTTGCAGATGACATGATACTATACACAGAGAATCCTAAAGATGCTACCAGAAAACTCCTAGAGCTAATCAATGAATTCGGTAAAGTTGCAGGATACAAAATTAATGCACAGAAATCTCTTGCATTCCTATACACTAATGATGACAAATCTGAAAGTGAAATTAAGAAAACACTCCCATTTACCACTGCAACAAAAAGAATAAAATACCTAGGAATAAACCTACCTAAGGAGACAAAAGACCTGTATGCAGAAAATTATAAGACACTGATGAAAGAAATTAAAGATGATGCCAACAGATGGAGACATATACCACGTTCTTGGATTGGAAGAATCAACATTGTGAAAATGACTCCACTACCCAAAGCAATCTACAGATTCAATGCAATCCCTATCAAACTACCACTGGCATTTTTCACAGAACTAAACAAAAAATTTCACAATTTGTATAGAAACACAAAAGACTCCGAATAGCCAAAGCAATCCTGAGAAAGAAAAACGGAGCTGGAGGAATCAGACTCCCTGACTTCAGACTATACTACAAAGCTACAGTCATCAAGACAGTATGGTACTGGCACAAAAACAGAAATATAGATCAATGGAACAGGATAGAAAGCCCAGAGACAAACCCACGCACATATCATCACCCTATCTTTGATAAAGGAGGCAAGCATATACAGTGGAGAAAAGACAGCCTCTTCAATAAGTGGTGCTGGGAAAACTGGACAGCTACATGTAAAAGAATGAAATTAGAAGACTCCCTAACACCATACACAAAAATAAACTCAAAATGGATTAAAGACCTAAATGTAAGGCCAGACACCATCAAACTCTTAGAGGAAAACACAGGCAGAACACTCTATGACATAAATCACAGCAAGATCCTTTTTGACCCACCTCCTAGAGAAATGGAAATAAAAACAAAAATAAACAAATGGGACCTAATGAAACTTAAAAGCTTTTGCACAGCAAAGGAAACCATAAACAAGACAAAAAGACAACCCTCAGAATGGGAGAAAATATTTGCAAATGAAGCAACTGACAAAGGATTAATCTCCAAAACATACAAGCAACTCACGTAGCTCAATATCAAAAAAACAAACAACCCAATCCAAAAATGGGCAGAAGGCATAAATAGACATTTCTCCAAAGAAGATATACAGATTGCCAACAAACACATGAAAGAATGCTCAACATCATTAATCATTAGAGAAATGCAAATCAAAACTACAATGAGATATCATCTCACACCAGTCAGAATGGCCATCATCAAAAAATCTACAAACAATAAATGCTGGAGAGGGTGTGGAGAAAAGGGAACCCTCTTGCACTGTTGGTGGGAATGTAAATTGATACAGCCACTACGGAAAACAGTATGGAGGTTCCTTAAAAAACTAAAAATAGAACTACCATACGACCCAGCAATCCCACTACTGGGCATATACCCTGAGAAAACCATAATTCAAAAAGAGTCATAGGGGGCTTCCCTGGTGGCGCAGTGGTTGGGAATCTGCCTGCCAATGCAGGGGACACGGGTTCGAGCCCTGGTCTGGGAAGATCCCACATGCCGCGGAGCAACTGGGCCCATGAGCCACAACTACTGAGCCTGCGTGTCTGGAGCCTGTGCTCCACAACAAGAGAGGCCGCGACAGTGAGAGGCCCGCGCACCGCAATGAAGAGTGGCCCCCGCTCGCCACAACTAGAGAAGGCCCTCGCACAGAAACGAAGACCCAACACAGCCAAAAATAAATAAATAAATAAATAAATAAATAAATAAATAAATAAAGAGTCATGTACCAAAATGTTCATTGCAGCTCTATTTACAATAGCCAGGACATGGAAGCAACCTAAGTGTCCATCAACAGATGAATGGATAAAGAAGATGTGGCACATATATACAATGGAATATTACTCAGCCATAAAAAGGAATGAAACTGAGTTATTTGTAGTGAGGTGGATGGACCTAGAGACTGTCATACAGAGTGAAGTAAGTCAGAAAGAGAAAAACAAATACTGTATGCTAACACATATAAATGGAATCTAAAAAAAGAAAAAAAAAAAAAAGGTCATGAGAACCTAGGGGCAAGATGGGAATAAAGATGCAGACCTACTAGAGAATGAACTTGAGGATACAGGGAGGGGGAAGGGTAAGCTGGGACAAAGTGAGAGTGTCATGGACATATATACACTACCAAACGTAAAATAGATAGCTAGTGGGAAGCAGCACATAGCACAGGGAGATCAGTTCGGTGCTTTGTGACCACCTAGAGGGGAGGGATAGGGAGGGTGGGAGGGAGGGAGATGCAAGGGGGAAGAGATATGGGGACATATGTATATGTATAACTGATTCACTTTGTTATAAAGCAGAAACTAACACACCATTGTAAAGCAATTATACTCTAATAAAGATGTTAAAAAAAAAAAACAACAAATACTGTCTATTATTCAGGGTTTCAGTCAACATCTTTTCTTCCCCAAAATTTCCCGATTTTTTTGCCAAGCTGACGTAACTACCTCTTCTTATACACTGCCATTGCTTTTCCTGATACTCTGGCACATTTTGCTGTAATTTATAGATGTGATTTGCTCTCATTGCTAAACAGCCATCTCCCAGAGAACTGAGACTGAATTTCAATTATGTCTGCATATCTAAGAGCACACATTAGTAAATAACATATGTGTGTTCATGTATTACATGAAGACATTGTCTCAGTCAGCTCAGGCTGCTGTAACAAAACACTACAGACTGGGTGGCTTAAACAACGTATCTCACAGTTCTGGAGGCTGGGAAGTTTAAAATCAAGGTGTCAGGCAGATTTGGCTCTTGGTGAAGACACTGCCCGGCTTGTAGAAGGCTGCCTCTTCACCGTTTCCTCCCATGGCAGAGAGAGAGCTCTCATGTTTCTTCCTCTCTTTATAAGGGCATTAATTCCATCATGAGCACCTCACCCTCATTAGCTAATCTAACGCTGATTATGACCCCAAAGCCCCACCTGCAAATACTATCACACTGGGTATTTGGGCTTCAACATACGAATTTAGGGGTATACAACATTCAGTTCATAGCATACATGAATGACAAATGTTACTGTAATGCTTTACCATGCCTCTACCCTCAAAAAAGACCAACCTAAAGTATTTTTCTCTTTCTTTAACATTTTTTTACTGCTTCCATTTATATATTAATTTTTGGATTTTTTTTTAACCTAAACTCTGAGAACTGTGTATGTGTCTGTGTGGGCATGTGTGGTGTGCATGTGTGGTATGTACACATATGCACTGAACAAGTCACTTTGCTAAAACTTAGTTTCTTCACTTGTAATATTAGAAAATACTACTCATTTCATAGGGGTGTTGTCAGGATTAAATGAGATAACTACATGTATGGCAATGTGCATACTGTAGGCATTCAATGCATGTTAACTCTACTGTGGTAGTGGCTGTATGTATGTTTGGCTATGAGAAAGCTGAGGTCTTCCTTTTCACAAATAATAAATCTAAAATACTTTTGAAACTACAGACCAGAATTCCCTGGTGGTCTGGTGGTTAGGATTCCGCACTTCCACTGGAGGGGGCACGGGTTCAATCCATGGTCAAGGAACTAAGATCCTACATGCTGCGTGGCGTGGCCAAAAAAAAAAAAAAAAAAAAAGAAAAAGAAAAATTACAGGCACCTGTGAGCTGTGCCAATACATGTTGTACAAAGACCTAACTGGTTGTGTAGAAGAGGATGAGAGCATAACATCTCTGGAACAGAAGGCAAGGGTGAGAGCTTAAGACAGAGGTGACAGGGGCTTCCCTGGTGGCGCAGTGGTTGGGAATCTGCCTGCCAATGCAGGGGACACGGGTTCGAGCCCTGGTCTGGGAAGATCCCACATGCCGCGGAGCGGCTAGGCCCGTGAGCCACAACTACTGAGCCTGCGCGTCTGGAGCCTGTGCTCCGCAACAAGAGAGGCCGCGACAGTGAGAGGCCCGCGCACCGCGATGAAGAGTGGCCCCCGCTTGCCACAACTAGAGAAAGCCTTTGCACAGAAACGAAGACCCAACACAGCCAAAATAAATAAATAAATAAAATTAATTAATTAAAGAACACGACATTGCATAGGCTCCTTTAAAAAAAAAAAATGACAGAGGTGACATCAACAGGTGACCAATGAAACTGTGTGTGGTAGTGGGTGGGGGAAGTGTGGTAGATATTTTTACTCTGAAATACAGATGCCAGCAGCACAGCTGGTGCTTCCTGTCAAGTCAGGTGGAGCTGGGAATGAGAGTGGGGCAGAGAATGGGAGGAACAGACCTGTTCCTTCCTAAGGAGGCTTAGGCCTGGGGAGAGCGTGCTGATGATGAACTCACATTCCAGATATCTCTACTGTTTTCTGAAGGTTTCCTCTTAGACCCTTCTTAGAAGAAGCATGTATGCAGACCATGAATGTAGATACACCAAGGTATGCAAACCAAGAGCCAGAAGAGACCTTGAGAGTATGTGCTCAGTGCCAGCAGGTGAATTCCTAAGCCACCTGAGGAAGAATTTCTCTTCTTTTCTTTGATCAACTTGATAGTACTTCTGTAGCCTACCACACACCAGAGTTCTTCATTCCCCCTGAATACCTTGTAAGGAACGTATTTCCTCTATTCAGACAAACTGGAAAAAACCTATGAGAACATTAATGATGGCTGTGACCTTTCAGTAACAAAGTGCCTGACCAAACAACCTTAAAGTCTGGTTTGAGAGGGCCCTTGTAGGCTGAATAAATGGCCTCCTAAAAGTGTCCATGTCCCAATCCCTAGAACCTATGAGTAAAAGGTGATTTTTACAGAAGTGATTAAGGATTCTGAGATGGACAGATTATCCAGGTGACCCCAATGTAGTCATAAGGGTTTGTATAAGAAAGAGGCAGGTGGGTTAGAATCAGAAAAAAAGCAATGTGATGAGAGAGAGAGAGAGAGAGAGAGAGAGAGAGAGAGACAGAGAGAGAGACAGAGAGAGAGAATGGAAGATGGTAAACCACTGGCTTTGAAGATGGAGGAAGGGGCACAAAACACAGAATGCAGATGGCCTCTAGAAGCTAGAAAAGGGAAGGAAACAGATTGTGCCCTGAGCTTCCAGAAGGAACACAGCCTTGCCAACACCTTGATCTGAGGACTTCTGACCTCCAGAAGTGTAAAATAATAAATTCATATTGGTTCAAGCCAATTTCTTACAGAAGCAAAGGGACACTGATATAGTACTTAACCCCAAGGGGAGGTAAGTGAGCTCTCAGGAGGGATCGCCCACAAGGTGGAGGCAGGGGTAGGGTTTCCCTCTGAAACCACAGAGAGCCAACCTCAGACCCCAACCTCAAGCACAGATCCATATGAAAAGAAATAAAAATTTAAAGCAGAATATACTAAGTGCCAAATGGATGACAAGTTCAGCTAGGGCTTTAGGCATTTAAAGGAGGTAATGAATGAATGCTTCTATTCAGCCTTTCCATGACAGGCAGGAGGTTGTGTGCCCAGGTTTTTCCAGGACAGTCCAAATTTATAACTGTCATCCTAGTGTAATCATGAGTAGGGACTACTTTCATTCTCAAAAGTGTCTGGCATCATGATAAACCACATTGGCATTCTAATGACAGAGCACTAGACAGGAAGCCACTGGACACTCCATACCCTGTTAGGAATAGCTTTGAACTTGAATCTCAATGCATAATTAAAAAATGATACCCAAGTTATCACACCACTGAAATCTTAGAAAAAACTTTTGGTTGACAGTGAGTAAAACAGACATTTCAACAATACTTGACATACAGTACTCAGATTCTCTTCCTGGCAAAGTTAAAGTGAGGAAACTTAATTTACATTGTCTAATGAGATACAGTGATTTTAATGTATGACACCTCCTGCAGCTGAGAAGGATTTTTGTTTTGTTTTGTTTTGTTTTGCTTTGAAGCATTACAATAAGCAGGATGGTGGTAGTGGGTAGAGCGTTGGGGAAAGGAAGAACAGGAAGAGTTGGAGAGGGAGATTATAAGACTATAAGCAACACTGAAGAGAAAAGACAGCGAGTTCTAGGTTTCTTGCCATATTTACCTGTCCTAAAGAGCAATCATTGGATCTTACATTTGAACTTGATTCTCAAGGTGCTATCCTTCCAAAGACATTTCCTGCTCCAGCTGGGAGGATAGACAGTGGGGAGGATAGACTCAACTCTGAGTCTGTGCCAGGAGGGTGCTTTGGAGTGCGGAGGTGAGAGCTATGTGTGGGGCTTCAAATCCACATGTCACATCAGACCAGGCACGGGTCGAATCATGTCACTCAAATTGGTCCATAAAGGGATGAAAATTAAAATGCTGATAAACGAGCATATTTATCGAACTATGGAAAGCTATTTACTGTGCTCAAGTTCACGCCTACCTTTGGGGGATTTTGAAGAGACTCCATGTCTTCTAGCCAACTTATTAGCCACAATTAATGCAGTATCTAATGCTGCATGTCTTTTGGGGGCACCTCGTCTCTGTGTTCTTGAATTCCTCTTTGTATCCCTCCTCCCCTGGGATAATACCACCTAGGATTCCAGGGCTGACCTCTGGTTGAATTTGCAGAGGTTTTTGTCTAGTCTCCTTTGCACACTCTCCCTCAACACTCCCTTCTCTTCACTCCAGGCCTCCTGGAGGCAACAGTAAGTTTTCTCCCAAGATATTTGTGTAGTTTTGTGAGAGGAAGAGAAAAAAAAGAGAGAGGAGGAGAAAGGGGTGAGGAGGAGAAGTGGGGATGGGGGGAGGGGAGTGAGGAGGAGCGGGGAGGAAGGAATACAGGAAATATTCCATATTTCAGGGTAGAGTGGCTGGGGAGAGGGGAAAAGACCACTAAAAGTTCCTGGTCAGTCACAGGTCCTGTGTTCCCTCCATGTTTTAATGTCTCAGTCAGGCTGAAAACGTGTCTGTGGGAAGTCGTAACACCTACCAAACCCTCGACAGCCGCTATTCTTCACAGAGGCTGTGAACAATGGCCTGGCTGCCAATGTCTGACTGAAATAATAGCTGTACCTACAGGATCATTTGGAAGACAGATGCTGGAGGCAATCCCCATTCATCTGCCAGCAGCCATTTCATAAATTCTCACTGTCCTGTCAGGCCCAGGAGGGGAAGGCACAATGCAGCCTTGCTAATTATCCAAGCTCATTAGATAATTGTTTTAAAGACAGAACTTCTGTCCCACCCCTCTCCTGCTCCTCCACCCAATCACCCCCCACCCCCGTGCCAACCCTACTCCAAGGTGCTTTTGAGAATACCTTTGGCACCCTTAGAAAAAGCAGGTCTCTAAAGCGTAAAAGCCTCCATTTTTGCTAGGTGGGGGTTATATTTTCATTTTTTCACTCTGCCCTCCGTCCCAGTAAGTCTTGCAGCTCCAAAATTAGGTCGTTCGCCTTCCCTACTATTTGCTGCTTCCATGATCTGGCCCATCAGTATTCCATATTTCAAAGTCTGGATGACTTTTCCTATTCTGAGTTGCCATTCTCTACTTAAAGTACCAGACACATCTGTTATCATTTTTCTAGCATGCATTAAGCCAAGACTTAACTCAAGGTAATGTTTATGGATTTAGAGAGCTCCATATCATTCCAGCACATCTTAGATCCTTAGTTGTCATTCAGAAGCAATTTTTGAGAATCTACTAAGTGGATGTGAACAGGAATGAGGGTGGGGAGAAGCAGGGAAGCCCAACAAGTGAGGGCGGCTTATTAAGCTTTGACCTGTGCAGTGACACGGACCCCACACTGGCTTCAGTACTCTGCAGTCACCATCTTGAAATTCTTAATCATCTTGAACAAGAGCACCACATTTTCATTTTTGCACTGGCCCTACCAATTGGCAGCTTGTTCTGCTACAATTGTTGGAAAAGGGGAGCATTCGGCAAGGGCTCAGGAAGAACTACCTCCTGGGCCAAAGTTGAGAGGCCGGAAGCTCCAGACAGAGCAGAGATTAACCAGTGGAGGAGAGGCAATGATCAGTACATGTGGCAAGGGAGACATAAATGGCATATATTATTAGTGTCTATTTGAGCACTACCCCAGGTATGGCCTACTTTCAGGGTGCTGACAAAATCAAATGTGCAAGCCTGAAGACTGGAGATAGATCCCAGATCACTGTAAATTCAGCAAACTAACAGCACCCCCTGTGATTCTTCCTGGGAAACAATTAGCTGGCTTCAACCACCACATTACCAATTTCACTATGTACCAGACCTCAGCAGAAGATGTGTTACGTGGATTTGTGAGAAATAAGGCCAGAATGTAACTTGGAGACTGTAAAGGGAAGGCTTTGAATGCCAGACTGAGGAATACGGGAAAACCCTTGAAAAATTTGGTCAGGAGGGTGACTGCTGGAGCTCTGGTTGCCCCAAGAAAAGAAATATTCTTTCTAGATCCATTGGGCCATCTGTTCATAAGGCTTATATAACAAATAACTCTCCACCACCTTCCCCTTGTGGCACATTTCCCTCCCACTACTCTCTTTCCCTATACTGCTTCTGCCACCACAAACACACAGCAGAAAAAGTGTAGCTGTTGTCTCCAATTCTGGCCCCACTGCTGCCTTGACCCACCTCAGACTCAAGTCACTGATCATGCCTTCAGTGCATTGCACTGCATATACCTGACCTCTCCCAAATTGCTTAGGTGAGCAATCCCACCCATGACCCTGTCTATGGTAGGCAGAATTCTAAGAATGACCCAATGACCCTTGGCCTGGTATAATCTCTCCACCAAGAGTGTGAGTAGAACCCGTGAATATGATGAGATACCATTCCCCTGATTATGCTATGTCATATGAGAAAAGGGATCCTGCAGATGTGATTAAGGTTACTAATCAGAAAGAGTGGGCCTAATCTAGCCACATGAGCCCTTTGAAAGCAGAGTTTTCTCCAGCTGGTAGCAGAAGGGCAAGTCAGAGATGGAAGCATGAGAACCCCTAGATGCCCCGATGGGCTTTGAAGATGGAGGGGCCATGTGAGAAGGAATGTGGGTGGCCTCTTGGAGCAGAGTGACCCCCAGCTGATAGCCAGCAAGGACGTGGAGACCTCAGGCCTAAAGCTGCAAAGGCACTGAATTCTGCTGACAACCTGAATGGCTTAGAAGATTCTTGCCCAGAGCCTCCTGGTAAGAGCCTAGTCTGGCCAATGTCTTGATTTTGGCCTGTGGCAACCCTGAGCATAGAACCCAACAAGTTGGCTGAACTTCTGACCTACAGAACTGTGTGTAGTTTTACATACAGAAATGTAAATGTATGGTAATTTGCTAAATGTATGGTAATTTGTTGTGTAACAACAGCAAAGTAATCCACTACTTTAGCCCCTTCCCAGCACTCTCCTATTTGGCGGCTCAAGTCCTGCCACTTTAACACTTAGAGACAGGGTCATAATAAGTGAGCTTCAGGAGCTGCATGTGAAGGGACAATAAATTGAAAATGAGAGATGAGAGTCGAGTCAACCAGTTGGGACATTATTGCAAATGACCAGCACGAAGAAATAAGGTCCTAAATTTCGTGGCATTAGTTATGGATAAGAGCAATAGATTTGAGAGTCCTTATGAAAGAAAAACTGTCTAGATGTAGCAACTGACTGGATGGGAGAGAGAGAGATGGCTATTATGTTGGCTTCTGGAATGAGCTGACGAGAACACTGGTCCCCTGTGATGGCATGTCCATTAAACTTAATGGAAATAAAATGTGTGTTCAGCTCCTAAAGATGACTCTTTTCCTATGATAAGAAGGTACCATGTTAGTTAAATTTGTTGGTGGCAAGTAACAGCACTAATTCGATTCAAACCAGTTTAGGAGGGAAAACGAGGAGGATGCTTCATGTTGAGATGCAGGTGTTTCACAGACCCTAGAGACAGGAAAGCAGCAGAGCCTCTGAGAGGACTGCACTGCAATATGAAAGCCCCTGGGACCAGAAAGCGTGGTCCCTCCATCTCCCGTCGCTTCTTCCGCCAACGACCATCCTGTGTGCCAGTCAGCCCACTCGGCAGATGGAAGATGGCCACAGCACAGCTCTAGGGTTGAAGGGGAGCCAAGGCCAGACTGGAATTGCTAAACCCAGTTCCCAATCTTCAGGGAAAAGGGTCAGGTTTGTTAACATGGTTGCCTCACCTCCCACCCCACCACCACACTGCTGCTCTCAGGAAAGTGGGAGAAGAGTTGGCTCTTGAGCATGGCAGACACTCTCAAAGTTGTTGACACAAAAAGCAGAAGTCATTTTTCAAATCTTAATTTCCACAGACACAAGAATGTACTCTCCTTTCTATGAGGGAAATGTAGCATCATGCCTCAAGCAGCTGGATTCTAATCCTGATGCTCCCTCTAACCAGTGGTGTGAGTGACACCGAGGAACTTCTCTAGGTCTCGATACCACTAGCTATAAAACAAGGAACTGCGTCCAGGTGTCATGGAGGGCTCCAGCTTTAACACCTGTGATTCTAAGCCCTTGTGAGAGGAAACGATGCTGCATTGATCCAGTCCTCTTGTTTAACTTTCCTCTGCCTTCCTAAAGATCAGAAATAAAGCCTCTCAGTATTAATCCTCTCATCGGCTTACAACAGGAAGAAAGCCAGCCAAGGAAAATATATAGTTTGTATTCTGAGAGAGCTGGACCATCTGAAAATCGACTCACCCTGAGCCTGGCGTTAATTGGCTTTAAGTCTCTGCCTGGACAGGAGCAGTGGTTCTGTGCTCCTTGACAAAAGTGTGTCTCTGAGGTCCACCGGGCGGCCGCAGCTGCCAACATCCTGACTATTTCTTGCAGTTTTCTTTAGATCCATAGAAGGTCAGAACTTCAGGGGCTTTAGTCTAATGCCTTCATTTTCTATATGACAAAACAGAGACTGAGAGAAGAGAAGGGACTTGCCCAGGGCCATATGGATAGTAGGGGACAAAATGGGGAGTAGAGCCAAGTGGCCGGACTCATGTTTTTGCACTGCCCCCTCTTCTGTGAACAGAGTAAGTGATGTGATCAACACTAGAGCCTCAGGGATGAATCAGCATCCTTCACTGATGGTACCTGTTATTTATGGGTTCAGTTGTGACTCTCCCCAACCAAAATTCATATTTTCAAGTCCTAACCCCCAATATATCAGAATGTGACCTTATTTGGAGACAGGGTCTTTACAGAGGTAATCAAGTTAAAATGAGACCATTAGAGTACACCTTAATCCAATATGACTGTGTCCTTACAAAAAGTGGACATTTGGACACAGAGACACACATAGGGAGAAGCTGATGTGAAGAGACACAGGGAGAAGATGGCCTTCCATTGTTTTAATTTCCAAATGATTGCTTCCCCCTCCCCATCTTTGTCTAAAAAACATGCAGATATGTATTCATGATTTCATTACTAAAAACATTTGCTTAATATTTGAATAGAAAGATAAATATACACCAACCTATTAATGTTCTCTCCATATTTCACAGTACCAAATAAGACAACTCCAACAAAAGCATAACACAGCAGCAACAGGAACATTCCCCTCCCCCCCCCGCCCAAAAAAAAGAAGATGGCCTTCCACAAGCCAATGAGAGAGACCTGGAACAGATCCTTCCCTCACAGCCCTCAGAAGGAACCAACCTAGTAGACACCTTGACTCCTGGCCTCCAGAACACTGAAACAATAAATTCGTGTTGTTTAAGCCACCAGATGCTTTTGTTACAGTGGCCCTAGCACCAAAATTGTCTGTTAAACTCTCTTCATTTCAGGGCAACTTCTTTCACTAGGATTGAACATTGAAAGCAGTGCAAGCAACAGTGGATACAAGGAATTGTTCTCCCTCACTGTCTTCCTTAACCTCCTTCCTGATCTCTTTACCCTTTCTCTCATCCACTACCCCCAAAAAGCCAAAAGATCCTAGCTTTCTTCAAGTGGCCCAATAGTCTCATAATCATCCCGCTATAACCTGAGCAACTGCCCATGCTATCATTCCTTTTTTTTTTTTTTTTTTTTTTCAGTTTTATTTATTTATTTATTTTTGGCTGCATTGGGTCTTCATTGCTGCATGCGGGCTTTCTCTAGTTGCGGTGTGCAGACTTCTCATTGCGGTGGCTTCTCTTGTTGTGGAGTACAGGCTCTAGGAGCGCAGGTTTCAGTAGTTGTGGCACGTGGGCTCAGTAGTTGTGGCTCATGGGCTCTAGAGCACAGGCTCAGTAGTTGTGGCACACAGGCTTAGTTGCTCAGCTGCATGTGGGATCTTCCCGGACCAGGGCTCAAACCCATGTCCCCTGCATTGGCAGGCAGACTCTTAACCACTGTGCCACCAGGGAAGCCCCCATTCCTTCTTTTAAGCTACAGCCAGAAGCACAAATCAGTTTGAAAAGAGAAAAATGATAAAAAATTTATTTTTGGGGCTTCCCTGGTGGCGCAGTGGTTGAGAATCTGCCTACTAATGCAGGGGACACGGGTTCGAGCCCTGGTCCGGGAAGATCCCACATGCCGCGGAGCAACTAGGCCCGTGAGCCACAATTACTGAGCCTGCGCATGTGGAGCCTGTGCTCCACAACAAGAGAGGCCGCGATAGTGAGAGGCCCGCGCACTGCGATGAAGAGTGGCCCCCACTTGCCGCAACTAGAGAAAGCCCTCGCACAGAAACGAAGACCCAATACAGCCATAAATAAATAAATAAATAAACCCAAAGTGTAAAAAAAAAAAAAAAAAAGCTAAACTTTAAAAAAAAAAATTTTATTTTTGAAAAAGTACACTGTGACTGTCTCCTATCACATACATGATTATTTCAACTGTTCCCTGTGATGGTTGGCTGTACTCTTTCCATAGCAAAGCCGCGTATTTGGAGCCAACATAATATCTCACCCATACTGGTCACTGAGGTGCAGCACCCAAACCCTGAACAAGGAAAAAGTATGTGGGAGAACTTAAGAACATTTTAAGGTAAAGAGAAGCTAGTTCCTGGCAATGTAACCTTCTCAATATTTTGGGTCTTTCAAAATTGTGTTCTATGTACATCGTACATCCACTGCTTCTTCTTCTCCACGTGAAATCATGAGTGTAGACTCATCAGCCATGGATCTACTGTCACTAAATTGGAATTTATAGGAAACTTCTGGTGGCTGTAAACAATTCCCCCAATACCAGACCACCCTAGCATAACAAGAATTCCAGAGTTTTAAAATCAAGTGTGTCCAATTGTAGCAATGTCTTTTTGGATCTGTCTCCCAGAGTAATGGAACTAAAGCAAAACTAAACAAATGGGACCCAATTAAACGTATAAGCTTTTGCACCACAAAGAAAACCATAAACAAAACGAAAAGACAACCTACAGAATGGGGGAAAATATTTGCAAACGATGCAACCAACGGGGGATTAATCTCCAAAATATATAAACAGCTCACAGAACTCAATATCAAAAAAACAAACAACCCAATCAAAAAATGGGCAGAAGATGTAAACAGACATTTCTCCAAAGAAGACATACAGATGGCCAACAGACATATGAAAAGATGCTCAACATCACTAATTACTAGAGAAATGCAAATCAAAACTACAGTGAGGTATCACCTCACACCAGTCAGAATGGCCATGATCAAAAAGTCTACAAATAATAAATGCTGGAGGGAGTGTGGAGAAAAAGGAACCCTCCTACACTGTTGGTCGGAATGTAAATTGGTACAGCCACTATGGAGAACAGTATGGATGTTCCTTAAAAAATTAAAAATAGAGCTACCATATGATCCAGCAATCCCACTTCTGGGCATATATCCAGAGAAAACCATAATTCAAAAAGATACATGCACCCCAATGTACATTGCAGCACTATTTACAATAGCCAAGAGACGGAAGCAACCTAAATGTCTATCAACAGATAAATGGATAAAGAAGATGTGGTATATTTATACAATGGAGTATTACTCAGCCATAAAAAAGAATAAAATAATGTTATTTGCAACAACGTGGATGGATCTAGAGATTATCACACCAAGTGAAGTAAGTCAGAGAAAGACAAATATCATCATATGATATCACTTATCTGTAGAATCTTAAAAAAATGATGCAAGTGAACTTATTTACAAAACAGAAACAGACTCACAGACATAGAAAGCAAACTTATGGTTACCAAAGGGGAAAGGTGGGGGGAGGGATCAATTAGGAATTTGGGAGTAACATATACACACATTACTATATACAAAATAGATAACCAGCAAGGACCTACTGTATAGCACAGGGAACTATACTCAACATTTTGTAATAACCTATATGGGAAAAGAATCTGAAAAAGTTATATATATGTATATAACTGAATCACTTTGCTGCACACCTGAAACTAACAGAACATTGTATATCAACTATACCTCAATTAAAAAAAAAAAAACAAGTACGTCCATAATAGCTTCCAACATACATTTGCAAACAGCCTCAAAACTAGGTAGGTCAAGTTTCAGAAGCAGACAGATAATTATAAATTTCTACCCCACCAATTTTTGTGCTCTGACACTTCCCTCTACTGGATATTGCCTTCTGTGCCCAGCCATGGAGTTCCCTCCCTCTGCGCTCCCTCTAGCTGAGACACTGGAATGCCTTTCTCCATCTCTCCAAACTTGGGTTAGAGTCTCATTTCTGCCTCCAAATTTTTTAAGGCTCTGACTACATTCACTCCCTCATCTATTTCCTCTGCACAGTGGCCCAAGCTTCTCAGGCAACCATGAGTAAAGCGCCTTGTAAAAAAACCAAGGTCTGTTTCTAATGCTGGAGCAGTGGACCTGGGATCCGAGCAAGAGATGCCGTAGCTGGAATGTGGTATCCTGGGTCCTCACTTTCAAAGGGAGACTTATATGTGGTCCAGTGCGAGTCTGGCACCGTAAGATGCAAAATTGTCTACTTTGAGTGCTGGCGGCATTTTTTAAGTTCTGAGATAAACTCAGGAAATTATCAGAAAGAAGGATGATGACAGACTTGCAAATTTTGTAGAGTATTATTTTTAAATTGTTGATGTGCATTTCTTAGAAACTGTCTCAGTCTAAAATATTTGTCAATCTCTGTGTCCTTGTCTATACAATTTGTTGATATAGAGACTTTTATAGCATGCTAGCTAATGTAGCAGCAGGTTAAAACGGGACACAGGCTCGATGTCAGCAGAGACTTCAAGACTGTAGGTGTTATTCAACTACTTAAGCAGAACTGGAAATGGGGGTACGTGAAAGCCAGTTTTTGTGACTCTTAGCCCATTACTCATCTCCAGCCTATAAAGAGGTTGAAGAGACCAAAAGGAAAGATGGGAATTGGAGAGAGGCTTTTATTTGGAGGTCAGTAGACTATGAACCTCTTTACCCCCTGCATGAGGGAGGCTGATACCTTACCTCAAGCCTAGTGATAAAGATACTAAGGAGGCCCTGCAGAGGGCTTCAGATGAGCCCCCTAGAGAGCAGTTCTCCAGTGTTTGACTCACAGATAAGAAATGTGAAGGAGCTAGAGGCTAGCAGAAGCATCATGAGCAAACAGTGTAGAAGTCCCTGCTTCGGAGTAATTTTCATGCCCTCTACTGAAGGATTTAAGATGAAGATACTTTCTGTGCACCAGAGGTAAAAGGAGGGAGAGAGAGAGAATGAGAGCATGAGAGAGAGACCAGAACCATCTCAGAGGGACCTTGCCCATAAGAACACCTGGAGGAGCAGTGGGAAAAAAAGTGGGGAGATTCTGTGTGGAGGCAGTCATAGAGAATCGGGATTGTTACAGACTGAACTGTGTCCCCAAATTCATATGCTGAAGCTCAATATGATTATATATGGAGATAGGGCCTCGAAGGGGGTCATTAAGGTTAAATGAGGTCATAAGGGTGGGACCCCAGTCTGATAGGACTGGTGTCCTTATAGGAAGAGATCAGAGCTCTCTTTCTCTTCCCTCATGTGCACTTGATGACACAGTGAGAAGGTGGTCATCTACAAGGAAGAGAACCTTCACCAGAAACCAGTCCTGCTGGCACCTTGATCTTGGACTTCCAGCCTCCAGAACTGTGACAAAATAAATGTCTGTTATTTAAGCCACGCAGTCTGTGATATTTTGTTATGACAGCACAAGCAGACTAATACAGGGGTCTTAGGCAGTCAGCTGGAAAGTGCATCCCCTGAAGCAGAGGTTCATAGGTAAATAGTCCCTAGTGAAGAGGGCATCTCCAAAGAACCCACAGAGCAATCCAAAAGAAATAGATTCATCCCACAAAGAAATCTCCAAGATTAATGTTTTCACTGGTGAAGCATACCAAACATCTAAGGAAGAAATAACAATCTTACATAAACTTTTCCAGACAATAGAAAAAGAGTATGTACTTCTCAAGTCATTTTATGAATACATCATAACCATGATAACAAAACCTGATAGAGACATTGCAAGATAGAAAAATGTCAGTCTTCTTCAAAAGTACAGATGCAAAACCTTAAACACAGTATGAGCAAACCGAATCCAGTGATTTAGGAAAGGACAACAACATCCTAACTGAGTGGAGTTTAATCCAAGAGTGCAAATGTTAACATTTTAAAAATCAGTGTAATTCTCATAGTAACAGAATAAAGAAAAAAGATCATTGATCATCACAATGAATATAAAACAATTTTATAAAATTCAATAATCATTTGTATTAAAAAAAAACTTTTAGCAAACGATGATAAATATGATAGCATCTCCAAACAAAAAAACAAAACAAAACAAAAAACCCTGAGATCAGAAATGAGCAGCATTGTACTTACTGGAGGGTCTCACTAGCGCAATAAAGCAAGACAGCACTGAACATCTGCCAAACCTGGAGACAGCAGTGCCAGCTCATGACCGCACCAATCAGGTAAGAACTTCCTAACCTCTTGTCCCTCCCCACCACTCCAGCACTGGAGAGGAAAAGAAATCCCAACTAGCTAGTTGGGAGTGTAGTGGGGTGATGGCACAATCAAGAAAGGAGAAACCAACCACTCAGTTGCTCCCACCTCATGTTCCTTTCCACTGAAAGCATTCTATCATCAGCAATGCCAAACTGGGGGAGGGAGGAGTTTTAAACATTATTTTTTAAATGAAGATTGGAGTTTTGACTCTTACACAAGGCTGGAAATTTTAGTTACTGAGATAGTACTATTTTGTAATATGTAGTGGCCACAGGACTTTTCCTTATCTGAGAATGACCTGGAAACCAGAGAATCTGCTGTAGATTTTATCTAAGGGGTGAGGGAAAACTATATGAGAGCAGATGTGCATGGGGGAAATGGAGAATCAAGTTGTTTTCCATTCCACCCTATGACTAAAGTTCTCTCAAAATCCCGGTTATGCTGTTCTTAATGTTGTTAATGCGCTCACGGCTAGTCCTCAAAGGGCAAATGCTTCCCCTGAACCACACTTTCCTAGATTTGTTGGAAAAAGTCTTCCTCTGCTGTCTTTCAAGACTTGCCTTTTGGCCTGGGCTGTTCTTGAGCAGGCAATGTACACATCCTACACTGACTGAGAAGGCAGAGGATTCCACAGGGGTCACAGATGGTGGTTTCTGTGTTGGGTGTGAGCAGAACATTGCCTTGTGCTAAAGCCAGCTCCAGCCTGACCATCCCAACTCCCTTACTTTGAAGCAGAGTAAGCAGGAGCAAAGCTCAAGGGCTATGGGAAATTTGTCATTGTGCGAAAATAGAGGGATGGCCCTGAAGGGTGTTGTTCTGCAAGTCTGAGACAATCACCAGTACAGGCAACTCATTCTAAGGGCATATTCACTGTGCAAAAAGTGCTTAACGTATTATTGTCAAGACTTAATAGATATGGTCTCTATCCTCAAAGAACAATTTAAAACCAAAGATGGAACTAACACATAAAACACTATAAAATATATGCAAAATGAATATGCAAGATTATTAATATTGCCTAGAGCTTGATACATCATCTCAGCCAGTGGAGAGTCCAGTGTCATTAAAAACAAAATTATTTATTAAAAGTCATTTTCTCTATATCTGACCCCAGTCCGTGCCAGATTTTAGCAGGGCATTGGGCCCATTCTGTTTTATCTCTTTTGAAGTTAGTTTCTCATCTTACTCCTGTCTTGGAAATGTAACGCATCACTGAAGTGGTTCTGAGTTTATGTTTTGTTCACTTTTAACGTGTGCTAACTGATTGGAAATGGGAAGCAGGTGGACACTTGGCCCAGAGATTAAACTCCATCTCCTTAATTAGATGGTGTTGATTAAGGCTTCCATGGGGTCCTTCTCCTCACTGCCAAGTAAAAGAGCTCTCCAGTGGGGCTCCTCAAAGCATTTGGGAACTAATGGTTTACTCAGTTCAACCTTTGCATTTATTCACAGATACTGAACAAACAGGATCCAAATTATCTTTATCTCTTTGGTTTTTCTCTAACAGCTTCGCCGTTGGACCTTCCTTTTTGGCAAGAGTTGAAACAGAATAAAGGGATTTCTGGATAGGCCCTGGCTGAACTTTCCTTCCTATTTTGAGTTAGCAGAATTTAGTTGGGAAGGGGTGGAGGCTGGGGGGTCTTCAGAAGAGAGAGCTTCAGAGCCTTAGGAAAGTGCTAGGTACTATATCAATCTGTGGCTTCTCTTAACCAGGGGAACAGAGCAAGAGTTTGGAGACTGACAGATGTGAGTTTGAATCTTGGCTCAGCTGGTTATATAGCTGCAAACTGTGGTGTGCTGGTAAATGTTTAACAACAGACTCTTAAAGTAAATAAATAAGGCCTTAATTTGTAACATGTGCCAATTTTTGTGGTGTAAATACTCCTACCAGGACTGATTTTAAGCTACCAATGTGTTGTGACTAAATGCAAATTTGAGAAGAGATTAGTACTACTGGTTCTCATAGCTATATAAGCTGACATCCAGCTCGCTAGTAACCAAATGTAAGCACCAGTTTCACCATCTGTATGAAAGGGATATTTTGCATTATAGAGAGTAAAGTAATAACTGAAAAGTGGCCAAAACAGAGCCTGACCCACACTAGGAGCTCAATAAATTGTCACTACATATTATCATTTTAACCTGGGCTTTAAGGAAGTGATTTCACATTGCTGAGCACTCCAAGAAGTCAGAGTAGGTCGAGGAACCAAGATGGCGGAGTAGAAGGACCTGCTATTACTCCCTCTTGTGAGAACACCAGAATCACAACTAGCTGCTAGACAATCATCGATAGGAAGACACTGGAACTCACCAAAAAAGACACCCCACATCCAAAGACAAAGGAGAAGCCACAATGAGATGGTACGAGGGGCGCAATCACAGTAAAGTCAAATCCCATAAATGGTGGGTGGGTGACTCACAGACTGGAGAACACTTATACCACAGAAGTCCACCCACTGGAGTGAAGGTTCTGAGCCCCACGTCAGGCTTCCCAACCTGGCGGTCTGGCAACGGGAGGAGGAATTCCAAGACAATCAGACTTTGAAGCCTAGTGGGAACTGAGTGCAGGATTCGACAGGACTAGGGGAAACAGAGACTCCACTCTTGGAGGGCACACACAAAGTGGTGTGCACATCGGGACCCAGGGGAAGGAGCAGTGACCCCAGGGGAGACTGAACCAGACCTACTTGCTAGGAGGGTCTCCTGCAGAGGTGGGGGGGGGGGGGCCGTGGCACACCGTGGGGACAAGGACACTAGCAGCAGAAGTTCTGGGAAGTACTCCTTGGCGTGAGCCCTCCCAGAGTCTGTCATTAGCCCCACCAAAGAGCCCAGGTAGGCTCCAGTGTTGGACTGCCTCAGGCCAAACAACCAACAGGGAGGGAACCCAAAACCACCCATCAACAGTCAAGTGGATTAAAGTTTTACTGAGCTCTGCCCACCAGAATAACAGTCAGCTCTACCCACCACCAGTCCCTCCCATCAAGCCTCTTAGATAGCCTCATCCACCAGAGGGCAGACAGCAGAAGCAAGAAGAACTACAATCCTGCAGCCTGTGGAACAAAAACCACATTCACAGAAAGACAGACAAGATGAAAAGGCAGAGGGCTATGTACCAGATGAAGGAACAAGATAAAACCCCAGAAAAACAACTAAATGAAGTGGACATAGGCAACCTTCCAGAAAAAGAATTCAGAATAATGATAGTGAAGATGATCCAGGACCTCGGAAAACGAATGAAGGCGAAGATCGAGAAGATGCAAGAAATGTTTAACAAAGACCTAGAAGAGTTAAAGAACAAACAAACAGAGATGAACAATACAATAACTGAAATGAAGAATACACTAGAAGGAATCAATAGCAGAATAACTGAGGCAGAAGAACGGATAAGTGACCTGGAAGACAGAATGGTGGAATTCACTGCCGCGGAACAGACTAAACAAAAAAGAATGAAGAGAAATGAAGACAACCTAAAAGACCTCTGGGACAACATTAAACGCAACAACATTTGCATTATACGGGTCCCAGAAGGAGAAGAGAGAGAGAAAGGACCCGAGAAAATATTTGAAGAGATTATAGTTGAAAACTTCCCTAACATGGGAAAGGAAATAACCACCCAAGTCCAGGAAGCGCAGAGAGTCCCATACAAGATAAACCCAAGGAGAAACACGACGAGACACATAGTAATCAAATTGGCAAAAATTAAAGATAAAGAAAAATTGATTGAAAGCAGCAAAGGAAAAATGACAAATAACATACAAGGGAACTCTCATAAGGTTAACAGCTGATTTCTCAGCAGAAACTCTACAAGCCAGAAGGGAGTGGCATGATATACTAAAAATGATGAAAGGGAAGAACCTACAACCAAGATTACTCTACCCGGCAAGGATCTCATTCAGATTCGATGGAGAAATCAAAAGCTTTACAGACAAGCAAAAGCTAAGAGAATTCAGCACCACCAGACCAGCTCTACAACAAATGCTAAAGGAAATTCTCTAAGTGGGAAACACAAGAGAAGAAAAGGACGTACAAAAACAACCCCAAAACAATTAAGAAAATGGTCATAGGAACATACATATCAATAATTACCTTAGGGCTTCCCTGGTGGCGCAGTGGTTGAGAATCTGCCGGCCGATGCAGGGGACACGGGTTCGAGCCCTGGTCTGGGAAGATCCCACATGCCGCGGAGCAACTAGGCCCGTGAGCCACAATTGCTGAGCCTGCGCGTCTGGAGCCTGTGCTCCGCAACAAGAGAGGCCGCAATAGTGAGAGGCCCGCGCACCGCGATGAAGAGTGGCCCCCACTTGCCGCAACTAGAGAAAGCCCTTGCACAGGAACGAAGACCCAACACAGCCAAAAATAAATAAAAAAAAAAAAAAAAAAATTACCTTAAACATGAATGGATTAAATGCTCCAACCAAAAGAAACAGGCTTGCTGAATGGATACAAAAACAAGAACCCTATATATGCTGCCTACAAGAGACCCACTTTAGACCTAGGGACACATACAGACTGAAAGTGAGGGGATGGAAAAAGATATTCCATGCAAATGGAAATCAAAAGAAAGCTGGAGTAGCTATACTCATATTAGATAAAATAGACTTTAAAATAAAGAAGGTTACAAGAGACAAGGAAGGACACTACATAATGATCAAGAGATCAATCCAAGAAGAAGATATAACAATTATAAATATATATGCACCCAACGTAGGAGCACCTCAATACATAAGGCAACTGCTAACAGCTATAAAAGAGGAAATCGACAATAACACAATAATAGTGGGGGACTTTAACACCTCACTTACACCAATGGACAGATCATCCAAAATGAAAATAAATAAGGAAACACAAGCTTTAAATGACACAACAGACGAGATAGATTTAATTGATATTTATAGGACATTCCATCCAAAAACAGCAGATTACACTTTCTTCTCAAACGCGCACGGAACATTTTCCAGGATAGATCACATCTTGGGTCACAAATCAAGCCTCAGTAAATTTAAGAAAATTGAAATCATATCAAGCATCTTTTCTGACCACAACGCTATGAGATTAGAAATGAATTATATGGGGAAAAACATAAAAAACACAAACACATGGAGGCTAAACAATACGTTACTAAATGACCAAGAGATCACTGAAGAAATCAAAGAGGAAATCAAAAGACACCTAGAGTCAAATGACAATGAAAACACGACGATCCAAAACCTATGGGGTGCAGCAAAAGCAGTTCTAAGAGGGAAGTTTATAGCTATACAAGCCTACCTCAAGAAACAGGAAAAACCTCAAGTAAACAATCTAACCTTACACCTAAAGGAACTAGAGAAAGAAGAACAAACAAAACCCAAAGTTAGCAGAAGGAAAGAAATCATAAAGATCAGAGCAGAAATAAACGAAATAGAAACAAAGAAAACAGTAGCAAAGATCAATAAAAGTAAAAGCTGGTTCTTTGAGAAGGTAAACAAAATTGATAAACCATTAGCAAGACTCATCAAGAAAAAGAGGGAGAGGACTCAAATCAATAAAATTAGAAATGAAAAAGGAGAAGTTACATGAGACACTGCAGAAATACAGAGCATCCTAAGAGACTACTACAAGCAACTCTATGCCAATAAAATGGACAACCTGGAAGAAATGGACAAATTCTTAGAAAGGTATAACCTTCCAAGACTGAACCAGGAAGAAACAGAAAATATGAACAGACCAATCACAAGTAATGAAATTGACACTGTGATTAAAAATCTTCCAACAAACAAAAGTCCAGGGCCAGATGGCTTCACAGGTGAATTCTATCAAACATTTAGAGAAGAGCTAACACCCATCCTTCTCAAACTCTTCCAAAAAATTGCAGAGGAAGGAACACTCCCAAACTCATTCTATGAGGCCACCATCACCCTGATACCAAAACCAGACAAAGATACTACAAAAAAAGAAAACTACAGGCCAATATCACTGATGAACGCAGATGCAAATATCCTCAACAAAATAGTAGCAAACAGAATCCAACAACACATTAAAAGGATCATACACCATGATCAAGTGGGATTTATCCCAGGGATGCAAGGATTCTTCAATATATGCAAATCAATCAATGTGATACACCATATTAACAAATTGAAGAAGAAAAACCATATGATCATCTCAATAGATGCAGAAAAAGCTTTTGACAAAATTCATCACCCATTTATTATAAAAACTCTCCAGAAAGTGGGCATAGAGGGAACTTACCTCAACATAATAAAGGCCATATACAACAAACCCATAGCAAACATCATTCTCAATGGTGAAAAACTGAAAGCATTTCCTCTAAGATCAGGAACAAGACAAGGATGTCCACTCTCACCACTATTATTCAACATAGTTTTGGAGGTCCTAGCCACGGCAATCAGAGAAGAAAAAGAAATAAAAGGAATACAAATTGGAAAAGAAGAAGTAAAACTGTCACTGTTTCCTGATGACATGATATGATACAAAGAGAATCCTAAAAATTCCACCAGAAAACTACTAGAGCTAATCAATGAATTTGGTAAAGTTGCAGGATACAAAATTAATGCACAGAAATCTCTTGCATTCCTATACACTAATGATGAAAAATCTGAAAGAGAAATTAAGGAAACACTCCCATTTACCATTGCAACAAAAAGAATAAAATACCTAGGAGTAAACCTATCTAGGGAGACAAAAGACCTGTATGCAGAAAACTATAAGACACTGATGAAAGAAATTAAAGATGATACCAACAGATGGAGAGATATACCATGTTCCTGGATTGGAAGAATCAATATTGTGAAAATGACTATCCTACCCAAAGCAATCTACAGATTCAATGCAATCCTTATCAAATTCCCAAAGACATTTTTTACGGAACTAGAACAAATCATCTTAAAATCTGTATGGAGACACAAAAGACCCCGAATAGCCAAAGCAGTCTTGAGGGAAAAAAACGGAGCTGGAGGAATCAGACTCCCTGACTTCAGACTACTACAAAGCTACAGTAATCAAGAGAATATGGTACTGGCACAAAAACAGACACATAGATCAATGCAACAAGATAGAAAGCCCAGAGATAAACCCACACACCTACAGTCAACTAATCTATGACAAAGGAGGCAAAGATATACAATGGAGAAAAGACAGTCTCTTCAATAAGGGGTGCTGTGAAAACTGGACAGCTACATGTAAAAGAATGAAATTAGAATACTCCCTAACACCATACACAAAAATAAACTCAAAATGGATTTGAGACCTAAATGAAAGACCGGACACTATAAAACTCTTAGAGGAAAACATAGGAAGAACACTCTTTGACATAAATCACAGCAAGATCTTTTTTGATCCACCTCCTAGAGTAATGGAAATAAAAACAAAAATAAACAAATGGGACCTAATGAAACTTCAAAGCTTTTGCACAGCAAAGGAAACTATAAACAAGAAGAAAAGACAACCCTCAGAATGGGAGAAAATATTCACAATCGAATCAACGGACAAAGGATTAATCCTCAAAATATATAAACAGATCATGCAGCTCAATATTAAAATAACAAACAACCCGATCAAAAAATGGGCAGAAGACCTAAATAGACATTTCTCCAAAGAAGACATACAGATGGCCAAGAAGCACACGAAAAGCTGCTCAACATCACTAATGATTAGAGAAATGCAAATCAAAACTACAATGAGGTATCACCTCACCCCAGTTAGAATGGGCATCATCAGAAAATCTACAAACAACAAATGCTGGAGAGGGTGTGGAGAAAAGGGAACCCTCTTGCACTGTTGGTGGGAATGTAAATTGATACAGCCACTATGGAGAACAGTATGGAGGTCCCTTAAAAAACTAAAAATAGAATTACCATATGATCCAGCAATCCCACTACTGGGCATATACCCAGAGAAAACCATAATGCAAAAAGACACATGCCCCCCAGTGTTCATTGCAGCACTATTTACAATAGCCAGGTCATGGAAGCAACCAAAATGCCCATCGACAGACGAATGGATAAAGAAGTTGTGGTACATATATACAATGGAATATTACTTAGCCATAAAAAGGAATGAAATTGAGTCATTTGTTGAGACATGGATGGATCCAGAGACTATCATACAGAGTGAAGTAAGTCAGAAAGAGAAAAACATATATCATATATTAACGCATATACGTGGAACCTAGAAAAATGGTACAGATGAACCGGTTTGCAGGGCAGAAGTTGAGACAACAAATGTATGGACACCAAGGGGGGAAACCCGTGGTGGGGTGGGGATGGTGGTGTGCTGAATTGGGCGATTGGGATTGACATGTATACACTGATGTGTATAAAATTGATGACTAATAAGAACCTGCAGTATTAAAAAACAAACAAACAACAAAAAAAAACAACTAATACTAAACTTTCTTTGGGTTATTTGTATGGAAATACGTTTATAAATGTTTCAGACATTACATGAAATTTCTAAAAATCTTATATCTTCTGGTATAATGTTATAAGTCATAATTCTAGTTATTACTTTAAAATGTATATCTCAGAAATTACTAAATTTCCTTGTCAATTGCATTATTAGGAACTTTCATCAAATCTTTAACCGTGGTCATTTTTAAGTCTTTTGTCATTTACAGACAGTTCTGGGTGCACTCTGATGCTTTTGCAAAAGTGTTCCTAAAAAAGGGTTTCATCTTCAAGGAATTCATGGAAAAGACTCTGACAAGTACAGGTTTCTAGTAACTGCCTATACTGCTGAACTGAATGAATAAGCATTTTCAGAACTCTAATGGAAAACTGATGAATTCATAAAAGTGCTAACAAAAGGTCAAGATGAAAAAAAAATTAATTACATGGGACTGAGTGAACTGATGGAGGATGATTATAATTTTTGTGACTCTGTTTGAATAAAAAAAAAAAAATCCCACAAGGACTCAGAGGCAAAAAATATACAAATCAATTCTCACTGCAAAGTAAAGGAGCTGTTACAGTGGAGGATTACTGGACTGAATGTCAATATTATGACATAGTATGAGTGTGTTTCATGTTTGGTAATTGCAATCATTGTTGATTTTGTTATGGTCATCCATTTACAATGCTTGGTGTCAATTTATTTATCTCTTGTAAAAATAAAATACAATGTGTGTGTGTGAAAGAAAAAAGAAAAAGATCATCCACGTTGAAAATGTAAAACAAATCAGAAACTACCCTAACTCTGATTTACTCTTAGTATACCAACAGCTAGTCAGGAGCCTTGTGCAAAAGCATCTTGATTAGTTGCTAATAAAACTCTTTAGAAGCAGACCCCTCCACATGCCTCAAAGGGAAGATGCAGACCTGTATGCTTCAGGATTTTCTCACCAAAACTCCACACAATTTCTTTACTATTCCAGCCAAGTATGGCCTAGCCCTACCCTCATACCTGTTTTTCTTGGTTTAGTAATAAAGAAACATAGATGGAAATAAAGAAGAGATATCAGGTAGAAAGATATAAAATAGTGGGAAAAATAATATAAGTGAAGTCAAGTACCACCACCATTTATAGAAGTGAACTTTCAGCACCAACATTAATATTTTTTCCTGTTATATCTGTAAATGATAATAACTAATATGTACATAACAATTTTTAATTTAATCAAATCTCATTTTTATAACTAACTATTTCACAACAAGTAACATGCTAAGGCAACATCAATAGATGAAAAAAGGTAGTCCCTGGTCCCAAGGAACGTTGCCCAGGAGAAGACAGAGATATGTAAAAAATACAATTACAATACAGTGTAGCGAGTGCAACAATCAGGCATGCAGAAGTGCAAGGGAAGCAAAAAGGAGTGTGTGATCACAACACTAAATAGAAGACTGCACAAAATTGAGTTTTGAAAAATGAAGTGGGTTTCCCAGATGCCCCATAGGGAGAAAGGAATTCTTGGAGGAGGGAAAAGCATAATTCAAGACAGTGAATTGTTCATATAATCCTAGAAGTGAAGGAGGCAATAGCAGGAGAAATGATTGGACACAGGCGTCATGAATACTTGTATGTCTGCATTTTAGCAAGTCCATTCTAATGGAAACTTTGAGGATCAACTCGGGGGTGGGGGGCGGCAGGGGGACAGAACTAGTCATTCCTGCAAGAAACACTGGAACCAGTTTCTACCAACCCACCAAAAAAACTACTTCAAAGGCAACATGGTATCACAGAAAGGGCTTGTTCTTTTGTTTGTTTGTTTTTAGTTCATTAGGCCTCACTTAAAATTCTGATTCCACAATGCTCTTGCTTTGGGATCTTGAACAACACTCATAACCTCTGCAAGTTTCAGTATAGTAAGTTTATGTGATTACCTTCATCTGTAATATTCCTGTGTTGCAATCTTAATGGAAACTCAAGTTCAGGTCAAAGACTAGTTTCTCTGTGACTTCTCTGAATTGATTCAAAAGCCACCTCTCCCATTCTCATTTGGCTTCTCTTATGGAATCTCACAAGAACTTCTATGACCTTTTTGGTTTTTTGTTGTTGTTGTTGTCTGTTTTTTAATTGAAGTATAGTTGATTTAAAATGTCGTATTACTTTCAGGTGTACAGCACAGTGATTCCTTTTTCACATTCTTTTCCTTTATAAGTTATTACGAAATATTGAGTATAGTTCCCTGTGCCATAGAGGAGATCGTTGTTGTATCTATTCTATGCCTTCTTTGAATGACCATAGCACTTGTTGTCTGTATCATTTTTATGTTTGTTGTTGCTTTGTGACTGAAAATGAAAATTTTCTATTCGTTCAAAAAAAAAAAAAAAAAGTCAGAGCATCCTCCTTGAACATTTAACAACTAAATGTTATTACACAGGTGTCCAGGGAATGGATCCACACTAATCAAATGCATACAGGGCCGTTATATAAATCAAAATGCCAATTTACTACTTTAATTTAGTGTGTATATAGAATTATAATTTTCCAAACCTAAATTGGATTGCATGACCCAATAAAAGATTTCTTTTTGTGGTTTAGGAATGTGCTTATATGCAAAGTGCTACAAAAGCATAAGTGTTAATTATATTCAAATATGCTTAATTAATGATCTGGATTAAAAATTAAATTTGGGTTGCCCCAGAAAATCCCTGGCCTCTGCTGACATTGGCATATCCCTGGTCTGGTGCTCTGCACCTGTCTCCTTGCAAACAGCTAGCTCTCATGTTGACCCTGTGGAAGGCTGGATGGGTGAACGTTAAGTGGAGAGTATATATAACCACCCCTGAGGGAGTTCTGCCTGGAGTTTCCCCAATCACAACTATAACGATAGATTTTAAACTCATTGGGTAAGGGAGGAAGGATGGAGATTACTGGTTCCATTTTATCGTTATACAAATTGACACACAGAGAAGTAAGGGCAGATAGAAAATTTACTAGGAGGGCTGAGAACAGAATTCAGATCTCTGATGCGTACTTTAGTGCTCGTTCTTCTGCCCCTGGGATGATCAGTTGGGCAACATAAAAACCTCACTGTTCAGTGCAGGAGAAAACTACAGGAGTAGATAAATATTGAGAGAGACACAGAGAGAGAGAGAATTTCTGTGATGGAACCAAATATAGGATGTTATGGAAACACTAACAAAGGAAAACTAACCCAGTTTGGAAGGGGAGATTGTATGGGTATAGTTGGGGCGGGGGGGTTTAGATACAGGGATCTCTGGTCTGAGTTCTTAAAGGATGAGTAAGAATTACATTGGAAAAGAGGGACATTACAGGTTGGGTTCACCAGGAAGCAGATTCTAAGGTGGCAATTAGCACATGAGATATTTATTAGAGAATGCTCTTGGAGCAGGATACAGGATTGGGGAGAGGGAGGAGTTGAGCAATGATACAATCTAAACAAAGGCTTCAGCCAATTCAGTAAGAACTCCAGGACAGATGTGGTTCCTTCAGAGTTTTTCCAAGCAGGAGTGAGAAAGCCAGGTCATCATACCATCATGTGGATCAGTCACTGGATGCAGGCTACCCCTAGAAGGAGGTGTGACTTAGGATGAGTCATTTTCTTCAAAAGAGGGCTGTTTCCCAGTAATGATTTCAGGTGATGGGGAAATAAACCCTTCATTCCTGAAGGGGATCTAGGCAACAGATTACCAAAGAGTTCGGGAAGGGTTTTCTTCCCAGAGAAAAGCACTGAAGAAACAGTGATGCATGTGGGTGTCATGCAAGTGCTTCAATGTTTGCCATGGAAAGGGTTTCATGGGAAGCAGATTCTGAGACAGAGACAGACATCTGAGTACAGGGCATTTACTGGGTAGTGGTCTCAGGAACAACATCTTTAAGGTAGTGAGGGAAGCAGGATTAGGTAAAGGGAGAAGTTGAATGGCAATATAGTTGCCAGTTAGCCAGTGAATAACTCATCTCCAAAATCTCATTACAGAGTTCGTCTCCTTGGATCGCTCAGGGCACCAATTTTCGTAAGTAGGATTGCCAGAAAACCAACTCTGAGATGGAGATTTACATGCAGGAGACTTAACTGAGAAGAGTGCTCAGGAACCTGTAAGTAAGTGAGGACAGAGGGTTGGGGTTTAGTCCCATGGGAGCTCTGAAACTTAAGATGGCCCTTCAGAGACAGATTAGAGAAATTGTTAGGAGGGGAAAAAAAAAAAAAAGATATGAGGAGTGAGGGAGAGGAAAGAACCAAAGTTTGTCTACTAGAATTCTAGTTTGGATGGTTGAATGGATGAAGGTTAAAAAAAAAAAAAAATTGAGAGAATTTTGGAAAGAGAATCAGCTTGAGAAAGAGGCTGAAGGAGCATTTTTAGACATCTTGAATTTGAGTTGAAAATGCCCACAGAGCAGTTGGCTCTATGATGATGAAGTTGGGGGAGCAGCCTAACCTAGAGATTGGTTGACTCATTGAGAGGGGATGAGATCACCTGGGACAGTGAGTAAAGTGAGAAGATGAGAGGCCAAAGATGGCACCAGGGAACAACAACATTTAAAGTCAGCAAAGAAGAAGATCCTCTTAAAGGAGACATGAGAAATGACCTCAGGTAGCAAGAGAAGAAAGCCAAGAAAAGAGGAATTGAAGTGAGCAGAAAGGTTCAGAAAGAAAAATGTGGGGCTTTTGTATTTGTTAAATTTTAGGGTCATCGTGATCTTAAATTAGTTTGGTGTATCTTCAAATTGTTCAATGATGGGACTGAGGAAGATAAATCAGATTGTAGTAAGTGAGACATTTATGGGAGCTCAGCACAATTACCTCAGCCATGGTGTGAGTGTGTGGGTAGATGGGATTCTCTTTAACTCTTAACATTAACATTTAACTTTTAACTTTACAATTGCAGAAATATCATAGAGGAAAGAAATTATTGAAGTCCCCTAGCCTCCCTCTCAATGGAATCAAGGAGAAACAGCTCATTATTGCTTCTGAATGAGAAAGTATCTCTTTTCATAATGGAGACATTTAGATGTTCCGCAAATCAACTGCTTAGACTGGTTGAATATCTGTGGGCACTTTATCTTGCTTAATGGGGACGTTTCAAAGAGTAGCTTAAGGGAATTTTATGACTGGGCAAGTTTTATTCAGTGTTGGGTTTCCTAACTGCTATGCTATTAGACCCCTTTCTTTCCTCCCCCTCTTCCTCTCCTTAACTTACCCCTTCCTCCTACCTCTGCTGCTGGAAAATACTTCAGTTTATCTGGATACAAAACTCAGTGTATTTATATGTTCGTTTCTTTTTATGTTTATATATTTAGATTGTTTTTATTTATGTAAATTCCATTTATATTTAGTTATTAATTTTGTATGTAATCAACTTATTTAATTAGCATCTTGGAAAGGGGGAGGGCTGGCACTATCTCTTAGCAGGGAAGGGGAAGTGCAGACACAGCTATTAGTTGTGAGTTTGTGGTCCGTATCAAGTGGAATTACAGAAGGGCTCTCCAAGCTTCCAGAATTTGAGACTATAGTGGCGGTCACTTTTCCCTTCTGCAGTACTCAGCAGGACACTTCGGTGTGTGAACTTTTAATACATTTTGCCTGGTGGTCCTGCTGCTGCCGCCAAGACCACTGATGATGCTGATGACGTTGCAGAAGGAAGATGCCTTATATTCTTCTGCACACTTCTTCTGACTTCTTGCCAGCTTTAACTCCCTCTCTTAATGATCATGGTTTTAAGGCCTGAGAGTATGCCCAACTATTCTCAGGTGTCAGCAACCTGGAAGGACTTCACTGGTCTTTAGCAGGGAGCAGATCTATATTCTTTCAACTGAAAACCTGAGAAAGCTATTTACCCCAAAGATCCTGCTTGGGGGAAGACGTTTCTCGCAGCAGGGACTCCCTTAAACTTCTCTGCAGTAGACTTTCCTACAGCTCTCCTCCTTTCCTCATTCACTCATTTATTCATTTTGTTAACAAATATTTATTGAGCAGTGACTATTTTCCAGGCACTGGAAACTACCATCCTGGAGTTACAGCACTGGTAGATACTGACCCCAGCCTCATGAAGATCACACTCCGTCATACTGCTTAATCTCATGTTGCCCCTACTCACAAGTACCCCTTTCTTAGGAGAGAGAACACAGTGTTCTATAAAGCTTTGATATGAAAGGGCTGAGCTCAGAAAAGTCTGTGTTAATACCTACCATTGGCTGAATACCAACGGAAGCAAAGATGATGGAGTTAAAAAGGAAAATGGATGGTGATGCTGGTATGGTGGGGAGATAAGCGCCAGTGTCAGAGCATGAGGGAAACTGAGAAGCCTATACTTACCCATAAATCAAGTGAATTATAAAGGAAGATAAAATGGTAAAAGAAATACAGAAGAGTTACACTTGTAACTTAAAAGTACAAAATAGCACTCATAATCATTCTATTTATTTTCTGTCCTCCTGAAGATTTATTTATGCTGTCATAGAATGAATAGAATTATGACTTTCATTTCACACATCATCTGATTTTAGGTACTTTTGACTGTCGCATCAGGTTTTCAACAGGACATTCTTCTGGGAGACCAGGGCAGTATATCTGCCCCACCCCACCCCAGTCACCTGTCTCAACTCTTTGATGCTGCATATATGCAAGAGGGCTACTCAGTCCCTGATGTGAACCACATCTATTACAATTAGCAAACATAGGTCCAGAGCAGCCCACTATATGCCAGTCTCCTTTGACCTTCGGACCTGTTTTATGAGGTCTTTCCTTTTCATGCCTAACACAGACACAGAAGATGCACAATAAATATTTATTGATTTAATAAATTTTGTTTCCACTTTCATACTCTTTCTCAGGTAAGAGACGCTTATTACTTTCATGGAAGGAGCATTCGAATAAATGAAAAGGAAGAGCAAGCCAGAATCTACATTTAAATGTTTCCAGCTGGGAGTGCAAAAAAAAAGTTGATTTTCCACTCCTGTTCCTTTATTCTAGGTACTGACTGGTTCTTAATCTAAAAAGGCACATTGGTTTGTGGGCTTGGGTTATCTTCAGCACACCCGGAGAGAAGAGAAGATGGTTTGCTAGATCTAGCAATTCCCAGGAGCTTGTCTCCATTATTCAACAGATCATTAATTTGAGTGTCAAAGCCACAGCTGAGCACTAAGACACCTAAACCAAGGACTAGTTGGTACTTTGCCTTCAAAGAGATTGGTAATTATTAGATTTCTCACCATCAATAAACTCAGTAAAAGAATGAAAGCTAAAAAACAAAAGCTGTCTTCCACGATTTCAAAGACCCCTGACAATATGATACGTATAGGATAATGGGATGGGGATACTACCATACACCCCCACTCTTAGAGGATAAGATGTGAGGAAAACTCTCATGTCTAGGCCTGTCTTTCTCAATTCTGTGTAGGACTTCCAGTGAAACGGTGCTTCAGTGTGCAGCAGCCAGAAGAAATTTTAGTGATTATCTTGGCAACTTCATTTCCCAGAAATCTGTAATTCTTAAATCACTGAACAACTGATACAAAACACCTGGAAATATAGCAAAAAATATATCAAATATTTTTTAAATGCTTGGTTGAATTCAGGAGGACGTAGAAAAATTCCAAGAGGATCCTGCAAGCAGAGCTGTAAGCCAAAATAGGAGCCCGTTTAACAGGAACTAAGATTTAGGTTTTAACGGCAATGCTGGGGGCAAGAGACAAAGCCTTAGGCCCATGCAAAGTAGGTAGTGGGAGGTCCCACATAAATTCAGGTCCCTCAAAGGTCTACATTCTACAGAAAAGACACAATAGGAAAAAAAAGAGTCATCTCACCAGCAAAGGATGACAGGGAAGCTGGCCTATCTTGACATGGATTCTGGTTGGAAATTTTACAAAAATTTCCTGTGAGAATTTGTAACCTTAAGCCTGCCTTCATGTGGGTTTGGCATTCTAATTTACCACCTGCGGGATCCAGGGCAACCCCTATGAAAATATTTTCTTATCTATTCTTGGGCAAGTACCCATACCTGAATTAGTAAAATAACGTGACTTAGTAGTTAATACTTGATTTAGAAAGAAACAGTGGATGGTGAACACATTGTTGTTTTATTTGTAGAGTGATTATTTTACACATCTGTAAGTCTTTATCTACCTACCTACCCATGTAGGCTTGTACAGAATTCATCCATAATGTAATTGAGCCCCTCTCAAGCACCTCCTCTTATTGTCACTCAAACTCGAGGTAGAAAAAATATCTCTGTTATTGAAAGATACTTGAATCTGGGTGGCTCCAGCCAACTCTGTATGTCGTCACATGTCCTGGTACTTTGACAGGGAGAAATCCTGATTATACAGACCAGGTTACAAGCTGTTCTAATTGATGAGAACTCTTTTAACATCTAGGAACATATGCCCCTCCTTCAAGGCAACATAACTGAGTGCTTAAAATGAGCATTGCACCCACAGTGAAATAAAGCCAGTATTATCTTCTCAGAAATGTTCAGATCACCCAACTTTTCCATGACCTGCCCCTTGACATCCTGACCTGGCTCTGGGTCTTCCTTTCCTTCTCCCTCCTTCCCCCCTCTCTCTCCCACCCTGCAATGCAACCTGAAATCTCAGCTCCAGACCAGATCATGCCAATCTTCACTGCTCACCCTTTGGGGTGGTTTGTCCTGCACCAACTCCATTAACTGGTCTGCTAAAATCCATTCCTTATATGGTTCTGGTTGAGAGCTGGCCAAGAGAGGAACTTGCATGGGACTTGGAAGGTGGGAGTGAAGCAGTGTCCGTCACTTGGCGAAGGTCACCAAGATTAGAATGCAGAGGTGCCAGTGGGGTCCAGCTTGTCCACACTCTCCTCCCCTGTGTACTGTTCTTCTTCCTGACTGTTGATCCTGTTGACCAAGGATAGCTCCAGGGCCTCCCCACGCACTTGCCAGCAGACTCAGACAGAGGCACAGCTGCCCACAGACCTCCCATGAACTTCTCCTTTGCTAAGTCCAATCTTAAAGGTCAGACATGCTTGGCATTTCATACAGACTGGATAGGCTCCTTCTCTGATCCTCCAACTTCACTCTGGACCTTCACCTCCTCAGATCCTACCATAATTGAGTTAGGTCTAGTTTCTGTAAGAAACCCTTTATTCCATGATGAATAGTGGTTCTGTTCCTTTTACTGAACCCTGACTGATTCATCCTATTATCTGGTGCCCAAGAGAGGCCTGTAATATAGAACTGGGTGATAAATATTTGATATATCAGGATTTAACCTGAGCATTTTTTCCTGAACTATGGAGTAATGAAATCAGACAGAAAAGATGGGATGGCCCTTCTCCAAAAGGAGGAGTATTGATTGCTACAATCTGTAAAGTTCTTGTTAGTTCATTTTCCTGGTTCAAAACATCATTTTCATGTTCTGCTGTTTCTGTCCCACCCCTCAGACCATTTAATGCTCAGATTCACAGGTTTCAGGCCAAGGCAGAATTGCCAGACCGTTTTCCTCTCACTGTTTCCTTCCACTCCCAACCCCATCCCCATTTACATCTTTTGTATTTCTTTCTCTCCCAGGCCAGGGCCAGCAGAAATTATGCCACTCTCTCACACTCTGGAAAGAACTGTTTTTGAGCTGTCTTTTTTAAAGCTGTCTCGCTGGTATTGTGGAGCAGCAAGCATATCAGATGAAAATTGGGTAACCTTCATCTCGGCACACATTTCTCACTCAGTGAGTACACCCCAGCAATCCCCATTTAGACTCTTAAACAGAACAATTTTGTAGCACTTCCATTTATTACACATTTAATTGCCTTTTAATTGGTGCAACTGTTTTCAGCATGTTTAAGTCATATTGGAGCTACCTTCCTTAGAACCCATTTCAGGCTAACTTCCTGTCTTGGATTACATTACTATTGGCCAAACCTTTGTGCTTGTGCCTCCAAATTTAATCAAAGAGTTACTGTCTAATATAAAGGCTTCTGATATCATTAATTCCTATGGGCAGTGGAGAAAGAACAATGGAAAATTTTGGAGGTAATCTCAGAAGCTAAAACTACCACTGCAATACACCAAGTTTATGTCAACTTGTAATACCCATCACTGGATCTTGGAGTCCAGGCCCTTAAATTTAAGTTCTAAATCCATTATTTTCAAGTGATATGTCTTAGGCAAGAGGTTTAGCTTTCATGGACTAAGGAGTTTGGGCCGTAGAGTCCTTTCTGCATTTAATATTCTCTCAATCTGATTATAACTTGACAAAAGATGCTTATGACTTGTATACTTGAAACATTTTTAACATTAGTAACATAGTTTTAAAATTTTGTGTTTGGATTATTTTCACCTTTGGGACAAACAGGCTCTTCTTACTTATTTGTTTGTGTATTTCATTTAGTTATTCACTTATTACACTAAGGAATATAGTGGTAGGGCAGGTTCTGAAGAGGTCTTGGCTAGGAGAGTCTCTGAGCCTTGGTTTTCACACTTGTAGCCCTGGATTAATAATATCTACATCACTGGAAGAAAGAGAAAGAGGGATCAAAGATGTATCTGAAGAAATTACGGCTGAAAACTTCCCAAACCTAAAGAAGGAAACAGATATTCAGGTACAGGAATCACAGAGGGTCCCAAACAAGATGAACCCAAACAGACCTACACAAGATATAATTAAAATGGCAAAAATTAAAGGTAAAGAGAGGATTCTAAAAGGCAGCAAGAGAAAAGCAAAGAGTTAGTTGCAAGGGAACCCCCCCTAAGACTATCAGTTGATTTCTCTACAGAAACACTACAGGCCAGAAGTGATTGGCAAGATATATTCAAAGCCCTGAAAGGGAAAAACATGCAACCTAGGATACTCTACCCAGCAAGATTATCATTTAGAAGAAGAGATAAAGAATTTCTCAGATAAGCAAAAACTAAAAGAATACAGCAATACTAAACCTATCCTAAAAGAAGTATTGACAGGTCTTCTCTAAATAGAAAAGAAACAAGAATCTACAGGAAAGAGAAAATCACAATTGGATAGTGAATTACTTAAGCCAGTACATAGATTTTTTTTTAATTGTGAAAGCAATGATAACTACAATTAATTGCAAAAGGAAAAACAAGAAGATGCAAAAGAGCATCAAAATCATAAATGTGGGGATCTGGGGGAGGGGAGTAAGAAAATGTAGATTTTATTTTTTTGAGACTGTGTTTGAACCTATATGACTACCAGTCTAAATCAAGTAGATATAGTAATCTGTTAGCACACTTGAAACAACAGGGCAACCATAAATCAAAAGCATACAACAGACTCACAAAAACCAAAAAGAAGAGAAATCAAGCATAATACAAAAGAAAACCATCAAACCACAACAGGAAAAACAAAAAGGAACAAGGAAGAAATACAAAATCAACTGGAAAACAAGGTTTAAAATGGCAATAATTATATATCTATCAATAATTACCTTAAATGTCAATGAACTAAATGCTCCAATCAAAAGACATAGAGTGGTAGGTTGGATAATAAAACAAGAGCCTACAATATGCTGCCTACAAGAGATACACTTTAGGGTGAAGAACACCCACAGACTGAAAGTGAGAGGATGGAAAAAGATATTTCATGTAAATGGAAATGATGAGAAAGTGGGGGTGGTAATACTCCTATCAGACAAAAAGACTTTAAAACAGAGGCCATAAACAAAGATAAAGAAGGACACTGTATAATGATAAAAGGATCAATACAAGAAAAGGATATTACACTCATTAACATATATGCATGCAATATAGGAGCACCTAAATACATAAAACAAACACTAACTGATATAAAGGAATAAATTGATAGGAATACAATAATAATGGGAGACTTTAACACCCCAGTGATATCAATGGACAGATCTTCCGGACAGAAAATCAATAAGGCAACAGAGATCCTCAATGACACAATAGAACAGTTAGACTTAACTGATAAATTCAGGACATTACATCCAAAAAAAACAGAATACACACTCTTTTCAAGTGCACATGGAACATTCTCTAGGATAGACGATTTCCTAGGACACACAACAAGGCTCAAACAATTTAAGAGGATAGAAATTATTTCAAAAGAAATTATTTCTGACCACAATGGCATGAAACTAGAAATCAATCACAGAAAGAGAAATAAGAAAAAAATGATTACATGGAGACTAAACAACATGCTACTAAAAAACCAATGGGTCAATGATGAAATCAAAGTGGAAATTAAAAAATACATTGAGACAAATGACAATGAAAATACAACCATACAAAATCTATGGGACGCAGCAAAAGCATTCCTAAGAGGGAAGTTCATAGGGATATAGCGCTTCCTCAAAAAACAAGAAAAATCTCAAATAAATAACCTAACCTACCACCTAAAAGAATTAGAAAAAGAAGAATGAACAAAACCTAAAGTCAGCAGAAGGAAGGAAATAATAATGATCAGAGAGGAAATAAATAATATAGAGATTTTAAAACAGTAGAAAAAATCAATAAAACCAAAAGCTGGTTTTTTGAAAGGGTAAACAAAATCAACAAACCTCTGGCCAGGCTCACCAAGAAGAAAAGAGAGAGGACCCAAGTAAACAAAATAAGAAGTGAAAAAGGAGAAATAACCAATATCCCAGAAATACAAAAACAAACAAAAAAAAAACCATTAGAATACTATGGACAATTATATGCCAACAAATTGGACAAACTAGAAGAAATGGACAAGTTTCTAGAAACATACAGCCCACCAACACTGAATCAAGAAGAAATAGATAATTTGAACAGACTGATCACTAGACGTAACATCGAATCTGTAAAAAACAGACAAACAAAAAAACAAAAATCTCCCTGCAAACAAAAGTCCAGGACCAAATGGCTTCACTGGGGAATTCTACCAAACATACAAAGAAAAACTTAACACCAATCCTACTCAAACTCCTCCAAAAGACTGAAGAGGAGGAAACACTCTCAAAGTCATTCTATGAAGTCAACACACCCTGATACCAAAACCAGACAAAGACACTACCAGAAAAGAAAAAATGACAGGCCAATATCTTTAATGAATATAGACGCAAAAATTCTCAACAAAATATTAGCAAACCAGATCCAACAACATATAAAAAAGATCATACACTATGATCAAGTTGGATTCATCCCAGGGTCACAAGAATGGTTTAACATACACAAATCAGTCAATGTGATACACCACATAAACAAAAGACAAAAACCACATGATCATCTGAATAGATGCAGAAAAAGCATTTGATAAAATTCAACATCCATTCATGATAAAAACTCTTACCAAAGTGGGTATAGAGGGAACATGTCTCAACATAATAAAAGCTATTGAATATTTATGACAAACCCACAGCCAATACAATACTCAATGGTGAAAAGCTGAAAGCCTTCCCACTAAAATCTGGAACAAAACAAGGATGCCCACTCTCACCACTTCTATTCAACATAGTATTAGAAGTCCTGGACACAGCAGTCAGACAAGAAAAAGAAATAAAAAGTATCCAAATTGGAAGGGAAGAGGTAAAATTGTCATTATATGCAGACGACATGATACTATATATAGAAAACCCTAAAGACTCCACACAAAACTACTAGAACTGATCATTGAATTCAGGAAGGTAGCAGGATATAAGATTAACATACAGAAATCTGTTGCATTTCTTTACACTAACAATGAAATATCAGAAAGGGAAAGTAAAAAAACAATCCCTTTTAAAATCAAAAAAAAAAAAAAAATACTTAGCAAACCTGACCAAGGATTTAAAAGACTTATATGCTGAGGACTATAAAACACTGATAAAGGAAATTGAAGATGATACAAAGAAATGGAAAAATATCCCATGCTCTTAGATTGGAAGGATTAATATTTTTAAAATGGCAATATTACCCAAAGCAATCTACAGATTTAATGCAATCCCTATCAAAATTTCCCATGACATTTTTCACAGAACTAGAACAAATAATCCTAAAATTTATATGGAACCATGAAAGACTCAAAATTGCCAAAGCAATCCTGAGGAAAAAGAACAAAGCTGGAGGCATAACTCTTCCAGACTTCAGGCAGTATTACAAAGCTACAGGAATCAAAACAGCATGGTATTAGCACAAAAACAGATATATGGATCAATGGAACAGAATAGAGAGCCCAGGAAATAAACCCACACACTTATGGTCAATTAGTCCTTGACAAAGGAGCCAAGAACATACAATGGAGAAAAGGCAGTCTCTTCAACAAGTGGTGTTGGGAAAGCTCAACAGCCACATATAAACCAATAAAATTAGAACACTCCCTCACACCATACACAAAAAGAAACTAAAATGACTTAAGCCTTAAATATAAGACATGACACCATAAAAGTCCTAGAAGAGAACATAGGCAAAACGTTCTCTGACATAAATTGTACCATTGTTTTCTTAGGTTAGTCTCCCAAGGCAATACAAATAAAAGTAAAAATAAACAGATGGGACCTAATCAAAATTATAAAGCTTTTGCACAGCAAAGGAAACCATAAACAAAATGAAAGGACAACCTATCGAATGGGAGGAAATAAATGCAAATGATGCAACCGGCAAGGGATTAATTTCCAAAATATACAAAAAGCTCATACAACTCAATAACAAAAAAAAAGACAACCCAATAAAAAAAATGGGCAGAAGACCTAATAGACATTTCTTCAAAGAAGACATACAGATGGCCAATAGGCACATGAAAAGATGCTCAACGTTGCTAATTATTAGAGAAATGCAAATCAAAACTGTGATGAGGTACCACCTCACACCAATCAGAATGGCCATAATTAAAAAGTCTACAAATGACAAAAAGTCTACAAACTCATAGAGCAAGAGAAGTATAAGTAAAATGAAGAAGCAGAGGAACCACTCCCAATTAAAAGATCAAGAGAATTCCCCTGAAAGAACAATCAAACAGACCTCTTCAGCCATCATTAAAACGTCTACAAATATCAAATGCTGGTGAGGGTGTGAAGAAAAGGAAACCCTTCTACACTGTTAATGGGAATGTAAGTTGGTGCAGCCACTATGGAAAACAGTATGGAGGTTCCTTAAAAACCTAAAAATAGAGTTACCATATGATCTGGCAATTCCACTCCTGGGCATATATCTGGAGAAAACTCTAATTCGAAAAGATACATCTATCCCAATGTTCATAGCAGCACTATCTACAATAGTCAAAACATGGAAGCAACCTAATGTCCATCAACGGATGAATGGATAAAGAAGATAAAACTGAATCACTTTGCTGTGCACCAGAAACTAAGACAAAATTGTAAATCAACTCTGCTTTAATAAAAAATATATATATATGAAGAACTTCCATGATTATTGTCTTCATTTTTACCTTCACAACAACCCAGTGAGGTACCTGAAAGCTGATGCACAAATACAAGTCATCATTATTTTAATAAGAAATACACCCCTAGGTCATGAGAAGAGTTCTTTCTGGGAAAAAAAAAAAAAAGTCTAGGCAGATTACGGTAAAATCTCAGTTATTCTGGGACTTTTTGTTTCCGGACTCTTTCTCTGCTCTATACTGAGTGGATATATAAGAAGAGAAACCAGTTCAGTTGGCTACTTGAGAAAAAGTCTGGTTAATGCTTTAGTGTGGATGCAAACAAAGCATTGGAACTACATACCCCAGAATCCCCTTCCCTCTGGCTCCTGGCTGGAGTCTACCTCTGAGAGGCTCTCACCTGAAAATACAGGTGGGAGAGAAGGCGAGGCCTTGCTCTCTGTCGGCAGTGGCAACCTGGGATTCTCAGCAGCTTCCCAGCAAGCTCTTGATGTTTGTACTTTCATCGTGACTTAGATTGAGATCACTGGTAGGGATGCCCCAGAAACTGTTGAGAATTGCCATGATTTCTGGTGAGCAAGCCCCCCACCATTAAATGCTTCAGTCTGAGATTTAGGGGACGGTTTCCCTGACCCTTGGCTCCCCCACCAATTCCAGTGGTTGTATGAGCCCCTAATTCTCTATATTAAGAACTGTAATTCCCAGACTACATAGCATGGCTTCTGTTTTCCCTATTGGACCCTGCCTGATACAAACCTCTCCCTTTCCACCAAGGCCATGTGTAACAAAAATTTGTTAAGCACTTACTATAAAATACCATGAGCCAGGGCTCCCCTGGTGGCGCAGTGGTTGAGAATCTGCCTGCCAATGCAGGGGACACGGGTTCGAGCCCTGATCTGGGAAGATCCCACATGCCGCGGAGCGACTGGGCCAGTGAGCTACAGCTACTGAGCCTGCGCGTCTGGAGCCTCTGCTCCGCAACATGAGAGGCCGCGATAGTGAGAGGCCCGCGCACCGCGATGAGGAATGGCCCCCACTTGCCGCAACTGGAGAAAGCCCTCGCACAGAAACGAAGACCGAACACAGCCATAAATAAATAAATAAATAAATAAATTAAATAAATAAATAAATAAATATATAAATAAATAAATAAAAATATAAATAAATAAATAAATAAAAATATAAATAAATAAAAATATAAATAAATAAATAAAAATATAAAAATATAAATAAATATATAAATAAATAAATAAATATATAAATAAATAAATAAAAATATAAATAAATAAATAAAAATATAAATAAAAATATAAATAAATAAATAAATATAAATAAAAATATAAATAAATAAATAAAAATATAAATAAATAAATAAATAAAAATATAAATAAATAAATAAATAAAAATATAAATAAATAAATAAATAAAAATATAAATAAATAAATAAATAAATAAAAATAAATAAATAAATAAATAAAATATTTTTTTAAATACTTTAAAAAAAATTTTTTAAAATACCATGAGCCAGTCACTTTGCTAAGTGCTCTACATGTATTATCTTATTTAAGCCTCATTATAATCTTATCAGATCAATCTGGTTACTTCCTCCACTTTACAGATAAAGAAACCAAGGCTTGGAGAGGTTAATTTGCCCCAAAAATCACACAATATAATATGCAGAGCCATAGACTTCTGGAGCTACAATATCCTTATGAAATTGGCCAGTTGGGTAACATTTTTCCATGATAATACATTTTGATAGTACAACGGAAGATTTGAGTGAGTGAGCATTTCCCAAATAGTGTGGCCATTCTGACTGAGCTAAGCTCTAAAAAAACCACTGTTGGAGTTGGAGTGATCAGAGATCTAAAGTTATTGGTGAAATTAGGAACACAGGAGGGAAATGTTTGGTGCCAATAGGCATTGTTTAAAAATAAGAACTGGTTTTTGAATCAGAGGTGAGGCCAGGGGAATGATGGTGGTGGTGGTGGTGGTGGTGGTGGTGATGTCACCTCTGCAAGAAGCTCTGCAAGAGGGTCTTGAATTCTGATCACTGTCACCTTTCCTACTGAATTGAGACCCAAAATATATTCTTACCTGACTTTCAAGTTAGGGTTCAGAAAGATCTCTTCACTCTAAAGAGACACTGTTTTGAGCCTTATTACATTAGCTGAGCAGGAGCCCACGCGGACGTTGATGTGATTAAAAAGTACAGCTGTGGTCACGAGATATTTTAGTAATTAACACCATTTCCTGAATCCAGTCAAAATAGTAGGCATTCCTTCCTAGAGATGACTTCAAATATGACTATTATAGGGTTGGATTGAAGGAAGAGGAAGAAATGTAGGATAAACAAGGAAGTTAAAGAATTGCTTTTGTAGTAGACATCTGAATCCTACTGCACAAACCAGAATGTGCAAGAAATGTGACACTTTCTCTAATGAAGCTGATTCTGAGGTCCCCATTCCTCTAAACCGGTGGGAAATTCAATTGCTAGGGTTCCCTCTCCTCCTGCCCTCCCCCACCCCAGGGACATGTGAAAGTCTTGAAGTTCATTTGCAGAGCAGGCTATTCAGAAAGGCCCCTCTGGCAATTGCTCCCTGGGTCACTGCTGAACGTCATCTTTCAAGCTCACATATCTCCTTGGAAATGAGAGGCTCTGCTGCGACTGTACCACACACAGGCTCAGGAATCTTTACACATTTGGGTCCTCTTTCTGGGGCTGTACTTGCATGGAAAGCATGAGCCATTCCTCACTGAGAACCTGGGCCTCCCTGGAATGCTTTAAGGGAGTGGGGCTCTGTCCCTGGTACTTTGCATCTATAATCCTCGTATCACTCAAGTCATTTTCTTCAAAGTGCTTTTTTTCTATCTAAATTAATATGGTTCATTTGGATCATTTATTTTAAGTGTCTATTTCCCATCTTTCTCTAGTCCCCTCCTCATATTAACAACATCAAACATTTATCGGAAGATTACTATAAACCTGGTATGAATCCAAGGATTTTTAAACGACGCTCTTTTAATTATCAAAATAATCCTGATATGGGTTCTGTTTTACCAATCCTATTTTTTTTTTTAATTTATTTATTTATTTATTTATGGCTGTGTTGGGTCTTCGTTTCTGTGCGAGGGCTTTCTCCAGTTGCGGCAAGTGGGGGCCACTCTTCATCGCGGTGCGCGGGCCTCTCTCTATCGCGGCCTCTCTTGTTGCGGAGCAGAGGCTCCAGACGCGCAGGCTCAGTAGCTGTAGCTCACGGGCCCAGTTACTCCGCGGCATGTGGGATCTTCCCAGACCAGGGCTCGAACCCGTGTCTCCTGCATTGGCAGGCAGACTCTCAACCACTGCGCCACCAGAGAAGCCCACCAATCCTATTTTACAAGTGAGGCAACTGAGTCCCAGAGAGGCTAAGTAACTCATCTAAAGTCACACAGCTAGAATGGCCAAGGCAGGATTTAGACCCAGAGCATGTGGCTCTAGAGTCCTACTGCTTAACCATGAAGTCGTTCAATCTTTTCCTGTTACTATCATCCAAACTTTTACTTCTGGATTATTAAGAATATGCCCACTCCTCCCTCCCTCCCTCCCATTCTTCCTTCCTTTCTTCAGTGCTTATTCAGACCAAACTTAAATTTACTGTTTTATTTTCTCATCGTCACAACCATAGTCTTTGATTTTAATTTCTCTTCTAGTTGAAATTCTTTTAATGATTTTCTCAAGTAGTTTTTGTATGGTAAATCTTCTGGGGCCTGGTATGTCTGAGAATATCTTTATTTTACCCTCATATTTAGATGATGAGTTAGATATAAAATTCTGCATTTGAAGGTCTCTTTTTTATTTTTATTTTTTTTTAAGATTTTTTTTGACGTGGAGCATTTTTAAAGTCTTTATTGAATTTGTTACAATATTGCTTCTGTTTTATATTTTGGTTTTTTGGCCACAAGAAATGTGGGATCTTAGCTCCCTGACCAGGGATTGAACCCACACGCCCTGCACTGGAAGGGGGGCGGTCTTAACCACTGGACCACCAGGGAAGTCCCTGAAGGTCTTTTTTTTAATACTTTAAAAATATTATCAGTTTTGTTATATCAGAATTGTTGAGAATTCTGATGTTAAACTGATTCCTTTTCCTTTGAAGATGATCTGCTTTTTCCTTTCCAAAATATTTTCGAATTTTCCCTTTGCCTTTTATGTTTTTGTTATAAGGGGGTGTGTGTGTGTGTTTAAATCTGTCCTGTCTAATCCACTTTGAGCCTTCTCAGCCTGGTCTATTAACATACTCTATATCAGCTTTCTATTTCTGTGTAATAAACACACCAAAACTTAGTGGCTTAAAGCATAAATTTTTATCAACTTATATTCTATAAGTTGGCAATTTGGGCTGAGTTCTGCTGGTGTTTCCTCTGTGGTGAGCTGCTAATCAGCTAAACAGTTCTGCTTCTGGGAGTTAGCTGGATGTCAACTGGAAGAATAGGTCAACTGGGCCATATGTCTTTCCTCATCCATCTGGCTATCTTGGACTTGTTAATGTGGTAGCTCAGGCATCTAAAAGCAACAAAAGATGGCAAGTCCCAGTATGCAGCAGTTTTAAATTCTCTGCTGGTATCAATTTTTCTCTTACCCCATTGGCTGAAACAAGTCACTTGGCCAAGCCTAGAGTCACTGTGGAGGGGACTACCACAGGTCATGGATATAAGGAGTTGAAACAACCTGGGAACCATCACTGCAAAATCTATCATATCCTCCTTTAATTCTGGAAAACTCTTAATTGCTTTTTTTTTCTCTCCTATACTTATCTTTGCTCTCTCCTGAGATTTCTAACATACCAATGTTAACTGCTATTTTTATCCTCCATCTCTCCTAACTTTCACTTTTATAGTTTCAACTGTTTTAATCTTTCTTAAAACCTTCCAGGAGAGTTCTTGACCTGAGCTTTCATTTCATTTGTTCATTCTTATACTATATCCATTCTGTTATCCAAATAATCCACTGAGTTCCTTATTTCAACAATTACATTTTTCACTCTTAGCATCTTCAGTCAGTTTTTCTTTGTTTCTGGTTCATGTTTTCCAAAATCCTCCCTATCCTATTGAGGGTATTTCCTATGCTTATTTTAAATCTGATTCTGCTTGGTTTATTAATTCTACATCCTTTGCTATGTTTTCCTTTTGTAGCTTTTCTTTGAGAGTATAAATTTATTGTCACCTTTTCCCCGTGACTAATATTACCCTGGGAGCTTCAATTGCCTTGGCTGATAGCGGGTATCTAGAATAAGGGATGAAAGCTCAGGTCCTTGCCTGTGCCTTTTCTGGTGAGCTTAGGAAATAGGCATTGTGTGAAAAACATACTTCTGGGCTCCACCATTTCCTATTTACTCCCCAACTCCCAAAAAAGTGACAATGCCCCTCAAGGGAAGTTCCTCCAGTTTTTTAAAAAAAAATTAAAAAGCTAACATTTCTTGAGTATTTGCTACATACCAGTCCAGGTTTAAGTCCTTTTACATGTATTTCATCTTTTAAACCACCCTAAGAGTTAGGTAGTATTATTATGCCCATTTTAGAGATGAGAAAACAAAGACAGAGAGAAAGCAGGTAACTTCCTGAAAGTCACAGAGCAGTAAATGGTAGAACCAAGATTAAAATCTGGACTGTTCGGCTTTAGAACCCATGCTCTTAATTTATACTATGGGGTGGGGAGGTCTGGGAAAGGAACTTTCCTGGCCTTCCACTGCCCCAATTATTATCTGCTCTCCACTCAGGTGGGCTCTGGTACTTCCCTGATGTCACCCTGATGTTCCTAGCTGGTGCGGGGCCAGCAAGGCTCTTTTTCAGCCTGGCAAGTAATTTTCTGCCCCAGCACTACAAGATACCCCAGGATACAACTAGAAAACTTCTGTTTCCACTGTGACACCATATCCTCTCTCCCTCTTCACACTCTCTCCCCCCATATTTCATCTCCCCCTGCCACCCCATCACATTCTGCCTCCCAGGATCTTTTATTCATTCATCCATTCATTCATTTATTGCCATGTTATTAGATGCATCAAACTTGTTTATGTGACATCTTTGGGGCTGGTTCAAGGGAAGCAGCCAACATCTCATATTAGGTCATATTAGGCAGGAAACATCTGTATATGTAATTTCCGAAGTAATTTATTCACTAACACAAGCTCCCAAAGAACATCTAGCTCCATGAGTGCTAACCTCTGCTCTTCACCAGATATTTCCTTTCAGCCCATATTCAGTATCCAAAATCAACACAGGAATTCTATTATTATAATATCAATCTTTAAACTTTCTTGGTCTCCTGTAGAAATGGATCCCAGAATACAGTTGCATACATATAAACACCCGGATTCAGGGCAAAAGTTAACTTTATCAACAGCAACATTTTTGAGTCCTTCCTACAACTGCCTCAGATAATTATGTTTCTCATTCTTGATACTGATGTTTAATGCCTGATGCTTTTAAGCACTTTTAACGGTTTTCTTGAGTAAGACATTAAGCTCTCACTCTAGCCACATTTAAAAGGGCGCCAGGCTTCATACTAATTGCAGTCCTTCTACAAATGTCTAGGACTCACCTTTTGACCCAGGCTGGGCCTGCTGGTCCTACTATTGCTCCTCACCTGAATTACAGCCAACCTTTGAAGTTTAGTTCCAATGTTCCTACCTCTAGGAGTCTTCCCTCATTGCTCAGCTTAAAGTGATCTCTCTGAACCTACACAGTGGAGAGGTTGTAAAGGGTTTGCATTCAGACTCTCCAAACCATCTGCTAGGCTGTCCACAGTCCCTCCCAAGGCTAGCCACAGAGGTCAGACATGAAGATATTTGAGTTCTGGCCCTTCCCCTGCTCTCACATCCCCCTTCCCTCATTACTCAGCTTAAAGTGATCTCTCTGAACCTACACAGTGGAGAGGTTGTAAAGGGTTTGCATTCAGACTCTCCAAACCACCTGCTAGGCTGTCCACAGTTCCTCCCAAGGCTAGCCACAGAGGTCAGACATGAAGACATTTGAGTTCTGGCCTTCCCCCTGCTCTCACATCCCCCTTCCTTTTCCAGTTTATTCGAGTGTGCACACACAGTTTAGATTTGCATTGTGATTATAATTACGAATATGAGCTGTAAGTTAAATGCCAATCCTGGCTCTTTTACCACTTACTTTCATGACTGAACCAGTCACTTTCCTTATCTGATCCTTATTTTCCTCAACTACCAAAAGAGAAGTCTGGTCTATGTGTTTTCTGAGGCTCAGTCTATGATTCAGGTTGTAGGTTCCTTGAGGTCGGAGACCTCATGCCCTGATTTGGGGGGGAGGGGTCATGGCAGGGGGAGCTTCTATAGTACTGTGAGCAAATACTAGTGCTTAATATTATTAGATTAATCAAGAAATCAGTGACAACCTTAGGTCCATTTGTAGTCCTAGGTCTTTAGTAGGTGGGCTCTGAACTAGGGGATTGCCATCATGGGCATATTTTCAGAAATGATCTCTGGAAAACAGAGACAGCACTGGCCAGCTGGCCCTCTTTTTTCAGGGGAGTCCAAGTTTCTTAAGACTTACTCATGCTGAGCAGCTTCCCTGAAAAAACTGTCCTCTAGGTAGCATAGATAAATTGAGATGTGGGCTTCCCTGGTGGCGCAATGGTTAAGAATCCACCCACCAATGCAGGGGACACGGGTTCGAGCCCTGGTCCGGGAAGATCCCACATGCCACGGAGCAACTAAGCCTGTGCGCCACAACTACTGAGCCTGTGCTCTAGAGCCCGCGAGCCACAACTACTGAGTCCGCGTGCTGAAACTACTGAAACCCGCGGGCCTACAGCCTGTGCTCTGCAACAAGAGAAGCCACTACAATGAGAAGCCCGTGCACCGTGACAAAGAGTAACCCCCGCTCACCACAACTAGAGAAAGCCTGTGCACAGCAATGAAGACCCAACGCAGCCAAAAATAAATAAATAAATAAATTTATAAATAAACAGAGATGTGCTACAGGTCACTTATTCCCCTACCCAAATTACACAATTCCCATTTTTCCAGAAATTCAAGTCAAGACCCTGGGCAAAAACCAATTCCATCCAAGGTATTTTATGTTTTGTGGCAGGGGGCTTCCTGGGAGACCACAACTCTAGGACATGGTCTGAAGACCACGTGGTGGTGAAGAGAGAAATTGGATTCTTTCCTGAGGTTGAATCACTGGTTCCAGAAAACTGCCCCCTACTGAGACTGCAGAGAAGAGAAAAGAGCTGGCTTCAAATGCAGAAGCCCAAACTCACATGGGGATTTCTGAAAATACAAGGAGCAGACAATCATTTAGAGACAACCTAGCAAGAGAAAGCCCCCCAGGACCACCCCAACCCGTAACTGTGTGACTCCCCCCCGACCCAGGGTTTCTAAGAGAGTTTAGTTTAACAGGCCAGAATCTTCACAGCTAATTCCCCACATGTGCACACAGTGGAGGGTCTGGCTCTCTGCTGTCACATCAGTTAAAACCTAGCCAAGCACTGGGAATTCTCTGTATTTTGTTCTATTATTAGAATCCAATTACCATCTGGTGGTATGCTATAGGGAAGTGCTATTCTTCTGCGTCAGCAAACACAAAATGCAGCAATTTGGTGAGCAAGCTGGGAGCTCAGAGCTTAGAGCAAAAGGTAGAGAAATCATTTTATTTCTGCCCAAAGAATCTCATGCCCATTGGAAGTCCCCTGGCTTCAGGATACAGTTAGTTGAGCTTAGCCTTAAAAAGGCAAAGACCTTATCCTGGTGTCATGCTGACCTTTAAGATGTGAAACCATTTGCCCAGGCCTAAGCCCATGTATTCTGGTCTGTTCTATTTACTATACCTACCTGTTTCTGTCCCTCCTGAATGCAGCCCCACCAGATACCTTTTCTTGTGAGGTAAGAAGCTGCTACTACTTCTAGAACTGCTATCTTGAGGCAAGACTGAACAGCCCCTGGCCCTCATGCTCATCCCTCTTCCATTTTCTTGACTGAGGTCCCCCTGGTGAGGGAAGCCACAGGCTGCCTCATGGGAAATGGTTTGATGAATGTGGAAACAGTCTGATGCATTTTTGATGGATATAAACAGTCTGATGGATGTTCAGCTCAAAGGTTCTCTCAGCAAACTCCTGAGATCATTTGTTCTACCAAAGATAGAAAAGAAGTTATGCCTAGAATCTCTCTTAGACAATCTGAAACTTCCTTGAATGTTTAAAGAATTAAAATAAAAGGAAGTATTGCTAGAGTGATGGAAAAGGAGGATCTAGGAGAGAAAGCAGGGGCAGAGTGTCTTCTAAGTGTAACTAAGGGACAGCACTTATTTATCTCAGGTCTTCTAGATGCCTCTGAATTACAAGATTTTCTTTGTCCCTTTCAACCACTGAAATTCCTAATTTGATTCTTTTTGATTCACTCCATTCTGTCTTTTCCTTCATGCAAGTACACCAGATGTTGCAAACAGAAAGGCACTGGAAAAGATCAGGATACAGGCTCCTGAGTCCTTAAATTTTATAATCAGTGGGCTGTCTCCAAGCCCATGTTGTCCCTTTGTGGCTAAGGAATTTCTTTGTCTAGATTAGAGACAGACCTAGGTCTTGAATCAAAGCAGAACAATGGGCTACCGTGTTCCCTTTCCCCTAGACCCACACCCAAATCTCAGCGCCCTTTGTCCCGCCTCCCCTGTGTGTGAATAAGAAGAAGCTAATGCAGGAGGGAAGAAGCACAGAGCACATTCGTCCCAATGTCTGGAGAAGAGACTGTAGGAAGTCACCCATGCAGATGTCCTAGACCAGGGCAGCAGTCTTAGGCCATCTGATTTCACCTTGGACTTTGTGACGTATCCTCGAAATCTCTTGGGTTTGTTTTTTTTTTCTTTTACTTGTAGTCAAAATAGTCCTATATAATAGAGCCAGGAATCACAGGAAACCAAAACATGGTTCAAAAAAATTGTAAATTTCAGGCTGCCTTCTATCTCCTGGGCCAGGCACAACTAGGTAAAGCTTTTCCTTACTCTACACTCCCGTTTTTGCCATTGTCCACTTTTCCAAATCACCGGCTTTCTTTTGATGCACAGGATCTTCTGGTACATATACTTCTAATGTTAAATCCTGCTCCCAGAAAATATTATCAACACATAATGGTGTGTTTTGTAATCAATGAAATAGAGTGTTAAGCACGGACTATGTATTTGAACTACTACATATTATCTCACTTAATCGTCACAAAATTCTACAAGGTTGGTAATATTCCTATTGAAGAGATTTGGGAAGTGGGGACCATAAACATTAATTGAATTGTTCAGTCATATGTCTGGTAAGCAACAGAACTGAGTTTTGAACCCCGGTCTTTCAATCCCAGATTCCACGTTCTTTCCATGCTGTGTCTCAAAAAAACAAATGAGCACTTGCCCCCTTGCAGGTCAGCTCAGAATGAACAGTAAGATGGCAGAGAATATTCTGCTGCAAACGCACACAAAGGCAGCACGTGGGGGTGAGCAGCACAGCCGAGAGCTCTGTGCACAAACTCAAGGCAGACAGTAAAAGTGAGAGGAAAACAGCATGTTTATCACCATGTGCAGGGGAAAAAAAAATGCCCTTATTAGAATTTGTAGCAAGCATAGCAAATCTCTCTTAACCTAAGAGTTGTACACTGGATACCTTGAGGAGGGAATCTTCTGAGTCCTCTGCAACATAAATTTTTAAAGGATAACATATTAATACATAATGATAGAGAAGTAGAATGTGGACACTATACCAGGACGCTCCTGATAAAGAGCTACTGCCAGCTCTCTGGCAAGAGGAATTGGTGGTCAAAATTAAGCTCAAAATTGTTGAAATGCTGATTTAAGGAATCTAGTAAATTCAAAAGAATATGCATTTTGATATTTCACTTAAAAAGAAACCCTCTTGGTTATAACTCTATTTTAAGAAGCCCAATACCATAGTGTTACTGTCATGTACACGTGTTCCTGTGGAGTTCACCATTCAGGTGTTTCCTGTGCTGATGCTCAAGTGAGGACCGTTATCCCTGCCTGCCTGCACTCCAGCACACCTCTGAGAGAAGGCGATTAGAAGTTGGGACCAAGAAGGGAAACTCACATAACTGTTGCCCTAAATTGAGTCTATGTTAAAATGATAATGATGACCAGTTCTCCTGTTCTTGACAGGGATAATGTGAGGACAAAAGGAATCATGCATACCTCTTTCCAGTTGTGGATTAGTTTTCTTTGTAACAAAGGAGTTAGTCAAGATAATTCCATTATAGTCAACTCATTGGTAGTATTTATTTTAGAAAAAAATGGTATAAATATTATGTAGGTCACCCAAGTTAAATGAATTGGGCAATAAAGGATTTGTTAAGTACCTTTCTCTGCTGTGCGCTGTACAAGTTGCTGTTTTTATTAAAGACTAACTGGGCATTTAGTTGGCTGGGGAATAGCAATTGCTCTGAAACGTGAGCTATTTTGAATAATAGCTATCAGTTTAATATGGGCACAGAGGGAAAGGGTTTCAGAAAAAGACTTGAGCTTATAGGGCCCATGCAATTCCATTAGCCAATTTTTCCCATGAGTCCCTGGAAATGGATATTGCTTTCCCCCATGGAGTCATAGGGCCTGCGTTTGTAATTAACCAGGAAGATATAAAATGTTTTGATAACCCAACAATTGGCTAATCTGATCTTTCCAGGATGGAGTTAGCTTAAGATCTGGCCTCTCACTTGTGGAAGAGAAGTTCGTTTTCAAGGAAATAGAGCTAAATCAAGTAACAATTTTCCATGGAGAAGAAATGCTTTTTGTTCATCCTTTACTCTCAACTGTATTTTGTAAACTGATAGTTAGATCTATAGCCTTGATCAGATTCAGATTCACTATTATGCCAAGATCCCTTCAGCAGCGATTTTATCATTTCTACTAGGAGGCACTAATGCCTGCTTCTCTCCCTATTTGTGATGTTAGTAGCCGCTGATTATCAGTGTCCAGATTCATTAACCCACTAGGGCTTGCAGAAGGTGATATTCTGATTCTGGCATTCCTTTTTTATTTATTAGGTGAAGTACTGATACTCCCATAAAGAAAAATCTCCCCTCAGCAACTACTTGGTTACCTTGAGGTATCCTGAGTTCATAGGAGAAAGGCAGGATTCAAAGTCTAGAAGTCATAATGAAAATGTTGGTAACTGCAGTTTTGCACACACACTGAACCCTCCCCAAACACACACACACACACACACACACACACACAAGCTTCTGCATGATCAAAAATACCATAAGCAAGGTTAAAATACAAATGATAAACTGGATAAATAGTTGCAACACATATCGCAAAGGGCTAATCTCTCTAATATGTAAAGAACTCCTAGAGACGGATAAGAAAATAATGAACCATTAGAAAAATCAGCAAAGCACACTCACAGAGAGTTCACAGGAAGAGGAATATAAATAAAATGCCCCTTTAAGAAATGAAATGATGTCCAAACTCAATCACAATAAAAATCTAAATTAAAAATTCACCTTCTTGTCACTCTTTGGTCTCTCTGGCCTGGTGTTCTAATTTTAGCTCTGTTTATCTATATTGTGATGAATGGTTTAGGCTCCATTCATTCACTCATTAAAGGTTATTGAATGCCCATTATCTGCCAAGCCCAGTTCTGGTACTGTGGACTAAGAAAGCATTGCGGTGAACAAGACAAGATGCTGCCTTTCAGACCTCACCCCGTACCCTACTTTACCTTGATTCTGTGTACTCCCTTCAGCTGGGTCACCAGCGCTCCGAGAAACTGACATATACCCTGCTGACCTCAGCCCTGAAGGAGGCCTCTACCTAAGGCAATAAAACTGATATAAAGAAAGGGGGTGTGGGCTTCCCTGGTGGCGCAGTGGTTGAGAATCTGCCTGCCAACGCAGGGGACACGGGTTCGAGTCTTGGTCTGGGAAGATCCCACATGCCGCGGAGCAACTAGGCCCGTGAGCCACAAGTACTGAGCCTGCGCGTTTGGAGCCTGTGCTCTGCAACAAGAGAGGCCGCAACAGTGAGAGGCTCGTGCATCGCGATGAAGAGTGGCCCCCACTCGCTGCAAATAGAGAAAGCCCACGCACAGAAACGAAGACCCAACGCAGCCAAAAATAAATAAATAAATAAATAAATAAATAAAGTGTAAAAATTAAAAAAAAAAAAAGAAAGAAAGAAAGGGGGTGGAGAGGATTTACTTCATTAAAGAACGCAATCCCAAAGGTCTAGAGAGAGATGTGCAAGTATGTGTGTGTGTGTGTGTGTGTGTGTATATACACACACACACATCTTCATACACATACATACGATTAAAGGCCATATCTATCTTATTTTTTCCTGTCTTTCCTTTTTCTATTTCCCCATTTCCCCTTAGAACCAAAGGGTGAATCTGAAACATGTTTGTAATTGTTTTGCAGGATTGTTTATTCGGCCAAATCTCTGGCTCCTGTGTGTCCATCCCATCCTCCTGGCAGGGGTGGACCTTTGCAGTCATGTATATCCATAACCCTTTCTACTGTGATAACTGATCAAATCAGGGTGACCATATGACTCAAGTAACATCAGGTAGCTTCTGCCTCCCAAGAATCTGGATTTGGTGCACAAATGCTATTACTACTCTCTGTTAGGAACTTTTAGAGCCAGGGCTAGAGGGGCCATCCTTAACCTGAGTTCAAATGGAGCAGAGAAAGGTGGTAGCAAAAAGAGGGATAAAAGGAGCACTTTCCCAGAGGAACACAGAAGTAAGAGGCTGTGACCACAAAGGAACAGAGACGGCAGCTGCTGCCTCACCAACTGGTCCTGCTTTGGATCCTTCCAGAGCCCTGGCTGCACTTCCAACCCATGGGCTCTGTAGCTATCACGTTATCTTTCCAACAACCCTCTTTTTGTTTGTTTAGTTGATTGGGTTTTTCCCCATAATCAAACAATCTAAAATACAATATTTCACTGTTCTGGCTATTGTGATTTTTGAGTAATTTCTACTATCTCCCAATGGCTAATCAATCTGAGAACTCAGACTTAAATACAGGGTGAAGGCCAGAGAAAATGCTGCTAAAGAGACTCTAGCTGGTATCTGCTGAGATAAAAACCTGTCCCAGGATGTGATGGTCTGTATGTTTGTGTCCTCCCAACATTCATATGTTGAAACCCTAACTTTCAGTACAATGGTATTGGGAAGTGGGGCCTATGGGAGGTATTAGGCATAGATGAGGTCATGAAGGTGGCGTCCCCATGATGGGACTAGTGTGCTTATAAGAAGAGAAGAGACTAGACCTTATTCTGTCCTCATTTGAAAACACAACTGCAAACCAGGAAGAGAGGCCTCATCAAGAACCCAACCAAGGGCTTCCTCTGGTGGCACAGTGGTTGAGAATCTGCCTGCCAATGCAGGGGACATGGGTTCGAGCCCTGGTCTGGGAAGATCCCACATGCCACGGAGCAACTAGGCCTGTGAGCCACAATTACTGAGCCTGTGCGTCTGGAGCCTGTGCTCCGCAACAAGAGAGGCTGCGATAATGAGAGGCCCGCGCACAGCGATGAAGAGTGGCCCCCACTTGCCACAATTAGAGAACGCCCTCGCACAGAAACAAAGACCCAACACAGCCAAAAATAAATAAATAAATAAACCCAAAGTTAAAAAAAAAAAAAAAGAACCCAACCAAGCTGGTACCATGACCTTGGATTTCCAGCCTCTAGAACTGTGAGAGACAAATGTTTGTTGTTTAAGCCACCCCGTCTATGGGAATTTGTTACAGCAGCCCAAGCTAAGACACAGAATGTCATGTTCACGTCACTTGAGAGATCATTCCCCAGACACCTGAGCTGTCCCAGGGCTGGGGAGGGGGTTGAGGTTGGTTGTGCAGAGCTGTCTCTGTACAGAGACACAGCCCCTGACAGAGTCCACCAGAAGAACACAGGCCCAGCCCAGAAAGAACTGGAGAGACCGCGGACCAAGGCAGAAGCACAGATGTGTCACAGCTAGGATTCATTCTTCACAAGAAGCTGTGGGACTCTGGGAAAAATCCTGAACTCCTTTGAGCCTCATATTTGTCAACTGCACAAATGAGGAGGATCAAAATCAAATTATAATGCCTATTTCTCATGCTTAAAGTCAGTCATCTACTTCTGACTTTTCTGCAAGAAAACACTAATACAGAGACTCTTATAATTGTAAATGGAAAACTTAGCAGTATACCTGAAACCAAAATGCCCATTTACTATCCTAAAGCCAAACTAAAACACTTATTTTTGAGTAACATACTCTCATGCTAGAATGGAAAACGCTTGAAACACCCCTCTCCTATCACCAAACAATTAATAAGGTTGCTGACAAATGGTGGTTTTTGTATAACTAGTGACTCAGCCCCGTGGTGCCAGCAAGGCTGTGTTGCACTGCATGTGCTTTCCAAAACACGGAATTCTGGAGCTCTGCCAATTATATTTGGAACTCAAGACTTCTCCTTCATGCCATTTTGTTAAGTGTGATGTACTGATTTGGAGGGATGTAATATAAATTTTAAAAATGTAAACATCAATCAAAAATGGTTTAAAAAATATGTATGTTTTGTGAGGTTTGGGTTTTAATAAACCAAGAGAGAAATTTCTACTGCAAGATTGGTAATGGGGTATGCAGGGTAGGACTGCATATGTGAAAGCACTATTAAATGGAAGAGCTTACCACTACAATCTTTGCCTTGTTTCTAAAGAATATCACCTAAGGTGTATAAAAGAAGGAAAAGCAGGCAAAGCAAGCAGAGGCTGAGAATATTAATGGAAGAACAAGAGCGACAGTCTCCGATGTCTGATTAGTGATTTTTAATTTACAAAGCACTTCCAGGCACATTATCTCCTGATCACCGTAAAATTCCTGTGAGGCAGAAGGGAAGTTTTTCTAATCTCCTTTATTTATGAGGCAGCTAAGGCTCAGCCAGGCTAAGCCACAGCCCAGAGTCACACAGCTAACATCCAAGGCGAGAACTGAGTCCTCACCCCCAGGCTCTTGACACTAGTTCTCAAGCCACACTTTGGACTTCAGCCCCAGGCAGAGTCCCTCTCTTCACTGGCCCCATAGCCTTCCAATCAACTTGGCCAGGTGGGAAGCTGTACCTTCATCCATCTCTAGCCAGTGGACTTTGTCTGGCATGTGATGCCCTGCTGAATGTGGTCCATCAGTCTCAAGTTCATAAAGAGATTTATCATAACTTTTCTGGAACAGCAAAGTTTCCTTATAAGCCCACGGGCCTGGGCCAAGACCAAGTTGTGAGAACCTACAAGCTGTCTTTACCTTCCTCTCCACAATGTTCCCCTGAGATCTTCACATGCCATCGCCTTCCCCAGAACGCCTTCAACCCCTCTATTTCCCTCAACAGACTCATGGGCCTGGATGGGACCATAGGAGTATTACCAGTCAAGAGAGCAGGTTATGCTCTGGGAACAAATAAACCCCAAATCTCAGTGACTTAAAACAACAAAACTGATTTCTCACTCCTTCTACACGTCTCATGCAGGCCAGCAGAGGGGCTCTGCTCCCAGGGGTCACTCAGGGCCTCAGGCTAACAGAGGCGTCACCTGGACATTGCTTCCATGATGACTAAAGTAGTGGGAATCACATTGGAAATGACACACATCACTTCTGCTCCTGTTTCTTTGGCCAAAACCAATCACACATTGGTGTCTAACTTCAAAGAGAGTGGGAAGTGGTTCTCTGTGTCTGTGGTGGGAGAGGCAGAACATTAGTGACCAGCCTAATGACAACCACAAAGTTCAGTCCCCATCAGATGCTTGAAGCTCCCCAGTAACAGTGTTACAAAGGAGTCCAACCTTTACCTGAACTTCTCCTGTAACAGGCAGCTCCCCATCTCATAAACAGCTGATTTAATTTTAAGGGAGCTATATTTGTTAGCAACAAAAAATTTCTAAAAATAACCAAAATTGGCCTCCCTGTAACTTTTGCTCCTTAGTATATATCCCTTCCTCGGGGTCTTAGGATAAATCACAACAAATCACTATTTGTTGAATAAATAAAAGATCTTCAAACATTTGATGAGAGCTATTGTTCTCATGTATTTACTCATTTAACCATGTTAGATCCCTGCCTCTAAGAGATCTTGGGTGTAAGATGGGTAACCAAGACTGCATGGGATATGCCATAGATAATCCCCTGATGTTACTGGAGGAAAAAAATCAGGGTTCTCAAAATTGAGGAAGGTGGGTTAAAGGGAGGCTGTGGAGAAGGCTTTCTGGAGAAAGAGCGTTGATGTGAACACAGCAAGGGAGGGGCCTGCTCGGAAGATGAGACTATTATCAGGCAGAGGAAACAATTTGTATTAGGTAGCCTAGGTGCAAAACTGCATGACGCATTCAGGGAAATTATAAGAAAGACTGTAACGCAGGATGTCTTTGGGGGAAAGGACTGAGATGGCATCTCAAGGGGGGCCCTAGCACTAAGCTAGAAGTCTGGAATCCTGAAAGCTATTGAAGAATTTCAAGCATAAAACTGACATGGGCTGATTCACATTTTAGCAGCATTAGTCTGGCAGCAGGGGGCAGAATGGAACACAAGAGACCTGCCTGAATCTGATCCTGGGTGGTCCTGGACAATGAGACCAGAGGAATGCTGTGATCCTGTAAAGAAGGGGGCAGGTTTGAGGAGATGAGATGGGATGGGCAGCACTTGGTAGTTAATTCCAAAAGGTGAGGCAGGGTGCAGTGGGGGCCTGTGACGCCTCTCATGCTTCTGGCTTGGGCAACCAGATGGGGTAATTCACTGAAGTAGAGGTATTCAAGGAGATCGGTAGGGAAAGTTTTGTTGAGTTCAGTTTTGCACAGGTTGAGTTGAAGTTGTGGGTTTGACTTAGTGATGATGCATTAGACAGTGAGGTGCATCTATCAAGAGAGATCCAGCCAGAGGTCACAGATTAGGAAGTAAGCAGTTACTGAAGACATGCATGTGGCTGACATGCAAACTGTAACTTTTCTACCTATATAGGAGAATGAAAATATTGATACAATTTTCCAATTTGACCTATCCCTTTCCTGTGGCCAGATGCTCCATATCTACGTTCCATGGTGCCTTTTTACAATCAAGAAACCTAAAAAACTGAATCACAATCAGTGCCTTGTTGGTAACCACGGAATCAGACCACAGAGAAATGGAGAATTGTGAGAAATATTTCATCCAAACATACAAAGGTCTGATGAGTCATTCCTGCTCCGCAATGGAGAACACCTCTAGGATAATTCAAATAGTCATTTCTCCTAGATCCAGATTATTTCTCTCCCCTGCCTGTGCTGAACAAACTGTACCTTACCTTTTTCTATCTCACAGGATAACTACATCTAATCTTTTTAAGCCAGGTTTGTTTGTTTTTTTTCTGTCTGTTTATATAAATTGATAAGGTTACTGCTTTAGGCCAGCAAAAATTGACATATATTCAAGGGACTGACCTGGGCTAATATTTTTCTAGCTCAGTTGTTCTTGAAAACTACCCATCACACATTCCCAGATTATTCCTTAGAGATTAGGAGCCAATATAATTCATTACATATTTGGTTTGTCTAATTTCATTCTCAAAGGGAAATTTGAACATCAATATTAGGGCCACCTTGCTGTCCCCTATGGTGTAATAAAAAATATATTTGGTGTTTGTCCCTGGTTCCTGGCACAGAGCTCCTAAACCCTTGAAATTTCCTGAGTAATAGGTAGGAGGGTTGTTTGTCATTCACAATGAGCTCCTTTCCACTATACCTGAGTTTATACTAATGAGATGACTCACAGTGGAGATCCCTAGATAGATTCCAAATGAAGACTAGTCATCAGAAAGACCAAACACAGTGATTAGAGTGTGGAAACTTCCAGCCCCCTCCCACCTCAATCTCTGGGGAGGAGAAGGAGGCTGGAGATTGAGTTATAACAACACTTGAACAAAGAGATTCAGAAAGCTTCAGGATTGGTGAACACACTGATGTGCTGGGAGGGTGGCATGCCCTGAGAGGGCATGGAAGCTTGGAGCCCCTCCTTGCCATAGCTTGCCCTATGTATCTCTTCCATTTGACTGTTCCTGAGTTGTAGCCTTTATAATAAACTGGCAAACATTAAGTAAACTATTTTCCTGAGTTCTATGAGTCATTCTAGCAAATTATCAATCTTGAGGGTGGGTCATGGGAACCTCCAAATTTGTATTCATCCAGACAGAAGTGTGGGTAGTTGGCACCCCAATGTGCAACTGATGTCTAAAGTGGGGGTAGTCCTGTGGGACTGAGCCCTTAACCTGTGGGGTCTTTGCTAACTCTGGATAGTGTCAAAATTGTATTGAATTGTTGGACAGCAAGTTGGTGTCAGAGAATTGAAGAATTCATGTATTGATAGAAGTAAAACACATATTTCATGTCGTAAGTGGTATCAGAAAAACCACCAGGCACACATCCCTGTGTGACAGAGAAAAGCCACAAAACCTTTACTGAGCTCAAAAAAAATCTTACCATAAGAAGCAAACCTTTATCACCAGCTGTCCATCACTAAGGAATCATCAGCAACTATTGGTTGTATCTTTAGAAGATGCACTCAGTTGGAGCTAAGAGATGTGGTCAAACCCATGTGGATACAATGATAGAAACCACTTAAGCACATAAGGTCCTTTCCTCACCCTACGGTGATGCAACAGGGGCTATCAGGGACCCTTTGCACTGCTCTGAACCCACCTCTTAGCTGGTTTCTGCTTCTTGGCCCAGTTACATTAGATTCAAATGCTGGGCTTGAATTTTCAGCTTGGCCTTGGATCCAAACTTTGCATAAGGTCGTTGACTTTTGCCTTTCTCTTTGCTGCAAATCCTGCAGCCCCAGGATCAGCCCAGACTCACCTCCATGCCAGCCTAAGCTCCTTGAATCCTCAAAAATCCAGTCATCTCCTTATCTGGTAGAGGGATATAGACAGAGTTTAAGAGATACTGACAAATAGAAAATTTTTGATCATGATGACAAAGGAGAGGAAAGAAGCTCATGTCACATAAGACATTATTAAAGATCTTAGACATGTTCAGTCTTCAGGAAAGAGAAAATTAGAGGCAAAATTGGATAGCGCTTTTCAAAGATCTGAAGTACAATTGAGAGGAAGAAGATCAGAAGTGGCATCTATTGTTGGACAATTCAAAGAAGCAGATTTCTATTTAATATCAGGTGACCAGAAATCTTGCCCTGTGAGTTAGAGCACCCTCTCCTAACCCCATCATTAGAAGCAGTCAAACGTGAGGAAGATGACTGAGCTGTCAGGGATGCCACAGAAGGGGTTGCCCATTCTATTTCTCTTACATGGACTCAGAACACAAGGGTTACATTTCCAATCGTGCAGCACTTATTCAAAACAGAAGGAGAGAAGAAAATCACATTTTAAAAAGTTTGAATACATAAAATTAGCTTGGAAGTCAAGTATCCAGCTTGAGTAAACAAATTTGAGCACTGTAGGAACATTTAAAATGTGAAGCAATGATGAGTACAAGAATTCTTATAATTAAGTAGGTTAAGTGCCTTAACGAAACTCGATGTGAATCTGTAGAGTAGTAATCAGTGGAATGTGTAGTTATAAAAAAAAAGCAGTGAGACAAGATGACCCATGCTCAGTTTCTCCAGGAGATCATCAGTCTTGCAGAGGAAATGAAATGATGGTGTGCAGACCGTCCTGTGTGTGTTCCCTGCCGCAGAGCCTCCTTCAGGATGACAGAGCAAGTTGCATCTTCCTTATACATTCTGGGCAGGAAGCAGTGGGAGATTTATACCCCCTGACCAAAAAGAGCCTCCCTTTCCAATATGTTAATGCCTGGAATAATTTTGCCAGGGTCCTCCCTGGAGGAAGAGTAGAGAGAGGAGGAGGAGGAACCAAGCCCAGAAATGCCAAGACAACTCCACTGTTTTAACATGTTCAGACCTGCTCCTTTTGATGACAATGACACTTCAGGAGGTCAGAGGTGGGCTTATCCATGGTGCTATGCCCTAAATGGACAAACACTATCTCTGAACTATTGTGAGCAATTAAAGAACATAATAAAAACAGTGCCACCATGAAAAAACTGTTCCTTCCTTGTTGTGTGTCACATCTCCTACTCCTTAAACACTCTGACATGAAATGGACGTGCCATCCCAGTGTGGTCACTCTCCATCCTGCAGGGGCCTCTTCCTCTGGTCCAATCCTCCTCTCCTGAGTTATCTAGTGCTCTTGAAACAATGGCTCTAGGGAATAATTTAATTCCAGCGCCCTCTGCTGGCCCTATAGAAGGGCAAGACATTAAACTAGGTCAGTAGTTGCCAAAGTTTTCACAGTCACAAAGCCATTTTATTATTTTATTAACTTCAGGGACCTCACATTTTGAAATTGATCTTTCAAGAAAACTCATTCTGCTAAACAATAATTAATTCCTTTACCAATCTGCATTTATCATAGTCATCGAAAACTGTCAATTAGAACTTGTGATCAACAGGCAATAACCAAGTTTACTATACAAAGATTATTTATTTCTAATCAAACCAAAAATTTTACCTTTTACCTAGCCTGTAAACCTTATTGTCATTGAGAAGGCAATTTCTGTGAGGCTTTTTAACATTACTACAAATAATTTAAGGACCTTTTTTCCTACCTAGAGATCCAGGGGCCCCAGGTTTGGAACCACAGAGTTAGAATACCTCAGTATCTAAACAATAAGCATATTTCTGGGAAATTTTTACTTTATTAGTAAGCACTTGTGGATGATGCTGGATGCCACTTGGTTATAATTCTTCAAATTACTTTGGTGTGTTAACTGATCATATAGTGGCTTGAAAGGTTAATACATCATGCAGAATTGCAAATATCAGAGCTGAGTTTTCAAGGTATCAGCTTTTAGCAATGAGTAGCTGAACAGGGGTTGTGGTGGTTGAGATTCATGCATCTCAGAGTGGAGAGGGGTACATTCTAGCGATATCTGAAATCCAGTTCTCAGCTGGCTTCTTGCCCCGGTGTGCTAGCAGTTTCATTTCTGCTGCAGCATGGCTGCATGAGTGGAAAGTTGATGTATTCACAGGAGACAAAAGAGGAAGATGGAGAAACATGGTAGGCTCAGCAGAGTGTGTGGGATGGTACCTGGGTGAAGCAAAGCAGGAGACTAGGGAAGTCTAGAAATAGAGTAGACAAGGAGTTCTCTGAGGGCAGGTCTGGGTCTTACCCATTGTTCTAACCCCAGTAACTGACACAACACCTGGTACACAACAGGCTCTAAAATTTGTCAAATTTCTGTAGGTATTATGCTCACCAACCCTAGAAATGCTTTTAGCTAGGTGCAAAGCTTTACCACTGACACTAATAACTATGACTACTAAGATAATGCCATGGGTAGCTCGTTCAGTGGTAGAACTGAGCTTGCTGTTTGGTTAAGTTTTGTACAGAAATGGTTCTATTTTTGGAAAAAGATGAATGTATCTCAGAGTGATTTTCAGTGTTTAATTTTCTTCTTTTAAAGTAAAATATATATATATACTTTGTAATATAACATACAAATGGAAAAGTACACAGTGAACACAACAATATGCCAGCACTTAGATCCAGAAGCAGATCATCTTGGAACACCAGAAGCCCTAGTGGTGTCTCCTTCCTACCACTATCTGACCCCCCCATCCCTACTATTCTGACTTCTAACACCATAGATTAGTTTTGCCATTTTTGAAGTACACCCACACTCTATACTCTTGTGTCTGGCTTCTTTTGCTCAACATTATTTCTGTGATGGTAATTCATGTTGTTAGTTGCAGTTTGTTCATTCTCATCTTTGTATTTTATTTATAAATATACCACATTTTTTAATCAATTACCTATGATGGTAAGCTAGTTGATTCCAGCTTTTTACCATTCTGAACAGTGCTGGTATGAGCGTTCATGTACATTTCTTTTGTGTGCATGTATACCCATTTTTGTTGGGTACAAGCCAAGTGGTAGAACTGCCAGGTCAAAGGATGTGCACATGATCAGGTTTTGCAGATACGTCCAGTTTCACAAAGTGATTGTGCCAGCTTTGAGTGTCAGCTTTTGTACAAAGCTAGATGCCAGAGATGTTGAGAGGGCATAAAGGACAGTGGGGAAGTTATCCCTAGGCCTATGACTTGGAACCTAAGGGGATTTTATGGAAAGGAAGAAGATAATATAATCCTCAAAGGGACAGGTCCCATCAATTAGCAACTCATCACTGGAATGATTTGGAAGCCTGCTTCCTAAGGAGAAAGGAAGACAGAATAATAATACAAAAGGTAGAGGAAAAGAAGAAAAAGAAAAAAGAGCAGAATAATTGGTAACTACAAATGCCAAGAAACTGCTAAAAATTTTACCTTTGTAAAAATGGCACAGTGGTGTCCCAGAGCCCTGACTCCAGTAGAGCAGATTAGAACCAGAATGCAGCAAAAGGCACTCTGTATTTATGCTTGTGTTTATCACAAAACTTCCTGAACTTGTTTGGGGATTTGTGAGTCCTTAACGTTATTAATCAGGACAGCTCCTCTTTATGAATTGTGGGATAAGGCCTTTTACCACTGCTGATGTTCACAGGAAAAGAATAAAAGCTTATCACTGAGTTTCTCCATGAGATTTCTGTAAAGTTTAATTTGCAAATAAGTAAGCCAAATTGGAAATGCCAGATGCTATCAGGCAGGAGGATCAGATTTTCCATTTCAATGTGTTTGTCCCTCTTTCAGCTGGATTCAGGGCTTTCCTCTGAAAGTCTCAGGAAACTCATTTGCAAGAGTGACTCAGAATGAACCCACTCTGTAAGACTTGGTTATCAAAAGGCACTTAAACATTGCAAAGAGGAATGCAATGTTCTGTTTACAAGAGGAATTTGATTGCTAATTATGAACCCCTAAAAAAATATGCATTTCATACTTATCTCTTTGCAATTCAGCAATGAATCCTACAGTAGTTCTGGTCTCCTCTCAGCTGAGGTCCTCTGACACTTTGCTACGACAGAGAGCTCCTACGTGAGCACTGACCCCTAGGTATCTGCCGTTTCTCAAATTGTCTTTCAGCTCCAGGACAATTTGCTCTGCAGCAGCTGTCGTCAAAGAACAGATCGGGAATGCCTTTCCTTGCAGAGAGCAGCCACGTTTACATTTGCATTCATTTCTTTGGGGCCATTTCTGTGAATTACACCTGGCACAGCCCTGGCCGCTTGCTTCTGATCTGACATGTGGACAAGGAGTTCAGTTCATTTGCTGCCTCTCCAGCAACCATGTCCAAGACCATTATCCTGTAGGAGGTCTAAGGAAGCTGCCACTATCAGCAGCCAACAGGCACACTTGAAAATTCATGAGTAATGTGTAAAAAGGCAGGAGTCCCTCCCCTTGGTGCTTTCACTGCCCTTACATGGAGATGCTGGCTGAGCCCATACAGAGAGGGGGAAATTGATACAGACCAAGAATTCAGTGGTGGCTCCAAGGCACCATAAGGATCTAGAGCTTCTGATTTGCCTCCGAATATTAACCAAGGGTACAAAGAACTGGCATGCCCAAAACTTAGCAGGTCTAGCTGATATGCAAATCAATTTGATTGCATCCTCCTAGTTATGAACATTCACCATATGAGCTCCCATATGCACAAATGGACGTTTGCAAGGCACCTACCACCCAGCTGCCCGGAGACTACCTGAGGTGCCCTCCAAATCAAGAAGTGATGGAGATCAGCTCAGTGCTTTGTGACCACCTAGAGGGGTGGGATAGGGAAGGTGGGAGGGAGACGCAAGAGGGAGGAGATAAGGGGATATATGTATATGTATAGCTGATTCACTTTGTTATACAGCAGAAACTAACACATCATTGTAAAGCAATTATACTCCAATAAAGATATTTTTCTTAAAAAGTGATACAGTTCTAGATGAACACCTAGAGGCAATTTAATAAATTATGTATCTACCTCATTCAACCAAATGTTCACCAGGGACTTCCTTGGTGGCGCAGTGGCTAAGACTCTGCGCTACCAATGCAGGAGGCCGAGGTTCAATCCCTGGTCAGGGAACTAGATCCCACATGCACGCCGCAACTAAGGAGCCCGCCTGCCGCAATTAAAGGAGCCCACCTGCCACAACCAAGACCTGGCACAACCAAATAAATAAATAAATAAATATTTTTTAAAATAAATAAATAAATAGCCTCCACGGGACTGCCCATGCTACCACCCTCGCATTTCTTTAGACTTTCCTGCTTTCAGACTCAATTAATTCTACCTAAGCACCTCTATTTTTCACATCAACACACACACACACACACACACACAAACACACTTTAACCCAACCCCTTCTTCCGCTCTCTTTCAACTCTGGCCTGGTTACCTTAGGGAAACATTTTTTCCCCTCTTAAAAGGCTCTTTGTCTTCAAAAAACAAAAGCAATTACTTAAAGTTCCCTAGAAACTTTAGGTAAAAGAAAACTACCCTGAAGGTATCAGTGTTGTCAAATTCTAGAACACTTGAAAGTACATAGAAATCCTGTTTGGAATCTTATCAAAATTATTCTTCTATCCCTTTATCCGCTAAAACATCCAAAATAAACAACAGCTATTTTATATTTATTATTTCTTTTGGGGGGGGCTGAATTACTAGTGCTACAGTAAAAACACTACTTTTACTACAAACGTATAGTATTTCATTGTAAGTGTGCAGTCAAATTATGGATTAAGGGACTTCCCTGGTGGCGCAGTGGTTAAGAATCCACCTGCCAATGCAGGCGACACGGGTTCAAGCCCTGGTCCGGGAAGATCCCACATGCCACAGAGCAACTAAGGCCGTGCGCCACAACTACTGAGCCTGCGCTCTAGAGCCCACGAGCCACAACTACTGAGCCCACGCGCCGCAACAACTGAAGCCTGCACACTCTAGGGCCTGTGCTCTACGACAAGAGAAGCCACAGCAATGAGGAGCCAGCACTGCAAGGAAGAGTAGCCCCCGCTTGCCGCAACTAGAGAAAGCATGCATGCAGCAACGAAGACCCAACGCAGCCAAAAATAAATAAATAAAATAAATTTTTTAAAAATTATGGATTAAATGTGAACTAGACAGGGACCCTAATCTTCGTAAGTAAGAAAACCTTCAAGCTTTTTAAGTTCTAAACAACTGACAATAAATGAAGTTTTGTAGCACAATCAGCATAACATGTTAACAAGCCAAGGACAAACTGTAGTACACTTCCGATCGGATTTTCTCTCTAGGTGTCAATCTTGATGGGTCTTGCCATCACTTTTGGACTTCTTACTTAATTTAATCCATCCTGAAGGTGGGCCTCAGTGCTGGGCCTATTTACACAGAATCCTGGTGGGCAATTATGCAAGATTATTTATATTTCTAGGTTCTACATGTTAATAACCATAATGCCTGATTTTTTTTTTTGGCCTCCCCGTGCAGCTTGTGGGATCTTAGTTCCCCAACCAGGGATTGAACCTGGGCCACGGCAGTGAAAGCACTGAGTCCTAACCACTGGACCACGAGGGAATTCCCTATAATGCCCGATTCTGAACAAATCTTACTTTAGCAAAAAAGTTAGGGGACCAAGCCCCTGAGAAAAGATTCAGTGAGACACAAAATCCTGCACTTCACTGCCATGATATTTTATCTTCCTCCCTGAGGCTGTGTCCTCATCTGAACTTCAACACTAGGAAGTAGCACAGTTTTGTTGAAATAATAAAAATATAGTTTATTGACATGTAACTAATTTAATCTTAGATACCCAGAGACTATAAAAAGAAAAGAAATTGCGTAGTTAATCACAAAATACTGTCATAGGAGGGGAAATTTACATGTTTGGAATCATAAAACATGGAAATCAGGTTGAAGAAGTTTGCAGCTGCTTGTTTCTATCCAATTTTGGAAATGTCTTACATTTTAGATCTCTCCCAAGTTTGGCTGACCCTTGATTATCTGTGATCATGAATGGACAGTAGTATATTCCATATATATTTCATAGAGAATCCAAAAGGTGACATGAGCCACTACTTCTGAATGCACATCTGGGTCCAGCAGACAACATAATGAACTAACTTGAGTTTCTGTCACTTCTTGCTCTTGACTAATTTCTAATGGAGATCCTCCAGCCTATAATGTGAATAATATTCTTCTTGACTCTGTTTCAACAAATTAATTCATGGCAGTGGACTGTTTAGGAATGCTCTGACAGAACACAGTAAGTGATTTCTGTTTGCTTCCCATTCCTTATCCACATACCCAAGCACCTTCACAGAGCAGGATGCTTAACAGGGTTCAAAACATCTTAATTAGCCTAATTTAAGGATGGCAAATATGCCACAACTCCCCCATAGGTTAGACTTGAGGGGACCTAATAAATATTATCCCTTTTCACTGCCCAAGCTCAGAAACAATTGAGAGATAAACACAAACACAGGAGTCAGACAGACAGAAATGATATTAATGATACAGTCCTTGGGCACCTGGCTTGGGCATGAAAGGCAAATGGACTTCTTACTGTTGCCTGAATTAAACTTCCCAGGCTTCAAGCCTCTCTGATTGGGGGCAATGCCTGCTCTTCAGTCTTCCCACATAGTGGGGAGAATAGGCCAAAACAGCATATTCTCCATACAAAGGCAGTTTCCAAAGAAAGAGAACCAGAAGGGTCTAAAGAAAGAAGTGCCAGAAGCACCTCATATGCCCACTTTGTTCTCTCAAATGTATTAATCTGATAGGTCATTCCCACCTTCCCCTCACTCACTAGGAATAGGCAAGAAGGTAGCAAGAGACCAGCAGAATTACTTCACTGCTGTGGTTCACAAACTTGAGCATGTATCAGAATCACCTGGAGGGCTTGTTATAAACACAGATTACTGGGCCCACTTAAGAGTTTCTGATTCAGTGGGGCTGTGTGAGGCCCGAGAATCTGCATTTATAACAAGTTCCCATGTAATGAATCACCCCTCTAATGCAATGGTTCTCAACCTTGAACAAGCAATGGAATCAAGAGAAAGGAATGTTTCCTCCTATCATTCCTCAGCTTTTTTTTTTCCTTCTTAACCCATTGGGTTTAACCTCTAATTCTGTGGTCTAGCAGAGATGTGGCACTCCATTCAGGGGAAGGAATCAGCAGTCTATTGGAATAGTATAGCTCTCAGTTCATGAGGCTTTTCTCTCAATACTGACCACTATTCTTTCATGGCACTGTTAATGCACAGTGATGATTTATGTCCCTAGAAATCTATGTAGTGGGTGATAACATAAATTTTAAAACCCCAAGCCATACTAGGTGCAAGCACTCCATATTCTATTTCCCATCCAAAATTAAGTCCAGCCACGTTATCCAAAAGAGCTCATTAGATATTAACATATTCCAATAAAATGCCAATAATAAAATTTTCCAAATTTGAGTATAAACCTTCTCTTATCATGGATTTCCCAGGTTGAAATTATAAGTCCAAAATTAAATTCCTTGAATATTAAAGTCTAAAATCAAATTATCTTTCCTTTGTGCTAAAAGCCAAAAGAAACTAAAGTCCCAAATTCTATCCTCCTATTTCTTATTCTTCTGAGTCTATCTAGAGGATATCCCTATGCAGGACTGTGGTTTTTTAGCAGTTGCAGTTGAGTTCTCTTCCACTGGAATAGGTGTAGTTCTCTTAGGATCTTAAAAGTTCAACTGTACCCGTATGTGCCTCACTTTTGAGGAGACCAAAGAGAATACTAAAGATTATCAAAGAACCTGTCTCACATCCACTTGTTTTAGAAAACACTTCAACCCTTAGCACTTAGCGGATATCCCAGACAAAATTATATTCCCAGACCCTCTATTTATTATTGCCAAAGACCATAGCAGAGATTCAGTGATATCTGAGAGAGGGCAAGTAGAAATGGAACAGAATTCTTGATTGCAGTTTTGCCATGATGCTGGTCATTCTGTCTTTGTTGGAAGAACATGACCTTTATGGCACCATTTCACCATGTTAAGGGGAGTGGATGGGAAGGCCTTTTATGCATATTTTCTCAGCAATTAGAGGGTGGAATTTGAGACCTGGTTCCCTTCTAACAAAGTTTTAAAACTGCAATGGTGGCAGTTCCAGCCACTAGGTCTTATTTTATTTACAATCTAACATAGTGAAAACATCTTAATTTCCATTTGCCTTGGAGCCCTGGGTTTCTAGCGTCCCACTGCTGAAATGAATGAGGGTTCCGCCCAGTTACTTAGTATCCACTAACTCTTGTGAAGACATATTTTCAGCCCTAGGTCACAGATTTTAAGTACACGGATGAAACAATTTTTGTTGTTGCTGTTGCTTGGCTGCAAATCTAGAATCCAAGACTTTAAAAAGCAAAGAAGCTACACTTCTTGTGGGGTCAAAGAAGACTTCACCAAAAAATTAATGTTTTGAACTGAATGAAAATGAAACCACAACATATCAAAATTTTTGAGATGTACCTAAAGCAGTGTTTAGAGGGAAATGTAGAGCATTAAATGTTTTTAATCTAAAAGAAGAAATATCTCAAATAAAAAATCTAAACTTACACCTTAAGAAACTAGAAAAAGAGTAAGTTAATCTAAAGCAAAAAGAAGGAAGGAAATAATAGAGATAACACTGGAAATCAGTAAACTAGGAAATGGACATACAGTTGAGAAAAGCAATGAAATCAAGAGCTGATTGTAATAGGCTGTGTAATGGTCCTCTGAAGATGTCCACGTCCTAATCTCTGGAACCTGGGGCTACATTACCTTAGCTGGTAAAAGGAATTTTGCAGGTGTGATTACTTAAAGCTCTTGAACCAGAGAGATTATCCTGATCATCTGGATGGGCCCAGTGGAATCACAAGCATCCTCATTAGGGAGGACAGGAGGCTGAGAGTTAAAGATGTGATACTAGAAGCAAGAAGTTGAAAGATGCAAAAAGGGATCATGGGCCAAGGAATGCAGGTGGCCTTTTCTAGAAACTAAAAAAGGCAAGAAAATGGGTGTTCCCCTCAGAACCTGCAGAAGGAACTGGCCCTGCCAGCACTGCGACCTCCGCTCAGCTGGGCTGATTTGTAACTTCTGACTCCCAGAACTCTAAGGTAATAAAGTTGTGTTGCTTTAAACTACTACGTTAGTGGTAATTTATTACAGCGGCAGTAGGAAAATAATACAATAATCTTTTGAAAGGTCTATAAAATAAATAAACCTCTAGTCAGACTTACCAAGAAAACGAGAGAAAATACAAATGACCAATATCAAGAACCAAAACGGGTATCACTCCAGATATTAAAAGGATAATAAAGGAAAATAATAAACAACCTATGTCAAATGCTACAGCTTAAATGAACAGGCGATTTCTTTAAGACTCAAATTACCAAAGTTTAGTCACGAAGAAAGAGATAACCTAAAATGATAAATAAACAACCTATACCTATGAAAGAAACTGAATTCTTATTTCAAAAGCTTATGTCACCAACAAAGCTCATTAACAATTCCTGGGAAACAAAAATAGAATCTGAGTAGTAAAATAAAGTCTAACCTTTTATTTTTCCCTTGTGCTTCATCTCGTTTCACTTGCTCACAGGTTGCAGCAGGCAGAGGCCTCAGACCTGAGCTCCTCACGCAAAATGGCCGCACCGCACAACTCAGCTCTGCGGCGTCTTCTGCGCAGAAGTACTGCGCCCGGCTCGTCAATTCAAGATGGCGGCAGCGGGCCGTGTGCAGAGACGCTGCGCCCGGCACCTCGGTCTGGAGCCGCGAGCAGCACACCTCACCAGCCCGGACTGGGGAGAACTCCGCCCCCTGCCCTCCCCGCTGACGAGATCCCTACAACGAAGCCCCTCCCACAGCCTGTGCGGAGAGCGAGGACTTCAGAGTGCGAATCTCCCGTTATTAGGTTCATATCCATTGAGACCAGGTGTGTCCTCTTGGTGAAATGACCGCATTATCATATCACATATATATCGTATATAATGTCCCTCTCTATCTCTGATTGTAGTCCTGTTGAGTTTTCAGAGGACCAGAAGCTGTGTGGCTGATCTAGCCCTGCCTGTTTATACCTGGCACCTCATTTTAAAGTGAGAGCCTCACACATAAATGGTTTTTTAGGACACATGAAATGTAGCTTCCTTTGCTTTTTAAAGCTGGATTGTAGATTTGCAGCCAAGCAACAACAAAAATTCTTTCCTTCCCTATGAAACCTTTTTCTTTTCCCTCTCATCGAAACCTTGCCTCAGCTCCTTGTGTTTACTGAAGCCAGTGCAGCTCTAGCATGTTTATGAAGCTGAGCACTTGCTGCCCTGCCTGTTTAAAACCAGCTACTTGCTTGTGGATAAAGTAGCCATTAACTGCTAGGTCAAAATCCCACTGGACTATGCTTACTAAAATCTAAAGCCTTAAGCTACAGTAAAACCACACTAGTCAAAAGAAAATCACATAACTGTAAAAACCATCCATGTGTCACAACAAAGCCCTACAAACCCGCAAAGCAAAAAAAAAAAAAAAAATCATGTGACCCATGTTTATTTCACCTAAGACCTAAAGCTACTTACTCAAGGCCTCACACGTTTCTGGCTCCCCAAGTTGCAAATTCAACTGTTTGTCTGTCTCTCAAGCTACCCGGACTGTGCTCCAAATGTTGGGGGAAAGGATGCTATATATTGGATTCCTTCAAACTCCATCACCCTCCTCGCCCAATGCCAATCATCATAATTGATCACAGAGAATGTGTAATAAGGCCTCTTTTCCCCACAACCCAGCCCCACACAAGTCTCAGTATTTTTATTTTTCTTCACCATTCAAGGTACTGAAACCAAGCAAGACCCTGTGGGGCTCCTGGGCACAAAAGTCTTTCTGTGTACCCCTTTTTCTTGATTATAGGAAAGAGGCTTCTTTCAGAACTCCATGACCTTCCCTGAGTTCCAACAGAGCAGGTTCAAACAATTGCTAATCAGGGAAAGGAGGGGATGCAGAGACAAGGAAGAAACAGTTGAAAAAAAACAATAGTGCAACCTTGGGGCAGGGTCCTGGTTCCTCCTCAAGAAATATACATAATATATTTGAGCTGTTTTGCAGATACTGAAATCCCCACCAGGTGAAAGAAGTTAACTGTATGCTGCCCAGGAGCAGATAGACTCCAAACCCGTTGGAACCAGAAGGTTGATTATGCTGACTCCCACTTACCTCACCACCAACCAATCAAAAGAATGTCCACGAGCTGATCACGCCCTCTTTGAACCATTACTATAAAACTCCTCACTACCCCCTCCAGGGCAGGCCACACAGTTTTGAGGGCATTAGCCTGCTGTGGTCCCCTTTGTCTGGCAAAGCAGTAAAGTTTTTCTTTTCTACTTCAGCCAAAACTCTGTCTCCAAGATTTAATTTGGTGTCGGGGTACAGAGGCCAGATTCGGCTTCAATCCCTTGCTCTATTTCATGAAGGAGGAGCTTACTAGGATCCTGGAATGATGACAAGGGTGAGAGATGTCCCACACAGGACAGTTTGGATGGAGGCTTGGCCACATCTAGGATCCCAGTGGGTGTCCTCTCTGCTGGATGAGCCACAGGCAGTGAGCAGGGCAGCAGGCTGTGTCATGCTCTTCTGTAGTAATTGCTTTCATTCATGGGGCGCCTCACCTCAGTCAGCTACTTAATATGGCCTCTGGCTGCCTCCACAGCTGTGTCCAAGATTACCTTCGGATTCCTGCACCCTCCCCACCCCAAATGACCCTCATACTCTGTCCTGGAGAGAAAGGCATGGCTCTCAGCCTCACCCTCCATCTCTTATTAAACTTTGTGATGGAGTATACTATGCTCTGCGCCCCTCAAGGCCTTTCCTTTTAATTCTTAAGAACCTAGTTTGGAAGTCAAACAAAAATGAATATTAACAATTTCTTTCTCTTTCCATTTGAATGTTCTAACTGGGAGAAGGGTCTACACATATAGTAAAGTATAGAGAGCACAGAGATTAATATTTCAGGATTGCAGGTTAGCACACATGCTTACCCACACTGCCCCACAGGGTCTCATGATCCTTTCAAATGCCCATTCTATTAGAGTTTTTCCACACAAGGAAAACTATTCATCATCAAGTCTAGTCAAATGACAGTGCTGGCAGTTAAGCAAGTCAGGAGGTCTTACAAATGGAGGTACTACTGCTGGGAGAGGTTAAGACGTGTGTACAAGACACACTGCTAGTTAGAAGCAGGGATTCAACTCCAGGCTGCTGAACCATCACCTGGGGTAACTTGACAGGACTGGCTGGCAGCCAGCTCAAAGAAAGATCTGGACACAGGGCAGAGGTCAAAGCAGGGAAGACGCTTCCTTCTACAATGAAAGAGCCACAGGGGAAGATGGGAGAGGAAGGTCAAAAGGAAGGTGAGCCTGATTTTGCATTATGTGTGGGTGAGCGGGCCACCCATCTAAAGCACCAAGTCCCAAGGGGGCTCCCTTTAGATACTTTTTGATTGTTTCTCATCCAAAGCTATGTTCCAAGACCAAGAATTTTCTATCTACCTTTATAAACAGGATATAAGTGTAATATAGAAAATGTAAGGAAAATGCATATCCTAGCGAGGTAGACCTGTGTATGGTAGAGCCTGTGGCTGCAGCAGGTACTAAAATCCCACCACTGATGTCATTACTCTTCTAGGCTGTTCTTTAGATAGCTATAATAATATGATGTTTTCTTTTACTGAGTTCTGCCCACCAGAGCAACACCCAGCTCTACTCACCACCAGTCCCTCCCATCAGGAAGCTTGCACAAGCTTCTTAGGTAGCCTCATCCACCACAGGGCAGACAGCAGAAGCAAGAAGAACTACAATCCTGCAGCCTGTGGAACAAAAACCACATTCACAGAAAGACAGACAAAATGAAAGGCAGAGGGCTATGTACCAGATGATGGAACAATATAAAACCCCAGAAAAACAATTAAATGAAGCGGAGATAGGCAACCTTCCAGAAAAAGAATCCAGAATAATGATAGTGAAGATGATCCAGGACCTCGGAAAAAGAATGGAGGCAAAGATCGAGAAGATGCAAGAAATGTTTCACAAAGACCTAGAAGAATTAAAGAACAAACAAACAGAGATGAACAATACAATAACTGAAATGAAAACTACACTAGAAGGAATCAATAGCAGAATAACTGAGGCAGAAGAACGGATAAGTGACCTGGGAGACAGAATGGTGGAATTCACTGCCACAGAACAGAATAAAGAAAAAAGAAAGAAAAGAAATGAAGACAGCCTAAGAGACCTCTGGGACAACATTAAACACAACAACATTTGCATTATACGGGTCCCAGAAGGAGGAGAGAGAAAGGACCAGAGAAAATATTTGAAGAGATTATAGTCGAAAACTTCCCTAACATGGGAAAGGAAATAGCCACCCAAGTCCAGGAAGTACAGGGATTCCCAGGCAGGATAAGCCCAAGGAGAAACATGCTGAGACACATAGTAATCAAATTGGCAAAAATTAAAGACAAAGAAAAATTATTGAAAGCAACAAGGGAAAACGAAAAATAACATATAAGGGAACTCCCATAAGGTTAACAGCTGATTTCTCAACAGAAACTCTACAAGCCAGAAGGGAGTGGCATGATATATTTAAAGTGATGAAAGGGAAGAACCTACAACCAAGATTACTCTACCCAGCAAGGATCTCATTCAGATTCGATGGAGAAATCAAAAGCTTTACAGACAAGCAAAAGCCAAGAGAATTCAGCACCACCAAACCAGCTCTACAACAAATGCTAAAGAAACTTCTCTAAGTGGGAAACACAAGAGAAGAAAAGGACCTACAAAAACAAACCCATAACAATTAAGAAAATGGTCATAGGAACATGCATATCAATAATTACCTTAAATGTGAATGGATTAAATGCTCCAACCAAAAGACACAGGCTCGCTGAATGGATAAAAAAACAAGACCCATATATATGCTGTCTACAAGAGACCCACTTCAGACCTAGGGACACATACAGACTGAAAGTGATGGAAAAAGACATTCCATGCAAATGGAAATCAAAAGAAATCTGGAGTAGCAATACTCATATCAGATAAAATAGACATTAAAATAAAGAATGTTACAAGAGACAAGGAAGGACACTACATAATGATCAAAGGATCACTCCAAGAAGAAGATATAACAATTATAAATATATATGCACCCAACATAGGAGCACCTCAATACATAAGGCAAATGCTAAGAGCCATGAAAGAGGAAATCGACAGTAACACAATAATACTGGGGGACTTTAACACCTCACTTATACCAATGGACAGATCATCCAGACAGAAAATTAATAAGGAAACACAAGCTTTAAATGACACAATAAACCAGATAGATGTAATTGATATTTATAGGACATTCCATCCAAAAACAGCAGATTACACTTTCTTCTCAAGTGCACACAGAACATTCTCCAGGATAGATCACATCTTGGGTCACAAATCAAGCTTCAGTTAATTTTAAAAAACTGAAATCATATCAAGCATCTTTTCCGACCACAACACAATGAGATTAGAAATCAATTACAGGGAAAAAAACATAAAAAACACAAACACAGGAAGGCTAAACAATTCGTTACTAAATAACCAAGAGATCATTGAAGAAATCAAAGAGGAAATCAAAAAATACCTAGAGACAAATGACAATGAAAACATGACAATCCAAAACCTATGGGATGCAGCAAAAGCAGTTCTAAGAGGGAAGTTTATAGCAATACAAGCCTTCCTCAAAAAATAAGAAAATTCTCAGGTAAACAATCTAACCTTACACCTGAAGGAACTAGAGAAAGAAGAACAAACAAAACCCAAAATTTGTAGAAGGAAAGAAATCATAAAGATCAGAGCAGAAATAAATGAAATAGAAACAAAGAAAATAATAGCAAAGAGCAATAAAACTAAAAGCTGGTTCTTTGAGAAGATAAACAAAATTGATAAACCTTTAGCCAGACTCATCAATATAAAGAGGGAGAGGAATCAAATCAATAAAATTAGAAATGAAACAGAAGTTACAACAGACACCACAGAAATACAAGGCATCATAAGAGACTACTACAAGCAACCCTATGCCAATAAAATGGACAACCTGGAAGAAATGGACAAATTCTTAGACAGGTATAACCTTCCAAGACTGAACCAGGAAGAAGTAGAAAATATGAACAGACAAATCACAAGTAATGAAATTGAAACTATGATTAAAAATCTTCCAACAAACAAAAGCCCAGGACCAGATGGCTTCACAGGTGAATTCTATCAAACATTTAGAGAAGAGCTAATACCCATCCTTCCCAAACTCTTGCAAAAAATTGCAGAGGAAAGAACATTCCCAAACTCATTCTATGAGGCCATAATCACCCTGATACCAAAACCAGACAAAGATATTACAAGAAAAGAAAATTACAGACCAATAACACTGATGAATATAGATGCAAAAATCTTCAACAAAATACTAGCAAACAGAATCCAACAACACATTAAGAGGATCATACAGCATGATCAAGTGGAATTTATCCCAGGGATGCAAGGATTCTTCAATATATGCAAATCAATCAATGTGATACACCATATTAACAAATTGAAGAAGAAAAACCATATGATCATCTCAATAGATGCAGAAAAAGCTTTTGACAAAATTCAACACCCATTTATGATAAAAAATCTCCAGAAAGTGGGCATAGAGAGAACTTACCTCAACATAATAGAGGCCATATACAACAAACCCATAGCAAACATCATTCTCAATGGTGAAAAACTAAAAGCATTTCCTCTAAGATCAGGAACAAGACAAGGATGTCCACTCTCTCCACTATTATTCAACATAGTTTTGGAAGTCCTAGCCATGGCAGGCAGAGAAGAAAAAGAAATAAAAGGAATACAAATTGGAAAAGAAGAAATAAAATTGTCACTGTTTGCAGATGACATGATTCTGTACATAGAGAGTCCTAAAGATGCCACCAGAAAACTACTAGAGCTAATCAATGAATTCAGTAAAGTTGCAGGATACAAAATTAATGCACAGAAATCTCTTGCGTTCCTATACACTAATGATGAAAAATCTGAAAGAGAAATTAAGGAAACACTCCCATTTACCATTGCAACAAAAAGATTAAAATACCTAGGAATAAACCTACCTAGGGAGACAAAAGACCTGTATGCAGAAAACTATAAGACACTGATGAAAGAAATTAAAGATGATGCCAACAGATGGAGACATACACCATGTTCTTGGATTGGAAGAATCAATATTGTGAAAATGACTATACTACCCAAAGCAATCTACAGATTCAATGCAATCCCTATCAAATTACCAATGGCATTTTTTACAGAACTAGAACAAAACATCTTAAAATTTGTATGGAGACACAAAAGACCCTGAATGGCCAAAGCAGTCTTGGGGGAAAAAAACAGAGCTGGAGGAATCAGACTCCCTGACTTCAGACTATCCTACAAAGCTACAGTAATCAAAACAATATGGTACTGGCACAAAAACAGAATATAGATCAATGGAACAAGATAGAAAGCCCAGAGATAAACCCACGCACCTATGGTCAACTAATCTATGACAAAGGAGGCAAGGATATACAATGGAGAAAAGAGAATCTCTTCAGTAAGTGGTGCTGGTAAAACTGGACAGCTACATGTAAAAGAATGAAATTAGAGCACTCCCTAATACCATACACAGAAATAAACTCAAAATGGATTAGAGACCTAAATGTAAGACCGGACACTATAAAACTCTTAGAGGAAAACATAGGAAGAACACTGTTTGACATAAATCACATCAAGATCTTTTTTGATCCACCTCCGAGAGTAATGGAAATAAAAACAAAAATAGGGACTTCCCTGGTGGCATAGTGGTTTAGAATCCGCCTGCCAATGCAGGGGACACGGGTTCGAGCCCTGGCCCGGGAAGATCCCACATGTTGTGGAGCAACTAAGCCCGTGAGCCACAACTACTGAGCCTGTATGCCACAACTACTGAAGCCAGCACATCTAGAGCCTGTGCTCTGCAACAAGAGAAGCCACCACAATGAGAAGCCCGTGCACCACAACGAAGAGTAACCCCTGCTCGCCGTAACTAGAGAAAGCCCACGCACATCAACGAAGACCCCACGCAGCCAATAAATAAATTAATTAATTAAAAAAAAGACAAAAATAAATAAATGGGACCTAATGAAACTTAAAAGCTTTTGCACAGCAAAGGAAACTACAAACAAGATGAAAAGACAACCCCCAGAATGAGAGAAAATATTTGCAAATGAATCAATGGACAAAGGATTAATCTCCAAAATATATAAACAGCTCATGTAGCTCAATATAAAAAAACAAACAACCCAATCAGAATATGGGCAGAAGATCTAAATAGACATTTCTCCAAAGAAGACATACAGATGGCCAAGAAGCACAAGAAAAGCTGCTCAACATCACTAATTATTAGAGAAATGCAAATCAAAACTACAATGAGGTATCACCTCACACCAGTTAGAATGGGCATCATCAGAACATCTACAAACAACAAATGCTGGAGAGGGTGTGGAGAAAAGGGAACCTTCTTGCACTGTTGGTAGAAATGTAAATTGATACAGCCACTATGGAGAACAGTATGGAGGTTCCTTAAAAAACTAAAAATAGAATTACCATATGACCCAGCAATCCCACTACTGGGCATATACCCAGAGAAAACCATAATTCAAAAAGACACCTGCCCCCCAATGTTCATTGCAGCACTATTTACAATAGCCAGGTCATGGAAGCAACCTAAGTGCCCATCGACAGACGAATGGATAAAGAAGTAGTGGTACATATATACAATGGAATATTACTCAGCCATAAAAAGGAACGAAATTGGGTTATTTGTAGAGACATGGATGGATCTAGAGACTGTCATGCAGAGTGAAGTAAGTCAGAAAGAGAAAAACAAACATTGTATATTAACACATGTATGTGGAACCCAGAAAAATGGTACAGATGAACCAGTTTGCAGGGCAGAAATAGAGACAGAGATGTAGAGAACAAACGTATGGACACCAAGGGGGGAAAGTGGCAGGGGTGGTGGTGGTGTGATGAATTGGGAGATTGGGATTGACACATATACACTAATATGTATAAAGTAGATAACTAATAAGAACCTGCTGTATAAAAAGTAAATAAAATTCAAAAATTAAAAAAATAATAATATGTTTTAAAAATTGTTCAGGTCAGCAGATAGTGCTGCTTTGATGGGACTCTAAGGAAAACCCTCAGATGGGTTTTAGAAATATAATGGGAAAAATTACTGATGCTTGGGAGATTTTGAAATACTGTCCTTGAATTTACAATCCCAGAGGAAATGGATGCTTGATGGGCTTTTCAAAGTTGATAAGGACAAGATTGTTTTTTTTTCTCCCAGCTCACATGTGAGGGAATCATTCTGAGGGGATTTTAGCCATTCCTGCGAACCGTAATTATGGTTGGATTCTAACTGGTACCCTGAATGAGGCTCAATTCAAGTAATAGACTCAGCAACAGTGGCTGTCCTGAAATGTCCTCTATCCCAACGAGGACCATAGTAATATAAAATTTGGATGGCAAAGACTTCCCTGGCAGTCCAGTGGTTAAGACTCTGCACTTCCACTCCAGGGGGCATGGGTTCGATCCCTGGTTGGGGAACTAAGATCCTGCATGCCGTGATGTGCGGGCAAAAAAAACCCAAAAAATTGGGGTGGCACTTTTCAGTCTGTTACACACCTTTATTAACATCTTAATACTCACACCACTTAGGGAAACTGAGTTAGTGGAGAAACTAAGGAAGGCTGAGTTCCCCAATACCAGCTACTTAAAGAGCGATCCAGAAACTTGGTGTGTCCATCTGCAACCATACAAGTACAGGAAATGAGAGCCAGCTTTTAGATACTTTCATAGCAATTTGACAGAATAATGTTATGTCTTATAATAAAAAGAGGTTTATTAAAAAAAAAAAAAAGCTGGTCTCACATTCCAAAGTGCAATCAAGATGCAATTGCTCCCCAGTTATAGCACAGTAGCCTGTCCCGCTGACCTGACCTCATACCCAATCTTCTCCACTCATGACACACCAGCCCCAGTGGCCTTCTTTATGTTTCTCAAGCCCACAGAGGCTTCCACCTTATGGCCTTTGAACTCACTCTGCCCTCTGCCTGGGATGTTCTTGCCCAGCTCTGCGCCTGGCTGGCTTCTTCTCATTCAACCCACTCCTCAGAGAAGCTTCCCTCACTGGCCACACTAAAGAAGTTACCCAGAACCTCTCTTTCCCACTTCCATGTTTTATTTTCCTCATAGCAGTTATTACTATTATTTTCTTATTTATGCATTATTTTACTGTTACTCTCTCCCATTAAAATGTAAGACTCTTGTCTTTCTTATTCAGTGCTGTATCCCACACACCTACAACAGTGCCTGGCACATCGCAGACACTCAATATTTAACAGGTGAAGGAAACGATGACAGTGGATGAAATGTCCAGTGCCACTTGATGCAGGGACCGCTGCTCTACTTATCGGTGAATGACCACAAACTTGGAGTGATCTGCGGGCCTTGGAGACGTGCATCAGTGTATCGGCCTCGCTGTTCCCTTGCTAGGGGGCTGGCATTTGGGCTCACATTTGAAAAAAAGAATTACAGGGCTTGTGCTGAAAATTGCATCTGTCATCACCAGCTGGTTTTTGAGATAGTGAGGAGGGCCATAGAGCTTTCTCGTTTTAGGTACAGCTACGGTTTCCTAACGCATTTCTCTCAGTGGTGACCCATTTTGAATGACTGTAGTTTCTCTCATTTTTCTTTGAAGTATTGTTCACAGCTTGTGGCCTGTCCTGGTTTGCAGGAGTTTGAAAGTGGGTCTGGGAAAGGTTGAAGAGCCCCCACTGACACAGTGCAAGAAGGTTAGGTCACTGGTCCCGGCACTTCACAAGATAATATGATGGACTTTGTTAAGGCTACAGGCAATCACCATTCATGTGCTTCATTCAGAAGAATCTCGGAACCTTCCCCAGGGGTCCTCTGGTCCAACTTTCCACCTAGTGCAACACCTTCCATGACACGGCTAACAAACAACTGTCCACCCTTCAAGTGAATAGATGCAACAATACCGCAAGGCAGGCAGCCCATATTTAACCCTGGGAAAACTTTTCCGAGGAGATTTTCCAATAAAATGGATTCTTTCTTTTTCTTTTAAAAACCTTCTCTGCGGGCAGTTGGTAGATATTTTTAAGTTTGGGATTCAGGCCATATGGAGTGTAATATTTAGAAATGTTTAGAGCTATTTCGTTCCTTATGAAAACGAGATTGAGAATAACCTAAGAGAAAATATAACACCATTGGCTTTTCCATTCATAAACACATTCTGCTGGGCACTTCTCTGACATTCTGTGAGGGGAAGGAGCCTGGAGTTTAAATTCCATTTGCATGTTATCCCACTGTGATAGGAAATTATTTCTCCTCGGCCTACTCTTATCATGCAGATTGCTCTAAAATCAGATTACAGCTGTTTGTTTTGATTGATTAGTTAGTTCTGCCTTTTAAAAAAATCACATATATGTTATCAGTGAAAATAAAGCTGAGAAAGCAAATACAACCCTTCCTTGTAGGTTTCTGAGAGTGTTTTAATGAGAAGCTGGGCAGAAACAACTTCTATATACAGGTGAGACAAACAAAAATTTTTAAATCATGAGTAAATCTGTCAAATAACCCAAGGGGTCACAGAATTTAAATGCAAGTTATTCAGTCTCTGCAGCACTGAGCACCCATTAAATGCCAGGTTATTCCAGGAGCTGCAGAGGATGAATAGAACTTGAAGTTTGTGCTCAAGGTGCCCAAAGAAGCAGCCTACCCCTCTACCCTCAACCAGAGAAGTCATTCAGTGCGTGCACTTCATGTTCTAACCAAGTGTCATGGGCAACTTACAGGGATTAGAGAAGAAGGGACTCAGCTTTAGAGAGATGCCATGTATATTCCAGGCTTTGGGACCAGACATCCTGGTGTAAGTCCCAGCTCAGCACTTAGTAGTTTCGTGATCTTGGACTTTTTTTTTTTTTTTTTAAACCTCTCTGTATTGTTTCCTCACCGGCCACATGGCAATACTATTCTTCTTGCAAAGCTGTTGGGAAGATTAGAGATAATATATGTAAAGCCTCTAGAACAGTGTGAAGCCCAGGGTAAGATGCGCCAGCTGCTGGGGTCTGGGTTTGGTTTTCCCTGATGAGTTTCAGCTGGCAGGGCAGGCAACTTTGGGGATTCCTAAGTTTATCTTGCTGGAAGGTGACCTTGGAGAATGTGCGCCGAAACAAGCTGCAGAAACTTTTTCTGGCCCTTCGTTCCTTAGCAAGGGCTGCGGCTCGGCAGAGGGACTGACTCGGCAGGGGCTGAGACCCACACCGCGCAGACAGACGCCGCGGAGAAGGCGGGTGAGAGGAGGCGAGGGAGGAAAATCCGAGATAATGTGTTTAATTTGATCCGTTCCCTGGAGTCATTAAAATGCATCCTCCCCTGGACTCTGAAATTCTTGAGCTGAAATAATCAGTCCAACAGGCTTTTTGCTGAAGATAGAGGAAGCACACATTATGATGCAGGCGAAATCTCAGACCTGTTGAAATACTGCCCTCTTGTGTTGCGGGATGGCAGCAGCCTCTTTGGGAACCGGCTCAGCCTTCCAGCCTCTTAGCAGAGGTGCTACGAGGTGTTTGGAAGCCTCTTAACGCTTCCAAACGAAACCCCCAGGCAAGGCCGTCCCAAACGATCCATCTAATGTGTGAGGTTGGAATGGGAATGCTAGGAGTCCAAGCCCTTATTCACATGCTAAAGAAACACGAAAATCTCTATCGTTCATTTTCAAGGGGTCCCCAAATGAATTCTGAAGGAATTACTGACCTCTACCGCATCCTCTCAACAAGGGAGAAAAAAGGTACTTTAGAGAACTGACAAACTCCAGACAAGAGCTCCCTGTTTCCCTCCCTCTCTGCCTCTACTCTCTAAGAGAGTAGAACTTAAATGTTCACACACACACACACACACACAAAGTAAAAAAAAAAAAAATTTAGAACAAGACCTGTTCTTGTAAACACTTAACAGTTGTTATTAGTCATTATTATATCTTTTTGTATGTCTCAGGCTTTATCCTAGGTCCTAGGGATGCAGCTGGGGCAGATAAACATGGTCCCTGCCCTCATGAAAGGTACATCCACAAATCCTGGTCTTCAAGCTACCTGGGATCTTATCCACACTGGAGGGCAAAGAAAAATAATGCTCCCAATGTCTAATAAAAAAATTCCAAGGCAAAGCAATCCATGAGAGTTCAAGACCCACTAGGAAATATTAGTGCCAATTCTCCCTAACAGAGCCAGAATTTCCACAGGTAGGTGTCTGTAGACCTTGGAGAGCTCTTCTTTTCCCAAACATCATTCATGAAACACAATTCTCCTCTTTCCAGTTCCAGGGTTTACCCACATTTTTAGCTAAAGAGAAAGATTAGTCTTGGGGCAGGTGGAATATGCAGCTGCTTGGTTTGAGTCATGCTTGTCTTACTCTCCTTGAAATTATATTCCTTTATCTTATAGAATTACTGTCTCTAGGAGTCCTCTGCGAAAATGTGCATGTTCCTGCACATGTAACCTCATTCCTTATTAGTCATTAACACTCACTGTGAGATTGCGTTGTTAAATCCTTCCTAACTTGATGGGTAAAGCCAGGGAGGTTCAGAAAGAGTCCTTTTTTTTTTTTTAATTGACTTTTTCTGACTTTAAAGATAATAAATGCTCATTGTAGAAAACATTGATAATAGAGAAAATTCTAAAGAAGCAAATTCTCCCCACCATAAGAGAACTCATCTTAACATTTGATACTTCCTTCCAGCTGTGTAGTTATAGATCTTGAGGTCTAGGTAAAATGGTGCCAACCCCATTCCACTCCTTGTCGAAGTCCAAAGCCCTCCTCTCAATTTCTGCAGACTGAGAAGTTTACCCTTTCATAGTCAGTTCTTAGGTTCAGATTTTACCTCCACAAATGCTGTCTCTGCTCTTTGCCAGGTCTACCTCCTTCCCCACAACATGCACACTCATGTATATGCGTGCACACACACACACACACACACACAACCCCACTCACATCAAATACTTGTGCCTGTGGCATGCTGAAGGGTGGGGAGAGAAGTACGCACTGCAGCAAGCAGCTTCAGATGGGACATCAGTCAGGCCCTTCTCACAGTTCTCTGCCAGAGAATCCCTACCTGCCACCATTGGCCCTACCGTCCTCAGCCTGGGAGGACCTCCCTTGCTCTCCTTGCCTGATCCTGGCCTCATGCAGAGCAATTTAGCCACTTCCTGCTGTCGCTCAAGCTCCTACGAGCTGTCCCATCCCCAGGTCTTCCCTCTAACTCAAGGACTTATATCAGGTTCTTTCCTAAAGCATGGATAGTTTGCCCCCTAAGAGGAATATTACTGTCAGCAGTTAAAATAATGAAATTTCCACCCCTATTACAGTTTTTAATATTGTGGATATTGTATGGTTTTGGATTCTTTCTTTCTTTTTTTTTTTTTTTACCGTTTTAAACTTTTTTTTTAATTAAAGTATAGTTGATTTATAATGTGTTAGTTTCAGGCTTATAGCTGTTTTGGGGTTCTTTTAAAATTAAATGATATTGTTAGCATTTCACCATGCCAATAAAAGGTACTAGAAAATTTACGTATCACAAAATATTTCATCATCAGGATGAGCTCGTGTTCTAAGGACATGAGAGGGAGCAGACCTCAATGGACGTAGGAAGACTGAGGTTAGTTACTGGGGAATGTGATGTTCCCATTTCCCCTGGGGAAAGATGTAAGCTTCTATATATAGATTAGATAAGCAACAAGGTCCTCCTGCATAGCAGAGAGAACTATATTCAATATCCTATGATAAACCATAATGGAAAAGAATATAAAAAAAGAATGTATATATGTGTATAACTGAATCACTTTGCTGTACAGTAGAAATTAACACAACATTGTAAATCAACTATACTTCAATTAAAAAAAAAAAACTAAAAATTCTTCTTAGTCTGACACTTAAAAAACTCAAAACCTGGGCTTGCCTGGTGGGGCAGTGGTTGAGAATCCGCCTGCCAATGCAGGGGACGCGGGTTCGCGCCCTGGTCTGGGAGGATACCATATGCCGCGGAGCAGCTGGGCCCGTGAGCCACAACTACTGAGCCTGCGCGTCTGGAGCCTGTGCTCCACAACGAGAGAGGCCGCGACGGTGAAAGGCCCGCGCACCGCGATGAAGAGTGGCCCCGCTTGCCGCAACTAGAGAAAGCCCTCGCACAGAAACAAAGACCCAAGACAGACAGACAGACAGACAGACAGACATACATACATACATACATACATACATAAATAAATAAATAAATAACTCAAAACCTGCTTCATTTACCATTGTCTCAGGCATCCTCTCCTTGGCCCTGCCCCCTGTTCTTCCACTTTGTCTAATTTTTGCTACAGACTCTCCTTTTGGGATCTGTTTCATCTCTCTCGGCCACCCCTTTTGAATCTGATGCTGTGGCCTGTCCCTGGATTCCTAAGCCTTTGCCCTGGCGCTTGCTTTAGACCCCCCTTGTTCCATGTCCTCAAGCCACAGGCCAGCCCTATTTTCCTACTATTTTGATTCTCTATCTCGACATACCAAACCCCCTCAAAATTTCATGGTACCACAATAACATTTATCTGTTCATGATTCTGCAATTTGAGCCAGTCTCACAGGCGTAGTTTGCCTCTGTTCCGTGGGCTGGCAGCTGGGGCAGCTTGACTGCAGTGGGAGGGTCCACTTCCTAGATGGCCTTACTCACTTAGCTGGCAGGTTGGCATGGGCTGACCGCTGGGGCTCAGCTGGGGCTGTCACCAGGGCCTTGAGTTCTCCTCCTTGTGGCCTTTCCACATGGCAAGGTTGAGATTCTCCTGGCAAGGCCATCTGAGTGAGGATAGTTGAACTTCTTTCATGAAAGCTGGTCTCCTCCAAAGAGCAAAAGTAGACTCTGCCAGGCCCTTGTAATGCCTGGGTTTAGAAGTCCCAAAACATCTCTTCCACTACATTGTATCTGTCAAAGGAGTCATTAGGTCACATCAAAGGGAGGGGAAGTAGATTCCCCTTCTTGATGGGAGAGTTGCACATGGAACGAGAGGTAGTGTTGCGGCCATCTCTGGAGATACAATGTACCACCCACCCATGCCATACCCATTCCCATCCCTAACTTTCAGAACCTCAGCACAAAAATGAGAGTTGTGGAACTCTCTATAGAGACTTTGGACAGAAAGACTGTTTTGGTAGACTTCATGAAGTATCCTGCCTGATTAATTAATGGCTGTGAGATAGTACAATTCTTTCTCTCTCTAGGCTGAGCATTCTAGGTCAATGCTCTTTGGCACCTGTACTCTCTCTCCCATGATTAGCTTTCTTCTCTGTACTGCGGCAATGTGTGGGGTGTTTGAAATTCCCCATTTCAGATTAGAATCAATTCCTGTTTGTACTCTGAACTGGAAATAGTTTTTCCCTTGATCTATGCCATGACTCATAATTTAACACCCTTCAACCTTCATTTGCAAACAGAAGTTCACTGGCCTTGTAGGGGTTCACTGATATCCACAAGGCCTCCAGAGTCCAAGCCTGTTAACACTTGGGCATGCAACTTTGAACTTATATCCCCAGAACAAAGCAAATGAGAGTCTCTTATACCTGAGTGGTATGTTTATAAACATAGGAGAAGCTAGTTTTCCACTTACTGCTGCTGTGTAACAAACTGCCCCAAGATTTTGTGGCCCAAAACCACAACCATTTTACGATCTCTTACAGTTTACATAAATCAAGAACTCAGTCAGGTTTGACTGGGCAATTCTTTTGCTTCCTGTGACATACTTTGAGGTTACTCAGTGATGTCCAACCGGCAAATGGAATGGTTCGGAGGCTCCAAGATGGGGTCACTCACGTGTCTGGCTGGACAGCTGGGCTCAGTTGGCACTGCCTACTTGGAGTCCTACAGGTGGCCTCTCTGGCACAGTGGTCTCAAGGTAACTATGCTTCTTACCTGGAGGCTGGCAAGTGTTCCAAGAGAACCAGACAAAAGCTGTGTGGCCTTTCTGCAGTTAGCCTTGCAAGTCACACACATCACTTCGGACACATCCTATTCATCACTAGAAAGTCATTGGGCAGTCCAGATTCAAGGGAGACACCACCTCTTGATGGGGGATAATAAGGTCATGCTGTAGAAGAGCTTGTGGGACATGTGATATTGTTTCCATCGTCTTTGGAACACGCCATCTGCCATAACCAATCCGGACCTTAGCAAGAGTGAAGTTAGATGAAGTTGCCCCTCCATTCCTGCAGATCCAGCCCCATGTTTCTACTCCTGTTTGTTGCCCTTACCCACAAATTCCCCCCAGCCCAGATTCTACTTTGCTTTCCTGACATTTCCTGGCACTTTCTCCCATGCAGAACTTACATATTTTGTGTCCCACTTCCTCCTGATCCCATTAGATGACTGGAGGCAGCACTTTGCAGTGGAAAGAGTGTTGAACTGAAAAGGCACATCCCAATGCTTCCAGCAGTGAGCTAGGTTATCCTAGGCAACTCAAAACTATTGCAGTTTTCTCATTTACACTGGAATACTGGAAGTGGGTTTGGGGGATAAGACAAAACCACCTTCAACATCAATTCTAATCATTCCAAATCTGATCTGACAATTATATGCCAACAAATTCAACAACCTAAAAGAAATGGACAAGTTCCTAGAAACATACAGCCCACCATAACTGAATCAAGAGAAAAGAGATAATTTGAACAGACCTATCACTAGAAGTGAAATAGAATCTGTAATAAAAACAAAAAACCTCCCTACAAACAGAAGTCCAGGACCAGATGGTTTCACAGGTGAATTCTACCAAACATAAAAGAACTTTTACTGGTTCTTCTCAAACTTTTCCAAAAGATTGAAGCAGAGGGAACACTCCCAAAGACATTCTATGAAGCCACCATCACCCTGATACCAAAACCAAAGACACCACCAAAAAAGGAAATTACAAGCCAATATTTTTGATGAATATAGATGTAAAACTTCTCAACAAAATATTAGCAAACCGAATCCAACAACATATAAAGAAGATCATACACCACGACCAAGTTGGATTCATCCCAGGGTCACATGGTTGTTTCAACATACAAAAATCAATCAATGTGATAAACCACATCAACAAAAGAAAAGATAAAAACCACATGATCATCTCAATAGATGCAGAAAAAACATTTGATAAAAGTCAACATCCTTGGGGCTTCCCTGGTGGCGCAGTGGTTGAGAATCTGCCTGCCAATGCAGGGGACACGGGTTCGAGCCCTGGTCTGGGAAGATCCCACATGCCGCGGAGCAACTAGGCCCGTGAGCCACAACTACTGAGCCTGCGCGTCTGGAGCCTGTGCTCTGCAACAAGAGAGGCCATGACAGTGAGAGGCCCGCGCACCGCGATGAAGAGTGGCCCCCACTTGCCACAACTTGAGAAAGCCCACGCACAGAAATGAAGACCCAACACAGCCAAAAATAAATAATAAATAAATAAATAAATAAAAAGAAAAATGGAGACTACAAAAAAAAAAAAGTCAACATCCATTTATGATAAAAACTCTTACCAAAATGGGTATAGAGGGAACATATCTCAACATAATAACAGCTATTTATGACAAACCCACAGCCAATATAATACTCAAAGGTGAAAAGCTAACTCTAATCTGAGTTAAGGAATAAATGGATAACCACAAAAGATGACCATTTAAGCCTACTAAAAATATTTACTTATCATCTACCTTAAACAATTCTGGGTAACTATAGAAGAGAGGAGTTTGAATGTTCATTGGCAGGCACAAATAAGTAAAAAGTTAGCAAAAATATGAAAACTGCCACTGAATGACTAACCATGAATGGTTCATTGCAAATAAGTAATCTAGGGAATGTATTCTAAGTTCCTTCAGTAATGTGATAGTTCACTGAATGTTAACATTGTTGTGGAGGTGAGACTCTACTACAAGCACTGACCCAGGGATGTATATTCTTTCCAGTTAGTAGTTATATAGTAGTTATACTGTCTGGAACATGTGACCATGGTAGAAGAAGTAGGAGTGGAGAGAATGGCGGATCACACAGGCAGTTTTATGTTCAACCCGGAAGTGGAGCATGTTACTCCTTCCCACATCTTATTGGCCAGAATGCTGTCACATGGTTTGAACCCACCTGTGACAGAGTCTGGGAAACATAGTTTTCCTTTGTGCCTGGAAAAAAAGAAATTGATTGGTAAACATTTAACAACTGACAGGACAACTTACAAATGAGCTGTTCCTTGTTTCTACCTTAACATCATTTGTTGTTTGGGGCGATTTAAAGAGCTATTCATTGTACAACCAATTGGATTCCATAATCCCGATCTCTTCTTGATGGCTAAAATAGCCAGAACATGGTGTATGGAAGTACATACACACACATCCTCTCTCTCCTCTCTCTCTCCCCTTCTCTCTTTTTGCTAGCAGCAAATGTGTTAACATCATAGTTGAGTTGGGTATATTAATAATGGATCCCCATAAAAAGCATAGCTCTATATCAAACACTAGGCTGTGCTTTACTTTTTTTTTGTTTGTTTGTTCTATATTTGTTTTTTATTATACTTAATGAATTCCACTAAGTTTCTCCTACTTTTTTTTTTTACATTTTTTAATAGATCTTTATTGGAGTATAATTGCTTCACAATACTGTGTTTGTTTCTGTTGTATAACAATGTGAATCAGCCATATGCATACATGTATCCCCATATCCCCTCCCTTTTGAGCCTCCCTCCCACCCTCCCTATCCCATTCCTTTAGGTCATCGCAAAGCACAGAGCTGATCTCCCTGAGCTATGCTGCTGCTTCCCACTAGCTAACTATTTTACATTCGGTAGTGTATATATGTCGCTGCTACTCTCACTTCGCCCCAGCTTCCCACTCCACCCCTGTGTCCTCAAGTCCATTCCCTATGTCTACATCTTTATTCCTGCCCTGCCACTAGGTTCATCAGTACCATTTTTTTTTAAGATTCCATATATATGTGTTAGCATACTGTATTTGTTTTTCTCTTTTTTTTTAGTGATTTTTTTTTTAAACATCTTTATCGGAGTACAATTGCTTTACAATGGTGTGTTAGTTTCTGGTTTATAACAAAGTGAATCAGCTATACATATACATATATCCCCATAACTCCTCCCTCTTGTGTCTCCCTCCCACCCTCCCTATCTCACCCCTCTAGGTGGTGACAAAGCACCAAGCTGATCTCCCTGTGCTATGTGGCTGCTTCCCACTAGCTATCTATTTTACATTTGGTAGTGTATATATGTCCATGCCACTCTCTCACTTCATCCCAGCTTACCCTTCCCCCTCCCTGTGTCCTCAAGTCCATTCTCTACATCTGCATCTTTATTCCTGTCCTGCCCCTAGGTTCGTCAGAACTTTTTTTTTTCTTCTTTTAGATTCCATATATATGTGTTAGCATACGGTATTTGTTTTTCTCTTTCTGACTTACTTCACTCTGTATGACAGACTCTAGGTCCATCCACCTCACTACAAATAACTCAATTTCATTCCTTTTTATGGCTGTTGTGCTCTACTTTCGTGCATTATCTCAGCTGATCTTCACAAAATTATGTGAGACAGTCATTAATTATTATTCTCATTTTACAGAGGGAATGAAACTCGAGTGAGATAATTTGCTCAAAGTCATACAACGACAGAGGGGCAGGGCTGGGACTCCTATCTGAGTCCATCTGGCTCTTGAACCAGTGCTCTTAACTGCTGTACTGTACTGACCTCCCATTTGTAAAGACATTGCCAGAGTGAAGAGGAAGAATATCCTATGGGGAAGGAACTTCAGGCTTTTCTGATCTTACACCCACACTGGTTCTAAGTGTGACTCTCTGACCCTCCCAACAGTTTTGCATACGTCACCCGGACTGAAGCCACACGTTGCCCAGCTTTATGTTGTGTGGTGGGATCATGTTCTCATTGCTCTGCTCTGCCTCAAAGCTCGCACCATTTTCCACCCTGGCGCATGGAATGATCCCAGTGTGGAGTATGGCTATAAAACAACATGGACCACACTTGCTCATGCTTGATATGTTGTCATATGCTATCTTTAAATGCTTACATGTGCGGTTTTATCTCTCCACCTAGAGGGTAAGCTTAAGACCAAAGCTGTGTATTTCCCCCAGCACCTAGCACAGTACAAGGCACAGCAGAGGCATCTGAGAAACACTTGCAGATACAGGGTGGGCAGCCCTGACGTCACCTCTGTACCTCAGTTTCCTCCTCTGTAACATTAAGGGCTTTGGCAGGAAAAGATCTAAGGGCTCACCCAGCTCTATGATTCTACACACCACTGGGCATTGTTCTTCAAGGGCACCCTGTCCAAAAGCCTCATACATTTTTCCTGCAGAGCCAAAGTCACTGTATGGTCACAGGGCAAGTAAAGTCACATACTCACCAGCTAACCTTTCCAAATTCATGTGACTATAACTGAGTTTCCATAAAGGAAATTGCATTTTAAAGTGATAAGAAGCCATTATTATAAAATGACTAATAATGCAGCAAAGAGCCGGAACGTGATTCTGGCCCAAGTCATTAGTCAGTCGGTGCACTTTAATGAGGAGCTTCCTTATGCCTGTCGCTAGTCATTTATTCAAATCAAGTAAATATTGTCCATATTGTCCACTGAACAAGTACAGAGTGATTTATTAAGGAATTGAGTAGATCACAGTTCTCGGAGAAATTTCACAATGAAGGATTCTTTCAACAAAGTGTTTTCAAGGTGTCAGGTGGACTCTATGGGCTGTGTGACGTGTTTGCTCATCTTGGGGCCTCATCGGGTTCTGTCTCATGCCCTAATGCAGTGAAGTTCAAGGCAACCTCCCTGTCTCATGGGTCAGCTGCTCTCACACATGGGACAACACCGTTCAAGAGGCAATAGCATGGGGACAAAGACCCTGACACACATTTGTACTTTCTTTTAAGTCAATGGCTTGCCTCCCTTTCTGGTTTATCAAATACGTAGTCACTTTGCAGAACACAAGCCTCAAACTTAGGTGGGTTTCATTGGGATGTGGTGGTATCTCCTAGCAGGGTGTGCTATTTCAGGCTTATTCTGTAGCTGTTATCACTACCACAAGAAGAGGCTGAATAGAGGCAGGATAGTTCTAGGACCTGCAGCCAATAACCTTTTACCGCTTAGAAGGAAATGCTCAAAACAATCTCAACTGTGAGGCTTCTGGAAAACTATACATGATGATCCACTTTATCACTAGCCAGGATATAATAATAGCTGGAGGTCAGAGCAATCAGTGGGTGCCAAGTTAGGACAAAATTTAGACCGGGTTATATCCACTCAATGGCAAAACATCTAGTAAATTCAAGTAATATTTTTTAAAGCACATCCTTTAAGTTCAAGTAAGCAGTTGATTTCTTTCCTTTCATATGGGCTGTTGCAACATCCTAGAAACACTGCCTGGGACTTCTCTCAGGAGTTTTGCGATCTGATTTTGCAAACTGGCTTCAAATACACACAAACACACACTCGGAGACACACACACCAATACACAGGCAAAAAGCCTCTTCCCCTTTTGCTATGTCCTCCACACACCTGCAGGATTCCTTGACCACACCCCCTCCCAGAGAAGGAATATTTTCAAGGTCTCTACAAGTATGGAAGCATGTATCTCCTTCCTTTTGAAGAAATGATGGCACTAAAAGGGAGGCTCAAAAAACAAAAACAAAAACAAAAAAGGAGGCACTACATGGGCAACTTTGTAATGCATCCCACCCTCCTTCTCATCACAATTTATTAGCACTCTCAAATGAAAAATGAATGACTTTAGCACTGGATTAACTGATGAAGGAACGCTTTGTATAAATGTTTCTCTACAATCTGTCCTTCCTGCTGGCATTCACTGAGACTCCCTGAGTATGTGTCACCACAAACTTTACCTCCTAAGGGTCCCCTGACCCACCCGTTTCTCTCCATCTCCACTCCTTCACCAGCAGGACTGTTAACAGTCTCCTAACCACTCTCCCCACTTCTGTATTTGCCCCACTTCTCCTCACAGCAGCTACAATGAGCTTGATAAGCCCCATAGGTTGATTCTCAGGGCTCTTCAGACCCAGTTGAATCCTTCATATGGACTACAAAGTCATCTTTCTGCCTGTATCTCTTCAACCCCATCTCTCCCTGATCCCCCATGTTTCTTACCCAGCAAAGAAACCAGGCTCTTTCGGGTCCTTCACAGAACCAGCATCCTTCCTCCCCTCAGCCTTTGCCTGGCCTGCTCTCCCACCCTCACCCCCTTCCCTTCTTGCTCCCCCTTCCCCTTCAGGCCTCCGTTTAAGTGTTACTTCCCTGGGGAAGCCTTTCCTTGTTCACCAGACTAAGTTAGCACTCCTATTTTATTTCCTCATAGTACCCTGTTCTTTTCCTTCATACCATTTCTCAGTTGCAACAAATAACTGTTTGCTCGTGAGATTCATAGCCTGTCATCAGTACAGCAGAAAAACCCAGGGCCTGGGTTCTGGAGTCAGACCGCACAACTCAGATCTTAGCTCTGCCGTTTACTAACGTCCTGGGCAAATCACATCACTTCTCTGGCTTCTGATTCTTCATCTGCCAAATAGGGTTAATAATAACATCTATTTCGTGGGGTCACTTTGGACACGAGATGAGTTAGCAAGTAGCGCATGCCTGGCATATAGTAAGCGCTCCATAAATACAGGAAGAAAACCTTAGTTAAGTACCCAATACTTATTTACTGAAAGAACGAATGCTTTTCACATTAAGGTGAGGATAACAGCCTTTGTGCTGCCAACCACTCGAGACGGATTTAAGATGAAATAAATTACTAAGTGTGAAAAGGGTCTAACTTGTGTTAGGTTCTACAGACCTGGAGTTCTGCCATTGCTGTTTACACTTTCCAGTCCTAAGCCTTATCTTGCTTGACCAAAAAAAAAAATCTCAGTGATCTGATTTTTTTTTTTTTTTAACAAGAGCAAGGTTGAAGCAGAAATGGATGTTCCATTGTCTTCTATGCGAAGAAGTTTTCCCAGAATAGCAAAGACCACATCACCCTCATTCCCACCAAAGAGAGGCACCATGGGAAGCACAAAACTCCTTCCCAGGAGGGTGCAGAGAAAGCAGGGGCAAGGAAACTTCCTTAAGCTCTGCTTGTACTGTGTAAACACAGTCTCTGAAGCCCAGGGGCTGATGGTCTAGCACTTTATCCCCTGGGGAAAATATTAGCCCTTAGCAAATGAATGGAACTTGAAGTTTTCCTTCAGGGGAACAGGTACTATTTAAATCTCTGCAACAGCTGAATGCTAATGTACAGCCATGGCAGGAGCAGTGAAGGTACTGTGATACATGATATAGGCCCCTAATTAACCAAGCTACTCCCAAGCCTGTCCACAGCCAGTGCATTTCCTCTAATTTAATTCAGTGCCACATGGAAGTATATATTCCTGCTATGAATAGAGTTCTAGAGGTTTATGGATTTTAAGGGTTGGAAGGCATCTTAGAGTCACTGAACCCAAAAGCCTGTTCCATGCACATCCATGATTCTCTCCTCGATATGTGGCCAAGCTGCGGGTCTCAGCCTTCCTGGATGGGGTCCCCTAGCACAAGGATAGGCAGTTCCAGGCTGAGCTCCTACCTGATCTACCCAGTGAGGCTCTGGGAGGAGAGTGGAGAGCCCAGTGAAACAGCAATGACAGGGCCAAGGTGTGTAGTTAGAACCAAGAAAGGATGCTGGAGGCAAAGGAGAAAGGTGAAGATTTTAACAAGGAAGAAACAGAGAAAAGTAAGACACGGACACAAGGGGAGATGGTGGCGACAGATCATCCCCCAAACCGGGCAAGGACTCCTTTCAGATGCATACCCACAGGTCCTGGGGTGAAATCACAAGCCAGGTTGAAGTCTTCAGGGGTACAAACCACCCCCAAACAATGAGAACTGAAGGGGACAGTGAAATATCATTTAAAGATACTGAATGACACACTGGATTGGGAGTCAGGAGTCCTGGTTTCCAGGTCTGACCCTGCCATGTGAGCCTTTGAGAAAGGATTCAATCAGAATGGAGAGATTTCACAGTTGTCAAAGCACTCCCAACGCTGGCCAGTAGACACGGGGCTGAGGGATTTTCTATTAAAGCTGGTGTGGTTGGCACTTCCCATCCTGATCAAGAAGGTCCACACACAGCTGTCCCCAGACCCCAGCTGGCTATGACAGGTAAATATTTTACAGCGTGAATGTCCTAGAGAGAGGACCTCTAACAGGAGATGGCAAAAGACCCTCTTAGTAGAATGCCTGTCTCACAAATCTCCTAAGAATCATTCTAAATGTCACCACATATAAACCTCCTTGATCATTTCATTGGAATCGTGCCTCTCAGAGGTCCCTCTGACTGCGGCCCCAGCTGCTGCTCTGAAATCCATCACTGAGTTGTGAGGAGGCCACACCTCCTCCAGGCTGCTCTCAGCCACGACGGAGCATGACGGGGTACTGAGGCAGGCCAATTCCTGGAAGATGCTGGGCTCCTCTAACAGCCGATTTTGACTTGAGGACACCCAACAAGCAGTCTAAGATGCTTCCATCCAACCTGACTTTCCTCCCACCAGGGGTGTCAGACCTGCATCTCAGATCGACAGCCTTCCCAGCACCCCCTGTTTCCCCTCCCACCTTCATCACGGGTGTTTCCCTAATGAATCTCTCACACCTGTCATCCCCCCTAGGTGCCTGCTTCCCAGACGCAGCACCATTATTAACCACCTCTAGTTGAATGAGTGATTGGCTATTTCTCATGGAATTGTTCAGCCCATTCAGTTAGAGCCATCAGCGAGTCTAGGGGTAACGTTTTTAAAAGGTGTTACTAGCTGAACCCACGTAGAGTCTTGTGTATAGAGCTGGCAATGGGTGTCCTTCTCTAGGGTCCTTGTCTATTGACTGATTTGTATTAAGGCTTAAGAGATTTCTGGGGCTAGAACTCAAACAGTATCAATGCCTGGGGGTCAGGCACAAACAGAGTGAACTGGAGGAATAAAAAGAAGCCAGGGCTTCCCTGGTGGTGCAGTGGTTGAGAATCTGCCTGCCAATGCAGGGGACACGGGTTCGAGCCCTGGTCCGGGAAGATCCCACATGCCGCGGAGCAACTAGGCCCGTGAGCCACAACTACTGAGCCTGCGCGTCTGGAGCCTGTGCTCCGCAACAAGAGAGGCCGCGATAGTGAGAGGCCCGTGCACTGCGATGAAGAGTGGCCCCCGCTTGCCGCAACTGGAGAAAGCCCTCGCACAGAAACGAAGACCCAACACAGCCATAAATAAATAAATAAATAAATAAATAAATAAATAAATAAATAAATAAATAAATATTTTAAAAAAAAAGAAGCCAGATTAGAATGGGGCACTGGGTGCCTGTGAAGCAAACCCCAGGGGACTGGTGTCTGTCATTTGAAGCTGCCCCCTCCAAGCAGCCCTATCCGAGTTTGCCTGCCTTGGGGTAGGGGTGGGGAGTACTATTTGTATAAAAGCAAAAGCACTGACCCTCATGCATTGCTGGTAGGAACGTACAAGGTGGAACTGCTGTGGAAAACTGTTTGGCGGTTCCTCAGAAAGCTAAGTTTAGAATAACCATATGATCCAGCATTCCAGTCCTAAGCATATACCCAGAGGAATTGAAAGCAAGGACTCAAACAGACACTTGGACACCAATGGTCATAGCAGCATCATTCACAATAACCAAAAGGTGAAAACAATCCGTGTCCATCAACGGATGAATGGATAAACAAAATGTGATATGTCTGTGCAATGGAATATCATTCAACCATAAAAAGTAATGAAGCTCTGGTACATGCTGTAAACTACATGAACCTTGAAAATATTATGCTAAATGAAAGAATCCAGACACAAAAACATAAATATTGTATCATTCCACTTATATGAAGTACCTAGAATAGGCAAATCCATAGAGACAGAAAGTAGATTAGAGGTTACCAGGAGAGGGGAGGAAGAAATAGGGAGTTATTTTTTAATAGTTAAGAGTTTCTGTTTGGGGTGACTTTAAAAGTTTTGGAAAGAGAAAGCGTGATGGTTGCACAAAATTTTGAGTGTAATCAATGCCACTGAATCATACACTTAAAAATTGTTGAGATGGAAAATTTTGTCACATATGTTTTTACTATTTAAAAATTAATAATTAATATACCAAAAAATTGAACTTGTACATGGGCAAATTTTATGATATATGAATTATATCTCAATAAAGCAGTTTTTTAAAAAGTGAAAGCACTATAGCAGCCCTGGGCCTATGCAAATTTGCTGCTGAACCCAAGGGTCAAATCCAAGCAAGAGGGTGGCTGTTTCCCTGTGCATTGATGATGTGATGTAGTACAAGGGCCCAAGAGCAGGGCAGGTGACATTTCCTGAGCAGGTGGGCAGCCCCAGTGGTGTGCGTGTTGACCTGGGGAAGCACCTGGACAGAGGCTTGGAGTGAATGAAGCACAGAGGGTGCCCTGAGGGGTAAAAGCAGTTCATACATCACCCTGGGCAGCCTGTATTGTTTCCCATATTGATTCTTAAGAGAAGTGTGCCCCCTGTGAGGCTCCTTAAGGTAGCAGTTGTGGGTGGAAGCTTGAAAGGGGGCAGATGTTTCTAATTCCATTGGTGAGGGCTATCAAGCCAGCTAGACCACAATGTGCACATCAATGTGACCCCAATCACACCCGACATCATTTGTACCCCCATGTGGTCCGTCCAGGGATACTTGGTACACAAGCGAAGTCAGGAATTAATACAATTATTTAGATAACTTAAAAAATAAGAAAAGATGAGGTAGGAGGAAGGAGGAGACTGGGATTGACACATATACATTATTGATGCTATGTATAAAATAGACAACTGATGGGAACATACTGTATAGCACAGGGAACTCTACCTAATGCACTGTGGTAACCTAAATGGGAGGGAAGTCCAAAAGGGAGGGGATATCTGTATGTGTATGGCTGATTCATTTTGTTGTGCAGTGGAGGCTAACACAACATTGTCAAGCAACCATACTCCAATAAAAATTAATTTAAAAAAAGAAAGAAAGGAAATTTGCCTAGTTATCTGAATTTCCTATTTTTACCCATTTCTAGTATAGGTGGGTACACCCATGGAGTGCAAGCAAATGTGGAAAATAAGCCGATTTTTATCAATGTGGAAAGATATCTGGACAGTGTAAAAGAGAGACTCATAAACCTGACTGTGAACCCATAACTTCTATCAGCACTTGAAAAGAATGAATCTGCATGTTCCAGATTCTAGGAGAAGGACACAAAATTATTGAGGTAAGTATAATGATGTTAAAATAGGTCTCTGCATTCTCAGTGTTGGCCATGCTTTCTCCCATCCAATGTTCAGGTTAATGTAAGAACCAATGGACAGACTGTCATTACAATTCTGAAACACCTACCTGTCTACTGCTGTAATGCACTGGAATTGAGGTATTTGGATTTCCATAAACATATAAGCTATATATATATGGCACAGCTAACAGGCCTAAGCATTACAGGAAAACATTATTTGTGATTATTGTTACTGCCAATGCATTTTTTGTTTTTAATTTTTGGAAAAGATAATACGTGCAATTAAACATGGGGGTATAGAAGAAATTCTCCCCCTCAGCCCTTCCTTAGAAACACCATTGCTGCCAATTCCTCCCAGATACTCAATATGACTTTCAACAATGCTAAAAGTTTCTCTGCACTTGGGATAGATCAGTAGTCATTCTTAGGGAGACATACCTCTCTTCAGATGGATATTTTGCCCACAAACACAAATATGTGTATTTGTAAACACATAAACACACACAGGTTAATTGAAAGTCTCTTAACAGATTGGAAGAAAAACATAACAATGGATTTATCACTGTCTACATGTAGAAAAAAAAAATCTCAAAGTTTATGGAATTCAAAGCACTTAACCATATTATTAATGATTGAAAGAATTTCTCTGGCTGTGTTTCATTTTTTTTTTAAACTTTGGGTTTATTTATTTATGGCTGTGTTGGGTCTTCGTTTCTTTCTGTGCGAGGGCTTTCTCTAGTTGCGGCAAGCGGGGTCTACTCTTCATCACGGTGCGCGGGCCTCTCATTATCGCGGCCTCTCTTGTTGCGGAGCACAGGCTCCAGACACACAGGCTCAGTAATTGTGGCTCATGGGCCTAGTTGCTCCGCGGCATGTGGGATCTTCCCAGACCAGGGCTCAAACCCGTGTCCCCTGTATTAGCAGGCAGATTCTCAACCACTGCGCCACCAGGGAAGCCCTGTGTTTCATTTTTAAAAAGCAGAGTTGTCCTATGGATGTAAATGCACTTCCTTATGACTTCTATTCCACATTCTGTGCTTGTGTGTAGAAATATCCACACAAAATAACTATACCTTTTAAACCATTTTTCTCGTGGTCCATTACTCTGCAGGTGTAATTTGAGTAGGCATTGATGATGATAAACACCACAGTTTAGAAGATGTTAAAGCAAGCTTATCAGAGCTCACATAGAGAAACAAATTAGGCAAACTGAAGTAATTTGAGCTAATGAAGTTTGATTCCAAACATCCAGATCAATTAAGCTTCAAGTACTTGCTTGGGCTCCTGCTCTATAAGGCAGCGGGGAGCTATTGCCTAGAGGAAGAGGCTGGGAGTGCTGATTGAGAAGGCCTGAAAGTAAAGGTGACAGAGCCGTGCAGTGGTTCATGGATGTATTTCTCAGGCCTTACTGTTTGAGGATCACATCATGTGGAAATGAAGGGAAAGTGGGTGATGCATCCACGGGGACCCTGCTTATAGGAGTCTTACAGGAGGCTGGAAAGACCAAGACTCAAGATAAGCAGTGGTGAAAGGTTTGGTAGTGTTTCTAATGTACTTGTTGTATATGGGCAAACAAACTGAAAGAGATTTCTGGTAACATGAGCAAGAGATGGGCTCAGAGAGAATCTGCCTGTTTCAATGGATGGAGAGTAAAGTAGAGAGCTCAGAACTTCTGGGTCCTCAAGGTTGAAAAATGAAACTGTGCCCATCTACCACCTGTAAAAGATAAAACTGAATAGAATATCCTTTGGAATAGAAAGACCTTTTACTACTACATCTCAGGGTGAAGACCAAACCAAGGGTGTTGCCAGCAAACCTATTAAGACTTCTGATGGGACTAAGGCGGCTCCCAGTAATATTTTCCCATTGGGAAAAATAGGTCAGGGAAAAGAGATCAAGAGTATGTTCCCATGGAAGCATGATATGCTCAAAGTAACTGTAATTAAGTCTAGAGAGAGAAATATGTCTCGAAGAAAATAGTGGCTATGTCTACTGAAACATGGATTCAACCAGAATCAAATAGATTAAACAAACACAACAAAGTGTCTGAGAGAGTGATACTGTCGAAAGTGCTGCCAGCCTGTGACTACTTGGAATACCAAACAACCCTTAGGCCAATTTTTCTATGGGCAAGAATGTGATGTATTCAAGAGGGAAGTAAATATATGTGATCAATGAAGGATTATGGTGGATGGAATTATTGTTCTCAATTACTTGCTACTGTCTTCTAATAGGATGATTTATCCTCATTCATTTTCAGTCATGTGAGTTATCGGTGCACCTTCGATAGGGAAACTATGTCTCCACCTTACATATTTGGATACGGATATGATTTGGTCAATGAAATGTGAGGGCATGCACATGTCTGAGCAAAAGCTTTAAATGTGACTTCACGGTTTGTGTTGCACTCTCTGACTCTGCCTTCACCGTAAGAAAAACGCAGTCCAGAAAAGGGCTACTCAGCTTAGAATGAGAAGTCACACTGAGTCCAGCCAAGTCAAGCAGAGCCACGGTTGAACCATAGCCTTCATGTAACATTAACAAGAAATATGTGTTTGTGGTAAGGCATTTAGATATTGGAGTTATTTGCTACTGTAGAGAGAGTTGATAATACAGGAGTCATCAGTGTATAGGTAATGTATTTAAGGCCACAGAACTCAATGCCATCACTTAGGGAGTGAGCATAGATAAAGAAAAAGACTGAGCCCAGGGAAGAGGAGAGGCCAGGAAAACAGAATGAAAAGCCATGGACAAAGGTATCAGAGGAAATTCACAAGAGAGTGAGCTAGAGGCCAATTTAAAAAAAAAAAAAGAAAAGTGCTTTATGAAAATGGGTGAAGACGGTGATGTCAAATAAACCTGAGGGTACCTGAAAGAAAAAGACACAGAAATGACATTAAATTTAACAAGAGGGAGAATATTGATGACTTTGACTAAGATGATCTCAGTGAATTGTGGAAAAAATTAACTGGCAAGAATTGGATAGAATATGAGGTGAGAACTGGGGGCCCGTAGTACAAGTGACATTTTTAAAATAAATTTTCCATAAACAGAAGCAGAGAGATGGAGAGGTAACTGGAATGAGTTGAGAGGTTTAGGAAATTCGGTTTTATTTTGTTTTCCAGATGAGAAAAAATACAGAAGGTTTGCATGTTGATGGGGAATATCCAATAGAAAGCCGTCATTTCAAGGGAATATGATAAACTAATTGATGTTCATATGAGTGATGACTATTGCCAGATTTTATATTTTAGTTTTTACATTGATATTGTTTATCATTGCCAGGAATCCAAAGAAAAATATTAAAATCCTGCAATGCCAATTATTCTCTTCCCCCCAATTCCTTAAGGATCCAAAAGGAGCCACAGACAATGAATAACAAATAATTTACATGGTTGTTCAAGTGCCCAATACCCCAGTTCAAAGGCCTAATAATGGTTGACTAAGACCTCCTTCAAGTCCTGAATCTATTTCTTGGGATCTTAATCTCTCTAGAAAACTTCAGGAAGAAAGTCAGTCAAAGACAGTGGTCAGAATCCAAGTGGTCTTGAATCCAGTTACACATCCCCGTAGAGCGGAAGAGAGAGCAAGGGGGAAGGAGCTATGTTTGCACTTCTTAGTCACAATGCCCCATCCGTTACCCATTAAGGCCCAGTCAATGTCTTGAGTTCCAAAAATTCACGCTAGTGACTCTTCTACCTTTAAAGGGGCAGCCAGCAAGGGTGTGGGCAGAGTCGGTCATGATATGGCAAGCTCTCCTCGACCTGCATAGATGGATGACTGGGCTATTCTCCATGGGCAACTCATTCATATCCAACTGGCAACCTCTGCAGACCATATCCTAATCCAAAGGCACGGCCTTCAGAGTGGAAATTTCAGACATGGAGGCACAGGACTGACAGAAAGGCTTGGACTAATGCTCTGAGGCCCTCCATCCTCCCTCACAGGAAAGCGGGCTCACCCGAAGTTCTGTCTCCTTTGGGACCCTTACACAACCATCATGTACAGCTTCTTCACTATAAAACTTCCATAAAGCTCCCTTATGATGTCTGCTCTCTCCCTCCCAGGATGTTTGGAATATTCTCTTTCGAAACAGCCCATAATTATCAAATCACTTGATTTTTACTGCACAGAAATAATAATTGCACCAGAATCCAGTGACTATGCTTTTTGCGTAGCTCAAAGGGAATTTCAGAATTCAGAATTAATTAGGCAATAAGAGAGAACAGGAGCCATACTTTAGTGTATTAATTCATGCCAAGTTCAAACACACTGTGAGTAATTATGCCATTAATTCAAGGCAGGAGGAGAACTATTGTGACTGCCACATATTTCTAAGCAAATAAAGAAAAATGTCGCTTCTCTCCTTTAACTAATGCTCTGAATAGAGCTACCTTATAATAATACTTTTATTTATTTATAAGGCATAAATTCCCTAGAGTTCAATAAACTGCAGGATAAGCAAAATGTTAGTTAAAGAGGAAAAACAGAACTTTCTAGCTAATTCTGAAACAAAACATTAGACAGGGAAAATGACTAAGGAGAGAAGCTGAAAATGTAAGGAGAGCGTGGAAAAGGGCTAAAAGGAAAAGGCCGTGACGTGGCTTTTTCATTTCCCTCTCCCCTTCTGCGGCACACTCTCCCCACCGTGACTCAGACAGGTAGCAGTCTGGAGGAGAAAAGTTTCAGGCATATTTAATCTTCCTTTGCTGTCAAGGTGTTGCAGGTCAGCCTGCCCCTTTGCCCCCTTCCAGATGCCCTTCCAGTGTATGTACAGTTTATTGAGCGTAGACGAACGGGGGGATCAGTGTGGTTTCCCACCCATACCCTCTTAGGATGGATCAGAAATTCACTGGGTGGCCTGTGCGGGCCTTCGAGCTTCACAGTGTTGAAGAGGATACTGGGGATGGACAGAAAGTCAGCAGTACGGGCGGGCGGTTCACATGTCCTCCGGGACCAGAAGGAAGGAGGTCAAGGTCCACTGCAGGCAGGGCCCCACGTGCCAGGAGTTACAGAGGCAACGGGGAGCGGTCCACACTGTTCAGACGCTGGCCCTTCTGCAGAGCCTTGGTGTTGCTCGGCGTACGCATAGCCCTACTTAGTCCTGCCAGTCAGAGCAGACAGGAGACCCTGCGGCCACAAGGGCAGAGGAGATGAGGCTGGAGACAGGTGGGGCAAGATCTTCTTCGCAGTGGCCTCTAAACCCAGCACAGTGTCCAGAACACCATTTAAGAGTTCCGTCCGTGCTGCGTTGAAAGAAATGAAAAGCTCCAAGTCTGCCTCTCATTCCTTTTGAAATTTGACTTAGTAAAGGAAACCTGTTTCTCTACTCACAATACTTCTGACACCAGATGTGTCAGCTTTTCACATGAAATAATTCTTTAATTCTCTGTGGAATTCAGCGAGGTGCCCTACAATTGAATTCATTCTGACACAACCCAGAGTTAGCGAGACGCCACAGGTTAAGGGCTCAGGCCCAGAAGACTGTCCGCCACTTCAGAATCCAATTGCTCATGGGTCCCAGGTTACTCACATTTCTGTCGGATTTGGCTAACAGATCAGGGGTTCCCATGACCCCCTCCTCAGGTACAATTATTTGCTGTAACATCTCACAGAACCCAGGGAAACACTTTACTTACTATTACCATTTTATTCTAAAGGATATTATAAAGGATGCAAATAAAAAACCACATGAAGAGGTACTAGGGTGAAGTCTGGAAGGGTCCCTGAGCATAGAAGTTTCTGTCTCTGTGGAGTTTGGGTAGCACCATCCTCCTGGCACATGGATATGTTTGCCAACCTGGAAGCTCTCCAAACATTTTCACTTGGGGTTTTTAATGGAGGTTCTGTTACATAGGCATGATTGATTAAATCATGAGCCATTGGTGATTAATGCAAACCCTTCTCCTCTCCCCAGAGGTCAGGGGGTGGGACTGAAAGTTCCAACCCTCTAATCACATGGTTGGTTCCCCTGGCAACCACCCCCCATCCAGAAGCTAGGGGCTTCCAGTCACCAGTCATCGTATTCATATAAACTCAGGTATGGTTGAAAGAGGCTTGTTACTGAATAACAAAAGACTCTCTATCACTACCATATGACCCAGCAATCCCACTACTGGGCATATACCCTGAGAAAACCATAATTCAAAAAGAGTCATGTATCACAATGTTCATTGCAGCTCTATTTACAATAGCCAGGACATGGAAGCAACCTAAGTGTCCATCGACAGATGAATGGATAAAGAAGATGTGGCACATATATACAACGGAATATTATTCAGCCATAAAAAGAAGTGAAATTGAATTATTTGTAGTGAGGTGGATGGACCTAAGAGTCTGTCATAGAGAATGAAGTAAGTCAGAAAGAGAAAAACAAATACCGTATGCTAACACATATATATGGAATCTAAAAAAAAAATTTTTTTTTAAATGGTGGTTCTGAAGAACCTAGGGGCAGGACAGGAATAAAGACACAGACCTACTAGAGAATGGACTTGAGGACACGGGGAGTGGGAAGGGTAAGCTGGGACGAAGTGAGAGAATGGCATGGACATATATACACTACCAAATGTAAAATAAATAGCTAGTGGGAAGCAGCCGCATAGCACAGGGAGATCAGCTCGGTGCTTTGTGACCATCTAGAGGGGTAGGATAGGGAGGGTGGGAGAGAGACGCAAGAGGGAGGAGATATGGGGATATATGTATATGTATATGTATAGCTGATTCACTTTGTTATACAGCAGAAACTAACACAACATTGTAAAGCAATTATACTCCAATAAAGATGTTAAAAAAAAAAAAAAAGACTATCACTCAGGAAGTTTCAAGGATTTTAAAAGTTCTGTGCCAGGAACAGGGGATGAAGACCAAACACATATATTTCTTATTACATCACAATATCACACGTGGGGAAGTCACTTTACTTCATCGAGCTTCAGTTTCATTACCTATAAAGTGGGAATAATAAATGTTGTGAAGATGAACTACTTGAATTCCTATTTTTGTAAGCCAGAATTTTTAAAATGTCAACAATTTCACATAATTCAAACTAATAATTAATCCATTCCTTCATTCATCATTTTGTATAAACTATGTGGTTTGTTTGTTTGTTTGTTTTTTGGCCACACTGCAGGGCTTGGAAATCTTAGTTCCCTGGCCAGGGATCGAACCCCAGGACCAGCAGTGAAAGCACCAAGTCCTAACCACTGGACCACCAGGGAATTCCCTAAACTATGTGTTTAGAACTGAGAATTTTGTTCAGAAAGGAACAAAACAAAGTCGCTGGCCATGAATCTTATATCATAGTCAGGGTAGGGTAGACAAAAAACACAGAGAGAGAGATGTAATAAACTATCAGGTGATAAGCACTAAAAAGAAAAATAAATCAAGGCAAAGCAATAGAGAGTATGGAGGTGGCTCTATTTGACCAGACGGTTGGGAGAGTCTGTGATGAGGAGGTGACAATTAAATAGAGACCTGATGGAAGTAAAAGAGCTCTGAACATGGACCATTCCAGAGAGAGGAAAGAGCAGGGGCAAAGGCCCAAGGAACAGCAAGAAGGCCAGGGTAGCTGGAAGGGAGTGAGGGCTGGAGAGGATGCAGGAGGATAAGATCAGAATGTAGCCCATGGGAAGAGCTTTTGAATTTAATTCTAAATGAGATGGGAAGTCCCTGGAGAGTTTTGAATAGAGGCAAGATGTGATCTGACTCGGAGTTTTATAAGATCACTCTGGTTGTTTGAGAAGAAGATGACAGGGTGGTCTTGGGGAGCAGGAGGAGAAGAAGGAGGCTGACCACTTAGGACATCACTGCTGTCATCAGGAGAGAGACAAGGGTGGCTTGGACTAAGATAGCAGCCGTGTCAATGGTAAGAAGTACATAGTTATATTTGGTATATATTTTGAAGGTGGACCTAACAGGAATTCTAGCGGATTAGAATTACGATGTGAGAAAGAGAGGGATCAAGAATGATTCCTAGGCTCTGGACCCATGCAACTAAGAGGATGGTGGTTCCAAAGGGGGGGGGGGGAGGAAGTGTGGAGGGAGGACAGGTTTGGGAAGAAGGGGATGAATCAAAAGTTCTGTTCTGCACACAGTTACATGTGCTGTGCCCACTAGTCATATATGGAGAGTTTGGGCAGGCCAACTGGAGTGCAGACAAAAGGTCAAGGCTAGAGATAGTATCTCCAGCTATTTGGGGCTGAAATGAGATAAAAAGATTTTCACATACGTGGGGATCTCTAACGAGCTGTGTGAGCATGAGGAATAAATGAGTAAACACTTCCTCTCAGTTGCTGTATCAAATGCGCTCATTAATAATTTAGTAACTAAAACTCTCTTCCCGTATTCTAAATGATCTTCTAGTCAATAAATTGGATTATCTAAGTTTTAAGAATGCACATTTCTTTTGAAACTCCGTAAAACTATTATTAGTAAAACTTCTACTATTAGTTTTCCCTGAAGTGCTCCCTCTTGTGGGGGAAAAAAAAATGCTCGGGACTAGATGGTGAAGTAACTCAGTCTGGACACAAGAGGGCACCGTGCAAACAGTCAGTGCGCGGAGCAACTGAAAAGGTGGCGAGGGAGCGAGTTCCCAGATCCCTTCCCTTCCTTCTCCCATAATTTGTAAACCAGGGCTCCTGGGACCATGAATCCAGGAGGGCAGCCCCCAGGCCACCGGCGTGTGACCATTTTGGTCAGGGTGTAACAGGGCCAGAAAGGATTTTTCCAGAGTGAACCCCCTGTCAGTCCTAATGTTCATTAGAGGAGAAAAAGGAAAATAAGAAAGGCATAAAGGAGAAAAAGAGGGAAAAATAAGAAAGCAAGCAAAAAGGAAACCAAGAGGTACCTATTTTGGGGAGTGGGCGAATTCCAGGAATTCAGGACCAGAAGGGGCTTCAGAGACCATCTTGTTGAACAACCTATGTCCCAGGTAAAGGGGCTGAAGTGCCTTCCTGGGGTTAGAGTTCAAGGCCTTCCCAGCTCGCTTTTTCTCAGCCAAGTGTTCTTCGTCTACCCCCTATGTTATCTGTATGAAGTGTATAAAGTTCATCAGGTGCCTGCTGGATCATTTTATCCTCAAAAAGCCTGAATATGAGCATATACCTATTTTGTATATTTATTTTTGCAGAGTCCCCAATGCCCTGTGACGTACCAGTGTAGAGTGCTACCACGTCATCAGTGTGATGACACATCTCAGGCTAAGGTGCAAGATACAGTAAATCTGAATTTAAGTTGTCATTTCAATGATTGGTCTTGTGGTTTAAACTTTAGGAGGACTCTGGGGATGACCTTAGATTTCCTAGGAGTCTTAAAAAATTAAAAACTTTTCCCAGCATGCAGAATGGTAAATAAAGAAGAACTGAAGTTTTGGTATCACACAGACTTGGATTTAATTGTGGCTTTCCTGTGTTGCCGGCCCATGGGGCAGTATTTCTAAACCTTCCTGCCTTCTCCTCTATAAAATGAAAATAATACTATATTAGAGGACTGCTGTGTGGATTAAGTAAAATATTGTTGATAAAGTTCCTAGCTTATTGTATCCTCTCAGTTAGCAATTTGTAATGTTTGTGTCAGACTAAAGGTTAATATCCTTAAACAATAAGGAGTTCTTATAAATAGTAAAGAAAATGGACACAGGGTATGAACGGACAATTCACCAAAGGAGATAAACATATGTAAATAAAATAAAGCTCACAGTAATGAGAGGCTGCAAATTAAAGCAACAATGGGAAACATTTTTCTCCTCCTTGGTTTCAGTTAGATGCAGCCTCACCCATCGGTTGTTTAAGCCAGACACCTAGGCTTAAAATTGACTCCTTTTTCAAATATGGGACAATTTGAGCATCAAAACAAATGACAGGAAAGGACTGAATAAGGTAAAAATTCACAAGTCTACACTGATATAAATGAATGTATAAATTAAAAAAATAGGAGAGAAGACTTTTTCTTACATAAGGAAGTCAACTAACAAATGTACAAGGAGTGAGAGAATTGGAAAATCACCATTTGGCAGCCATCCTAATAATAATTTTTTGAGGCAAGAACCATCCCAACTAGTAAGTGAACGTTTGAGGAATAACAGGATATTACATAGTTTCAAAGTATCTCCCCACAAGAAACCTATACATTACAAAGATAAAATAGTAACTTTACTATTTGACTGGAGAAACTTGGCAGGTATGACCTTAATGGAATAATCAAATGTAACACTACCAGTAACAGGATTAATTGACAGCAACTGCCTCCTGAAGTGATGCACTGAAAAGCACTCAGCCTCACGTCTGCAGTATCCCAGCAAAAAGTCCATAACCTGGATCTAGAAACCAGGAGATGCAAACTGAGAGCCGTGCTACAAAATAACTGGCTTGTACTCCTAAAAATTGTTAAGGTCATCAAATATAAAGACAGACTCAAAAACTGCTCCAGATTAAAGGAAACTAAAGAGAGACAAGATGAAATGCAATGCATGATCTTGGATTTTTTTTTTTTTTTTTTTTGGCTACAAAGGACATTATTGAAATAATCAGAGAAATATGAATAAGTTCTGTAGATTATATATTATAGCAATATTAATTTCTGATTTCAATAATGGGACTGTGTTTTTAAAAGAGAATTCCTTGCTTTTGGGGAAACACACTGAAGAATTTAGGTATAAAAAGGCAATATATCCACAAATTACTTTTAAATGAGAGAGAAAAAAAAAACAAATGTAGTAAAATATTTACATTTGGAATCTTGGTGAAGGGTATTCAGGCATTCTTGTATTATTCTTGCAGCTTTTCTGCAATCCTGAAATTATGTCAAAATAAAAATTTTTTTTCAGTCGGTTCCTTCCTTTTCCTCACCCCACAAATGCAGTCAATCAACAAAGTCCTTATGATTCTATTTCCTAAATATCTCAACAATCTAGTCCCTTCTCTTCAGCTCCACAGCCACTATCCTAATACAAACCACCCCCCCCTTGCATGGATGACAAAAAACTAACAAAAAATAGCAAATATCTTAATGGTATAATCTTAGAAGCTTTACCTTTCCAGAATTCCTTTTAATCAAAATTGTATTTGGGGTCCTAACTTAATAAGACAGGAAAGGGAAGTAAATGTTATAAAGATTGGAAAAGGAAATGAAATAGTCAATTTTCACAAATGATATGACAGTCTACCTCTCTATGGATGACCCAAGAGAATCTACAAACTAATACAACTAATTAGACTCAAGATCAATATATAAAAATCAATTCATATACAAAAACCAATTTGAGTATGTATTTTTTAAAGAAAATGACACAATAGCAATAAAATTATAGGGTTCCTAGGTACAAATCTAACAAAGGTATGTAAAACATATGCAGGATAAAATAATAAAAATGTATGAAGAACATAAAAGAAGACTGAATAAATTCAAAAATATAATGTTGATGGATGGCATAGCAAATCTACAAATTGCCTACTTGAAATCTATTTACCACCTTCTTTTTTGCTAACAAATCTGAATATTTGGAGAGAGAGGGATAGAAATGTGTTTTGCTAAATTTTCTTGCAGATAGGCATAATTTTTGACAAAGTTCTGGCCAACAGGAGGTAAATAGATGTCTGGAATAGTTTTTTGTTGTTTGCTTGTCTGTTTTGCTTTCTTGGAATAGGCATCACTGCTCTTTCTTCTTCCTTTTTCTTGATACAAATCAGATATGATGCCTGGAGTAGCTGCAGCCATCTTGTGACATGGAAGCAATAAGCATAGGGATGAAAAATCAACATGTACCAATAGAAGAAGTCAAAGACTTCTTCTCTACTTATGAGAAACATCGTGCAGTCACTGCAGCAGCCCTGGACTGCTCACCTCCAGACTGCTTGTCATATGGGAAACGTACACCATTATTGTCTGCACTACTGTAAATCAGGTTTCTCTTACTTGACCCCAAAATATTGCTAAATGTTGCAGTTTGAAACACCTAGTGTTTTAAAGATAGCAATTCCCCCCAAATTAATTTATAAATTCAAGTGAACAGTTGTGGCTGATAAACATTGTTGTTCTTCTTGGAGCTGTGTGAAATGTTAAACAGGAAGCTACCACATCCGGTTCTGAGCTTTTTCGGCTTTTTCTAGGACCAACCCAGACACCTAGAAGCTGTTTGCTTTACTTATTGCATTTGTCCCCCTCCTTACACCCCAACCCGTTCATGAGCTCCCTTTGCATTTATCTATGCTCTAGAGACACCCCTCCTCAGCAGTGGCCTGGGCCCCAGGTTCCCCCGCTCCCCGATCTTCACTGACACTCTGATTTGATGTGAAGGGGAATGCTGAGTGGGCTTCATTAGAGCTGATTCAAAGTCAGGGGCAAGGGCTTCCCTGGTGGCGCAGTGGTTGAGAGTCTGCCTGCTAATGCAGGGGACACGGGTTCGAGCCCTGGTCTGGGAGGATCCCACATGCCGTGGAGCAGCTGGGCCCATGAGCCACGATTACTGAGCCTGCGCGTCTGGAGCCTGTGCTCCGCAACAAGAGAGGCCACGATAGTGAGAGGCCCGCGCACCGCGATGAAGAGTGGCCCCCGCTTGCCACAACTGGAGAGAGCCCTCGCACAGAAACGAAGACCCAACACAGCCAAAAATAAATTAATTAATTAATTTTTAAAAAAAATTAAAAAAAAAAAAACCTATCTCAAATAAAGCAGGAGGATGCAAAGTTGGTTCTATTGAGATGTGTTCATTAATTTAAAAAAAAAAAAAAACAAAGTCAGGGGCAAGAATCCACCCTCAGTGTGCTTAGGGTGGGGCAGTGGGAATGGGGGTGGAAGGGAACATTGGCTTCCCTCACTCACTTCAAAATGAGAAAAGAGGCTGTGTTTTCTCAGAAATAACCACCAGATTCTGGGCACTCATGGGGGGCTTCTGATAAGTGGTTCCCCAGGCGCCTCTTCTCCACCTACTGCTCCGATGGCGCGCACACCACGCCGAGGTGAGCCAGCCTTTCCGGGAACACCCTCTACTCCACAGGCTCGTAGTTGGGCCCTTGCCCCTGTAGCTTGGGTCCACGAGGTATCTGTACTTTGTGGCTTCTAACACAGAACTGTCAGCTTCCAAGTACCTCGCTCACGTCCTCACCCTTCCTGCCCCATAATCCCTGGATGTCCCTGAAAGGAACTGCATCACAAGTGCTCACAAACTAGTGCTCTGCCAACCCACGGAGCTCCAAATGTCCTCTTCCCTGGCACTGTCTTGCTCTTCCCTGCGGAGCCTGACAGCCTGCGAAGCTACACCAAGGCACCTCAGCACTCTCCGTGGTGTCACCACGGAGCCCTCAGCTTCTTTAATGTCTTATGAGTGACACGGACCACTGAGACCAAAAGAATGCTGTGTTTTCTCTGAAGTTCTAAAAGCACCCAAACCCCACTGTGTCACATGCTTCAGTGGTATTGGCATCTCTTCCCCCACTTTCCTTGGTAAAGGAGTTTGATATTCCAGCAGCAATTCTGCTCAGGCCTCGGTGTCTCTCAGAAAGTTTTAGGGAAAAGAATGCTTTTGGTTTTGCTTATGACCTTTCTCTTTCACAGGCTGAGCTGGGGCAGAGACCCTGTGCTGTCTCCCTGTCCTTCTCTGTCTCTTTGCAATATCCCTGCTCCTTTAACCGAAGGCCGGTGCTCCACTTTGAAGCTTTCAATAAACGGGATTGCTTTAGTCCCTCTTCTAGTTCCTAGAGAAGGAAGACACCTTGCTGGCTGGACCCAGGTGCATCACCTTATTTGGTTTCTAGCCTCAATTATATAGAATTTGAATCTAGCTCCCTCACACATTCAGCCACTTCCACTTTCATTTCTCCGAGAAACCCTAACTCCTCTCAAACCATCTTTTTTCAGACCCTGATATGGTTTCTGGAGAAGCCTTTCTCTAGCCTCTGCACTTTCAATCTTCCATTCAACAACCAGAGGAACATTTATCAAGGAACATGACTGACACATACCACCCAGTTTGGGTATAATCAAAAAACACTTAGTCATGGATGAGGGCAAAATTTTAGGTATAAGGATGTTTATAGCAGGAATGTTAATAAAACAATGAAAATGTAAATAATTTGTCCCCAAATAAGTAGTTGGTTGAATAAAGAATGGTATATTCACCACTGTAAAAACTTACAACCATTAAGTCTAGTTAATCGTGAGGGGAAAAGGTGACAATATATTTTTAGATTAAAATTGTAGGTTATAGAAAATAATTTACAATAAAATTCCATTTAAAATAGTATAGCTAAAATAATAAATGCTGGAGAGGGTGTGGAGAAAAGGGAACCCTCCTACACTGTTGGTGGAAATGTAAATTGGTGCAGCCACTATGGAGAACAGTATGGAGGTTCCTTAGAAAAAACTAAAAATAGAACTACCATATGACCCAGCAATCCCACTCCTGGGTATATATCAGGAAAAGAGGAAAATTCTAATTCAAAAAGATACATGCACCCCGATGTTCATAGCACTATTTACAATAGCCAAGACATGGAATCAACCTAAGTGTCCATCAACAGATGAATGGATAAAAAAGATGTGGTATATATGCACAATGAGATATTACTCAGCCATAAAAAGAAACGAAATTGAGTTATTTGTAGTGAGGTGAATGGACCTAGAGTCTGTCATACAGAGTGAAGTAAGTCAGAAAGAGAAAGACAAGTATTATACGATATCACTATATGTGGAATCTAAAAAATAATACAAATGAATTTATTTACAAAACAGAAACAGTCTCACAGACATAGAAAACAAATCTATGGTTACCACAGGGGAAACGGGGTCAGGGGAAGGTAAATTAGGAGTAGTGGATTAAGAGATACACACCACTATATATAAAATAGATAAACAACAAGGATTTACTGTATAGCACAGGGAACTATATTCAATATCTTATAATAAACTATAATGGAAAAGAATCTGACAAATATATAGAGATATAACCAAATCACTTTGCTGTACACCTGAAATGAACACAATATTGTAAATCAACTATACTTCAATTTTTTAAAAAACTGAAGATTTTCAAATTTTAAAGTAAAAATTTAAAAAACAGTGTAGCTAGATAGATGCTAGATAGATAAGACTAAAAGGATACATGCCAGAATATTAACAGTAGTTAATGGTGAGTTTATAGAAGATTTTTATTTTACTCTTTTTACCTGTTTACTTGTTGTGTCCAATTTCTAAATTTCCAAAATAAGCATGTATTTCATGAGTACTTAGCAGAGCAATAAAAGCTGCTTTGTTTTTACAGCATTATATAGGAATTAAACTATAAAAGATTTTTTTTTTTTACTTTTACTTTGGATTTCTAAAAGCAAATTTGAGGCAGCTTGCAAAATGTGCCAAGAACAAAATTTTAAAATGAAGAATTAGAAATAAAGGGAAAATACAGGTATTAATATAAAATGAAGCCAGGATTAAGTTAGTTTCCAAGAATCTATAGCCATAAACGTTAGTATTGTTTCTAAAGTTAAGAAATAGGGCTCCTCCTAATATTACATGATAACTGAGTAGAGGTAGGCGGTTAGGGAGAAAGAGGAATGGAGGGTCACTGAAAACTTTTAACTTGTACAACTATGTGGATTATAGTGCCCTGACCAAGACAAAAGATTCACTGGAGCCTTAATTAATGTTATTACTCCCCTCTTGAAAAGAGAACAAGGAAACAAGGATGGAAGAGAAATCTCCCTCCGCGGCAACTGCGAGGCACTCGGCTAAGTGACCACCCCACACAGCAGGCTTGCAGCCTGACACTCAAATTCAGGTCTCAATAAAAAGTCAGGATCATTATCAAAAGGGAGCAAAGGAGTTGAATACAAAGATAGACAAATGGCAAACAAGCACCTGAAAAGATGTCAATGTCATTACTTATTAGGGAAAATGCAAATCAAAACCACCATGAGATACCACTTCACACCCACCAGGATGGCTAGAATTTTAAAAAAGGAAAATGAGTGTTGGTAAGGATGTGGAAAAATTAGAACCCTCATACATTGCTGTGGGCGTGCAAAATGTACAACGTAAATGTAAAATGGTGCAGCCACTGCAGAAAACAGTGTGGCAGTTTCTCGACAAGTTAAACAGAGCTATCATATGACCCAGCAGTTCCACTCCTTGGTATACACCCAAAATAATTGAAAACAAGCAACAAATACTTGTACACACAATAGCCGTAAAGGGGGAAAAACCCAAATGTTCATCAACTGATGGATGGGTAAACAAAATGTGGAATATCCATACAGCAGAATATTATTCAGCCACAAAAATTTATGAACTACTGATGCTACAACATGGATGAGCCTTGAAAGCATTCTGCTGAGTTAAAGAATCCGGACATAAAAATATCACATATTTCCTGATTCCATTACATTAAACATCCAGAATAGGCAAACCCATGGAGATAGAAAGTTGGCTAGGGTTTTCTAGGGCCTGAGGGAGGGGGAAGTGGGGTATGACTGCTTAATGGGCGTGAGATTTCCTTTTGGGGTGATGAAAATGTCTTGGAACTAGATAGAAGTGATGGTTTCACAACACTGTGAATGTACTAAATGTCAACGAATTGTACAGTTTAAAATGGTTAATGGTTAATTATATGTTATGTGAATTTTGCCTCAATAAAAAAAGTCAGGGACTTTCAGGGTCACTTAGGAATCGTTTGTGAAAGTTAAATCTGAGGATACTGGGACTTTCAATTAAACTCTGTTTGGAGAGGAAGTGGAAATAATTAGTTCAGTTTTGAACCTTTGAGTTTGATGTGTCCTTAGGGCATCTAGGTGAAGGTGCCAGAGTCAATTAGGATCACAAGTCTAGAGCTGGTCTCTAAGCCTGGACTGCAGCTGTAGATTTGAAGGTCATCAGGCTGGAGGTGAAGGTTGAATCTATAAGCCTGTGTTCTCTTCAGAGGCCCAAGCACAAATGGAATGGAATTCAGGCCGGAGGGGAAGAAATCCCATCATTGGCCCTAGATCATTCTTCCTTGAAAAGTTTCCTCATGGGTGTGGGCTTTATCTTCTTCATTCATTGTTTTCATTGAAAGTGGAGTGTGGTATGTCAATTTTCACGTTGCAGAAAAGCCTTTGCTGGGCTGTGGTTGGCTTTCTCCGACATGCCAGCATAGTAAAAACTGTGACACGTGCTGGCACATCACCGAAACAACTGACCACAGGTCCCTCCTTCTCAGCTTTCATCTCTCTGTCCCCGAGGAAGTGTGAAGAGGGTCCTCCCTCGCCTTTCTCAGCATTTGATCCCAGGTGTTTGTGGTGGGCTTACTGGAGAGCCCGCTGATGTGTCACAGGAGATGTGGTGCTGCGGCTGACAAAGCCGGGTCCCATAATTTTTTTCCAAATTATTTCTGATGTTTGAACTGGAACAAATTTCAGGGCCCAAATACTATTGAGAATGGCATTTTAAAAAGAAAACATGATAAATTTGGTAACTGTTTGTTCTGGGTGAGGAGTGTCTGGGCATTTATTGTCCCATTTTTTCCATGTTTTACATGTTGAAAATATAAGAACTTTTTAACCGAATCTTTGACATTATAGTCATTTAGATTTCACACAAGTTTATTAAGCCTCAGTTTTGTTCCGGGCACTAAGCTAGGAAGTTTCAGACATGACTAGTGCCTGCATGATGGACCAGTTTGGGGATATTTCCTATTCCAAATAAACACCCTAAGCCTTAGGTTACAATAAATAATGTTGTGGAGTAGGAAGGTGGTTAAGAATTATCCCTTGGGTCAATAAGAGGTGAAGGTGAAATTTGGCATGGATGAGAAGTTTGGGGATAGGAGGCATTCCCTACCCTCCAAGTGATAAACTTAACTTTTTTGTATATCATCTCCCAAAATACTATTGGGGGGAGGGGGGGTTCCATCACATAGCTACATTTCATAGAGAGACGAGTTGATTCCCCAGCTACAAGCTGAACTTCCCAGAGCAGGCTGCTCTCGTCCACCCTCTGCTGAGTACTCCCAAGGCAGCCTCACCTGCTGGGGGCTGGTCTGAGGCAGGTCCTGCCGACAGCACCTAAATCTGGCCTTCCTGACATTGCCTTGATTACCGTGGGCTGTGGTGACCACAGGCCTGAGCAGGCCAGACCTCCTTATGGCTTCTTGGGTGTGCAGATCTTTTTTTCACTTAGGCAAATATATTAGTATTTTCCTTTATGGTCTGTGCTTTTTCTATCTTGTTAAGGAAACCTCTCTACCATAAGGTCATAAATATATTCTATGTTTTCTTTTAGAGTTGTAAAAAATTGTTTCTTACATTCAGGTCGCTAACAATCTTTCACATCTTTGGTATGAATTGGGGATGTAATTTCATTTTGGCCCCTGTGCATAAGCAACTGTCCTGCACCATGATCAGAGTTCATCTTTTCTCCACTAATTTTTCATGTCTCTGTCATCTGTGGAGTCTAAATATGAGGAGATCTGTTTCTGAACTTTCTACTTTCTTCCACTGGTCTTTTTTTTTTTTTTTTTAATCCTTGTGTAAATACTGCATTGTCTTAATAACTATAGCCTTGAACAAATATTGATATTTGGTAAGGTAAGCCCCCGTCTTATTATTCTCCAATTTTTTCTTGGTTATTCTAGGCCTTTTACTTTCATATTGAAATCTTAAGAACAACTTAAAGTGCTTGAAGAACTCTGTTAGGCTTTTGGTGAGGATGTTATTCCATCCACGAGTTAATTTGGGGAGAACTGACACCTTTAAGAATATTGAATCTACTCATTCAAGGACAAAGTATATTCCACCATTTCTTTTTTAAAAATAACTTTCCCCATAAAAGTCTCACAAACCTATTATTTAGTCCAAGATACCTTAGAGACTTTGCTCCTATTGCAAATAAAATCCTTTCTAAAAATTATACTTTATGACTGTTTGTTGTAGGTGTCTAGAACCCAGTTGATTTTTCTATATTCATCTTGTACCCGGAAACATTGCTGAACTCTTTTATTAGTTTGTAGGTCCTATTAGATTGTCCAATGACTTTTCTTTTCCACTAGTAAGTATTGCATTGATATAGGCACTCAAAATTATGGATGTACATGTATAAAATTTTAAAACTCCAGAATTTGAAATATATCACCTCGCTTATTTTCTATAAATCAATGTAATTTTGATTTGAGCTGGCAGGAAATCTAACCTTAATCAGCCGTTCTTGGGACTAACTTCACATGAGGGTCATGCCATAGTTCCAGGGTCTTCAACATGGCCAGACCTGGGGGCTTGGGAGAGCTCTCTCGGGTCACGTGTCATCAGTACAGTCGGTTCACTGCTGAGACATCTGCTCTCTGTGCAGTCTCCTTCAATCTCGTGGCTCTCTGCAACGTTCATGCCCTTTTGGTGACTGTCTGGAAGGTGTAATGGGAGGTGAATCCCAGAGCGTGCTTCATCAAGCATCAGCAGCTATTCCGTGGACAGATTGGAAACAAGACATTGTGATGGAGAGAAAAGGAGAGCAGACTAGTAAAAGGGAGAGAGAGGAAGGGAGGGAGAAGTCCTTCATCTTATCGTCTGAGGGTCACACGTCATAACTAGTGCTCCTTCTTGGGCATGAAAGGAAGGGACAGAAGACTGAAAAGAAGCTGCCCTTTTAACAATCTCTCCTAGAAACCCTGCTCAGTGACTTTCCTGGGCTAAAACTGTGTCACACATAAACCCTTATGTGCAAAGGAGTCTGGGAGGGTGAGTATATTTAGCTGGGTACATTACAGCTCTGAGCAAAACTGGAGTTCTTTAGTGAGGAAGAAGCGAGGATGGACATTGGGCAGGAAACTCTCAATATCAGCCGCAAGTAATAGCCTCCATTTTTAAAAGGAGGACACTAAGTCTTAAAGCTTTATCCACACACAGGAGCCAGGAAATCTTTGGGGCTGCTTGGGAGAATCTTAATAAAACTTATCTCCTAAGGCAGTCAGGGATGGACTCTGAAATGAAACTGTGTACCTCAGTTTGCCACCTGGATATAATGAAACACTGCTAGAGCTTGGAGCTACAAGAGATGTTTTGATGTGGTTCCTGTGTTACCAGGGAGGAGGCTTGTACAGCTAGACCTGAGGTTGTGCACAGGAAGTAATCTGCGCACCCCACCCCACCAAGTCCTCGGGTGGTGGCAGCTGATGAGTTAGTGGGGAAAGTCACACCTGTCATTTTGTTTCTGCACCAGAGTGTCCTAAACAGCTATGGTGCTATGGTGTCTCCCCAGCCGGTGATAGGGACCCTGCTCTGGGACCACCAGGAGGTTTTTTTTATTGGATTAAGAGGTCTTTGGACTACTTGCCTGGGCAGAGTTGGCTGTCCCCACCAGGGCCACAGCAGGAGCAGTCTCCCTCAGAATCTCAGGATATAGGTCCAAGCAGTGGCCAGCTTCCAAGATCCTCAGACCCCACCACTTCCTCACTTTCTCCTTCATTCCTTGACCTAATGTTTCTCCTTCCTGGACTAGCCAGGCTGCCGGTGAGGGCTTGAGTGAGGTACAAAATTTCTTTCTGAGACTTTTCCAATTTAACTCAGAAAGCTGCTCAAGGATACTCCTGACACAAGAAAATCACTTAAGACTACCTGCTCTCACCACCACCCCTAGGATGTGCAGAAGACCCGACCTTGGAGATCGGGGCAGCTCTAAGAAGACCAGGTGACAGTCATCATGTGGGTGGTAGAGAGAATGCTCAGGGAGCTTGGAATTCACAAGGACACACACAATGTATTAAGTTTTCCCAAAAGGAATTTTGACTTGGATAAAAATTTTCTGGGTAGTGGTTAAGTGTGCATACTCTCCAGCCAGACCACTGAAGTGTGAATCCTGGCTCCACCCCTGCCTAAATCCACAACCATGGAAGAGCTGCTTCACCTGGCTGTGCCTCAGTTTTCTCAACGGTAAGATAGTGATAATAACAGTAAAACCTCATGGGATTGTTGTAGGAGCAAAGAAATGCATATAAAGCACTTAAAATAGTACCTGATGCAGAATAGGTGCTCAATAAATACTGTCTGTTCATCATTACCCCCTTCTTACTGCAAGGGGCTCACAAGAGCTCACAGCTCACACCTCCCTGGGTTGCTGATCCCCCTAAGGCTTCGCTAAGCCGCGAAAGCTGGATTGCACCATAAAGTGGGAGGGAGATTTTCTATCACCGTGTAACAAGTTACCACAAATTTAGCAGCTTAAAATAACACCCATTTATGAGTTCATAGTTCTGTAGGTCGGAAGTCTGGGTGGGCTCAACTGGGCTCTCTGCTCAGGGTCTCTGAAGACCAGATCACGTTGTCAGCCAGGCTGGGGTCTCTTCTGGAGGCTCTGGGAAGCCTTAGCGCCAAGCTCACTAAGGATGTCAGCATGACTCAGTTCCTGGCAGTTGTAGGACTGAGGTGGCATCTCCTTGCTGGCTATCAGCAGGGGGCAGCTCTCGGTTTCTAGAGGCTGCCCTCATTCCTTGCCACGTGGCCCCCTCCATCTTCAAGCCAGCAATGATACATCAAACCCTCTGCATGCTTGGGATTTCTATGACTTTTTCTTCTGCAACCAGCTGGAAAAAACTCTCTGCTTTTGAAGAGCTCATGTGATTAGGTTAGGCCCACCTGGATCATCTCCTTTTTGCCATATAACATAACATAACCACAATCACACTCAAAGGGGAGGAGATTATACAAGGGTGAGAGTCACCAGGGGTCATTTTAGGATTCTGCCTACCTCAAATGCCATGAACTCCAAGAGTGACAATGACAAAGATTTTAAATGGAATTAGGGAGAAAAACGGGGCAGGGACAGTTCAGGGTCACCTGAAGAGTTGAGTTTGGTCATCTCCCTCCTAAGACATTAGACCTTCTCTGTCTCAGGTTCAAGATCACCTCCAGGGATCAGACGCTCAGGAAACACAAACAGCAACCCAAGTAGAAGGCATGTAGGCCATGAAGAAGCAAGAGCAGGTTCCTGAGCAGGTGGAACTGTGAGCAGGTCTCAGGCGACATGAGGCAATGCTCACCTGGTTCTGACCTGAGGGGTCCTGATAGAGTGGCCCCAGGACTTAGACATCACAAGATATCGGCAGAAGGTTGGGACATTCAGTAGACATTCAATGGATTAAGAAAAGGAGGATTTGCTTCTCCATGGGCTTCTTTAAGAAATTTGAAGACTAGCTCGGGCAGAGGAATACTCACTGGCTCCTCTTCCAGTGGGGGGACTCCAATCCTGCCTACCTCACACTGCAGCTCAGAAACGCAGCTCAGAAACAGATCCGGGGGCTTCTACTCCAACAACTAGGGAGCAGACCCTGCCCCTGACAGGACAGTGATAACCACAGAGCAAAGAGGAGGTCCCGCTCAATATCCAGTGCGGACGCTGGTCACCACAACACCAGTCACCCCTCCTACCAAGGTGATAAAGGCCAGCATACACTGAGGAAAGAGGCAGCAGGCATCCAAAGAGCCCTTGCACCACAAATATTAAACCCACACAGGCTACACAGGGACGCTCCCACATAAAAATAGCCCTCCAAGACCACAGTAGATAGTTGTTTCTCCTAAACTCATGGAGCAAGAGAAATATGAGTAAAATGAAGAAGCAGAGGAACCACTCCCAATTAAAAGATCAAGAGAATTCCCCTGAGAGAACAAACAATGAAACAGAACTCTCCAGCCATCATTAAAAAGTCTACAAATAACAAATGCTAGAGAGGGTGTGGAGAAAAAGGAACCCTCCTAGGCTGTCGGTGGGAATGTAAAGTGGTGCAGCCTCTACGCAAAATGGTACAGAGGTTCCTCAGAAAACTAAAACTGGAACTACCACATGATCCAGCAATCCTACTTCTGGCATATATCCAGACAAAACTATAATTCAAAAAGATGCAAGCACCCCTATGTTCATAGCAGCGCTATTCAGAATAGCCAAGATATGGAAACAACCTAAATGTCCATCGACAGATGGATAAAGAAGATGTGGTACATATATACAATGGAATATTACTCAGCCATGAAAAAGAATGAAATAATGCCATTGGCAGCAACATGGATGCAACTAGACATTATCATACTAAGTGAAGTAAGTCAGAAAGACAAATACCATATGATATCACTTATTTGTGGCATCTAAAATATGGCACAAATGAACATATCTATGAAACAGAAGGAGACTCACAGACATAGAGAACAGACTTGTGACCTTATCCTCCTGCTGGAGGGGACTAAGACACACCAGCTACAGAGCTGAACTCAGACACACCAAGGTTTAGAGATCTGAGCAGGTCACAGTGTAGACATCAGCCAATTTATACATTTATTATGACAACATATAAACAGATTTCAGCAAAGTGCCTAGTTACAACTCAGCTGGCATATTGTGATAATTTTCTGACAGAAGTAAGTAAACAAGCTTGAGGAGGAAGGAGAACAGCTGACAAGATCAGCCAGAGGAGCTGGGCTTTCCAGAGAGGCTGCCCAGGGCAGGAGCTGGTCTGCACACCAGGTGTTTGCCCTCAGCAGTGAAAGGAGAGTGGGAACTCAGTGGGCCCAGCCTCTCCCAGCTTGTGTGGGTTGTAATATTTCACTAGTCTTCACTATATTTTTCTTCCCCTGTTGTCTTTATTGTCAGAAGCAAATAATGGAAGAAAATCAAGAGCTTTGGTTTCCAGCCAATGCAGTGGCTCAGGTTTAGAAACCAAAGTGGTGAGTCTGGACTCTGAGTTAAACTGTGAGCAGTCTGGGTGGTCGAAACAATGTAGGGAGCAGAAGTGACCCAGTGGTTCTTCACTGTGTCTGTTTTTAAACTTTTAAAAAATAATACATTCTATATTTATCCTATAAAAGCCCTCTGCATCCTTTTTATTGTTTAATAATAAATTAAATTTATTGAATCATTGTATTAATTGTATTTTTTTCAAAAAGAAATATGTTTAGTTGGTACAAAATTGAGGTTCCAAAAGCATAAAAATATAAATAAAAAATTTTTAAAAAGCAAAAATTAAAAATACTCCTCTCGGGCTTCCCTGGTGGCGCAGTGGTTGAGAGTCTGCCTGCCAATGCAGGGGACACGGGTTCGAGCCCTGGTCTGGGAAGATCCCACATGCCGCGGAGCAACTGGGCCCGTGAGCCACAATTACTGAGCCTGTGCGTCTGGAGCCTGTGCTCCGCAACGAGAGGCCGCGATAGTGAGAGGCCTGCGCACCGCGATGAAGAGTGGCCCCCGCTCGCCGCAACTAGAGAAAGCCCTTGCACAGAAACGAAGACCCAACACAGCCAAAAATAAATTAATTAATTAATTAATTTAAAAAAAAAAAAAATGGATGCCATTATTTGAAAAAAAAAAAAAAATACTCCTCTCACCTCTGACTCCTAGTCATCCTGTTTCCCTCCCTGGAAGAAATAAATCAATGATATATTTACTGAGATTTAGCCATGTTGATACATGTCAGTATAATTCATTCATTTTAATGAATGCATAATATTCCAATATGTGCAAATAGCACAATTTTTTTTATCCATTCTTTGGAAACTTAGGTTGTTTCCAATTTCTGCTGATAAAAAAGATTGCAGTGAGCATGCTTTACCATGCCTCTAAGTTTACATGTGCAAGAATTTCTCTGGGGGTATATCCTTAATGTGGGATGGCTGGGCTGTAGAGTATATGTACCTTCACTTGTCTTTGACATTGCCCAATGGCTTCACAAAGTTACTGTTCCATGTGATACTCCCAACAATACTTGGTATTGCAAAGCTTAATCATTTTTGTCAGTCTACTAGGTGTGAAGTGGTAAATCATAGTGATTTTTCTTACCACTTCCCTGACTACTGGTAAGGTTTATTATCTTTTCAACTATTTATCAGTCATTTGAGTTTGCTCTTCCATGAACTGTCTGTCATATTCCTTGCACATTTACACTTGAGTCATTTGTCGAGGATTTAAAGACTTCTTTATATATTCTAGATATCAATTTTTTTAACAAATACTGTAAACATCCCCCAATCCAAAGGGGGTTTGTTTGCACTATTATGATGCCTTTGGTTAAACAGAAGATTTAAATATTCAAAGATTCCAATTTATTCATTTCTGCCTCTTGTCTTTGAATTCCACATAGTTTCTGGAAAACAGAAGAATTTAACTTTTGGTAAAATCCCTCATTACTTCTCATAATGCTCAGGCCCTCCAGAACCTCTGGGTGTGTGACCACCTCAAGATAATTACTTGAACATATCAGAGAACACTTTCCATCCTCAGCTGTGTGTTTGCATGACTGGCAAATATTACCTCCTTGGGAAGGTCAGGTTAGCCTGTTATAGTCTCCAATGATTTTTTTCCTTCAGAGTATTTGCCACCATTCATAATCATATACATGTGTGTTGATTTGGCTAATGTATGTCTCACTCCTCAAGATTAGAAATTATATCTGTTACTGCTCACCATCTGATTGCCAGTGCTTTGTAGACTGCCATACACAGAGAAAGTACTTAACAGTACTTAATACATATTTTTGAATGAAAGAATTGCCCAGACATGGACATTGCATGTCCACCTGTATCATATTAAAACCCTTCCCTTAAGGACTTCTTCTCCAGTGTTCCTATGATTTGGCTTCCCACGTCAGTTTAAGCAGTGGAAAGGCTCAGAGTCTGCAGGAAATAACATCTCTTCCTTTGATCTAAGGCCCACAACGATCTCTTTATGAGGTTCCCACTGGCAACAATGGCTATAAAGAGTCAATGGCGCTTTTGACTCAGTGAACCCTAGAAGGGTGATTTGTGGTGACAGCAGGTAACTGCAAGATTGTGGTTATTGACTAATCAAAATGAGTCCTCAGCCTTAGCTCATCCCCCAAGCATTTTGTATTTTTCTTATGACACATTTTCAAGGGGTTATCTTAATTTTTTTAGATTTAGGGCAATTAAAGGAATGTCAAGGTTATATGATGACTGATTCGGTCAAGTTGGAATGTCTATCTTCCATTTGGATGCTATAGCACAGGGTTATCACATATGGACCCCACCCATAACCCTCCCATTGTCTGCCCATTACAGGTTTCCCTGAGTATATCATATGTACTCTCCTTCCCTTAGTCTGGCTAGAGTTTGGATTAGAAGCAAGATGTCAGAATGTAACATTGATGTGGAACATCAGATACATGGTGTACAGTCACTTTATGTAATGAAGGAAAAAGAAGGATGGAAATCACATAGGAAAGAGGGAGTCCAGTGGAATTCCTAAAGATGAAAATTTATTCTTCATGGAAAAAGGCAAAACTGAGGTTACACAATTGGTCTCCACCTTTAGAATGGCATCCTCCTAGAAAGGAAACTTAATGGTGGAAGGTAATGATTCACAGGAAGGGGTATGCACATCACACCATTTAAAAGTAATCCAAAAAAGGCAAAGAGGATGAGAGTAAATGCCAGAAATGAAACAATCTACAAAGAGACAGAAAAAGTAAGAGATAAAGTTTTTGTTGCACAGATTGAGAAAAATGCAAAAAAGTGCTCGGAGACAATGAATTCTAAAAGATTCCTCCAAGTCTGATTTCCTGGAGATCCCAAGAAGCTCCTGCAAAGTCAATCTCTTTTTCTATCACTGACTCTTCAACAGTCTCCTGAGTATCAACTAAGTAATTTATAAACTATCAGTTTATTTCTCACTATCCCTCCTCTTATTACTCCAGGTTCATCCCAAGCCTTAAAGTTCACATCTTTTCTATTTTGCCTCATTTTTATCATCCCCATTGTTCCCTGACAACATTAAGTAAAGCTCTACACGTGGGTTGTCCCCAAGGCTGTCATTGAGCATACAATAGTGCACAGTGAGTTATTTTTTGCCTGTTTTTGTCACTGTCTGATTGAATAATCACACAACTGTAAAACAGGAAGAATGAAGAATGTGGAATAGTGGAGGAAAATACAACCTCTTTTGAGGCCAGTAGTATTTTTGGTGACTTTGTAGCACTGAACCCCAATTCTTCTTTTATTACTAAAGTATTTGCCATATAGACATCTTATTTTCCCCATGAGATGCTGTGCCCTTAAAAGGCACAGGATGTGCTTCCTTCCTTCAGTGGAGCTGAGAATCTCCGAATGATCTTTATAAGGCTGCAGTACCGGCTTTACTCTATCAATAGAAAGTATTTAGGTGAAATTCCTGGTTGGTCCCCCAGAAACAGATTGTAAAAAGGAATAAGAAAAGGGTTTCTATCATAAACCTTGGTTAAACAGAGGGGAGAAATATCCAAGAACTGCCAGGAGGGGATAACATTAGGAGGAAAGATTTTAATGGAAGTATATCCCTGGGGATAATCTTCTCTGTAATTTATAAGAAAACTCCCTCGAGTTTTAACTTCCAGCCTGAGGTACAAGGAAACAAATGTCACAAATTGTACTTTACCACTTTATCCTATCCTGACTCCTGTAGATAACAGAGCCTGAAGCAAGGATTACAGGGACAACAATTTATTTGGGAGATGCAAGCCCAGGGCAATGACAGTTGAGAAAAAGAATGGAGTCAAGGAAAGATGCAATGCTTTCTCCCTTGGATCTCCTTTTTACATTCTCCCCCTTTTTTTAATCTATAGACATTCCTGAAAGGATCCCACTTGCGATATTTTCCAAACTCAAGCCTCCCAAGGAAAAGAGCTGAGAGAAGAATACCAGTGTCACACACTTTGTGTGCAAAGCAGCCTGGAGAGAAGGGCTTTCTTGCATTCTTGTGGGAAAGATAGAAACCCCAATTTCCTTACTAGATAAGCAGTTGACTAAATGGTTTCTATAGGTTTTAAAGATATTGTTTATTAGATTAAGGAAACTTCTCTCCATTTTGGTCTGCTAAAATGTTATCTTTGTTATCAAGAGAGGATGTTGAATTTTATCAAATGCTGTTCTGTTTATTAAGATAATAATATGGTTTTTCTCTTAGATCTGTGTGGCAAATTTAATTGACCTAAGGTTAAATGAGGTCTGCATTCGTGTAAACCTAATTTGCTCATGATGTATTGACCTGTTTATATATTGTTGGACTAATTTCAAGAGTTGATACTTTGTGTAGGATTTTTGTGTCTATGAATCATGAATGAGATTAGCCTGTAAATTTCCTGTCTTACTCTGTTATTTGTATCAAGACTATGCCAGCCTTATGAAGTGAGATGGGTAGTGTTCTTTGTTTTACTCTTTTCTGGAAAAGTTTGTAGATGAAAAGTTTTCCTTCCTTGAATTCCAGTGTAAATATACAGTAAAGCCATCTAGGTTACTTGGAAAATTTTTGATTGCTGATGCAATTTCTTTGATAGATCCCGTATTACCTGGAAAGTATGCAATTTCTTCTTGAGTAGGTGTTAGGCAATGATATTTCCATTTTGTCTAAAATTTCAAACTTATTAGCAGAAAGTTTCTTATAATATTCTTGGCTTATCTTTAAATGTTCTATGTCATTGGTTAAAAAAAATTCCCTTTTTAGTTCCTGATATTAAATATTTGCACCTTCTTTTTTCCTATGATAGTTTTCTATGGTTACTATAAATATGGTATATATCCATTTCCTTGCTTTTACTTTCAACTTTTTAAACCTGTCTATTGCACAGAGCACATATTTATGGTTTTATTTTTCATAGCTGATCTGATATTCTTTAACTTTTAATTGGAACATTCAGTATGTCTATATTTAATATATTTATTGATATACTTGCTTTTAAATCTACTCTTACTTTATCCTTTGTATTTGTCCTAACTATTCTACGGGGTTTTTTTTCCCTCTCCTTTCTTACTTTTCCTTGGATGGATTACTTTTTACCTTTCCTTTTTTCTTTTCTACTAATTTGGAAGTTATACATTGTTTATATTACTTTGGTGGTTACATAAAAGTACTGCATGTTTTCTTAACTTATCAAAGATTAAATTTAATCAATAGATTTACCCTCCCTGAAAAAACAAGAAACACAGGACTTTTAATCTCATTTAATTTCTCCCAACATTTTTGCATTTTATTTTTACCCTGTTTTTTTAAGTACCATTAGAAAATGTGATTATCATTATATAAACAATGTTCATTTTCCTTTAATAGTTTCTAGTTACTAGACTAGCTTCATTTTTTCTGCATTGTACTGTAATAATTTCTTCTAATATTTCTTCCAGTTAATAATTCTTTTTTCTGCTCTCTGCAATCTGCAAGCAAATGATTCATTTAATTTTTTATTTTGTTGTTTCATTTTCTACTTTTGGAAGTTCTGTTTAGTCCTCTATCAAATCATAATGACACTTCATATCTTCCTGTTCCCTCCAGTTTTGTTTTTTATTTATAAATTTATTTATTTATTTTTGGCTGCGATGGGTCTTTGTTGCTGTGCACAGGCTTTCTCTAGTTGCTGCAAGTGTGGGCTACTCTTTGTTGTGGTGCATGGGCTTCTCATTGCGGTGGCTTGTGTTGTTGGGGAGCACAGGCTCTAGGTACATGGGCTTCAGTAGTTGTGACACACGGGCTCAGTAGTTGTGCCTTGCAGGCTCAGTAGTTGTGGCTCGTGGGCTCTAGTGAGCAGCCTCAGTAGTTATGGTGCACGGGCTTAGTTGCTCTGCGGCATGAGGGATCTTCCTGGACCAGGGCTCAAACCCATGTCCCCTGCATTGGCAGGCGGATTCTTAACCACTGCACCACCAGGGAAGTCTCCCCTCCAGTTCTTTTAAAGTTTATGCTATAACGTGTGCTAGATAATTCCAAAACCTCAATAACTTGCTGATATGTTCCTGCTAAGAGTCATTTCTCCTGGCTCTCATTCATGGTGCCATGTTTTCCTGTGTTCTCTGGTATTTTGACTATGTGCCACTTATTATGTTTAAAAAGATATTGTGTGTGTGATGGGGGAGGGTAGGGGATGGCAGGATTCCCTAGACTAAATGTATCTTCTTCGGAGAGGATTTGCTAATGCTTCTACCTGGCACCTGAAGGCATTTCCCCTGTAAACCACCTGAAAACCAAGACCACTGCTTGAGACCCAGTGAGAACCTAGGCTGTAAATCATCAAGAAGACAGGCCCTAGGTCATAGCTTCTCAGAGTCTTGTTGTTTTTCCCTTTTTTTTTTTTTTTTTCTGCTTTGCTCAGTACCAAGGCTATCTTCTCTGCTGGGGGTAAATTTCTTTGTGTTTTATTTTTATGCTAAGTGGCAGCCCTTGGGGCCCCAGATGAACACAAGGAGAGTTTCTTTCTTGACTCTCCATATTGGTTGGATCCAGGGCCTTGACTTTTATCCTTCTGCCCCAAGAAATCACCAAAACCAAAGGCCAAATTGTTTAGATGACAAATACCTTTAGATACCCCAGACTTACTTTTCTTAAAACAAAATTGGTAAACCATAGGTATAAAACTTCCATAACTGAATGGAATGTCTGTCTTGTTTGGTATTTCAAGGCTTCCTCAAGTTACTGGGAGCCTAAAATTGCCTCCCTGCCAGATAAGATTTTAAGATTCACTGAGGCAAGCAATAATTAAAGAAAGCTAACATGGCTTCTGACCTCATGCTTTTCTTCCCTGGCTTCTTTGTCTCAGGCTCCGCCTCTGGCACCATCATCCTCCTTCCCTCCTATACAACCTATGCCTCCTCCATACCCTCAGTTCCCCCTACTAATTCTCTCATTGAACCTCCCTTTTTCCCTGAAACTCTCCCCAATCCTATTTCCCCTGAACCTAACAGAACCTATCCCTTTAAAATTAAGCCTTCTGAGGACCCAGAGGCTAAACCCTGAATTTCTTATATTCCCTGGACTAAAGCTGAACTGTGAGACATAGTCAAAGATTTCCCCCAATTAACCAAAGATCCTCACAGATTTGCTGAGAAATTTAATATAGTCATTCGAACTTATCAACCTGGTTTCTCTGACTTATATCAGCTAGTTCATATGCTTGTCAGTGAAGGTCAGGCCCAGCATTGGATGAAAACTGCTACTTGGGAAAATCCTGAAAGGTCTCTAGAATTATAACTGAGAGACCAGCCCAACAACTTATTATATGATCAGGCTCAGGAAATTCTTAGGCAACTTTATCAGGCAATTCTCAGGGCTTTCCCATAGCCTGCTGTTTGGAACACAATTCAGCCTTGCACACAAAAATCTGATTAATCTGTTCATGACTATTACAATTGGCTTCAGATTACTTTTTAAAGAAAATTCTGGTTTTCCTTCAGATGTTGATTCCACCCAGGTAGTCTTTAACTCTATGTTTATTCATGGGCTAAACTGGGACCTCTCCCTTCAAGTAAAAAGGACCAGGATTGAATGGAAAACTGTGTCCACTCCAGATTTAGTTAATCTGGCAAACCAGCTCTCTTGCACTCTAGATGAGTTACCTAAAAGGAAGACAGCTGAAATTCTTAATCTTCAACTCCAGAAAATGAAGGTCCCTGAATAAAACCAAACCCTTCTAGTTTGTGCTGGTGCCGAGCAGGGCCCTGTGGGGCTCCTGGGCACGGAGGCCTTTTTGTCCCCCATTTCTCGTAGGCAAGACTCCAGCCTCCATAACCTTCCCTGAGTTCCAAAGGGCAGATTCCAAGATTTGCTAATCAAGGGAGGAGCAGCCACGAAACCACCTGGGGCCAGATGGGACCAGAGAAGCTCATCAAGATTAGGAGACCACCTGAGACCCTGCACACACCCTAATGTGTCAGCAACCCCACCCTTTTGAAACTTTGCAGAAGAAAGAAAAATGCAAGACTGTTACTGCCTTGATCCTTATCACATACCTCTGACCACTACTCCTGACTATGTAACCTCTCCCTATTCCCCAGTGAGGGGGGCACAGTTCTTGAGGCCCTAGCCTACCATGTTCCCTCTTTGCCTAGCAAAGAAATACGGCCACTCTTTCTTTCTCCTCCATAACTCTTTCTCCTTATTTCTGTTTGGCATCGGTGCACAGAGAGCCAAGATTTTGGCAACACTGCCACTATTGCAAAAAGCCAGGACATTGGAAAAGAGAGTGTTACAAATCTAAGAGCTTCAGACACCTGCAGCCCTCTAACCAGCGTTTCAAATGTTCCCCCAATTCTCAATGACAGAGCTCTAAGAAACCACAGGAGCTCTTCTCAACCTCCCTCTTAATCAGTTTAGAGAAATCTTTCTCCAGATTGGGGATGAATCTCTTCTGTCCTAATTGACACCAGAGCTACACTCTTGGTGCTTGATCCCACTACTACAAAATAGCCCTTGCCTCAGAGTACCAAAACAATTCAAATAGTAGGAATCTCTAATGCACCTCAAAACGTTCCTGTCTCTGAACCTATTCCCTTTTATCTAGGCTCTTTGAAAGATACACACACCACTTTCTCTTTAGTTTATCCACCCCTATCCATTTATCAGGCTGAGACTTCTTGGAGAAGTATCATGCCAGAATTTCTTTCTCCCAAAAAGGGAAAATAATTCTAGAATTTGACAATTCACCACCAGGTGAATTAAATGACCCTTTGACATCTTTTATTTGCTCCATCTCTGATGATACTAGAGCTGAGTCTGGAAACACTGATCATTTGTCTGTATTGAATCAGCCACTACCCTTCTTACGGGCAAAATTTCCAACTGATATTGGCAAAATTCACAGCACACCTTCCATCATGATTCAAATAGATTCCTCAGAACCTCTTCCCAGAATTAATCAATACCCAATGAGTAATGAAGCCCCTCAAGGCATAAAGCCCATAACAGAAGATTACAAGTTTCAAGGACTCATTATCCCTTGTATTGTACTAGTTCCTGTAACACTCCCATTTTAAGGGTGAGAAAAAAAGGGCTGAGGGTGGAGGTTTGTCTGGGACCTCCAAGCAATAAACAACATTATCTCTTCACACCCTGTTGTTCCCAACCCTCATAAGCTACTAACATCCATTCCCACTGGAAACAAATCCTTTCCTGTAAGTGATTTATGCAGTGCATTCTTTAGTATTCCTGTTGATAAAGTTTGCAAATACTTTTTTTGCCTTCACTTGGGAAGGAAATCAATTCAGTAATGCTTCAGGGTTTTAATGAGGAAATGCCTCAGGACAGTAATGCCTCGGGGTTTTACTGAGAGTCCTTCTAATTTCTCACAGATCCTGAAGACTGGTCTGGATGATATAAAGTTCTCTAGAGGTTCTACTTTGTTGCAGTATGTGAATGATTTGCTTCTTTGCCCTCCTTCTCAAACCTCCTCACAAGAAGACAGCATCCACTTGCTAAAGCTTTTAGTCTTAAAGGGACATAAGGTCAACAAGGAAAAGTTACAGTTTGCCCAAAACCATGCTTCTTAGTTCCCTGTAACAAGACCTAGAAATAAGATATATACATTTTCAACTTTAAAAAGTAATGCCAAACTGTTTTCCCTCGCAAATATAACATTTTACACACTCAACAACAATAGATGAGAGTTCCTGCCACTCTACTTCTTTGTCAGTACTTGATACTGATAGATTTTGAAAGGTATGATAATCTGTAAAATGTGAAATGTATCTAATTGTGGCTTAATTTTCACTTCTCTTACTATTAATGCAATTTAGTATCTTTTCATCTTCATGAGCTGTGTTTCCTATTTTGTTTGTTTCTGTTGTTTGTTTATTTTTGTTTTTTGGTCGCACTGCATGGCTTTGAATCCAGGTGACGGCATTGAAAGAGCCAAGTCTAACCACTGGATTGCCAGGGAATTCCCCTATTTTTTTTTTTTTTTATTTCGGCCTCACCACATGGCTTGCAGGATCTCAGTTCCCCACCAGGTATTGAACCTGGGCCACAGCAGTGACAGCACTGAATCCTAACCACTAGGCCACCAGAGAACTCCCTCTTATTTTCTTTGTCTTTTCCTAATCTTTTTTTTTTTTTTCCTAATCTTAATGTAGTTAAATTTATCAATATTTTAATCAATAGTAAATTTTGAGTCTTGTTGAAGATTGCTACCAGTTTATCAAAAATTTGTTTTTTCTTCTTCCTGGGCACACAGGTAGACTACATTTCACAGCTTGTATTGTTAGATGTGCCTGAGTGGCTGAGTTCTAACCAATGGAATGTGAGTAGACATGATGTGTGCCACTTTCTGGCTTGACCCAAAAAGCCCTATCAACTCCCCAATGCTCTTTTCTCCCTTGCAGTTGATTAGGTTAGAAAAACCCCAGGGGATAGTGGAAGCCACGTTTTAAAGATGACAGGGCTGTCATTGGATTGACTGCTTGGAGGAGAGCCACCCTGCCAGTCATGTGTACCCTCTTTAAACTTACATGAGTGAAAAATAAACTTCTATAGTGTTTGAGAAACTATACCTTAGTGGGTCTATTTGTTAGAGCTGTTATCATTAGGCTGACAATACATGTTTAAGATATTCTTCATTAATCTGAGATCAGAACAATAACTTCTACATTTTTTGCTAAAAGACTGAAGCATTTCAGTAAAGAACCAGATGAATTATTGGACAAATAAGTAATCTTGATCTTTTGCCCATTCCCATCTGTTATGGGCTGAGTTGTGTAGTGGTGTCACCCAACCCCCACCCCTCCCAGCCCCAGGATTCATGTGTTGAAGTCTTCATCCCCAGTACCTCAGAATGTGACTTTGTATGGAGATGGAGCCTTTAGAGAGATAATTAAGTTAAAATGAGATCATTAGGGTGGGCCCCAATCCAGTCTGACTGGTATCCTTATAAAAAGAGGAAATTTGGGTATAGGTCTATACAGAAGGAAGACACTGTGAAGGCACAGGGAGAAGACAGCCATCTCCAAGGCAAGGAGAGAGGACTCTGGAGGAACCAGTCCTGCTGGCACAGTCATGTTGGACTTATAGCCTACAGAACTGAGAAAAGAAATTTCTGTTCCAGCTGATTTAGTTTCTGGTGAGGTCTCTACCTGGCTTGTGGACAGCTGCTGTCTTCACATGGCCTTTCCTTGGCGAATGTGTATGGAGAGAAAGAGAGAAAGCTTTCTGGTGTCTCTTCTCCTAAGGACACTAATCCAATTGGATGGGGCCCCACCCTTATGACCTCATTTAGCTTTAGCTGCTGCCTTGGAGACCCTGTCTCCAAATACAGCCACACAGGGGGTTAGGGCTTCAAGACATGAATTTTAGGGGTACACAAACGTTCAGTCCATGACAAATGTCTACCGCTACATGCAACAATATGGATAAATGTCAAAAATGTAAGTGAAATAAACCAGACACAGAAGAATACATACTGGGTGATTCCATTCACATAAAGTACAAAAATAGGTAAAAGTAATCTATGTTTCTTGAAGACAAGTTAATGCTTTAGATTGGGAGACAGTGACTAGAGTACAGCACAAAGTGGTGGGACTTTGTGGGGCTGGTAATGCGTGGTTTATTGATCTGGATCCTGGTTATATGGGTATGTTCAATTTGTGAAAATTTATCTAATATGTTTATATTGTAAATTGTACTTTATTAACAATTTTTTAAAGTGTGCTAAGATCATGTTCAGAAAGAAAAAATGAAGGAAACAAACAAAAACATACTATACACACATGCACACACAAATATACATGTACACATATATACATGTGTGTATGTAATCATATAAAAAGTGTACATAAAACAATATGCATACTTGTGTCTATATACATAAGTATAAATATACATATAAGATATAGGTATAGATACAGATATTTGACTTCAAAAAGCTACCTTCACACATATATAATCCATTTGAGGAACAGTTTCTATGGTTAACAATGTTTAAGAAGCCTCTACTATAGCCCAATCCTCTTTTATGAGATGAAGACAATGAGGCCCAGAGAATAGCAACTGCGCCACATCACTGAACAGGAGACCAGGGCTCCTAACCCCCAACTCAGGTCTCTTCCTACTGAGAGATAAAGTCTCAGAGCTGAAAAAGGTCTTAAAAGTGATCTTATGCCCACAGCCATGATAACCTCCCAGTCCTCCTGACAAAGGTGTTTTCCAGCCTCTGTTGCAACAGTTCCCTGCAGAGAAAGCACCTGAGCAGCCATCCCAAGAGAACTCTGTCAGAACACTCTTCTTTGCTGAGCTGAAATCTGCCTGCTGTGACTTCCACCACTTCTAAGAATGATATAGAGGAAAGTTTGCAGCTTGCCAGGCATGTGTCCTCTGTGTGTGTGTGTGTGTGTGTGTGTGTACACAGTTTCTGTAACCATGTAACCTTGGGCACATCATTTAATATCTCTGAGTCATTTTCATTTTAAAATGTGATTAATAATAATGACCAGGCAGAAGGTGGAGAATTCAATGAGATAACATATATAAATTATATATGCTTTGGAACATAATAAGGTGTGGGTTATTATTAATGCTCTTTGCCTTCCCTCTTCCCGGATTTCCCCTACATTATATTTGTGTTAAAAAAAAACACACACACACACCAAGTGACAGCCTCAAAATTTTTGAAGCTAGCTATGATATGCACCCATATCCCAGTCCACTTTTTCCTACATGAGTCAGCTGGGAGTTACCTTACCAGTGAAGACTCTTTCCTCTGGACACTGAGTAGAACCCAGTGTGGACACCATCTCAGGGCACAGCTTTCCTCCTCTTTTCTCTTTTAATCTCTGTGGAGTCAAGAAAAAAGCCTGACCTCCCTGCCCCTGTAAGACTGTAGCAAAGATGATATTTCTAGGAGAAAGGGGCCAAGTCATAGGACACAAGTCAATGCTAATTCCACTGATCCTGGTCCCCATTATATTCTCAGAAGTTACCAAGTACCATTTATGAATATTTATCTTTAGGTATTTAACATGCTCATACCTGCACAGCCAAAATCTTAGCATATGATGCCAAAGGGAGCTGGAAAACCACAAAGGTGGAATTCAATGCCTTGGTGAATTAAACATGGTCCAGTAACAGATCAATCCTCAGTCTTCCAGGTTTAGAAAACTGAAATCAGGGAACATAAAAAATATCTAGAGTTTTGTAGTTAAATCCTGGAAGTTCTGACTAATGAATGCAAATAGAGACTACAGAGAGACTAATATGGTCATTGGTATCACAGGAAATCATCCTGCCACAGTTCCTTTGGTAAAATGTTCTCAGCAGCCCAACAGGTTTCTGCAGTGCCTGATTTCTCTTGGGCAGACTTTGAAGGGCTGAGTGGAATGGTCCAGATCTTGCTTTGTTCATATATATGGTTCCATATATATGGTTCATATATATGGTTGCTTCTTGGTACTTGGTCATAAACAGAGAAACATAATAGTAGGGGGTATCTACAACTAGGAGATGACATACCAAGACTGAAAGACAGATAGGAGATGTGACACAAAAGTTCTTAGGTGTGAATTAGATTTTTGAAAAACAACACTTTGTTACATGTGCCCTGAACTGTGAGATAGAGAGAAAGAAAGAATGAACAGTTTTGCAGTCATATGCTGGAGGTTCTTGTAAATGATTCAGCAGTATCTCTCTTACCTACCCCAAACCAAACCATTTGCCACATCCCGTGCAGACATGGTGAGAAAGCACATAGCACTAGACCTTGAGTGAGATGGGAAGAGAAAGAACCTATTCACTCCAGAAGCTTAAGGTGAGACCTTTAGGCTTTGTGGGAACAAAATGCTTGGGGAAAGGAAATGGTCTTGGTGGGCAAAGATCCTGGGGAGATAAAGATTCTCAGGTGGGGAGCGGAGGGTAGTGGGGTCTTAAGTGAGATCCAAAGTCACATCAAAGGCAACATCACAACCCAGAACATCACTCCCTTCTAATTCACTCCCACCCAGAAGTGCAGTCAATATCAACTGATTTTTTGGCTTCTGTATATTTATATTTGCCCTTAGTTTGCTGGGGGTAGGCACACCGTTCTCACTGAAGCCCACTTCTGCTCTCCTTTCCTCTGTAATCTTCTCCCTACTCATCGCCCCAGATATCTAACCACTCAACAATTTTACTGAATTTTCCCCAATCCAACATCCAGATCTTCCTCTTTGCTGGCTGGGCAATGAGAAGAGTAGGCAACGAGGGAAAATTAAGGGTGTTCTAGTGTTTACCATTACTCTGGAAATCCCATAGATGTATATCTGTCATAAAGACATTTTCTCTCCACATCCCTGCCATCTCACTCCATCATAACTACTACAGAAACAAAATGGATGTACCACTTCCCCACTCCATCACATAACCTAGGTTCACCTTCACTGACAGTTCTTTCCCTTAAAGCTGACTTTGATGTCATGTAAGCACCCCAGAAATTCTGACTCTCATCCTAGCCTCCTAATAGGAATGCAGGAATAACTCCTAACTGAGGCAGGAATCTCTTCTCAATGACAGGGCTGAGTCTCACTGTTGATCAGCTGGGACTAAGTTCTGACACCTTACGCCTGTAGGCTCTGATTTTAGCCATAACAAGAGTGATCAAGCTCAGGGAAACTGGTTTATAGCAACAGACTCAAATGTCATGCATGAGTGTGGGAAGGTGAGAGTGTGGCAATGTCATGTCATTGGGCCATTGTCATTGCCTACCAGAAATGGCCCTGCCCCCTTCCAATAGGCACTAATTATGAGAGGTTAAGGCCCAAGGGGATTACCCATTATGAGCCAAGCATGACATTATCTTCCATGTTGGGGAAAACATCAGGGTATAAAGTACAAAACCAAAGAGAATATGTGATCCAAATGAACTTTTATAATACAATATGGTAGCCACTGAGGCACCTTTCATTTCTAAGAGAACCAGAGGCATACATTATAGATATAGACAGAAACTTTTATTATTAAGCACCCCCTTAATTTTTCCCCAGAATATAGGGGGAACAATATAGGAAATGGTCAAGTTAGTGGAGATATGGATAAGATCACAGACTTTGGAATCAGATCCCTCCACTCTTACAAGCTGAGTGAGGTAAAACAAGTTCCTTTCCCTCTCAGTGTCTTAGTTTTCTCATGTGTGAAATGGAAGAAATATCCATAGCTAACTCAGAAGGTGGAGTGAGGACCTATGATCAGTGATCAAAAATATTAACCACCCAGTCCCTCCCATCAGGAAACTTGCACAAGCCTCTTAGATAGCCTCATCCACCAGAGGGCAGACAGCAGAAGCAAGGAGAACAACAATCCTGCAGCCTGTGGAACAAAAACCACATTCACAGAAAGATAGACAAGATGAAAAGGCAGAGGGCTATGTATCAGATGAAGGAACAAGATACAACCCCAGAAAAACAACTAAATGAAGTGGAGATAGGCAACCTTCCAGAAAAAGAATTCAGAATAATGATAGTGAAGATGATCCAGGACCTCGGAAAAACAATGGAGGCAAAGATTGAGAAGATGCAAGAAATGTTTCACAAAGACCTAGAAGAATTAAAGAACAAACAAACAAAGATGAACAATACAATAACTGAAATGAAAGATACACTAGAAGGAATCAATAGCAGAATAACTGAGGCAGAAAAACAGATAAGTGACCTGGAAGACAGAATGGTGGAATTCATTGCCATGGAAGAGAATAAAGAAAAAAGAATGAAAAGAAGTAAAGACAGCCTAAGAGACTTCTGGGACAACATTAAATGCAACAACATTTGCATTATAGGGGTCCCAGAAAGAGAAGAGAGAGAGAAAGGACCCAAGAAAATATTTGAAGAGATTATAGTTGAAAACCTCCCTAACATGGGAAAGGAAATAGCCACCCAAGTCCAGGAAGTGCAGAGAGTCCTATACAGGACAAACCCAAGGAGAAACATGCCAAGACACATAATAATGAAACTGGCAAAAATTAAAGACAAAGAAAAATTATTAAAAGCAGCAAGGGAAAAATGACAAATAACATACAAGGGAACTCCCATAAGGTTAACAGCTGATTTCTCAGCAGAAACTCTACAAGCCAGAGGGAAGTGGCATGATATACTTAAAGTGATGAAAGGAAAGAACCTACAACCAAGATTATTCTACCCAGCAAGGATCTCACTGAGATTCGATGGAGAAATCAAAAGCTTTACAGACAAGCAAAATCTAAGAGAATTCAGCACCACCAAACCAGCTCTACAACAAATGCTAAAGGAACTTCTCTAAGTGGGAAACACAAGAGAAGATAAAGACCTACAAAAACAAACATAAAACAATTAAGAAAATAGTAATAGGAACATACATATCGATAATTACCCTAAACGTGAATCGATTAAATGCTCCAACCAAAAGACACAGGCTTGCTGAATGGGTACAAAAACAAGACCCATCTATATGCTGTCTACAAGAAACCCACTTCAGACCTAGGGACACATACAGACTGAAAGTGAGGAGATGGAAAAAGATATTCCATGCAAATGGAAATCAAAAGAAAGCCGGAGTAGCAATACTCATATCAGATAAAATAGACTTTAAAATAAAGAATGTTACAACAGACAAGGAAGGACACTACATAATGATCAAGGGATCAATCCAAGAAGAAGACATAACAATTATAAATACATATGCACGCAACATAGGAGCACCTCAATACATAAGGCAACTGCTAACAGCTGTAAAAGAGGAAATCGACAGTAACGCAATAATAGTGGGGGACTTTAACACCTCACTTACACCAATGGACAGATCATCCAAACAGAAAATTCATAAGGAAACACAAGCTTTAAATGACACAATAGACCAGATAAATTTAATTGATATTTATAGGACATTCCATCCAAAAACAGCAGATTACACGTTCTTCTCAAGTGCACACGGAACATTCTCCGGGATAGATCACATCTTGGGTCACAAATCAAGTTTCAGTAAATTTAAGAAAATTGAAATCATATCAAGCATCTTTTCTGACCACAACGCTATGAGATTAGAAATGAATTACAGGGAAAATAACGTAAAAAAACACAAACACATGGACGCTAAACAATACGTTACTAAGTAACCAAGAGATCACTGAAGAAATCAAAGAGGAAATCAAAAAATACCTAGAGACAAATGACAATGAAAACACGACAATCCAAAACCTATGGGATGCAGCAAAAGCATTTCTAATAGGGAAGTTTATAGCTATACAAGCCTACCTCAAGAAACAAGAAAAATCTCAAATCTCAAATCTCAAATCTCAATCTAACCTTACACCTAAAGGAACTAGAGAAAGAAGAACAAACAAAACCCAAAGTTAGCGGAAGGAAAGAAATCATAAAAATCAGAGCAGAAATAAATGAAATAGAAACAAAGAAAACACTAGCAAAGATCAATAAAACTAAAAGCTGCTTCTTTGAGAAGATAAACAAAATTGATAAACCATTAGCCAGACTCATCAAGAAAAAGAGGGAGAGGACTCAAATCAATAAAATTAGAAATGAAAAAGGAGAAGTTACAACAGACACCACAGAAATACAAAGCATCCTAAGAGACTATTACAGGCAACCCTATGCCAATAAAATGGACAACCTGGAAGAAATGGACAAATCCTTAGAAAGGTATAATTTTCCAAGACTGAACCAGGAAAAAATAGAAAATATGAACAGATCAATCACAAGTAATGAAATTGACACTGTGATTAAAAATCTTCCAACAAACAAAAGCCCAGGACCAGATGGCTTCACAGGTGAATTCTATCAAATACTTACAGAAGAGCTAACACCCACACTTCCCAAACTCTTCCAAAAAATTGCAGAGGAAGGAACACTCCCAAACTCATTCTATGAGGCCACCATCACCCTGATACCAAAACCAGACAGAGATACTACAGAAAAAGAAAATTACAGACCAATATCACTGATGAATATAGATGCAAAAATCCTCAACAAAATACTAGCAAACTGAATCCAACAACACATTAAAAGGATCATACACCATGATCAAGTGGGATTTATCCCAGGGATGCAAGGATTCTTCAATATATGCAAATCAATCAATGTGATACACCATATTAACAAATTGAAGAATAAAAACCATATGATCATCTCAATAGATGCAGAAAAAGCTTTTGACAAAATTCAACACCCATTTATGATAAAAACTCTCCAGAAAGTGGGCATAGAGGGAACCTACCTCAACATAATAAAGGCCAAATATGACAAACTCACAGCAAACATCATTCTCAATGGTGAAAAACTGAAAGCATTTCCTCTAAGATCAGGAACAGGACAAGGATGTCCACTCTCGCCACTATTACTCAACATAGTTTTGGAAGTCCTAGCCACGGCAATCAGAGAAGACAAAGAAATAAAAGGAATACAAATTGAAAAAGAAGAAGTAAAACTGTCACTGTTTGTAGATGACATGATACTATACATAGAGAACCCTAAAGATGCTACCAGAAAACTACTAAAGCTAATCAATGAATTTGGTAAAGTTGCAGGATACAAAATTAATGCACAGAAATCTCTTGCATTCCTATACACTAATGATGAAAAATCTGGAAGAGAAATTAAGGAAACACTCCCATTTACCATTGCAACAAAAAGAATAAAATACCTAGGAATAAACCTACCTAGGGAGACAAAAGACCTCTATGCAGAAAACTATAAGACACTGATGAAAGAAATTAAAGATGATACCAACAGATGGAGAGATATACCATGTTCTTGGATTGGAAGAATCAACATTGTGAAAATGACTATACTACCCAAAGCAATCGACAGATTCAATGCAATCCCTATCAAATTACCAATGGCATTTTTTACAAAACTAGAACAAAAAATCTTAAAATTTGTATGAAGACACAAAAGTCCCTGAATAGCCAAAGCAGTCTTGAGGGAAAAAAACAGAGCTGGAGGAATCAGACTCCCTGACTTCAGAGTATACTATAAAGCTACAGTAATCAAGACAATATGGTACTGGCACAAAACAGAAACATCGATCAATGGAACAAGATAGAAAACCCAGAGATAAACCTATGCACCTATGGTCAACTAATCTATGACAAAGGAGGCAAGGATGTAGAATGGAGAAAAGCCAGTCTCTTCAATAAGTGGTGCTGGGAAAACTGGACAGCTACATGTAAAATAATGAAATTAGAAGACTCCCTAACACCATACATAAAAATAAACTCAAAATGGATTAGAGACCTAAATGTAAGACCAGACACTGTAAAACTCTTAGAGGAAAACATAGGAAGAACACTCTTTGACATAAATCACAGCAAGATCTTTTTTGATCCACCTCCTAGAGTAATGGAAATAAAAACAAAAATAAACAAATGGGACCTAATGAAACTTCAAAGCTGTTGCACAGCAAAGGAAACCATAAATAAGATGAAAAGACAACTGTCAGAATTGGAGAAAATATTTGCAAATGAATCAACGGACAAAGGATTAATCTCCAAAATATATAAACAGCTCATTCAGGTCAATATTAAAGAAACAAACAACCCAATCCAAATATGGGCATAAGACCTAAAATGACATTTCTCCAAAGAAGACATACAGATGGCCAAGAAGCACAAGAAAAGCTGCTCAACATCACTAATTATTAGAGAAATGCAAATCAAAACTACAATGAGGTATCACCTCACACCAGTTAGAATGGGCATCATCAGAAAATCTACAAACAACAAATGCTGGAGAGCGTGTGGAGAAAAGGGAACCCTCTTGCACTGTTGGTGGGAATGTAAATTGATACAGCCACTATGGAGAAGTGTATGGAGGTTCCTTAAACAACTAAAAATAGAATTACTATATGACCCAGCAATCCCACTACTGGACATATATCCAGAGAAAACCATAATTCAAAAAGACACATGCCCCCCAATGTTCATTGCAGCACTATTTACAATAGCCAGGTCATGGAAGCAACCTAAATGCCCATCGACAGACAAATGGATAAAGAAGTTGTGGTACATATATACAATGGAATCTTACTTAGCCATAAAAAGGAACAAAATTGAGTCATTTGTTGAGACGTGGATGGATCTAGAGACTGTCATACAGAGTGAAGTAAGTCAGAAAGAGAAAAGTAAATATCGTATATTAACGCATATATGTGTAACCTAGAAAAATGGTACAGATGAACTGGTTTGCAGGACAGAAATTGAGACACAGATGTAGAGAACAAACATATGGACACCAAGCGGGGAAAGCGGTGGGGGCGTGGGGGTGGTGGTGGGATGAATTGGGCGATTGGGATTGACATGTATACACTAATGTGTATAAAATTGATGACTAATAAGAACCTGCTGTATAAAAAAATAAATAAAAGAAAATAAAAGAAAAAGAAAAAATAAATAAATAAATAAAATTTTTAAAAGGGAAAAAAAATATATTAACCATCATTATGATGTTGGATATTATTCTTTCATTGGTTCAGTGGACTGATTAATCATACCTTCTTTTCCAGATATATGTTTTTATTATTACTTATTTTTACTTAGACACAGATTCTTAAAGTTACAAGTCCCAAATGGTTTTCACTACCTCTTAGTGTGGCTCCCTTTGGTCACATCTAGGAAGAAATTTGGTCTCTCCACTAAGGCTTTTTCCAGGTGGGGGTTCTTTCTTAGGAAGTTTCCTGTATGATGCTTTTCTCCACATGTGTCCACCTCAGTAAGCTTTCCTCTGCCTTATATTTGTGTTACTGTTTCTGGATTTGGGAGGGCTTTCTACACAGCCTTGGCCATTTGACTAGCCATTGAAGTTTAAAGAAAAGTTTTCCCAAACTCCCTACATCCTCCCTCTTCAACCTAATCAGCATATCATGTCAACATGGCTATATTCAGGACCTCAACCCAACTCTTAAATAATCAATCCAAATAGGGAGGGGGACAGAAATGAGGGTGGCAGGAAAGGGCAGGACCTGAGACTCTGAAGTTCCATGTCCTCTTGTAACATCTCCTTCCTGTATGAGAAGCTGATACTAAAGCAAGGGAGTAGTTAGTGAAATTGTGGGACCTCTAGCAATTCAGAGAGGAGTCACCTGGGCAGGGATGGACACAAAGCCCTGAAATTCTCCAGCTTAAATACAACAGAAATGACATACACACACCATAGACACAGAGCAAATAAATGTTCCATAGAGGTGTGTTCTGCTGACTCTGTCACTCCTCATCTTGTCTGATGGATCTGTCACTTTAGTCTTCAGACAACACCGAAAGCCATGAAAAATATTCTGAAACATTTCCCTGGTTTCTGTACCTACAGAGATTGAGCCAGTCTTCCCAGGGACAATTAGACAGAGATAAGGTAACAGAGACTTCAGTGACCACACAAAACAAAGAATATAGTCCTTGCAAAAATAGTTCGGAAAAGTCACTAGACAAATGGATGACTGTATCACTCAACAAACAATACAAGCAATCCCTGGGGGATGGGGACAGTGCAATTCCCAGAGTACAGTACTGTATTCAAAATATCCTGTTTTCAGTGAAAATATGCAAATACAAAGGAACAAGAAAGTATGGTCCATTCACAGATGGAAAAAAAGAACTTGACAGAAAACATTTTTGAGGAAACCTGGACATTGTTTACACCAGACACAGATTTTCAATTGACTGTCTTAAAAATAATCAAAGAGCTGAAAGAGACCATGAAAGGAACTAAAGCAAATCAGGAACAATATATGAAAATGTAGAGAATGTCATAAAGAGATAGAAATTATAATTCTGGAACTGAAAAGTACAACAACTGAAATGTAAAATTCAATAGAGAATTTCAACAGTAGATCTGGCCAGGCAGAAGAAAGAATCAATGAACTTGCAGGGAAAATAAAATAACCCAGTATGAGGAGCAGAAAGGAAAAAATAATGAAGAAAAATGAACAGAGCCTAAGGGACCTATGAGATGATATCAAAAGTATCAACATATGCATTATGGGAGTCATAGAAGGAGAAGAAAGAAGAGTCAGAAAAAATACCTGAAGAAATAATGGTCAAAAATATCCCAAATTTGATGAAACACAGGAATATGTGTATCAAAGAAGCTCAACAAACTCCAAGCAGGATAATCTCAAAGAGATCCACAGTGAGACACACTACAACCAAACTGTCGAGAGCCAAAAACAAAGAGAAAATCTAGAAAGCAGCAAAAGAGAAGTGACTCATCATGGACAAGTGATTTTCAGTGAGATTAATGGTCAATTTCTCATCAGCAACCACAGAGGCAGTGGGATGATATACTTAAAGTGCTGAAAGAAAAAACAAAAAACTGTCAACCAAGAATTCTATATTGGGCAAAACTGCCCTTCAAAAATGGAGAAATAAAATGTTCCCAGATAAACAAAAACTTCAGGAATTAATCATTAATTCCTGCCCTGTAGACCTGCCCTACAGGAAATGCTAAAGGGGGGTCCTTCAAGTTGAAACCTAAGGACAAGAGATGGCAACTTGAAGCCAAATGAAGAAAAAAGATCTCTGGTAAAAATAACCACATAGATAATTACAAAAACTAGTAGTATTGTATTTTGGGCTTGTAACTTCTTTTTGTTTCTTGTAGGATTTAAAAGACAAATGCATAAAAAGAAATTATAACCTATGTTAATGGACACACATGTAAAAAGATATAATTTGTGTCAATAACAAGATGGAGATGGAGCTGAATAGGAGCAGAATTAATGTATGTTGTTGAGGCTAAATTGGTATATATTCAAACTATATTGGTATAAATTTAGGGCATTAAATATGGTAACCATTAAGAAAGTAACTTTAAAATATACAGAAATGGAAATGAAGAGGTATTTAAAATAGTACAGTAGAAAAAAAAAGTGATCAAACAAAAAAGAAGGCAATATTGGAGGAATTGAGAAATAGAAAATATATAAAAACCAAATAGCAAAATGGCGGAAGTAAGCCTATCATTATTAGTAATCATTTTAAGTGGATTAAACTAACCAATTAAAAGATAGAAACTGGAAGAATAAATTTAAAAATATGATTCAAGTCTATGCAGCTTTCAAGAGACTCACTTTAAATACAAAGACAAAAATGTTGGAAATGATAAAATAGAAAAAGATATTCTATGCAAATAGTAACCCAGAGGAAACTGGAGCAGTTATATCAATACCAGGTAAAATAGATTTTAAGTGAAAAATTGTTAAAAGAGACAAAGGACATTATATATTGACAAAAGGTCAATTCATTAAGAATACATAACACACCAAACATCAGAACTCCAAAATATATGAAGAAAACATTGAGATAATTGAAGAGAGAAATAGACAGTTTTATAAAAATAGCTGGAGACTTCAATACCTTACTTTCAATAGTAGATAGAACATCTATAAGCCAATTAGAACAAACAGACATACAAAACAGTCTGACAGCAGTATGCTACATGTACTTCTCAAGTGCATACAAAGAATTCTCTAGGATACACCATAGGTTAGGCCATAAAACATTTCTCAATACATTTTAAAAGATTAAAATAATACAAATTGTCTTCTTCAACCACAATGGAATGAAGCTAGAAATCAATAACAGAAGGAAAACTGGAAAATTCACAAACATGGAAATTAAACAACACAATCTTAAGTAACCAGTGGGTCTAAGAACAAATTGCAAGAGAAATTAGAAAGTACTTTGAGACAAGTGAATATGAAAACACAACATACAAAATGTATAGGATGTAGTAAAAGCAATGCTCAGAGGAAAATATATAGCTATAAATGACTACATTAAAGAAGAAGAAAGATTTCTAATCAACAACACAAATTTAAGCCTAACAAAACTAAAAATAGATCAAACAACCCAAGCCAGCAAAAGGAAGGAAATAATAAAGATTAGAGCAAAATAATCAAAATAGAAAGGATCAACAAAACCAAAAGTTTGTTCTTTGAAAAGATCAACAAATTTGACAAATTTTACCTAGACCAACAACAACAAAAAAAGAAGACTCATATTACGAAAATCAGAAATGAAAGAAGGGGACATTACTACCAACCTCAGAGAAATTAAAAGGATTATTAGAGAATGCTATCAACATTTCTACACCAACAAATTAAATAATCAGGATGAAATGAACAAATTCCTGGAAACACAGAAACTACCAAAAGTGACTCAAGAAGAAATAAGAAATCTAACCAGACTTATGACAAGTAAAGAGATTGAATCAATAAACAAAAACCTGCTAAAAAAGAAAATCCCAGGATCAGATTTCTACACTGGTGAATTCTACAAAACATTTAAAGGAGAATTAACACCAATCTTACCCAGACTTGTTCCAAAATATTAGAGGAGGGAACTCTTCCTAACACATTGTATAAGGCCAGGATCGCCCAGATACCAAGACCAAAGATACCAAAAGAAAAGAAAATTACAGACCAATATCCCTTATGAAAATAGATGCAAAAATCCTCAACAAGATACTATCAAATTGAATTCAACAGCACACTAAAAGGATTATACACCATGACCAAGTAGTCAACCCATGTGGATGGGATGATCTTCTGGGGTTATGAAAATGTATTCAAACTAGAGAGAACAGGTGGTTGCACAACACTTGGAATGCACTTAATGCCACTAAATTGTATTTAAAATAGCTAATTGTAGGTTATGTGAATTTCGCCGCAATTTTAATAAAGGGTCACAGCCTTGTATTTAGCATAATTCCCTTATGATTTTTAAAACTGCAGATATACACGAGAAAAAATGTTAGATCACACTTCAAGACATTAAAGATGATTATCAATGAGTGATGGGAAATCAAGTATTTTTAATTATTTTCTTTCTGTTTAAATTATTTTTTTAATTTTCCAACAATTTTAGAAATTAATTACATGTTAAAATTTTTAATAATTAGAGAAGAGAGACTATGGTGATATTGACTAATAGATATTTAGGAACGTGGGGGAAATGCTTAAGTTGCAGGGTTTAGTGAGGATAAAAGAAAATTACATTGTATATGTAATATGATCCCAAGTATTTTATTTTTTTTAACATCTTTATTGGAGTATAATTGTTTTACAGTGTTGTGTTACTTTCTGCTGTATAACAAAGTGAATCAGCTATATGCATACATATGTTCCCATATCCCCTCCCTCTTGCATCTGCCTCCCACCCTCCCTATCCCACCCCTCTAGGTGGTCACAAAGCACCGAGCTGATCTCCCCGTGCTATGCAGCTGCATCCCACTAGCTATCTATTTTAGATTTGGTAGTGTATATATGTCCATGCCACTCTCTCACTTCATCCCAGCTTACCCGTCCCACTCCCTGTGTGCTCAAGTCCATTCTCTACTTCTGCGTCTTTATTCCTGTCCTGCCCCTAGGTTCTTCAGAACAATTTTTCTTTTTTTTTTTTTAGATTTCATATATATGTGTTAGCATACAGTATTTGTTTTACTCTTTCTGACTTACTTAATTCTGTATGACAGACTCTAGGTCCATCCACCTCACTACAAATAACTCAATTTCATTTCTTTTTATGGCTGAGTAATATTCCATTGTATATATGTGCCACATCTTCTTTATCCATTCATCTGTCCATGGACACCTAGGTTGCCTCCATATCCTGGCTATTGTAAATAGAGCTGCAATGAACATTGTGGTACATGACTCTTTTTGAATTATGATTTTCTCAGGGTATATGGCTAGCAGTGGGATTGCTGGGTTGTATGGTAGTTCTATTTTTAGTTTTTTAAGGAATCACCATACTGTTCTCCATAGTGGCTGTATCAATTTACATTCCCACCAACAGTGCAAGAGAGTTCCCTTTTCTCCACATCCTCTCCAGCATTTATTGTTTGTAGACTTTTTGATGATGGCTATTCTGACTGGTATGAGGTGATACCTCATTGTAGTTTTGATTTCCATTTCTCTAATGATTAGTGATGCTGAGCATCCTTTCATGTGTTTGTTGGCAGTCTGTACATCTTCTTTTGAGAAATGTCTTTTTAGGTCTTCTGCCCAATTTTGGATTGGGTTGTTTGTTTTTTTGATATCGAGCTGCATGAGCTGCTTGTAAATTTTGGAGATTAATCCTTCGTCTGTTGCTTCATTTGCAAATATTTTTTCCCATTCTGAGGGTTGTCTTTTCATCTTGTTTATGGTTTCCTTTGCTGTGCAAACACTTTTAAGTTTCATTAGGCCCCATTTACTTATTTTTGTTTTTATTTCCATTTCTCTAGGAGGTGGGTCAAAAAGGATCTTGCTGTGATTTATGTCATAGAGTGTTTTGCCTATATTTTCCTCTAAGAGTTTTATAGTGTCTGGTCTTACATTTAGGTCTTTAATACATTTTGAGTTTATTTTTGTGTATGGTGTTAAGGAGTGTTCTAATTTCATTATTTTACATGTAGCTGTCCAGTTTTCCCAGCACCACTTATTGAAGAGGCTGTCTTTTCTCCATTGTATATTCTTGCTTCCTTTAACAAAAATAAGGTGACCATATGTGCATGGGTTTATCTCTGGGCTTTCTATCCTGTTCCATTGATCTATATTTCTGTTTTTGGGCCAGTACCATACTCTCTTGATGACTGTAGCTTTGTAGTATAGTCTGAAGTCCAGGAGCTTGATTCCTCCAGGTCTGTTTTTCTTTCTTAAGATTGCTTAGGCTATTTGGGGTCTTTTGTGTTTCCATACAAATTGTGAAATTTTCTGTTCTAGTTCTGTGGGAAATGCCATTGGTAGTTTGATAGGGATTGCATTGAATCTGTAGATTGCTTTGGGTAGTATAGGCATTTTCACAATGTTGATCCTTCCAATCCAAAAACATGGTATATCTCTCCATCTGTTTGTATCATCTTTAATTTCTTTCATCAGGGTCTTATAGTTTTCTGCATGCAGGTCTTTTTTCTCCTTAGGTAAGTTTATTCCTAGGTATTTTATTCTTTTTGTTGCAATGGTAAATGGGAATGTTTCCTTAATTTCTCTTTCAGATTTTTCTTCATTAGTGTATAGGAATGCAAAAAATTTCTGTGCATTAATTTTGTATCCTGCTACTTTACCAAATTCATGGATTAGCTCTAGTAGTTTTCTGGTAGCGTCTTTAGGATTTTCTATGTATAGTATCATGTCATCTGCAAACAGTGACAGCTTTACTTCTTTTCCGATTTGGATTCCCTTAGTTTCTTTTTCTTCTCTGATTGCTGTGGTTAAAACTTCCAAAACTATGTTCAATAATCGTGGTGAGAGTGGACAACCTTGTCTTGTTCCTGATCTTAGAGGAAATGGTTTCAGTTTTTCACCATTGAGAACGATGTTGGCTGTGGGTTTGTCATATATGACCTTTATTATGTTGAGGTAAGTTTGCTCTGTGTCTACTTTCTGGAGGGTTTTTACCATAAATTGGTGTTGAATTTTATCGAAAGCTTTTTCTCTATCTATTGAGATGATCATGTGGTTTTTCTTCTTCAATTTGTTAACATGGTTTATCACGTTGATTGATTTGCGTATATCGAAGAATCCTTGCATTCCTGGGATAAACCTCACTTGATCATGGTGTATGATCCTTTTAATGTGCTGTTGGATTCTGTTTGCTAGTATTTTGTTGAGGATTTTTGCATCTATGTTCATCAGTGATATTGGCCTGTAGTTTTCTTTCTCTGTGACATCTTTGTCTGGTTTTGGTATCAGGGTGATGGTGGCCTCATAGAATGAGTTTGGGAGTGTTCTTTCCCTTGCAACTTTTTGGAAGATTTTGAGAAGGATGTGTGTTAACTCTTCTCTAAATGTTTGATAGAATTCGCCTGTGAAGCCATCTGGTCCTGGGCTTTTGTTTGTTGTAAGATTTTTAATGGCAGTTTCAATTTCAGTGCTTGTGATTGGTCTGTTCATATTTTCTATTTCTTCCTGGTTCTGTCTTGGAAGGTTGTGCTTTTTTAAGAATTTGTCCATTTCTTCCAGGTTGTCCATTTTATTAACATATAGTTGCTTGTAGTAATTTCTCATGATCCTATGTATTTCTGCAGTGTCCGTTGTTACTTCTCCTTTATCATTTCTAATTCTATTGATTTTAGTCTTCTCCGTTTTTTTCTTGATGAGTCTGGCTAATGGTTTATCAATTTTTTTTATCTTCTCAAAGAACCAGCTTTTAGTTTTATTGATCTTTGTTACTATTTACTTCATTTCTTTTTCATTTATTTCTGATCTGATCTTTATGATTTCTTTCCTTCTGCTAACTGTGGGGGTTTTTTGTTCTTCTTTCTCTAATTGCTTTAAGTGTAAAGTTAGGTTGCTTATTTGAGTTGTTTCTTGTTTCTTAAGGTAGGATTCTATTGCTATAAACTTCCCTCTTAGAATCGCTTTTGCTGCATCCTATAGGTTTTGGGTTGTCGTGTTTTCCTCGTCATTTGTTTCTAGGTATTTTTTTATTTCTTTGTTGATTTCTTCAGTGACCTCTTGGTTATTTAGTAGTGTATTGTTTAGCCTCCATATGTCTGTATTTTTTTCCAGATTTTTTCCTGTAATTGATATCTAGTCTCATAGCATTGTGGTTGGAAAAGATACTTGATATGATTTCAATTTTCTTAAATTTACCAAGGCTTGATTTGTGACCCAAGATATGATCTGCCCTGGAGAATGTTCCATGAGCTCTTCAGAAGAAAGTGTATTCTGTTGTTTTTGGAGGGAATGTCCTATAAATATCAATTAAGTCCATCTTGTTTAATGTATCATTTAAAGCTTGCATTTCCTTATTTATTTTCATTTTGGATGATCTGTCCATTGGTGAAAGTGGGGTGTTAAAGTCCCCTACTATGATTGTATTACTGTCAATTTCCCCTTATATGGCTGTTAGCACTTGCCTTATGTTTTGAGGTGCTCCTATGTTGGGTGCATAAATATTTACAATTGTTATATCTTCTTCTTGGATTGATCCCTTGATCATTATGTAGTGTCCTTCTTTGTCTCTTGTAATAGTCTTTATTTTAAAGTCTATTTTGTCTGATAGGAGAATTGCTACTCAAGCTTTCTTTTGATTTCCATTTGTATGGAATATCTTTTTCCATCTCCTCACTTTCAGTCTGTATGTGTCCCTAGGTCTGAAGTGGGTCTCTTGTAGACAGCATATATACGGGTCTAGTTTTTGTATCCATTCAGCCAGTCTATGTGCGTGGGCTTTCTGTAGTTGCGACGAGCCGGGGCTACTCTTTGTTGTGGTGCGTGGGTTTCTCATTGCGGTGGGTTCTCTGTTGCAGAGCACAGGTTCTAGGCACACGGGCTTCAGTAGTTGCATCATGCGGGCTCAGTATTTGTGGCGCACAGGCTGTATAGCACAGGCTCAGTAGTTGTGGTGCACGGGCTTAGTTGCTCCGCAGCATGTGGGATCTTCCCAGACCAGGGCTCGAACCCGTGTCCCCTGCATTGGCAGGCGGATTCTTAACCACTGCGCCACCATGGAAGTCCCTCAAATTTTCTTAATAACATATACTACCACTAAAATAAAAAACTAATTTTATTTTTAAAATTTCTACCACTGGGCAAGCTAAGTTCAAAAAAGTAGAGGCTTGATAAATGTATTTGGTTTGATAAGGAGGATATTTACCCTGGAATTATGTCTTTTGATGCATAATATTCCTCATAGAAAAATTGTAAAGTACCGAAATGTAAAGATGGAACCTTAAATCACCAGACTCTAATCACTGAGAGATTCTTTGTTGTTCTTGAACAGAACTAGGCTTGGGCTATTTAGAAAGAATGGTCCTTCATTTCCATTTCAGCAAGATCATTAGCAGAGTTTGTTCAGCCAATGTCATCCTATAATGTGCCAGGCCTGCTGTATCAGAAGTGTGGCTTTCTGCACACAGCACAGAGAACACTAAAAGGACAATTACTGGTCTTTGGTCACCCAGCATGCTTTCCCACTTCACATGGTATAGGCAACTTAGTAATTTGAACTTCCTTTGGCGAACCAGCCTTTTCTCTGTCTCAGTTCATGTGGTTTGGGTGAAACTGACCCCAGCCTATCCAAAGTAGGAGTGACCTAGGCTTAAATCATCCCTGGATTCAATTTCTAGGGTCAGAGTGATTCATGAATTTAGGCCAATAAATGCCAAGTGCAGAACGTTTGTTTCTAAACATTAACAAGAGAGATGGACTCTATCACTCTGAGCATTTGTAATTCAAAAAAAAAAGATGTTAAAAGTCCCCTAGAAAGGAAGCTAAGGTGATGAATGGGTGCCTATATAGATTTAGTACATGGTGACCATGCTCTGTTATTGTCCTGTGCATCCCTCAACCACAGCCCTTCCAGAGTTGCACTCTGGTCACAGATGTTTCTTTCTCTTCCACCAGACAGTCAAGCTCTCTAAGGGAAGGAGACATGTGCAGTATGTTTGGTCATAGCATAGAGAAGAGCCTAAACTCACACCTGCTAAAGAAATCATCCTGTGGACTTAGCAGCATGGAAATGAGGCCTTGGTGGTTCAACCAATGAGGACTCAGGTTTCTGGGCTCCAGGACCTCTACTGGTCAATACCACATCCTACAGTCCCCGCCCTGTATTCTTGGGTTCCTGCTCTAGGCTGGAACAAGTGGTCTGCTCTGAGTCATCATCTGTGGGTACCCGTGTGGTCACTGCATGTTTCTCACACAACCACCCAGAGAACGTCATCAGGTAGACGGAGTGGGGGTGAGGCAGCTTTCATAGAAAGCCTTCTAGGATGAAGCGTCACAAAACCAGAGGGGAACAAGAGGTCACTGAGCCCACTTGCACCTCCTTCCTCTCCTGGGGGGGCTAAAAAGAGAACAAGGAGGAAGCGCTAGCAGCTCCGACCTGGGCAGCCTTCCTGGAAAGATGCAGCCACTCCTGCTCCTGCTCCTGTTGGCCTTTTTACTGCCTCCCAGGGCAAAGGCAGGTGAGTGACCATCCCCACCCTCAGAGGCCCAACCTCTTACCCCAGTTGGCACCGCTCACCTGCCCCTTCTGCACATCCCTGATCCATCTATCCACCGGGAACATTCTGAACACCAGCTCCCATCCCACCTCATACCCCCAAGTATGATGCTGGATATGCCACCAGCAGGAGTGACAGAGCAAAGGCTGTTCTCAAGAAAAGCCAGTGGGTACTATCCCCTCCTCCAGCCCTACCTTTGCTGTGTGGAAAGTCGAACTTTCCTAGAAGTGATGGCAGAGGGTCGGAAACTGGAAAAGAGAAAATAATCAATTCCCCTGAAGAGAGCAGAGTGGGCCTGGCTTCTGCATCTAGGATGAGACAGGTGTTCCCTTAGCAACTGCTCAGCAGACCTCGGAGTTGGTGCTGTTGCCTTTGCTCAATCCCCAGGCTCCTCAGTCCCTTTCCCCAACTCTGCTTTTGTTCCTAAGCCATTCGTGGCTCCCCTCTCTCAAGAATGAAGCCACTGTTGGGCAGATCAGAACTTCTCTCCTTTCCAGAATCCCACCAGCATTGGCCCTACCAACAACCCCCTTCCAGAGGCCCATTTTGTGCGTGTGTCGGTGGGGGGTGGACAGGGGGTGGTCATTCCTTCATGCAGCCAACAAATACTTATTGGGCACTTACTACATGTCCTGGGAAACAGGCTATGACGACATCTAGATCCCTACTCTAAAGTCCTGAGCACTGGAAAGCAAGACTATCCTAGACATCATGGGATGACAGGGCCCTTAGAAACTCATTGAAACAAAGCAGTCAGGAGAGGAATGTTCAGAAGCCTCTAGGACTTTGCTGTACCTAAGACAGGTAGGCTCACCTCCAACTATGTGTGGAAGACAGTTTCACAGACCCAGACTGCTGCTCTTCCCTTTTCTAGAAGAGGACGTTGAGGCCCCTCACACCCCCAACCTCAGGCCAGGCTGGACCTGCAGTGCCCAGCAGTTCTGAGCAACAAGCCGATGCCTGCCAGGTGCAGTCAATGGTTGCACACAGCAGAACAGTCTTTTCCTTCAGGGGAGATCATCGGGGGCCATGAGGCCAAGCGCCACTCCCGCCCCTACATGGCGTATCTTCAGATCTGGGACCAGGATGACCGCAAAAGGTGCGGTGGGTTCCTGATTCGAGAGGACTTTGTGCTGACAGCCGCTCACTGCTGGGGAAGGTGAGGAGCCGAAAGTAGCCCGCACCCTCCTGAGAACCCCTGGCAGGGAGCCCTGCCTTTCTCTCCGGAAGCAACCAGGCTCCTAGGAACACTTGAGCTGGGAGGGCTGGGTGAGAAAGAGGGCAGGGGGGAGGGGCAGGTCAGTGCCAGAGGCACTGCTGAAGTAAGAGGGACTAGAGATAGGGCATGCCTTGGTATCAGAATGCAAACTAATGCAATTTCACATGTTTTCCTGGGGCTAACTGACCCTTGGGAGCCACTGTGCCCTTACCGATGGCTCCAGAATCCGACCTTGGCTGCCAGGAAACAGAGGGCACAGGCAGCTCAGCCCCTGGGGCCCTCCTGTTGCCTGCATTTCCCCTCAGCTGCAGCCCTGCCCTGGCGTCACCTGCCCTTCATGGCTCCTGGGCTGTATCTCCTGTAACTCCACCTCCTGCTCTGCTCTCTGTGCAGCTCAGTCAACGTCACCCTGGGGGCCCACAACATCAAGGTTCGGGAGAGGACCCAGCAGGTCATCCCGGTGAGAAAAGCCATCCCCCACCCAGACTATAATAAAAAGAACTACTCCAATGACATCATGTTACTAAAGGTAAACCTCCTTGCTTCTCCTGCCCTCCTGGAAACAGATCGTTTCCCCTCCCACCGCCAGGCATCCCTTTCCTCCCTCCCACCTGGCTGCCTGACCAGTCCCTGCGGCTCAGGTGAGAGGGAAGACACTGCAGCATCATTGCCATGTCCAGGCCTGGGGACCACTGGCTGAGCTGGACTCTCTTGCCTCTTCCCATCAGCTGGAGAGAAAGGCCAAGCAGACTGCAGCTGTGAGACCCCTCAGCCTGCCCAGGGGCAAGGCCCGGGTGAAGCCAGGACAGGTGTGCAGTGTAGCCGGCTGGGGGCAGGTCGCTATGGGCACGTACTCAGACACACTGCAGGAGGTAAAGCTGACCATACAGGAGGATCAAAAGTGTGAATCCCACTTACGCAATTATTACAACAACGCCATTCAGCTGTGTGTGGGGGACCCAAAGGAAAACAAAGCTTCCTTTAGGGTGAGTATGACCACCTACCTTGCTTGGCTCTGGGGAGACGCGTGTTTGCAGAAGATCTGGGACCAGGGGACCCAAGCAGTGTGGGAACTGCCCCACCCTCTAAGCTGGGACCTTTCTCTCCAGGAAGAGAAGGGGGAACAGCCGGAGCTGGGAGTGCCTAGGGCCCCTGTACGCCTACAAAAGACCTGTGGTGAATCTAAACCTGGTGCTCCTTCAGAGAGGGAATTTGCAACACACTGAGGCACAGGTGTTAGAAAACTGGGCTTCCTGAGTGTGTGTAGTTAAAACCAGGTGCCTCCTCAGAACTGGAACCCACCTGGCTTAATGAGCTCATCCTCCCTGATGAGTGTCAGCCCACCAACCTGCTTCCATGTCCTTTAACAGCAGCTTGGAGCCAACAGTCCCACAGCGTCTTGACAGAGAAAGGATCTGAGACCTGGGGGAGGAGGGGGAGCTGCCACCTGGTGAAGTGAAGCGGTGACAATGTCCAGGGTCAGGGCTTGGCAGCCGAGGGGACCAGGGGGGCCTGCCCTGCCCTCTGATCTCCTACATGGAGGCCATGCAAGGTGGCCTCCCCCGAGCGGGGGCTTGGGACGGCAGGGGGGGCAGGACCAGGAGGAGACCTGGCTCATTCCTTCCCCTTCTCTGTCCTCAGGGGGACTCCGGGGGCCCTCTGGTGTGTAACAATGTGGCCCAGGGCATTGTCTCCTATGGACAAAAAAATGGGTCACCTCCACGGGCCTGCACCAAAGTCTCAAGTTTCCTGCCCTGGATAAAGAAAACCATGAAAACCCTCTGACTGTGGAACCAGACCTTCTTCCCTGGAGCTGATCCAGAATCACACTGGGGGGTTGGGGGTATCAGCAGCTGAATAAATGTCTCTCAGCTGAGCAGGAAGGGCTGGTTTCTTGTTTACTCATTGACCCTTCTTCATAGGCACCCACTCTATATTTCGAAAGCCAACGACAAAATTTTGCTGTTTTCTGCTTCCACCTCTTCCCCCTCCCGCCATCTCTTCCCATAAACCCCATGCAAAGCTGTTACCCAGGTCCTGCATACCCACACCTGTCTTTCAGGGCCTGCCCTCCTGCCAGGGCTGAAGCTGAGCGCCATCAGGAGAAAACATGAACCTCTCTGGTCCTGGGGCTCAGGGTGAGCTTCTTGGGTCCTTGCCCTGTGTTACATGGCGGAGAGGAGGGGATCACACCATGGGTCCTGGACACCAAGCAGGCACAGCCTGGGGCTGCAGCTCCAGGACAGAGCCCCACCACTGGGGAGGGGAGGCGCCTTCCTGAGCAGACGTTTCTGTCCCACAGCCAGGGAAACCGGCGCAGAGCAGGGGTGGGTCTCTGGAGAAGCTCCTCATTCTCACCTAGGCTGGGCGTCCTCCCAGCCCTCCTCGGAGCTCACGGACCAGCTCTGCCTCCAGGCCCCAGGCTGCCGCTTGTCCCTCCCTGCTCACCACCACGAGTTCTCAGAGCCCACCGACTCCTGTGCCCTCCAGACCACACTGATCTGAGCTGACCCCTTCCTCATCTCCTTCCCACCCAGGACACCCTGAGCACCCTGGGGTTCCAGCAGGGCATCACCATGGAGATGCCAACCCAGCTCATGACCTGGCAGAGAAGGGTATCAGAGGGACCAGGCCTGTGCTGGCACCAGGCAGGGCCCATGAGGGATGTCTCTCCAGAACCCTTGGCCCCATCTCTCTCCTGGGTAGGGCCAGCTCAATCCCCACATCCAGCCCAGTGCCCCCCATGTGTTCAGGGTCCACTGGCCACCTGGTCACTCAGTACCCTGAGTCCCTTTCAGCCTGTCCCTTTAGTCACTGCTGGCCTCCAGGCTAAGATTCCCTGCTGGTTACCTGGGACCTTTTGAGTTAGAAAGGGCTCCTGTCTTTAGTAGGACTGAAAAGCACAATGTTTTTCATCAATCAACACACGCACTGATTGAGCACCTACTAAGTGCCAGACACTGGGGTTGTACAGTGGACATAAGATAGGTGTAACAGAGAAGAGCCAAATCTGACTACATATTGGATCTGTTTCTTTTACTTTAACCTTTGCTTTCCGTTGCTTTTGTTCACTAAAAGGATACTGTCTATACACAATGGCCTGCCTCAGGGAACCCTGCCTCTCTGCCTGAATGTTAAACGAAAGTGCCTTTGTTCAGGGAAACATCCTGACCCTGTCCACCTTTGGATGGTTGCAAGAAAAAAGAAATTGGACTTCCCTGGTGGCACAGTGGTTAAGAATCCACCTGCCAATGCAGGAGACACGGGTTCGAGCCCTGGTCCAGGAAGATCCCACATGCCACGGAGCAACTAAGCCCGTGCACCACAACTACTGAGCCTGCGCTCTAGAGCCTGCAAGCCACAACTACTGAGCCCACGTGCCACAACTACTGAAGCCCGTGCACCTAGAGCCCATGCTCCACAACAAGAGAAGCCACCACAATGAGAAGCCCGTGCACCACAACGAAGAGTAGCCCCCGCTCGCCGCAACTAGAGAAAGCCTGTGTGCAGCAACGAAGACCCAACGCAGCCAAAAATGAATGAATGAATGAAAATAAATAAATAAATAAATTTATTTATTAAGAAAGAAGAAACTATCACAGCGCCTCCCCGAGGGAAGAAATTAGCACATCCCCTCCCGAAGGCTGGCCATTCCAGGGGACGTTTACCAATCTTATGGCCTTTTTACCTTACTTCCTCATCTCCTCTCCCATCTCTATTCTATAAAAGAAACTGGCATCCAAACCAAGATAAGATGGTTAGTTTTGAGACTTTAGTCAGCCATCTTCTCGGTCTGCCAGCTTTGCGAATAAAGTCCTATACCTTGCCTCAATACCTCGTCTCTGATTTATTGGCCCATCATGCAGCAAGCAGAGTGAGTTTGGACTCTGTAACACAGGTTCTATCATCTGAGCGCAGGTGGAACTGACAGTGTTGACTTTCATCTGAATCTGTTATCTCCCTTCCCACCTTCACATGATTCCACCTGAGGGGCCTAGATCTCTTTATCCCTGTGGGAAGCCCACAGGGATAAAGCATTTGTGTTTATTTTTATTGCTGGTTACACTCTGTAGAGGTGTTATTACATGTGACTCTAGAACAAGTCATTTGTTTTCTAGATGTGAAGATCCTGCTCTGCTCACCGGAGCATCCTTGTCCCCTAGGGGAGAGGGTAGCAGGGAGGGAGAAAGAAGGAACGAGGGCAACCTTATTTCTTTTACTCTAAAAGTAGCAGGTAGGAATGTCATTGCACACATTCAGATGGTAGGGAAACCCATAGGAAGTATTTGTTTGAAGGCAATCAGAATCTGAGTCTACACGCTCATCCTGTTGGATGGACCAAAAACATGATCCCTGTCATGACTGCAAGCTCCTGCCTGTGCAGATGAAACTGGAATCAGGGAGGCCCATGTGGTCTGGACAAATGGAGAAGCGTCTCTGCTCTTTAGGCCATCACGGTTACTGCTGCATCCACACAGTCCAAGACGACCTAGACTTTTCAGACTTAGGAAGGAAAGCCTTGGAGGCCACCATGTAGAGTATGTGATTTTTTACTGAGCAAGGATCTCCCTGTGCTGGGCTCACCTCGCCAGACACTCCCAGCAGCCATCCATCCAAGGTCTTGCACCGCTATGCAGCACTGCCTGGGAGGTGAGCGTCAGTTCTAGCTCTGTGATGGTGCCATCCTGCCCCCAAAACACACCATGCTCCTCTGCGGCATGGGGTCAATACTCTGGGATCACGTAACCCTCAAAAGCATGCCATTTCCCATCTTTTTGTGCACAAAACATGCAGCAACGTAATCTCCTAATGACCTGGGCACTTTTACAAAGGAAGGGCAGTGATGTCACACAGCTTCTGATTTAGAGCTGAAAAAACCCCTAAAGCATACTAAGGACCTGGCTCCTTGATTGAAAAAGACAAAAAGGAAAATGTAGAAACAAAACAAAAATAGCACTTTAAAAAGTTGCCCAGCCACATACATGTTCAGCTCAAGTATTATATTTATTTTGAGGAAATGGTTTTATGATTTAAAACAGGTTTAAGAATCTTTGTTGCTGGGGCTTCCCTGGTGGTACAGTGGTTGAGAATCTGCCTGCCAATGCAGGGGACACGGGTTCGAGCCCTGGTCTGGGAAGATCCCACATGCCGCGGAGCAACTGGGCCCATGAGCCACAACTACTGAACCTGCGCGTCTGGAGCCTGTGCTCCGCAACAAGAGAGGACGCGATAGTGAGAGACCCGTGCACCGCGATGAAGAGTGGCCCCCACTCGCCGCAACTGGAGGAAGCCCTCACACAGAAACGAAGACCCAACACAGCCAAAAATAAAAATAATAAATAAATAATAAATAAAAAAATTTAAAAAAAAAAGAATCTTTGTTGCAGACCCTCATTCTCCTTTGAGAGATGAGGGAGACAAAGTCCCAGGAGGGGGTAGTGACCGACTGGAGGCACCACAGAGTTAGGACAGAGCCTGGACTGAGCCAGGTTCCCTGACAGCCAAACCAGCAAGAGGCCTTCCATGTTTTCTAACCTCTGCCCTTGTGATGACTTCCTGGCATCCCTGGACAAGACATGAGCCTCTGCTCAGACACCTACCTCCCCGGAGAGCAAGCCTCTGGGCTCCTGTGGCAGCCATTCTCTGACAAGTATTCAAAACACCTTCCTGGTGAGCTGGTCTGTCTGCTCATGGGCACACGTGGATGGAGGCAGGTAAGTACCTGAAACATGCTGATTCCTTCAAATCTACTTGTCCTTAGAAGTATCCTCTGTCCCCCACCTTCAAGGAAACAATTCTTGCCTTGCTTAAAGATCTCTGTAATGGAAATAAAAAATGAAATGCAGTAAAACATCTCCGCAATGACCTCTAATGAAATGCCTCTACTCACCAAGACCCTGTCCCATCACGCCTCTTGCCCTCCAGACCCACAAGAAGACTCAGGTCCCAGTGTGGTTGGAGAGAGAACTGCCAAGCCAGCTCTGGGGCGAGAGACCTAAAGGGATGCAAGTTCTTGCTAATTCCTCTTGGGAATGTGCATTGGAACAGGGATGGCTCTGCCTTCCCTGCCCATGACCATACTTCTGCCAATAGCACTCACTGTAGACTTGCAGAACTTCCAGGGTTTATTTCCTGTCTTGGTATCCCACACAATACCCTTTTGGCCAACAAACACATTTCACTATGAAAGAAGTTCAGCAAAAGTTTCCTTTCTTTCCAGAGGCATATTGCTAGACTACATTTCTTATTCAGAGTCAAGAGGCTCAATGAACCTGTGTTAATCAGATAAGACAAAGAAAATCACATCTAAGCAGGTAATAGTCAAATTAATGAAAATCAAAGATAAAGAGAAACAGTTGACCGTAGGCAGAGGGGAAAAGAAGATACATTACTTGAGGGGAAACAAGAATCACAACGAGCTTCTTGTCAGAAATAATGGAAGTCAGAAGGCAGGGAAATAACATTTTTAAATGATTGAAAGAAAAAAATAGGCAATCTATTTCTGGAATTCAACCTAGAATTCTATGTCTAGAGAAAATATTGTTCAAAAATGAAGACAAAATAAAGACATTTTCAGAAAAACAAAGGTAAGAGAATTTGTTGCCATCAGACCTGCACTGCAAGAAATACTAAAAGAAGTCTTCAGGCTGAAGGGAGATGATTCCCCCATTTGCAAGCAGGAAGGGAAAAACAAAAATAAAAGTGTAAAATGTGGACTCAAGATGGTGAAGTAGGAAGACCCCGAGCTCACCTGCCCCCAAGAACACATCAAAACTACAACTAAATATAGAGCAACTCTTGCTGAGAATAACCTGAAGACTAGAAGAATAGCTCTTCTACAAGCAAGGCTATTAAAGCACACATACACACACACAGGGAGTCTGGGAAGAGGAGGAGGTGATATCTAGGCAAGACCTTTATCCCTAGTGATGACCCATAAAACGAGGGGATGTCATAGACTCAGGGATCCTCACTGTGAAGAGAGGGGGTTTGAGCTTCATATTAGGCACCCCAGCCCTGGGGTCTGACACTGAAAAGGTGAGACCCATTAGCTGGTTTAAAAATCATTGGACTTCCTGGAGGGCTCTCCCTAGACTCCACTCTTGAAGAGTGCACAGACTTGCTCCCAGTCCCTGCACCAAGGCAGCATACTGAAAACTGCCCGTGTTTTGTTTTTTTCTTTTTAAGAAAAAAAGGGAGAGAACCCAAATAAATAAAATAAGAAATGAAATAGGTGAAGCTACAACTGATACCACAGAAATACAAACAATCATAAGAGAATACTGCAAAAAAGTTATATGCCAACAAATTGGACAACCTAGAAGAAATGGATGAATTCCTAGAGACATACAATCTTCCAAGACTGAATCAGGAAGAAATAGATCATCTGAACAGGCTGATAACTAGAATTGAAATTGATTCAGAAATCAAGAATCTCCCAATAAACAGAAGTCTGGGACCAGACAGCTTGACAAGGGAATTCTACCAAACATTTAAAGAGTTAATACCTATCCTCCTCAACTATTCCAAAATAATGAAGAGGGAACACTCACAAACATTCCATGAGGATAACATTACTCTGATACTGAAACCAGACAAATACAAAAGAAGAAAGAAAGAAAGAAAGGAAGAAAGAAAGGAAGGAAGGAAGGAAGGAAGGAAGGAAGGAAGGAAGAAAGAAAGAAAGAAAGAAAGAAAGAAAGAAAGAAAGAAAGAAAGAGAAAGAAAGAGAGAGAGAGACAGAGAGAGAGGGAAGGAAGGAAGGGAGAGAGGGAGGGAGGAAGAAAGGAAGAAAAGAAGGAAGGAAGGAAGGAAGGAAGGAAATACAAAAAAAGAAAATCCCTGACCTACATAGATGCAAAAATCCTCAAAATATTAACAAACCAACTTCAACAATACATTAAAAGGATCATACACCAAGGTCAAGTGGGATTTATTCAAGGGACAGATGGATGGTTCCTTATCTGCAAATCAATCAATCCTACACCACATTAACAAAACAAAGAATAAAAATCACATGATCATCTCAATAGATGCAGATAAAGCATTTGACAAAATTCAACATCGATTCATGATAAAAACTCTCAACAAAGTTGGTATAGAGCAAACATGTCTCAACATAATAAAGGCTATTTATGACAAACCCACAGCTAACATCATATTCAACAATGAAAAGCTGAAAGCCTTTCCTCTAAGATTAGGAACAAGACAAAAAGGCCCACACTCACAATTTCTATTTAACATAGTACTGGAAGTCCTAGCCACAACAATCAGACAATAAAAAGAAATAAAAGCATCCAAATAGGAATGAAAGAAGTAAAACTGTCACTATTTGCAGATGACATAATATTATATATAGAAAACTCAAATGACTCCACCAAAAAAAAAACCAAAAAAGTGTTACAAGTAATAAATGAATTCAGCAAAGTTGCAGGATACAAGATGAATATATGGAAATCTGTTGGTTTTTTTATACACTAGTAATGAACTCTCAGAAATAGAAAGAAAAAAATCCCAATTACAACCCATCAAAATAAATAAAATACCTATGAATAAATTTACTCAAAAAGGTGAAAGATCTATACTCTAAAAACTATAAAACATTGATTGAAGGAAGTTGAATGAATAAATGGAAAGATATCACATGTTCAGGGATTGAAATAATTAATATTATTAAAATGAGATACGACCCAAAGCAATCTACAGATTTAATGCAATCCCTATAAAAATACCCATGACATTTTTCAGAACTAGAACAAATAATCCTAAAATTCATATGCAAAAACAAAGGACCCCAAATAGCCAAAGAAATGCTGAGGAAAAAGAACAAAGCTGGAGGTATCATCCTCCCTGACTTCAGACTATACCATAAAGCTACCATAATTAAAACAGTATGAAATTGGCACAAAAACAGACACAAAGATTAATGGAACAGAATAGAGAGCCCAGAAGTGAACACATGTACATAAGGTCAATAAATATACCACAAAGAAGGCAAGATAATACAATGGAGAAAAGACAGTCTCTTCAATAAGTGGTGTCAGGAAAACTGGACAGCTACATGTGAAAGAGTAAAATTGGAACATTTTCTCACACCATATACAAAAATAAACTCAAAATTTATTAAAGACCTTAAACCATTAAATTCTCAGAAGAAAACATAGGCAGTGCACTCTTTCGCATAGGTCTCAGCAATGTATTGGGGTTTTTTGGATATTTCTCCTCAGGCAAGGGAAACAAAAGCAAAAAGAAACAAATGGGACCTAATTAAACTTAAAAGCCTTTGCACAGCAAAGCAAACCATCAACAAAACCAAAAGGCAACCTACTGAATAAGAGAAAGTATTTGCAAGTGATATGTCTGATAAGCAATTAATATCTAAAATATATAAAGAACTCACACAACTCATTATCAAAAAAAAAAAACCCAATTGAAAAATAGGCAGAGCACAGGGAACTATACTCAATATCCTGTGACAAATCATAATGGAAAAGAATATGAAAAAGAATATATATAACTGAATCATTTTGATGTGCAGCAGAAATTAACACAACATTGTAAATCAACTATACTTCAATAAAAAAAAAGTTTTTTAATGGGCAGTCATCTGAATAGACATTTTTCCAAGGAAGACATGCAAATGGCCAACAGATACATGAAAAGACATTCAACATCACTAATCATCAGGTAAATGCAAATCAAAATCACAGTGAGATATCACCTCACACTTCTCAGAATGGATATTGTCAAAAAGATAAGAAATAACAAATGTTAGCAAGGATGTGTTGAAAAGAAAAAACTGGTATCCTGTTGGTGGGAATAAAAATTGGTTAAGCCAGTATAGAAAACAGTACTGAGGTTCCTCAAATACTTAGAAATAGAACTACCATGTGATTCAGCAATTCCACTCCTGGGTATATATCTGAAGAAAACAAAAAAAACTAGTTCAAAAAGTTATACCAATGGTCACAGAAGCCAAGCTATGGAATCAATCTCAGTGTCCATCAACAGATGCATGCATAGAGAAGATGTGGCATATATATATGCACAATAGAATATACTCAGCCATAAAATAAACAATGAAATTTACCATTTCCAACAACATGGATGGACCTGGAGGGTATTATGTTTAGTGAAATAAATCAGATAAAGACAAATACTGTACATTTTCACTTACACATGGAATCTAAAATATAAAACAAATGAATGAATGTAATAAAACACAAACAGACTCATAGATACAGAGAAAAAAGCTAGTGGTTACCAGAGGGGAGAGGGTAATGGGAGAAAGAAGATAGAGAAAGGAGACTAAGAGGTAAAAACCACTAGGTATAAAAATAAATAAGATACAAGGATGTAATGTACAACACAGGGAATATAGCCAATATTTTATAATAACTTTATAGTGAATATAAAAATGTAAAAATACGGACACCTGAAACTAATATAATATTGTAAATCAACTATAATCTAATTTTTAAAAAGTGACTAAGTGGAAAAGTATTTATATCAATTTCTTACATGGATTATTGACTTTAAGGCAAAAAATGCTTTAGTATTTATGGCATATAGTGGTGAAATGTATGACAAAAAGAACTCAAAGGGTCAGAAGGAAGACAAATGAAAATATATCATTACAATGTTCATATATGAAGTGGTATAGCATGAATTCAAGGTTGCCTGTAATATGTGAAGGAGGCATATTGTAATCCTAGAGTAATAGCTAAAATAATATAGAGAGATATAACTAAAAGCCAATAAAGAAGACAAAATGAGATACAACAAAATATAGCAGGAAAAGTAGGGCAAAAGAACAAAGAATAAATCACATTAATAGAAATCAAATAGCAATACGATATTCTTTAATCCAACCCTATCAGTAGCTGCATTAAATGTAACTAGATTAAATACTCCAAAGGACAGAGATTGTTAGTCTGGATAAAAATGCAAGACTCAACTTTGTGCTGTTTAATGAGAAACATCTTAAATATAAAGACATGGATAGGAGGAAAGTAAACTTATGTGGGAAAAAAAGATGTATCCTGCAACACCAATTAAAAAAAAGCCTTACCCATGGTATATGCTGTTTAACTTTAGAACTTTTGGCCATCCAAGAGATGAGATAGAGTAGAATAATTATTTTCTTTTTTTCCTTTTGTTTTTTCTATTTATCTGAATAAGAGTGAAGTTGAGACTCTTTATTATTTTTTACATATATTTTACTGTGAATGCTCAGGTCTTTTGCCCATTCTATCAGGTTTTTGGTCTGTTTCTTCTGGATTTAGAGATCTTTGAATATTAGATTAGCTCCTTAATTGTGACATAGGTTGCAATAATTCTTTACAAGTTTGCTGCATGTAATTTGAATTTTCTTACACTCTTCTTTGATATACAAACTTTAAAATTTATTTTTTCAAATCATAATTTATTTATCAGTCTTTCTTTTAAAGTGTATGAATTTAGAGTCATTGCTAGAAAGGCTTTCTCCACTCTCACTTTCTAAAGGACTTTACCCATGTTTATTTCTAGGTAATATATGGTTTTATTTTGTGTATTTCAGTATACAAATATCTTACCTATTTGGACTTTATTCTGGTGGTTTCTGTGAGATACTGCTCCAACTTAATCTCTTAACAAATGACTATCCAGTTGTTCCTAAATCATTTATTAAAAGTCCATCTTTTCCCTTATGATTTGAATTTCTACCTTATTATAAACTTCATTTCCATATATACTTGTGAATGTTTCTGAATTTTTCCATTGTGTTTCACTAGTCTCTCTCTCTGTTCATGATACAACACCACACTGTTTTTCGGAAAGAATTTTTATAGGCGTTCTTAAGATCTGATAGGCTAACCCTCTGCCATACTATTCCTTTTTCTTTTTGACAATTTCCCTAGTGATTCTTTCATGCTTATTTTCCACACAAATTTTAGAAACAATCTAGACCTTGTGTAACACCAGGTGAAAAAACTGGGTGGGTTTTTTAAAATCACATCATATATATTATTTTTATAATCCCATTTATATATTAGCTTTGGGAGAATCAGTACCTTTTTGGTGTAGATCTGTCATATGTGAGAACTAAGAATATCTTGCTGTTTCTAAAGTCTGTTTTTGTGTTTTTCAGAAGTTCTTTAACATTTTGCACAAATAGGTTTTTCACAATTCTGGTTAAGGTTTTCCTAAGCCCCTCATCTTTTTTTGCTGCTACTATAACAGATTTTCTTCCCAGTTATATCTTCAAAGTGGTTATTATTTGTATATATGAAAGGTACAGATTTCCTTTTAATTTTGAAAAAATCTCCAGCTTATAGAAAAGTTGCCACTGCAATACAAAAACTTTTGTCTTCCAGACCCATTTGCTAGTAAAGTTAGTGACGTGATGTTCCATCAACTTCCCAAATACTTTAGAGTGTAATCCCTACAAACAAGGACACTCTTACATAACCACAGTCCTACGATCAAACCCAGGGAATTAACACGGATGCCACCAATACCATCTAATCCTCACACAGTGAGAAACCTGGCTCATTAGCTTAATATGTTGACTTATTTGATTAATCCCCACAGAGATTTATATAACAGATCTCTCACTCATCTTCTCCAAGTGCCTCCCCTGCTTCCCCCAACCCAGGCTCTGGTGATCCACATCAGGCAGCCCCTTCATACCAATGCCCACCTCACCCTATTTATCCTGCTCTGACACATCCTGCCAGACTCCCCTCCCACCCCGCCCCGACTCCATGAAGGCCTTTAAATCTCCCTTGAACTCCGATACCACCTAATAGCCAGTCCCTGTTTGAACACCCTCTTCAACCCACTTGGGCATCCACTCCCTGCCTCACATGTATTCTAATTACTCATCCAGGCTGCCCAGTGCAGGGTGTCCGAGCCCATGTAGGGAGTGTGTCCACACAGGAGAGAGGCCTGGAGTGGGCACGTTCCCACCCCACGCAGGCTTGGCTTGGACACCACGCTCTCATTTACTGTGGCTCCCCTGCCAGAATCCCTACTGAGAGCGTGCTTTGTTTCTTTAAGGTTTTGTTGCTTTTTAAGAGACTTGGGATCAAGATATTTAGAACCAACAATATTTTCAATTCCATGACTCTCTCCTTCTTTTCCGTTATGGGGACATGATCAGGATAATTTGTTTAGCAAATGGTACAGGGACATCAGAATGCAATTCTCTGGTTAGTGGTGTGGGAATCCTGCTTTGGCACCCTGGCATCCATTCTCACTTCACGTGGTATCAGTAATTCATTAAAAAGAGTAACTCTGGGGCTTCCCTGGTGGCGCAGTGGTTGAGAATCTGCCTGCTAATGCAGGGGACACGGGTTCGAGGCCTGGTCTGGGAAGATCCCACATGCCGTGGAGCAACTAGGCCCGTGAGCCACAACTACTGAGCCTGCGCGTCTGGAGCCTGTGCTCCGCAACAAGAGAGGCCGCGATGGTGAGAGGTCCGCGCACCGCGATGAAGAGTGGCCCCCGCTTGCCGCAACTAGAGAAAGCCCTCGCACAGAAACGAAGACCCAACACAGCCAAAAATAAATAAATTAATTAATTAATTAATTTAAAAAAAAAAAAAAAAAAAGAGTAACTCTGGGGACAGGCAAACTTCTTCCATTCTCAGTGCACGTGGGTTGGACAGAGCAGACGCCAACCTATCCAAAGGCACTGACCGAGGCTTAGACGTATCAGTGGTTTCAGTGGCTCTGACTAACCCTCCAGACCCCTAAAGCAGTGTGGCAGATTCTGCTTTGCTGTGACTGCCGTTGTGTATCTCCCATCCCACACGCTCTCCTTACATGACTGCAACATTCCTCCTGCTGGGAGGTGGGGTCTATGACCCTTCCTTTTTAATCTGGTGGGGGCTCTTGATTGCTTCAATTAGAGGAATATGGTAGAATAGATGCTTCTGCCTGGCTCATTCTTTTTTTAGCAGATGCTCATTCTGAGGAAGCCAACCACTGTATTGTGAGGGAGCCAAACAATCCCATGAACTGAGACTACTTGAGGGGACCTGGTGAAGAGAAACCAATGAACAGCAAGCACTAACCACTGGGTAGGTGTGAGTGAGCCTTCGGTTGATTCAGCCTCCAGGATTCAAGCCTCCCTGACACCAAGGGGAACAGAGGGGTGCCATCCACACTGTATCCTGACCAAAATGCAGATTCGTGCGTAAAAGCACTGTTGCTGCTGTTCTTAAACCACTCAGTTCTTTATAACTGGAATAAGCCCTCTTCAGCATCACTCTCACACCATTCTGTCCATCCCATACCAAGGATCTCACCATCTTTGTCTGATCATGATGGCTTGTCTCCTCCACCAGAAGCAAGAGATCTTATCTCCAATGTTTCCCACAGTCTCACACAAAAAAGAGGCCTCAATACACAATCACCCTGGTGATCTAAAGAGAACCAAGAAAATTTATATATTCTTGAATCTATCATCATGAGACCCAGGTTGCTAGGGCTCAGGGACCTGCTATTGGCTGATACAACATCTCCAACTACCCTTACTTGGAGCTGCCTTTCTTGTTTTCTGCTGCTGTGGTGGTGCTGAGCCGAGAGCTACGGGTCCTTCTGTGGTGACTGATAGTTCATGCTCCACTCAGACCCCAGGACTTGATCAGACAGAGCTGTGAGACTTTCAGAGAAACCTCATTTGATAAAGGTCACAACGCCAGAGGGGACACTCAGGGTTAAAAGACCAGAAGGAAGCAGCGGCAGCTCAGATGTGGGCAGCCTTACTGGAGAGATGCTCTCGCTCCTGCTGGCCCTTCTTCTGTCCCCCACTGGGGAGGCAGGTAAGTGACCGTCCTCACCATCAGAGGCCCAGTCCCATCCTGCACTGGAGCAACCCTGGTCAGGTGCTCCACTCATACATGTCCTGGTCCATCTCCAGGAACTTTCTGAACTCTGGTCAAAATCCCTCAAAGACCAGCAAATCTGCTCCCATCTCCCCTCTCCAGCCTTTGGCTCCATGAGCACAGCGGGCAGGCTGCAATCTTTCTTCCAGGGAAAATCACTGGGGGCCATGAGGCCAAGCCTCACTCTCATCCCTACATGGTGTTTCTTGAGTACCATGTTTCAGAGAAAAGTTTCATGTGTGGGGGTCTCCTTGTGCGTGAGGACTTCATGCTGACAGCAGCTCACTGCTGGGGAAGGTGAGGAGCAGCACCTGGGCCCCCACCCCACTGTAGACCCCTCACAGGGAACCCCCTTCTCAGGGGCTGCAGACGTGGGCCGCTAAGTAACATAGGAGAGCTCTTCAGAGGACAGGTGAGCTTTGGGGAGAGAGGAACAGGTCAATGTGAGTGGCCCATGGAGAGAAGGGACTGATCAAAGGTGGGATGGAAGGAAGCTGAGGTTGCACCCTGGAGTCCAGAGTGCAGATGTGAGAAATTCCTGGTTTTCCTTAGAGACAGTCAAGCTCTGTGCAGGACTGAACACCCTAAGTGGACTCCAGGAACTTGCACCCAGCCCGGGCTGCCAGGAATCAGACAGCACAGAGATGCTCAGCCCCAGGTCCCATACCTAGAATTCTCGCCCCTCCAGTCCCGCCCTGTCCCAAGCTGTGCTCTTTCCTTACGGCTCCTGGCCTGTATTTCCTGTGACTCCACCTCCCTCTCTGCTCTCGGTGCAGCTCAATCAACGTCCCCTGAGGGACCACAACATCTACCAGCAGGAGAGGACCCAGCAGGTCATCCCAGTGAGAAGAGCCATCCCCCCCCGAGGCTATGATCATAATAAGTGGGTCAACGCTATCATGTTACTGCAGGTAGGGCACGTGGCCGCACTGGTTCTTGCACACTTTCATCCTGGGGTTTTGAATCCCCCATGACCTCATTCCTGTCCCTCCTTCCAGTACGACCCCTTCAGTTGTCCCAGGGAAGTGAGGAAGGCAACCCCACAACTGTCCCTGAGGGCTTTGTGGGCCAAAAGTAGGTTAGAATGCCTTTCCTCTGCCTTCAGCTGAGGAGGAAGGCCTACCTGACCGCTGCTGTGAGCCCCATCAGGCTGCCCTGGAGGAGGGAGCTGGTGAAGCCAGGGATGGTGTGCAGTGTGGCCGGCTGGGGGCACCTGGGCGTGAACAATCCCGTGGCGGAGAAACTGCAGGAGGTAGAGCTTGAAGTCCAAAGGGATGAGGAATGCATCTCTCACTACAAAGATTACAACACTACCACCCAGATATGTGCAGGGAACCCAAGAAAGAGGAAGGGTTCTTTTCTGGTGAGATCCCCAGTGTTATCCATGCAAAGCCCTGGGCACAGCCAAGCTGTGAGGGTCCGGGGCAGTGGGAACTAATCATATCCCTGTGTCCCCAGCCTTTTCTCCTATCCAGTCTCTGTCCTTTTTCCCTGGGGGCATGGAGACTGTCCCACCATCACATATGGGCAGAGGCTTCCTTGGGGAGGAGAAGGGGAGATTGTCAAGGCCAGGCTGAATCCTCAGGACCAACAGCCCCTGATATCAGTCAGGGCCCCCAACAGAGACCATCCACCCTGGGGCGGCACGGAGGACCACACCTGAAGAAGGTTCGGCTCAGCCCTTCCTCTCTCTGCCCACAAGGCGCCTCTGGGGGCCCCCTTGTGTGTAACGGCATGGGCCAGGGCATTGTCTCCTTTGGAGAAGAGAATGGGACGCCTCCAAATGTCTACACCAGAGTCTCGAGCTTTCTGTACTGGATCCAAAAAACAATGAGCTACTGCAAACTGCAGGGAGCAGATTGAGGTGCCCCTGGGATGGATCCCTCCATCTTCTCTGGGGTGAAGGTCAGAATGGCACTGGGCCAAAAGGGGGCAAAGGGGGGACTGCCTGGAACTTAATAAACTTTCATCTCTTGAGCAGAAATCATTGATTCCTATTTTATTTATTCAAACACATTCATTAGGCACCTACTGTGTCTGGCAACCATCCGTTCACATTTCTGATCTGTTACGGGCTTCCCCCTCCAACACACCACCCACCCTTCCAACTCTAGAATAAAAATTCCTGCTGCACTGACAGCCAGCTCCCTCCAGCCACTCGTCCCCAGTGCCAGCCTCCCCTGCCAGGCTGACCATGGGCTCCATCAGAAAAGGGAGACACCTCCTCAGGAGAACACGACCCTCTTCTCGAGGACCCTCTTATCGCATCCATATGTCCTCCTCCTAATCCACACCTACTCCCCTGCCCCACCCTATCCCAGTGCCAATGTGGCAACATAAGAGAATCCAGATTTGGAAGGAGGACCACCTGAGAAGCTCTGGGGTTGAGGGGGGCACTTCTCAACCCCAGAAACAGAAATGTGGGGAGGCTTTAGAAATGTGTAGTGCTCCCATGCAGAGTTCCCTCTCCACATCAGAGCAGCCAGAGCTCCGAAGGCTGAGAGAGTTTCAGGGGGGCCTTCAGTATTCCCAGGCTCAGCTCAAGTGCCCGTCCCAGCTCTGTCCTGGAGTCCTGAGCCCAGGACCCTGTGCAACCTCTGGTGTCCTGACGGCACATCCTCCTTCGGCCCCAAGTGGCCTTGAAGGCGCTCTTCCATCTTGGTCTGAGCCAGCGTCTCCTCAACTCCCACTCTTTTCACCTATGTGTGTTTAAATATATTTATTTCCAAAGGAAACTCACTGTAATGAAAATTATTGGTTTCAAGGGTATCCTAATGTTTCAAAGGTGTCTATAGCCCATATTTTATTGAGTAAATTTTTTCTTCTATTTTTCAATAATCTCTGAATTTTTAATATAAGAACGTATTCAGAAAAGCAACCTCATTTTTAAAACATGCAGCTTCGAGATGGCTGGGCTGAAGAGAAGAACTGGTTTGCTGAATGTTTGCATGGTGAGTGAGCTTCATCTCTGGCAAAATGTGTTTTGGGTATAAAAGTAACATATATTCATCATAACATATTCATCATAGAAAGACAATTAAATACAGAACATATAAGTAAGAAAATTAAAATTACCAAGAATTCCACCATCCCAAGATCATCATCATTCATACTTAAGCATGTTTCCTTCCCCTCTTTTTCTATAAGTCCATAGAATGCTGTTTCTTCAACTGACTTGGGGTTGGGTTGTTTAGAACTCCTCATGCCTTCTCTGCCATCACTCTTCCTTCTGTCCTCATACTGGTGAGAGTGGTGGATCATCTGCAAATGTTTAGGATTACTATGCCCAGGGCCATCAGAGACGTGGTTCTCTGGACAGAGAATACTTAGTGGGTAGTAATTATTAGGATGACCGGCATCAGTTTCACCTTCAGTGCACACCAGTAAGCAGCACTTCTATAGAGGAAGCCCCTCCCCACTCACAGGCACCCTGATTTGAGTGGGACAGCCCCCATCTCAGCTCGAGGGGTGCTAAATACCTCAGCACAACCCAATCAGTCACTCACTTCCAACGGACCCAGTGATGGTTTGTTTTGGTCAAGTGAATACCAAGTCCAGGAATTTTGTTCAAGATTGTGGGATAAGAAAAGCTCTCTTGGACTTCCCCGGTGGCACAGTGGTTAAGAATCCACCTGCCAATGTAGGGGACATGGGTTCGAGCCCTGGTCCGGGAAGATACCACATGCCACAGAGCAACTAAGCCTGTGCACCACAACTATTGAGCCTGCACTCTAGAGCCCGTGAGCCACAACTACTGAGCCCACGTGCCGCAACTACTGAAGCCCGCATGCCTAGAGCCCGTGCTCTGCAACAAGGGAAGCCACTGCAATGAGAAGCCCGCACACCCCAACGAAGAGTAGCCCCTGCTCGCCACAACTAGAGAAAGCCCGCGTGCAGCAACAAAGACCCAACGCAGCCCAAAATAAATAATTAATTAATTAATTTGAAAAAACAAACCACAAAAACAAAAAACCACCACCAAAAAAAAAAAAGCTCTCTTTGTTGCAGAATGTTTACATTTAAAGAGGCGATTCTAAACACTTCAAAAATATGAGGCTGGGATGGTGGCAACATAAGAAATGGGGTTGCTGCGTGGGGTACTTGGGTATGTCTAGGTCTATCTGCTCCTAAAGCAAGTCCAGCCTCTACCTCACAATGGCACCAAGCAGACCCCCCTCACCATAGTGCTTGCCATCTTGTTCTCTACCCACAGATTCTAGGTCTACTCCAGCTGACAGCCAGCCTCTCAAGGGCAGGAGCTGTGTCTCTCATATTACACAATAGGACCTAGCCTATTGTGTAATTATTCAGGATTTCACCAGAATCGAAAAAGAACCAAGAGTCGAAAAATGAAGATATTCTTGATTCAGTCACTGAGGGGCTTCTGGGACCCAGCCCCTGTGCTGGCTGAACCACAGCCTTCACTTTCTTGTTCTTTCTTCTTGCTTTGTGACTCAGCGGTGGGAGTACAAGTGTGGTGACAGTGTCGTTCTCACTTAACCCACGGCAGAGAACGTGGACGACCACATTGCATGCTGACACCCGGCTCGGGGGGAGCACAGGTCTGGGAGGTCTGTGTGTGCATTGAGCCTGCCCTTCTTCCTTCCACTGTGTTTTGTGTCTGGAAGAAAGAAACACCAGCAGCTCCAACCTAGGCAGAACTTTGGGGAAGATGCAGCCTCTCCTGCTCCTAATGGCCTTTCTTCTGCCCCCCGGGCTGGGACTGGTGAGTGACAATCCCCATTCTTGAGGCCAGAGCCCATCTCACTAAACCTACTGTAGTCCTGACCCTTCTGCCCAGCTCAACTTTCTCAACCCCAGCTCCCGTCCCAAACCCAGACTAACAATTTCGATGCTGCATAGACACTCAGCGAGGATGGATGGCAGAAAGGAAGGGTGGGTCTTAGCCTAAAAGCTCTCGTGGGTCTTAGCCTCTCTCTCACCAGCAGGGAAAGTGGGTTGTGTATTTGGCAGAGGATGTGAAGCTACAAAACACAGGTAATTAAAATCCCTCACTTCAACCCAGGAATAGGCAGCTCAAGTGAACCCACTATAGTATAGGAATTGTCAGTGGACCCAGCTTAAGAACCAATGAAATTTCTCAGTGCCCTCCACCCCTCACTCCTGCCCAGGAGAGGAACCCAGGGGGTGATTGATCAGAAGTGGCTAGATGACAGCACCCAAAGCTCTCCGGGTGACTTGACTCTGCCCCAGGACCCAAGCAGCTCATTTTCTGCCCCATCTCCCCCACCTCCCAGGTCCTTGGCTGTCCCACTGCCTTTGGCAGTGCTCTCCCCCAATCCCTATGGCCTTGAATCCCACCAGCACTATCCCCACCAAACCTCAGCCTAAAGCTAATTGGAGGCTATTCACTCTTGCAGCCAAAAAACATTTACTGAGATCCTAGGTTGTGTTAGGCCCAAGGACATGAGGATTTTAGAAAATCCAATTCCGTAAGCTCATAGGTAATTATTAGAAAATGGCACAAATCAAGATGTTAGCAGAGGCTTAGAGGGGTCCCGGAGACTCAGCGGGAGTGAGGGCTCATCAGGGAGTCCCGTCCACGATTCTCTGGGCCTCCACCATCCGGAAGGCAGACCCCCCCTCCTCCACACATGTGTCTGATGCAGGACCTGGAGAACAAGCACTGACCCCTTTCTCAGAGGGAAATTCTGAGGCTTGAGGTTCAGAAAAGGTTATCCTGCTGCAGTGAGAACCTGGGGGACTCTCCCCCGGTGTCTGCAAGGCGCTGTCAACCCACCTCGACTGCCACCTCCCTGAACCTCCATCCTGACCACAGCTCTCCCATCACCCCATCTTCCAGCCTTTTCTTTCAGAGGAGATCATCGGGGGCCACGAGGCCAAGCCCCACTCCCGCCCCTACATGGTGTTTGTTCAGTCTCTGGATAAGGAGAGTTGGAAGAGGTGCAGCGGTGTCCTCGTGCAAAAGGACTTTGTTCTGACGGCTGCTCACTGCAGAGGAAGGTGAGGGGCAGCGGCCAGCCTACCCCTCCTGAGACCCCGACAGGGACCCCGTCCTCTCCACAGGGGCTGAGCCCAGGGGAACCCCTCCCTCACCCTGAGATCGTGGTAAGTCAGGACCACAAGACCTCATCAAACAAGCCATCTTAAGAGCCGCACTAGGGTGACGAAAAGCTGAGAAATGGGGCAGGTAAGTTTTGAGGTCAGAGGGTCAGAGGTGAGAGCAAGAGGCAAGGTTGAGAAGCGAGGGCCCACACGGGTCAAATAAAGCATCAACGGAGGATGGAAGGGGGCACAGAGAGTGAAAATCCAAACTCAGAGTAATTTCATCATATTGCCTGAGAAAGCTCCCAGGATCCCTGCCCTCAGGTCATTGAGAAGCACAGGGCACAGAGTCCCCCCAACTCCTGCTCTGCTCTCTGTGCAGTTTAATCAACGTCACCCTGGGGGCCCACAACATCAAGAAACAGGAGAGGACCCAGCAGATGATCCCAGTGAGACGAGCCATCCCCCACCCAGACTACAGTCCTAAGAACTACTCCAATGACATCATGTTACTGCAGGCAAGGAAACCTCCCCACTCCTCCTGCCCTCCTGGGGACAGATCGTTTCCCCTCCACTACCGCCTGTCCCTTCCCTCCCTCCCATCTGGCTGCCTGACCAGTCCCAGTGGCTCAGGTGAGGGGGGTGGTCAGTGCGGCCTCATCGTGGCACCCAAGCCCAGAGACCATTGGCTGAGCTGGACTCTTGCCTCTTCCCATCAGCTGGAGAGAAAGGCCAAGAGGACTGCAGCCGTGAGACCCCTCAGCCTGCCCAGGGGCAAGGCCCGGGTGAAGCCAGGAAAGGCGTGCAGTGTGGCCGGCTGGGGGCAGGTGGCTGTGGGCACTCCAACCACCACCCTGCAGGAGGCAGAGCTGACGGTGCAGGAGGATCCAGTGTGCAAATCCCTCTTCCCCGGCTATTACAGCCAGGCCACCCAGATTTGCGTGGGGGACCCGAAGAAGGTGAAGGCTGCCTTCAAGGTCAGGTTCCTCGCATCTAAGCACACAGGCCCCGGGGAGAGGATCTTGGGGAGGTCTGGGAAGGGGACAGGCCACATCCTCATCCTCAGCTTGAGAGCTTGGGCAGCCAGGTCCACTAATCCAAAATTTAATTCTCTCCCCTGAGTGGATCAGGGTTGGGGGTGAGGAAGGATCAGTCATCCCGTAGCTGCGTTATCACCAGAGTTTCCATGAGGACTGACAGAAAGGTAGACCTGAGTCGAGCTGCAAAGAACAGTCAGAGCCAGGCTGGACCCCAGGAGCGAGGGAGGTGACCAGGCCTCCTCTGGCCCAGATCTTCCTCACAGCCCCTGACAGAGACCACCCAGGCTGGGGTGGCAGGGAAGACAGGACCGTGAGGAGGCCCACTCAGCCCTTCCTTTCTCTACCCACAGGGTGACTCCGGCGGGCCCCTCGTGTGCAAAAAAGTGGTCCAGGGTATTTTCTCCTATGGAAAAGTGAACGGGAAATCTCCAGGAGTCTTCACCAAGGTCTCACACTTCCTGTCCTGGATAAAGAGAACAATGAAGCGCCTCTAACAGCAGCTTGAGACTGACCTTTTTCTCTGCTGACCATCATTCTGCGGCAGCGGCAAGAATTCCATAAGGCTTAGCAGTGGGATCACAGGGCCACAATAAATGGATCTCTAGAGTGATTACGACTGAATTCCTATTTATTCATTGAACCACCTCAATATGCAACCACACTGCTCCAGGATGCCCTCTGCTGTCAGTTCTGGGTTTTGCTTCCCCCTTCCTCCCCAGCCCTCACTCCTCCCTAAATCCCATGCTGTCTGTATAGAGTCTCATTGATTTCTCAATCATGCCTCTTTGGTGCTTAGCCTTCTGTCAGGTCTGAGTCTAAAGTGAGGTCCATTAAAAAGGACAATCTTCTCTCCCCCAAAATGGTCCTCTCTGGGCCTTAGAAATTTCTTACCTTCTCTAAGCCAACCACTGTCACCAACCCCTCTTCAATTTGGCAGAACAAAGAACAGGTCAGAGGAAGGAAAATAACTCCAGGGACCTAGAATGTGAGGGGGTCATGCCATGGACACTCAGTTTCCTGTTTCCAGGGCCTCTCTCTCCAGTGAGGGCAGGCTTCTCCCGTAACCAGGACCGTCTAGAGCTTAGGAGGCTGAGATGTTCCCATGATGGCCCTCAGCCTCACTGGGGTCCCATCTCCCTACTCTGCCCTGGGCCCAACATGGGACTCAGTCAACCTTGCTCCCTGTCTACCGTCCCACACCAGCCCCTGTTTTCTATCTGAGTGCCCTGGCCACCAGCTCCTTTCCATTCCAGCTCACGCTGTTTTGAGCCAGCCTCCCTCTCATCTCCCTAACAGAGCTCCCAGGGCCCCATGTGAATTCTCCTCCTTTGCCTGTCCCCTCCAAACCTGACTTGCCAGCCAGTACCTGTTGCTTATCAGAGGAGCCAGTACCCATCTCCCACCTGGGTGGGGCCATCTCAGGCCCTGGATCCAACCCAGCATCCTCCAGGGGCTCAGCCACCTCCAAGGCCTGTGTAGTCACTCAGCAGCCTAAGCCCTTTTCCGCCTGGCCTGGCCTTGGACCCCTGACTCTCCCTGCTGACAACCAGGTTATGGCAGCCTCGTGAGCCAGAGGGACCCGGGGCTGCTGGGTGGGAAAGTACCACTTTGCCATCCATCAGTAGATCAAATGTTGACCTCTCTCTGTACCAGCACATAACAGGGTCTGTATCTGCCATTGGGAAACTTACAGTGATGAGAAATTTCCTCTAAATTCCGTTGGTTCCTCTCCTTCTACTAGGAAGTTCAATTTGACACAGATGGACCTGTATTTGTAATCTGGAAGAAATCTTGTCTTGAAAATAATTAAATTCTCTGTATTTTAGCTGGATTGCACATTAGAGTTTTACATGCGTGATCTTGTTTGATTCCAGAAGGGCAATGTGAAATTGGAAGAGGCTTGGTGACCCACAGGTCCTGGGGTTTCCAATCTGTGCTCTGTGGAGTCCATGTCCGGAGGAGAGGGAGGGAAGAAGGAAAGAGGCAACCAGAACAGCCTGATCTTTAGTTATATTACATGTGGAGGCATGAACCTCAGTCCACAAATCCATGAAAAGCCACATTTAAAGGGTAACACAGTTCACTGTGACCCAGATGTCCTGTATCCTTCAAACAGCACCACCAGTGCATTGGAGGTGACAGAAAACAACAAATTCACGATAACTGGACAAACACTGAATAAAGTGAGATCAACATCGTGAATGGAAGGAATTTCACTAAAAAGAAAAACAAATCGCATGAATATGAAAAGCAAAATTCAGCACATTGAAAACTAAGGTGAAAAGCAAATAAAAACTTATTTTTTACACAAGACAGTCCCTACATCCATCTGCCAAGTCTTCCCTGGAGCCGGCAGAGCACAGGTGACAAAAGAGCTGACTACATGCCTGGAGGTGAGCAAGCGAACAGTAAGATGTGCATGAGCCAAGGGACAACTTCAGGTCACAGCAGTAAACGACGACACTCTTAGGAGAAGCTGTCATACAAAAGGAATGTAGAGAGCCCAGAAAGTCAGCCATGAAGAGCTTCATGGAACCCCAAGGTGTAAGCCGGAGCCAGCAGCAGATCCACCACCACAGGCAAGGGTGTGTGGCCTTGAGGGACAGTGCCTGATGGGTCACTCTTCCCCCTTACACCTGATAGAAACACTTGACATAGTGTGTGTTTAGGGGGGTTATTCATATCGATGTTCATCACACAATTATTTAATCATAGATCTCAAATTAGAATCAGTATTAATGTCCAAAATAGGGAGATGGTAAAATATGGCACATTCACATTATATATTATGTAGCCATTAGCATCTACATTATCCACCGCTCTAGAAAACTAGGCTAAGAAAACAGAAGAACAAAAACTAAGCTGAGAAAACAAAAGAAAGTAAACTAGGCTAAGAACATTAATAGGCAAATCATAAATAAACTGAATAAACACTTGGGAAAAAGTGAAAGCTCACTAATTAATCAATGCAAATTAAAATATTAATAATTTTTGCTTATATAATTGAGAAGGATTGACAAAAATGATAATGATATGCAGAATGGACATCGAGAAAATGCACTATCATACCTTGTACACAAATATCTTTAAGAAAAAAAAAAAGGAAAAAAGGTGTCTGATGTAACCATCAACCACACGGAGAAAAGTGGAGAAGGTAATGCCTAAAAAAGTTACACAAGTCAAATCTTAGAAATACTAATTAATCCAACACTAACTGGGGTTTTGCTTTTTAGAAGTTTCATAGCTTTGAACACTATGGAAACTTTAAAGTCATGATATAGAATTACAATTGCCACATGAAAGAATGTTCATTAGATTTAAGTCAAAAGCAGGTTAAGAGCAGCATATACTGCAGTCAATTTTTGTTTATACATACATTTTCCTTTTAGGCCTTTCTTCCTGCACATCCACTTATCTAATTTTTCTACAACATTTATGTATGATTTAGATAACTTAAGTGCCTGTTTATTAAATATGAAGAGATTCTAAAATGATCTTCACTAATAGATTTTTTTTTTTTTAAATAAATTTATTTATTTTTGGCTGTGTTGGGTCTTCGTTTCTGTGCGAGGGCTTTCCCCAGCTGCGGCAAGCGGGGGCCACTCTTCATCGCAGTGCGCAGGCCTCTCACTATCGCGGCCTCTCTTGTTGCGGAGCACAGGCTCCAGACGCGCAGGCTCAGCAATTGTGGCTCACGGGCCCAGTTGCTCCGCGGCATGTGGGATCCTCCCAGACCAGGGCTCGAACCCGTGTCCCCTGCATTGGCAGGCAGACTCTCAACCACTGCGCCACCAGGGAAGCCCAGATTTTTTAATAAAATGAGGAAAATGTTTGTTGAATGAACTATAGGATCCAAAACTGAATGTACTGTAATCACATCTATAAAAAATACACATGTAAAAAATCTGGATGGAAATACATCCGTTAACAGTGGTCAGTTGGATGGTGAGATTAGGGCTGACATTTTTCTTCTTTCTGTTTTTATTCACTATTTAAAATTTATCATTAGTAAAACAATTCTATTTTTAAAAACATTCCATGTTAGAAAAAGGCTGGCTTAAGTAAGTTGGCACTTGTTAGTTAAGATAACCCTGACAATTCTAACAGATAAACTTTAGCATTTCGTGGCTAGCACAATAGAAGTATATTTCTTGCTCAGGCACAGTCTATTTCTTGCTCAGGCACAGTCCAAAGTGAGTATTCCTGCTGAGCAGTGCCCCCTTCCACTCTCAAGTGTCCCAGTTGGGTAATAAATTACATGGTCAGCCTAAGATTATGAGACACAGTCTCAGTTCCCTAAAGATGCTTCCAAGTTCCCTGTGTTCATCTGTGTCAAATCCTGGAACGGGAAGAAACTAGATGGTCAGGCATGGGAGTTTACAGCCCAGCTCTGGAAGGGGCTCACAGCGTTTCATTCACATCCCATTTCCTGCGACAGTGACAGAGTCACACCTACCCTCAAGGTAGACTGGGCAGTGCAGTTCACCTATGTCCCCTGGAAGAAGAGAAAACTGGTTTTGCTAAGCTGCCAGATCTTCTCTACCACGGCGCTTAATACTGTGTGCTGTTTAAAAGGATCATGGGCCCTAAATTTTTTTTCTGCTTATTTTTTTATAGAAAAATCAGATTTAATTAGATAAATTTTCACTTATTTGTTTTTGCTTTTAGATTTTTTTATTTATGTCTTTTTATTGAAGTATAGTTGATTTACATTATTATATTTGTTTTAGGTATACAGCATAGTGATTCAGTATTTTACAGATTATACTCCATTAAAAGTTATTACAAGGGCTTCCCTGGTGGTGCAGTGGTTGAGAATCCGCCTGCCAATGCAGGGGACACAGGTTCAAGCCCTGGTCTGGGAAGATCCCACATGCCGCGGAGCAACTGCGCTCGTGAGCCACAACTACTGAGCCTGCGCGTCTGGAGCCTATGCTCCGCAACAAGAGAGGCCGCGATAGTGAGAGGCCCTTGGACCGCGATGAAGAGTGGCCCCTGCTTGTCGCAACTAGAGAAAGCCCTCGCACAGAAACAAAGACCCAACACAGCCATAAATAAATAAATAAATAAATAAATTTTAAAAAGAAAAGATGACTACTATCTTAAAAAAAAAAAAAGTTATTACAAGATAACGGCTATAATTCCCTGTGCTGTACAGTATATCCTTGTTGCTTATCTATTTTATACACAATAGTTTGTACCTCTAAATCACATACCCCTAAATGCCACTCCCAGCTTCCCTCTCTCCTTTGGTAACCACTAGTTTGTTCTCTATATCTGTGAGTGTGTTTCCACTTTCCATATACATACATTTGTACTATTTTTTAGATTCCACATATAAATATCATATAGTATTTATCTTCTAACTTATTTCACTAATCATAATATTCTCTAGGTCCATCCACACTGCTGCAAATGGCAGAATTTCATTCTTTTTAATGGCCAAGTAATATTCCACCGTATATGTATACCATATCTTCTTTATTCATTTGTTTAATTGGCACTTGGGTTGCTTCTGTATCTTGGCACTTGTAAATAGTGCTATTATGAACACTGGCGTGCATGTATTTTTTCAATTAGTGTTTTTGTTTATTTTTCTGGATATATACCCAGGAATGGAATCACTGGATCATATGGAAGTTTTATTTTTAGCTTTTTGAGGAACCTCCATACTGTTTTCCATAGTGGCTGCACCAGCTTACATTCCCACCAGCAGTGTAGGAGAGTTCCCTTTTCTCCACATCCTTTCCAACATTTGTTATTTGTGTTCTTTTCGTTGATAGCCATTCCAACAGGTATGAGGTGATATCTCATTGTTGTTTTGATTTGCATGTTGAGCATCTTTTCATGTGCCAGTTAGCCATTTGTGTGTCTTCTTTGGAAAAAAATGTCTATTCAGGTCTTCTGCCCATTTATTGATTGGGTTGTTTGCTTTTTGATATTGAGTTGTATGAGCTGCTTATATATTTTAGATATTAACCCCATGTCAGTCATATCATTTGCAAATATTTTCTTCCATTCCATAGGTTGCCTTTTCTTTGGTTTCTTTTGTTTCCTTTGCTGTGCAAAAGCTTTTACATTTAATTAGGTACCATTTGTTTATTTTTGCTTCTATTTCCTTTGCCTTAGGAGATAAATCCAAAAAAATATTTTTACAATAGGCAGTGTTCTGGCTATGTTCTCTCCTAGGAGTTTTACGGTTTCAGGTCTTACATTTAGGTCTTTAAACCATTTTGAGTTTATTTTTGTTTATGGTGTGAGGAAGTGTCTAATCTAGTTGTTTTACATGTAGCTGTCCAGTTTTCCCAGCACCACTTGTTGAAGAGATTGTTTTTCTCCATTGTAGACTCTTGTCTCTTTTGTTGTAGATTAATGGACCATAGGTGCATGAGTTTATTTCCTAGGTTAAATGGACTGTAGGTGCATGGGTTGTATATTCTATTCCACTGTTCTATGTGCCTGTTTGTATGCCAGTACCATGCTGTTTGGATTACTGTAGCTTTGTAGTACAGCCTGAAGTCAGAGAGAGTGATAACTCCAGCTTTGTTCTTTTTTCTCAAGATTGCTTTGGCAATTTGGGGTCTCTTGTTGTTCCATATGAATTTTAGGACGGTTTTTTCTAGTTATTTGAAAAATGTCATGGGTATTTTTTTTAATGTCAATTTCTTATTAATTTATTTATTTTTATATTAATTTTTGGCTGTGTTGGGTCTTCGTTTCTGTGCGAGGGCCTCCTCTAGTTGTGGCAAGTGGGGGCCACTCTTCATCGCAGTGCGTGGGCCTCTCACTATCATGGCCTCTTTTTGTTGCAGAGCACAGGCTCCAGATGCGCAGGCTCAGTAGTTGTGGCTCACAGGCCTAGTTGCTCCGCGGCATGTGGGATCTTCCCAGACCAGGGCTCGAACCCATGTCCCCTGCATTGGCAGGCAGATTCTCAACCACTGTGCCACCAGGGAAGCCCCTGTCATGGGTATTTTGATAGGGATTGCATTAGCCTGTAGATTGCTTTGGGTAGTAAGGTCATTTTAACAATATTAATTCTTCCAGTCTAAGAGTGCCAGATATCTTTCCATTTCTTTGTATCATCTCCAATTTCCTCATCAGTGTTTTATAGTTTTCTATAGGTCTTTTACCTCCTTGGTTAAGTTTATTCCTTAATTTTATTCTTTCTGATACAACTTTATTTTTTTAATACCTTTATTGGAGTATAATTGTTTTACAATGTTGTGTTAGTTTCTGCTGTACAACAAAGTGAATCAGCTATAAGTATACATATATCCCCATATATGGGCATCCTTGACTGTGAGTTTGTCATAAATGGCCTTTATTATGCTGAGATGTGTTCTCTGTATACCCACTTTGCTAGGAGTTTTTATCATGAGTGGATGTTGAATTTTGTCAAGTGCTTTTTTTGTGTCTATTGAAATGATCATTTGATTTTTATCTGTGCTTTTTTAATGTGGTATATCACATGGATTGGTTTGTGAATGTTGAATGATCCTTGTGTCCTGGAATAAATCCAACTTGATCACATTGTATGATCCTTCTTATATATTGTTGGATTTGGTTTGCTAATATTTTGTTGAGGATTTTTACATCTATATTCTTCAAAGATATTGGCCTATAATTTTTTTGGTAGTGCCTTTGTATGGTTTTGGTATCAGGGTAATGGTGCCATCATACAATGAATTTGGGAGTGTATCTTCCTCTTTAATTTTTTGGAATAGTTTGAGAGGGATAGGTATAAGCTCTTACTTATATGTTTGGTAGAATTCCCCTGTGAAGTCATCTGGTCCTGGACTTTTGTTTGCTGGGAGTTTTGTTAATTAGACATTCAATTTCACTACTAGTGATCAGTCTGTTCAAATTATCTGTTTCTTCTTGACTCTGTCTTGGCAGGTTGTGACTTTCTAGAAATTTGTCCATTTCTTCTAGGTTGACCAGTGTGTTGGCACGTATATGTTTGTAGTATTCTCTTATGATTTTTTGTATCTCTGTGATGTCAGTTGTTATTTCTCCTCTTTCATTTCTTTTTTTTTTTTAATTAATTAATTTATTTATTTTTAGCTGTGTTGGGTCTTCGTTTCTGTGCGAGGGCTTTCTCTAGTTGTGGCAAGCGGGGGCCACTCTTCATCACGGTGCGCAGGCCTCTCACTATCGCGGCCTCTCTTTTTGCAGAGCACAGGCTCCAGACACGCAGGCTCAGTAGTTGTGGCTCACGGGCCCAGTTGCTCCGTGGCATGTGGGATCTTCCCAGACCAGGGCTCGAACCCGTGTCACCTGCATTGGCAGGCAGATTCTCAACCACTGCGTCACCAGGGAAGCCCTCATTTCTTATTTTGTTTACTTGGGGCCTCTCTCTTTTCTTCTTGGTGAACATGGCTAAAGGTTTATTAATTTTGTTTATCCCTTCAAAAAAATCAGCTCTTGGTTTCATTGATTTTTTTCCCATTATTTGTTGTCTCCATTTTATTTATTTCCTCTCTGATCTTTATTATTTCCTTCCTTCTGCTGACTTTGGGCTTTTTTTTTTTTTTTTTGAATGCCTTTAGATGATAGGTTACCTTGCTTATTTGAGATGTTTCTTGTTTCTTGAGGAATGCTTGTATTGCATTAAATTCCCTCTTAGAACTGCTTTTGCTGCATCTCATAGATTTTGGAGTGTTGTGTTTCCATTTCATTTGTCTTTCTTTACACATGCAGTGAAAAGACAATGGTGGTGGCAACACAAGCTCATCAGTAGAAGTTCCCCAAGGAGCTTCCAAAATGTCCTTCTAAGAGTGATGTTAAAACAGCCCTGATGATGTCCAGAATGCCTCAAGAGTACACTGGTCTCCTACAAAGCCAAGACCAACCATGTTGATTTTGACCAAAGAAGCAGCAAAAGAGGGAAGGGGAAGTGATCCAGCACCATCTGGCAACTGCCTGCCCAGAATATTTGGATTGTTGGTGGTGTTTGGAGCCCAGGGAAGATATGGGAAACACCCTATCTAATGTCCCAACATCCCAGAGAAGAAAAAAATTGTAACTTATGGAAATGTAATAAAACAGTCCGAAGTAGATGTAAGTAGCTATGGATATTGTGAAATGTATCACAGTCTTATTTGTTCAAATATCACACTTTCTTTCATTAAAACAGAAAATAAAAGCATATATACCTCTCTCTACTGTCATATATCCCCTCTCCACCCAAATGTTCTCTCTAATCCCTGACCTCTGGCTTTTGTTTCTCTCTATTTTAATGTCAAAGCCATCAATACTTTTATTGATGATTAATACTTTTATGTAACATATTTTAAATATTTACCTATCATGAAGATATTGTTGCATTATATTTTCAAATACTTATTCACACTTGGATCTATAATCCACCTAAAATGGATTATTGGGCATGGTGTGAAATAAGGGTCAGGTTTTTTTTCCATGTATAAATTTGTGTTCTTATAGGACACCATAGAGACATTTATTGTCCTAGCACCACTTATTGATGAGAAAAAAAGAAAATAGTCTTTCCCCCAGTCTCTGCCATAAAACCTCCATCATAAACCAAGTGTTCAATATGTGTGTATCAGTGTCCATATCTGTGTGGGATCTCTATTTCTTGTCCCTTAGTCTATGTCTCTATGCCCTCATCAATACCACACTATTGTCATTACTATGACTTCATTTGCTAAAGCAAGACCTCCCATCTTATTCTCATTCTTCAAGACTGTCCTGGCTAATGTGGGCCATTGATTTTTCCACATCTATTTAGAATCAATTAAGTTCTATGAAATACATCTTGGGTGCAATGAATCTATAGATCACTTTTTGGAGAACTGACATTTTAAAAATATTTTCTCTTCCAAACATGAACATAGAATATCTCTAAGCTTAGGTCTTCTTAATATAATTCTATCATTATCACCAAAGAGGTCTTGCACATCTTTTTTTAGATTTATATTTAGTTATTTGATAATTTTCATGATTTAAACATTAACATTTTCAAATTTCATTTTCCAACAATATTACAGTATATATCAAAATATGATTAAAGTTTAAGTTGATTTTGTATCCAGCAAATTTGTCAAACTGTCTAATTAATTGTAATAATTGATCTGCAGGTTCTTGAGCATTCTCTAGGTACACTATAATATCTCAAATATTCAAAGTTTTATTTCCTCTTTTCCTGACCTTATGCCTTTCACTTCTATTTCCTGCTTAACTGCACTGGGTAAAATCTATAGTATAATACTGAAGACAAATGGTGATTATGGCTATCCACGTGTCCTTGTATTTTTTTGCTCTCAAACAAAAACATTGTGTGTTTCAGCATATAATGATTGCTTGGGGATTTTTATGGAGACATTTAATCAAATTAAAGACATTCTTTTTTTATTTCTAGTTTGCTAGAATTTTAATTAATGAGGGTGAACTTCAGAAATTGCTTATTCTGTTTTGCTTTAATTGAATAATCATTTTATCAATCAATGTATTGTGTTATAGCAATTGGGTTTTGAATGAAATGCCACCTACTCCTAAACCCAAATTAGTCCTGAGATAATATTTTTCCTTATTGAATGATTTGACTTACCTCAATATTCAAGTGATATTAGCCTGAAATATTCCTTTCCCATACTGTCTTCACTGGGTTTGGCATCGAGGTTTTGCTAGTCCCATAAAGGAGATCAGTAGTGTCTACTCTCCAGAAGACATTATATAGTGTTCTTTGACTATTTTGTAGAGATGTTCAGTGAAGCTTTATGAGCGTGAGGGCTCTCCTTGATGGAATGTTTTTGAAAACTGAATCAATTTATTTGTTTATAGGAAAATTCAAACTTCTTGGGTACATTTCATTAACTTATATTTTTAGGGATTTGTCAATTTAATGTATATTTTCAAAATTATTGCCTTCCCAATGACATATAAGATAACATAGATATGATTTATACATATACACACATATCTCCTAGATAGAAACCCTTTCTCAGTTATTGCAAATATTTTCTCCCACCCTGTGGCTTTCCTTTTCACTATCTTAATAGTATCTTTGATAATCAGAATTTCACCTCTATTCATATTTACCCAACAAATTTTTTCTTTCTTTTTTTTTTTTTAATTTTTATTTACTTATTTATTTATTTATGGCTGTGTTGGGTCTTCGTTTCTGTGCGAGGGCTTTCTCTAGTTGTGGCAAGCAGGGGCCACTCTTCATCGCAGTGCGCGGGCCTCTCACTATCACGGCCTCTCTTGTTGCGGAGCACAGGCTCCAGATGCGCAAGCTCAGTAATTGTGGCTCATGGGCCCAGCCGCTCTGCGGCATGTGGGATCTTCCCAGACCAGGGCTCGAACCCGCATCCCCTGCATTGGCAGGCAGATTCTCAACCACTGCGCCACCAGGGAAGCCCCCAACAAATTTTTTAAATAGATCAATTTATCCATTTTTACTTTGTAATTACTGAAGTTTAGTACTTTTTATATCTTAAATTTTTTCCCAATGTCAAGTTTATAAAGAAATTCTCCTATCTTCTAAAAGTTTTTTCTTTAAATTAATTAATTTGAGGTATAAAGTTAAATGGTCATTTTATTTTTATTCATACATACTCAACAAATTTTACTACAAATTATTTTTAACATTATTAATCATTTTGAACTCGTTTTTTTCCCATTATGTTTTATATTTTGACTCATTATTGACACTTGACCATTGAGCAGTATAGGAGTTAAGAGGATCAACCCTCCACCCAGTGGAAAATTCAAGTAAAACTTAGAGTCAGCCCTCCGTTTTGCGGTTTTGCATTCACTTATACAATCAACCATGGATAGTGTAGTATGGTATTATTTACTGTTGAAAAAAACTCGTGTAGGACAAGAGACAAGACGGTGGAGTAAAAGGACTTGATCTTACCTCCTCTAAAGAAAACACCAAAATCACAACTAACTGCTGAACAATGATTGACAAAAAAGACTCGAACCTACCAAAAAAAATATTCAACACAGAAAGACAAATAAGAAGCTGCAATGAGATGGCAGGAGGGGCACTTACACAATATAATCAAATCCCATACCCACCAGGTGGGCAACCCACAAACTGGAAAATAATTATATTTCAGAGATTCTCCCACAGGAGTGAGACTTCTGAGCCCCATATCAGGATCCCCAGCCTGGGGGTCTGGCATCAGGAGGAGGAGCCCCAAGAGCAATAGACTTTGAAGGATGGGGGGCTTGAATGAAGGAATTCCACAGGACTAGGGGAAACAGAGACTTCACTCTTGGAGTATGCATGCAAGGTTGCACATGCACTAGGACCCAGGACAAAACAGTGACTCCATAAGAGCCTGGGTCAGACCTACCTGTGGGTCCCGGAAGGTCTCCTGGGGAGGCAGGGATCAACTGTGGCTCACTGTGGGGGCAAGGACACTGGTGACAGATACCCAAGGGACTCATCAGTGTGAGATCTCCCAGAGGTTGCCATTTTGGCACAGAGACCTGGCCCTACCCAACAGCCTGCAGAATCCAGTCCTGGGACACCTCAGGCCAAACAACCAAAGGGTGGAAACACAGTCCAACCCATCAGCAGACAGGTTGCCTAAAGTCGTCCTGAGCCAAGATCTGTCTATAAACACACCCCTTGACATGGCCCTGCCCACCAGAGGGAAAAAACCCAGCTCCACCCTCCAGTGGGCAGGCAACAGTCCTGCCTACCAGAAAACCTGCACAATCCTCTAGACCAACCTCACCCACCAGGCAGCAGACACCAGAACCAAAAGGAATTACCATCCTGCAGCCTGAGGAACAGAGACCACAAACACAGAAAGTTAGACAAAAAGAGATGGCGGAGAAATACGATCCAGACAAAGGAACAAGATAAAACCCAAGAAGAACAACCAAGTGAAGTGAAGATAGGTTATCTAACTTAAAAAAATTTCAGAGTAATGAGAGTAAAGATGATCCAAGATATAGGAAAAAGAATGGAGGCACAGACAGAGAGGATACAAGAAATGTTTAGTAAAGGTCTAGAAGCTTTAAAGAACAGAGATGAACAATACAATACAATACAATAACTGAAAACTACAATACAGTAACTGAAATAAAAAATACACTAGAAGGAATCAATAACAGAATAAATAAGGCAGAAGAATGAATAAGTGAGTTGGAAGACAGACTGGTGGAAATCACTGTTGCAGAACAGAATAAAGAAAGAAGAATGAAAAGAGATGAAGACAGTCTAAGAAACCAACATTCACATTATACGGGTCCCAGAAGAAGAGAGAGAAAGGAACTAAGAAAATATTTAAAGACATAATAGCCAAAAACTTCCCTAACATGGGAAAGGAAATACTCAAGCTCAGGAAGCACAGACAGTCCCATACAAGATAAGCCTAAGGCGGAATACACAAAAACACATATTAATCAAATTAACAAAAATTAAATACAAAGAGAAAATATTAAAAGCAACAAGGGAAAAGCAGCAAATAACATACAAGGGAATCCCCATAAGGTTATCTTTTGATTTTTCTGCAGAAATTCTGCAGACCAGAAGGGAGTGGCATGACATATTTAAACTGATGAAAGGGAAAAACCTACAACCAAGAATACTCTAGCCAGCAACGCTCTCATTCAGATTTAATGGAGAAATCAAAACTTTACAGACAAGCAAAAGCTAAGAGAATTCAGCACCACCAAAAACAGCTTTCCAACAAATGCTAAAGGAACTTCTCTAGATGGAAAAGAAAAGGCCACAACTAGAAACAAGAAAATTACAAATGGGAAAGCTCACCAGTAAAGGCAAACATACAGCAAAGGTAGGAAATTATCCACACACAATTATGATATCAAAACCAACAATCATGAGAAGAGGAGAGTATAAATGCAGTATATTGGAAATGCATTTGAAATTAAGAGACCAGTATATATATATACATATATACATGGCTGGCTGTATCAAAACCTCACTGGAACAACAAACCAAAAATCTACAATAGATACACACACAGAAAAGGAAAAGTAATCCAAACACAACACTAAACATAGTCATCAAAACACAAGAGAAGAGAACAAAAGAGGAAGGGAAGAAAAAAGGCCTACCAAAACAAATCCAAAACAATTAACAAGATAGCAATAAGAACATATGTATCAATACCTACCTTAAATGTAAATGGATTAAATGCTCCAACCAAAAGATATAGACTGGCTGAATGGATACAAAAACAAGATCCGTATATATGTTGTCCACAAGAGACCCACCTCAGATCTAGGAACACATACAGACTGAAAGTGAGGGGATGGAAAAAGGTATTCCACACAGATGGAAATCAAAAGAAAGATGGAGTAGCAATACTCATATCAGATAAACTAGACTTTAAAATAAAGACTGTTATAAGAGACAAAGCAGGACACTACATAAAGATCCAGGGATCAATCCAAGAAGAAGATAAAATAATTGTAAATATATATGCACCCAACATAGAAGCAACTCAATATACAAGACCAATGCTAACAGCCATAAATGGAGACATCAACAGTAACACAATAATAGTGGGGGACTTTAACACCCCACTTACATCAATGGACAGATCAACCAGACAGAAAATCAATAAGGAAATATGGACCTTAAATGACACATTAGACCAGATGGATTTGATTGATATTTATAGAACATTCCATCCAAAAGCATCAGAATACACATTCTTCTCAAGGGCACATGGAACATTCTCCAGGAGAGATCACATGCTGGGTCACAAAGCAAGCCTTGGTAACTTTAAGAAAACTGAAATCATATCAATCTTCTTCTCTGACCACAACACTATGAGATCATAAATCAACTATAAGAAAATAACTGTAAAAAACCACAAACACTTGGAGGCTAAACAATATGTTATTAAACAACCAATGGATCACTGACGAAATCAAAGAGGAACTCAAAAAATACCTAGAGACAAATGAAAACTAAAACACAATGATCCAAAACCTATGGGATGCAGCAAAAGCAGTTCTAAGAGGGAAGTTTATAGCAATACAATCTTACCTGAGGAAAAAACAAAAATCTCAAATAAACAACCTAAAGCAATTAGAGAAAGAAGAAGAACAACAACAAAAAAAACCCAAAGTTGGCAGAAGGAAAGAAATCATAGAGATCAGAGCAGAAATAAATAAAATAGAGACACAGAAAACAACAAAAAGATCAATGAAACTAAAAGCTGGTTCTTTGAAAAGATAAACTCTAGCCAGACTCATCAAGAAAAAAAGGGAGAGAACTCAAATCAATAAAATTTAAAATGAAAAAGAAGTTACAACAGACACCACAGAAACACAAAGGATCTTAAGAAACTACTACAAGCAACTATATGCTAATAAAATGGACAACCTAGAAGAAACGGACAAATTCTTAGAAAGGTACAATCTTCCAAGACTGAACCAGGAAGAAATAGAAAATATGAATAGACCAATCACAAGTACTGAAATTGAAACTATGATTTTAAAATTTCCAACAAACAAAAGTCCAGGACCATATGATTTCACAGGTGACTTCTATCAAGCATTTAGAAAAGAGTTAACACCTATCCTTTTGAAAGTATTCCAGAAAAAATTGCAAAGGAAAAAATACTCCCAAACTCATTCTATGAGGCCACCATCACCTTGATACCAAAACCAGACAAAGATACTACAAAAAAAGAAAATCAATATCACTGATGAACATAGACGCAAAAATCCTCAACAAGATGCTAGCAAACCAAATCCAACAATACTTTAAGAGACTCATACACCATGATCAAGTGGGATTTATGTCAGGGATGCAAAGATTTTTCAATATCCGCAAATAAATCTGTGTGATACACCACATCAACAAATTGAAGAATAAAAACCGTATGATCACCTCAAAAGATGCAGAAAAAGCTTTTGACAAAACTCAGCATCCATTTATGATAAAAACTCTCCAGAAAGTGGGCATAGAGGGAAACGACCGCAACATAATAAAGCCCATATATGACAAACCCACAGCAAACATCATTCTCAATGGTGGAAAATCTGAAAGCATTTCCTCTAAGATTAAGAACAGGACAAGGATGTCCACTCTCGCCACAATTATTCAACATAGTTTTGGAATTCTTAACCATGGCAATCAGAGAAGAAAAAGAAATAAAAGACATCCAAATTGGGTAAGAAGAAGTAAAACTATCACTGTTTGCAGATGACATGATCCTATACATAGACAATCCTAAAGATGCCATCAGAAAACTACTAGAGCTAATCAATGAATTTGGTAAAGTTTCAGGATACAAAATTAATACACAGAAAACTCTTGCATTTCTATACACTAACAATGAAAGATCAGAAAGAGAAATCAAGGAAACAATCCCATTTACCATCACATCCAAAAGAATAAAATACCTAGGAATAAACCTACCTAAGAAGGCAAAAGACATGCACTTGGAAAACTATAAGACACTGATGAAAGAAATCAAAGACTACTCAAACAGATCAAAAGATATACCATGTTCTTGGATTGGAAGAATCAATATTGTCAAAATGACTATACTACCCAAGCCAATCTACAGTCAATGCAATCCCTATCAAATAACCAATGGCATTTTTCACAGAACTAGAACAAAAAATACTAAAATTTATATGGAAACACAAAAGACCCCAAATAACCAAAGAAATCCTGAGAAAGAAAAAGGGAGCTGGAGGAATCAGACTCCCTGACTTCCGACTATACTACAAAGCTACAGTAATCAAGACAGTATGGTACTGGCACAAAAACAGAAATATAGATCAATGGAACAAAATAGACAGCCCAGAAATAAACTTACACACCTGTGGTCAATTAATCTATGACAAAGGAGACAAGAACAGTCTCTTCAATAAGAAGAGGTGCTGGAAAAACTGGACAGCTACATGTAAAAGAATGAAACTAGAACATTATCTAACACCATACACAAAAATAAACTCATATGGAGTAAAGAACTAAATGTAAGACTGGATACTATAAAACTCTTAGAGGAAAACATAGGAAGAACAAACTTTGACATAAATTTCAGCAATATCTTTTTGATCCACCTCCTAGAATAGTGAAAATCAAACCAAAAATAAACAAATGGGACCTAATTAAACTTAAAAGCTTTTAGACAGCAAAGGAAACCATAAACAAAATGCAACCCACGGAATGAGAGAAAATATTTGCAAACAAAGCAACCAACAAGGGATTAATCTCCAAAATATACAAACAGCTCATGCAGCTAAATATCAAAAAAACAAAAAAAAATCAAAAAATGAGCAGAAGACCTAAATAGACATTTCGCCAAAGAAGACATACAGATGGCCAAAAAGCACATGAAAAGATGTGCAACATCACTAATTATTAGAGAAATGCAAATCAAAACTACAATGAGGTATCACCTCACACCGGTCAGAATGGCCATCATCAAAAAGGCTACAAACAATAAATGCTGGAGAGGGTGTGGAGAAAAGGGAACCCTCCTACACTGTTGGTGGGAGTGTAAATTGGTACAACCACTAGGGAGAACAGTATGGGGGTTCCTTCAAGAACTAAAAATAGAATGACCATATGATCCAGCAATCCCAGCCCTGGGCGTATATCCAGAGAAAACCACAATTCAAAAAGATACATGTAACCCAATGTTCATTGCAGCACTAGTTACAACAGCCAAGACATGGAATCAACCTAAATGTCCATCAACAAAGGAATGGATAAAGAAGATGTGGTACATATATACAATGGAGTATTAGTCAGCCATAAAATAGAATGAAATAATGCCATTCGCAGCAACATGGATGGACCTAGAGATTATCATACTAAGTGAAGTAAGTCAGACAGAGAAAGACAAATATCATATGATGTCACTTATATGTGGAACCTAAAAAAAAATGATACAAATGAACTTCTTTACAAAACAGAAAAACACTCATAGGCATATAAAACAAACTTACAGTTACCAAAAGGAAAAGGAGGGGGGAGGGATAAATTAGGAGTTTGTGATTAACATATACACACTATTATACATAAGATAGATAATCAACAAGGACCTACTGTAAAGCACAGGGAACACTACTCAATAATCTGTAATAACCTATATGGGAAAGCATCTGATAAAGAATGGGTATATGTATATGTATAACTGAATCACTTTGCTATACACCTGAAACTAACAAAACATTGTAAATCAACTGTACTCTAATATAAAATAAAAATTAAATTTAAAGAAAAAGAAAAAGAAAAAACCTCGCGTATAAGTGGAGCCAAGCGGTTGAAACCTGCATCATTCAATTGTCAGTTGTATTTAGCAGTCTATTTCTCTAGTTTTAAAAATATAAGGATTTTCTTCTCATACTCTTTTTAAGGATTTCTAGCTTAAACTCATTGTGGCCTATAACAAATGATGTATCATTTTAATCCTTTAAACGTTTTTAGACCTAATCTATGGCCTAATCTATGGTCAACATCCATCTCTGCTTGTAAAATGTGTAGTCTGCCTTTGTTGGTTAAGATGTTCTATATGTGTTCATTTTTTTCATCAGCCATTTTAAATTCTATATCATTACTAATCAATTTATAAGATGTGTTTTTAAATCTTCCCAAATGACTATGAAAATGTCACTTTCTGGGTAGCATCCACTCACTGTGGCTGTTGAAAACTCAGCCTTGATCTGCCAGTCACTTGAACATAATCTGCCTTTCTTTCTCTAGATGCTCTTAACATTTCTGCAATATGATTTCTTGATATGGATTTCTTTTTATTATTTTGCTTGAGATTTATCTTTTTAACCTCTAATTAGATGTTTTTCTCCAGTTATTTTAAAAATCTCGGCCAATATCTGATTATATATTGCCTCTTCTCATTGTCTCTCATTCTTCTAGAACTTTAATTCAACATATGTTTAACCTTCTAATTCTACTATTTTCTATTTTTTTATCTTTATACCTGTCTGGGATCCATCCTTTACACTTCTTTCAGAACGATTTTATTTTATTTATTTATTTTTTTAACATCTTTATTGGAGTATAATTGCTTTACAATGTTGTGTTAGCTTCCACTGTACAACAAAGTGAATCAGCTGTATGTATACATACATCCCTATATCCCCTCCCTCTTGGGTCTCCCTCCCACCCTCCCTATCCCACCCCTCTAGGTGGTCACAAAGCACCAAACTGATCTCCCTGTGCTATGCAGCTTCTTCCCACTAGCTAGCTATTTTACATTTCATAGTGTATATACGTCAATTCTACTCTCACTCCGTCCCAGCTTACCCTTCCCCCTCCCCGTGTCCTCAAGTCCATTCTCTACGTCTGTGTCTTTAGTCCTGTCCTGCCCCTAAGTTCATCACAACGTTTCTTTTTTTTAAGACTCCATGTATATGTGTTAGCATACAGTATTTGTTTTTCTCTTTCTGACTCACTTCACTCTGTATGACAGACTGTCTGTAGGTCCATCCACCTTACTACAAATAGTTCAATTTCATTTATTTTTATGGCTGAGTAATATTCCACTGTGGATATGTGTCACACCTTCTGTATCCATTCATCTGTCGATGGACACTGAGGTTGCATCCATGTCCTGGCTATTATAAATAGTGCTGCAATAAATATTGTGGTACATGTCTATTTTTGAATTGCGGTTTCCTCAGGGTATAGGCCCAGGAGTGGGATGCTGGGTCGTATGGTAGTTCTATTTTTAGTTTTTTAAGGAACCTCCATACTGTTCTCCATAGTGACTGTATCAATTTACATTCCCACCAACAGTGCAAGAGGGTTCCCTTTTCTCCACACCCTCTCCAGCATTTACTGTTTGTAGATTTTTGATGATGGCCATTCTGACCGGTGTGAGGTGATACCTCATTGTAGTTTTGATTTGCATTTCTCTAATGATTAGTGATGTTGAGCATCCTTTCATGTGTTTGTTGACAATCTGTATGTCTTCTTTGGAGAAATGTCTATTTAGGTCTTCTGCCCATTTTTGGATTGGGTTGTTTGTTTTATTGATATTGAGCTGCATGAGCTGCTTGTAAATTTTGGAGATTAATCCTTTGTCTGTTGCTTCATTTGCAAATATTTTTTCCCATTCTGAGGGTTGTCTTTTCACCTTGTTTACGGTTTCCTTTGCTACGCAAAAGCTTTTAAGTTTCATTAGGTCCCATTTGTTTATTTTTGCTTTTATTTCCATTTCTCTAGGAGGTGGGTCAAAAAGGATCTTGCAGTGATTTATGTCATGGAGTGTTCTGCCTATGTTTCCCTCCAAGAGTTTTATAGTGTCCAGGCTTACATTTAGGTCTCTAATCCATTTTGACTTTATTTTGTGTATGGTATTAGGGAGTGTTCTAATTTCATTCTTTTACATGTAGCTGTTCAGTTTTGCAACACCACTTACTGAAGAGGCTGTCTTTCTCCATTGTATGTTCTTGCTTCCTTTATCAAAAATAAGGTGACCATATGTGTGTGGATTTATCTCTGGGCTTTCTATCCTGTTCCATTGATCTATATTTCTGTTTTTGTGCCACTACCATACTGTCTTGATTACTGTAGCTTTGTAGTACAGTCTGAAGTCAGGGAGCCTGAGTCCTCCAGCTCTGTTTTTCTTTCTCAAGATTGCTTTGGCTATTTGGAGTCTTCTGTGTTTCCATACAAATTGTGATATTTTTTGTTCTAGTTCTGTGAAAACTGCCATTGGTAGTTTGATAGGGATTGCTCTGAATCTGTAGATTTTTCTGGGTAGTATAGTCGTTTTCACAATGTTGATTCTTCCAATCCAAGAACATGGTATACCTCTCCATCTGTTTCTATCATCTTTAATTTCTTTTATCAGTGTCATATAGTTTTCTGTATACAGGTCTTTTGTCTACCTAGGTAGATTTATTCCTAGGTATTTTATTCTTTTTGTTGCAATGGTAAATGGGAATGTTTCCTTAATATCTCTTTCAGATTTTTCATCATTAGTGTATAGGAATGCAAGAGATTTCTGTGCATTAATTTTGTATCCTGTTACGTTACCAACTTCATTCATTAGCTCTAGTAGTTTTCTGGTAGCATCTTTAGGATTCTCTATGTATAGCATCCTGTCATCTGCAAACAGTGACATCTTTACTTCTTTTCTGATTTGGATTCATTTATTTCTTTTTCTTCTCTGATTGCTGTGGCTAAAACTTCCAAAACTATATTGAATAATAGAGGTGAGAATGGGCAACCTTGTCTTGTTCCTGATCTAAGAGGAAATGGTTTCAGTTTTTCACCATTGAGAATGAGGTTGGCTGTGGGTTTGTCATGTATGGCCTTTATTATGTTGAGGTAAGTTCATTCTATGCCTAGTTTCTGGAGAGTTTTTATCATAAATATGTGTTGAATTTTGTCAAAAGCTTTTTCTGCACCTATTGAGATGATCATATGGTTTTTATCCTTCAATTGGCTAATATGGTGTATCACCTTGATTGATTTGCATATATTGAAGAATCCTTGCATTTCTGGGATAAACCCCACTTGATCATGGTGTATGATCCTTTTAACGTGCTGTTGGATTCTGTTTGCTAGTATTTTGTTGAGGATTTTTGCATCTATGTTCATCAGTGATGTTGGTCTGTAGTTTTCTTTTTTTGTGACATTTTTGTCTGGTTTTGGTATCAGGGTGATGCTGGCCTCGTAGAATGAGTTTGAGAGTGTTCCTCCCTCTGCTATATTTTGGAAGAGTTTGAGAAGGATAGGTGTTAGCTCTTCTCTAAATATTTGATAGAATTCGCCTGTGAAGCCATCTGGTCCTGGGTTTTCTTTGTTGGAAGATTTTTAATCACAGTTTCAATTTCAGTGCTTGTGATTGGTCTGTTTATATTTTCTATTTCTTCCTGGTTCAGTCTTGGAAAGTTGTACTTTTCTAAGAATTTGTCCATTTCTTCCAAGTTGTCCATTTTATTGGCGTAGAGTTGCTTGTAGTAATCTCTCATGATCCTTTGTATTCCTGCAGTGTAAGTTGTTACTTCTCCTTTTTCATTTCTAATTCTGTTGATTTGAGTCTTCTCCCTTGTATTTTTGATGAGTCTGGCTAATGGTTTATCAATTTTGTTTATCTTCTCAAAGAACCAGCTTTTAGTTTTATTGATCTTTGCTATCATTTTCTTCATTTCCTTTTCATTTATATCTGATCTGGTCTTTATGATTTCTTTCCTTCTGCTAACTTTGGGGGTTTTGTTCTTCTTTCTCTGATTGCTTTAGGTGTAAGTTTAGGTTGTTTATTTGAGATTTTTCTTGTTTCTTGAGGTAGGATTGTATTGCTATAAACTTCCCTCTTAGAACTGGTTTTGCTGCATCCCATAGGTTTTGGGTCATCATGTTTTCATTGTCATTTGTTTCTAGGTCTTTTTTTATTTCCTCTTTGACTTCTTCAGTGACTTCTTGGTTATTTTGTAGTGTATTATTTAGCCTCCATGTGTTTGCATTTTTTACAGTTTTTTTTCGTCTAATTCATATCTAGTCTCATAGTGTTGTGGTCAGAAAAGATACTTGATATGTTTTCAATTTTCTTAAATTTACCAAGACTTTATTTGTGACCCAAGATATGATCTATCCTGGAGAATGTTCCATGAGCACTTGAGAAGAAAGTGTATTCTGTTATTTTTGGATGGAATGTCCTACAAATATCAATTAAATCCATCTTGCTTAATGTGTCTTTTAAAGCTTGTGTTTCCTTATTTTTTTCATTTTGGGTGATCTGTCCATTGGTGAAAGTGGGTACTATTATTGTGTTACTGTTGATTTCCCCTTTTATGGCTGTTGGCATTTGCCTTATGCATTGAGGTGCTCCTATGTTGGGTGCATAAATATTTATAATTGTTATATCTTCTTCTTGGATTGATCCCTTGATCATTATATAGTGTCCTTCTTTGTCTCTTGTAGTAGTCTTTATTTAGTCTATTTTCTCTTATATGAGAATTGCTACTCCAACTTTCTTTTGATTTCCATTTGCATGGAATATCCTTTTCCATCCCCTCACTTTCATTCTGTATGTGTCCCTAGGTCTGAAGTGGGTCTCTTGAAGACAGCATATATATGGGTCTTGTTTTTGTATCCATTCAGCCAGTCTATGTCTTTTGGTTGGAACATTTAATCCATTTACATTTAAGGTAACTATCAATATGTTTGTTCCTATTACCATTTTCTAAATTGTTTTGGGTTTGTTTTTGTAGGTGTTTTCCATCTCTTGTGTTTCCTGCCTAGAGAATTCCTTTAGCATTTGTTGTAAAGCTGGTTTGGTTCTGAATTCTCTTAACTTTTGCTTGTCTGTATAGGTTTTAATTTCTCCATTGAATCTGAATGAGATCCTTGCTGGGTAGAGTAATCTTGGCTGTAGGTTTTCCCTTTCATACTTTAAATATGTCCTGCCACTCCCTTCTGGCTTGCAGAGTTTCTGCTGAAAGGTCAGCTGTTAACTTTATGGGGATTCCCTTCTATGTTATTTGTTGCTTTTCCCTTGCTGCTTTTAATATTTTTTCTTTGTATTTAATTTTTCATAGTTTGATTAATATGTGTCATGGCATGTTTCTCTTTGGATTTATCCTGTATGGGACTCTCTGCACTTCCTGGACTTGACTGACTATTTCCTTTCCCATGTGAGGGAAGTTTTCAACTATAATCTCTTCAGATATTTTCTCAGACCCTTTCTTTTTCTCTTCTTCTTCTGGGACCCTTATAATTCGAATGTTGGTGCATTTAATGTTGTCGCAGAGGTCTCTTAAACTGTCCTCAATTCTTTTCATTCTTTTTTCTTTATTCTGCTCTGTGGTAGTTATTTCCACTATTTTATCTTCCAGGTCACTTATCTGTTCTTCTGCCTCAGTTATTCTGCTCTTGATTCCTTCTAGAGAATTTTTAATTTCATTTATTGTGTTGTTCATCATTGTTTGTTTGCTCTTTAGTTCTTCTAGGTCCTTGTTAAACATTTCTTGTATTTTCTCCATTCTATTTCCAAGATTTTGGATCATCTTTATTATCATTACTCTGAATTCTTTTTCAGACAGACTGCCTATTTCCTCTTCATTAGTTTGGTCTGGTGAGTTTTTACCTTGCTCTTTCATCTGCTGCATGTTTCTCTGTCTTCTCATTTTAACTTACTGTTTTTGGGGTCTCCTTTTCAAAGGCTGCAGGTTTGCAGTTCCCGTTGTTTTTGGTGTCTGCCCCCAGTGGGTGAGATTGGTTCAGTGGCTTGTGTAGGCTTCCTTGTGGAGGGGACTGGTGCCTGTGTTCTGGTGTGTGGGGCTCGATCTTGTCTTTCTGGTGGGCAGGGCCATGTCCTGGGGTGTGTTTTGGGGTGTCTGTGAACTTAGTATGATTTTAGGCAGCCTCTCTGCTAGTGGGTGGGGTTTTGTTCCTTTCTTGCTAGTTGATTGGCATGGGGCGTCCAGCACTGGAGCTTGCTGGCCGTTGGGTGGAGCTGGGTCTTAACGTTGAGACGGAAATCTCTGGGAGAGCTCTCACCGATTGATACTGTGTGGGGCCAGGAGATCTCTGGTGGTCCAATGTCCTGAACTTGGCTCTCCCACCTCAGAGGCTCAGGCCTGACACCAGGCCGGAGCACCAAGTCCCTGTTAGCCACGTGTCTTAGGCTTCTAAATATGTATCCAGCATCCACTACATAGAAGTCTGATTTTCTCCTGTTGTAATTCACTTTCCAGTCCTTGCAGATTGGCTCTATTAGATCACTCTTCTGATGCTCAATAAGGCTGCTCACCGCTCCAGTCGGCAGCTCATTTCCTTCCTTAAGCGGGAAGATCTCTGAACTACTTTAGGTTAGTAATTCTCTTTTCATCTTTGTCTAAACTGTTATTAACTCTATTCACTGAGATTTTAATTTTAGTTTTTCTTTTTTTCACTTTTGAAAGTCTTATTTAGTTCTCTTTCAAATGTTATGTCACTTTTTTTAAGGATCATGTTCCCTGGAATTCTTTTAGGGTTTGTTTTTATTTCAGCATAATTGCTTTTCAATCTGTATTTTATTATACTAACAATATTATCCCAATAATTAATGGGGTTTTTTCCCCCTCTTTTCTTATCTATTATTTCTTAGTCATGGTGTCTTATATCTTTGTTTGCTTGTTGATCTGTTTACATTTGACTATATGTTTGTCATTAAACTTGAAAAATAAATTTTTAGGTGTCAAATTCTGGAATTAAGTGAATTTCCTCTCGATTTACATTTGACTCTGCCAGGTACTTTGGGACACAAGATATAACCATATTAATGGCAGTTCAAGGTTTGATGAGGGATTTTTTTTTTTTTTTTTTTAAATAAATTTATTTATTTATTTATTTTTGGCTGTGTTGAGTCTTCGTTTCTGTGCGAGGGCTTCCTTTAATTGCGGCGAGCGGGGGCCACTCTTCATCCCCGTGCGCGGGCCTCTCACTATCGCGGCCTCTCTTGTTGCGGAGCACAGGCTCCAGACGTGCAGGCTCAGTAGTTGTGGCTCACGGGCCCAGTTGCTCCGTGGCATGTGGGATCTTCCCAGACCAGGGCTCGAACCCGTGTCCCCTGCATTGGCAGGCAGATTCTCAACCACTGCACCACCAGGGAAGCCCAGTTCAAGGTTTGAGAGACCATAAAAAGTCCAGGTAATTATAATCTTTCACGAAATTATTTGCAAGAGCTAGCCCAATACCTCTTTTTTGTTACTTTAAGCGTGTAGACTTTTAAGTTCCCAGCTTATTGTGGGGAGGGTTTGACCAGACCTACTTGTGTGGGTCTTGGTCTTTCATTTCTACACCCCTCACCTTATATGGTCATCAAAACAAAAGTGCAACTTTTGTGGGTTCAGCAAATTACCCCAGAATAATAGTAGCTACCGCTGGATTCCCATTATTCCTTCTGTTTTAACTGAATAATCTCTCTTGCTTTGGGAGTTCTTCAAGACTTCTAAGGTTTTTATACATTTTAAACAGGTTTGTTTTGGGTTGTTTTTGGTGGGAAAATTGGCATGGAATCCTAGTCACTGTTAATGAAATCCCCTATCCACATCTCTATGCAGATCATTGGAAGCATATATTTTACTCCTCTTTTTTCACATGGGCAGTCTGGTTTATACTTTCCCCTTTGTTTAAGTTAGAGTAATAATTTTAAAACAAAATTAAGAGTTAAAAATTAAAGTAACAATAAATTAAACTTACCCAAATACTAAGGCACTAATAAAGCTCTTATACTATATTTGGTTTTTTTCCATTTTCTGCATATTAGTTTTCAGATTCATGAAGAAATTTCATGAGGTTGCAATCATTGAGAGTGTAATAGAGAAGGAATTAAGATCTTTACAGCTTTAAAATTGGTGATAATCTGTGTATATTTATATATAGGGAGGAGATCCTTAACTTTCATAAGATTTTCAAGTGGGTTATCACGATCCATAAAAGACTGAGAATTGTATTAGTTTTCAATTCTGATACTTTTGCAAAAATTTTACCATACTATGTTTTTCTGTGCCAACACAGACTTCTAAGTATTTTTAAGAGTGTCTCACAGCCCCCTGTGTTGCTCTGCAGGACTCTGCCGTGCCTTTCTCTCAATGATGAATGCCTGGTCTACTTCTTCATGTGTTACAGGAAGCACAGCAGTGACATAACTCCTTCTTAGGAGCTATCACCCCTGGGGCAGAGACGGGATTAGGTTGATGGGTCTCTTATACCATGGATGAATAGGATCTGAGATATTTTTCCACCAGGGTCTGATGGTTTGCAACAAAATCAAGTCACTAGGCCTTTACTGAGTGCAGAGGAACTTCTGGGACATAAAGGCCTTTGCCTTGAGTAGAAAGCAGGAAAACAGAAGTCGTCCACACTGTCAGGATTTCACTGAGAGTTTCTTGGGGCTCAAGTGACCTGAGCGCGTAATGGTCAGTGGCAGAGCCTCATTCTTCCCTTTTCTTTCCCTGACAGTGTCCTCCACACACTCAGGAGAGAGAGCTACTCAATCTGCATGACAACTTCTAGAAAGAAGTGGGAGCAGCAAGGGTCTCAACAGGGGGCTAAGACCAAAGGGTGAAGACATGCAGGCTCCAGTCCCTGAGGGAGAGGAAGGAGGAAATAGACAGCTCCCAGCTTTGATGCTTGTAGGGATTATTGAATTAGGTGGGTTTGAGGTTCTGGGACACAGTGACCCAGTCCCCATCCCTGTTGCCCTGGGTTCCCATTTCCACGGCCAGCACTGACTCAGCAGCTGTGCGGGATATTGTGCTGAAGGCTTTCGTTACTATCTTTCCCCAGATCACTGGCAGTTGGTGGGCAAGCCTCTTGGGCAGCCTTGGGTGATGAAACCTATCACAGCAGCAGGAGAATGGGAATGCGAATTCTCAAGCCCCCACCCGCACCCTTCCTTCCTCTTTCAGGGGCTCAAAAGTCTGGCAGGAGGAAGCACCAGCAGCAACTGACTGGGCAGACTTCCCAGGAAGATGCAGCCACTCCTGCTCCTGGTGGTCCTTCTCCTGCCGCCCAGGGCTAGGGCAGGTGAGTGACCGTCCCCATCCTCAGAGGCCGACCCCAGCCCATAGACTCTGGAGCCAGACCACTCAGGCACTTCCTAACCCTGTATCATTGGGCAGCTTGTATGAGTTCAAAGTTCCTCAGCTTCATCATCTATAAAACAGGCATTATGTCAGGCCTACCTCAGAGAGTTGATATGAGAGTTAAATGACTTAGTGTACATAAAACTCTTGGAGTCGTCCTGGCACGTACTACTTGCTATATAAACATGCTCTCTGAACTCAGTCTGCAGCTCCTGTGGCAGAGCCTTGGAGATAAAGATACAGCAATAGCAGGCCCGCCAGCTCATCTTTAGAGCCCTAAATTCATGAGCTGACCGTGAGCTGGACTCACAGGGATCTGGGAGGCTCCCTGAGGAAGAAAGTACCACGGAACTGCAGGGAGAGGCTGCGCAGAGGGCTCCGGATTTGCCGTCCCCACAGCAGAGGAACCTTCCTCATTATGGGAGGCTGCAGCTGGCCTTGCCTTGTGCGGAGGTGGGAGGGAGCTGAGGCCGGGATGGGGAGCCAGCAGCATTTCCTGCAGAATCCTGGAGCCTCCCCCCAAGGCTGGTGCCCTGCAGACCCAATTCTCATGAACCACCAGCTTCTCCGGCCCCTGCAGCACCTCTCCTGCCTCGCCATCTTCTAACCTTCCTGGAGCCACCAAGCTGAAGCCCACACACCTGTCAGTGCAGAGATAAGTGCCTAATGCTTCCTTCCAGGGCAGATCATCGGAGGCCAAGAGGCCAGGCCCCATTCCCACCCTTACATGGCATATGTTCAGATCCCAACTCCACGTCCGAAAACTTGTGGGGGGTTCCTGGTGCGAGAAGACTTTGTGATGACAGCAGCTCACTGCTTGGGAAGGTGAGGCACTAAGGGGCTTCTGGGCACCAGCAAAGCAGTTCCAGAAGACTTCCTGAGAGGAGCGATTGAAAGCAGGGTTCTAGCAATAAAGGGGTGAAAAAAGAGCAGGTAGGGCTTGGGGGGCAGGGAGCAGGCCAGTGTAAATGGGGAGAAAGCAGGACCTGATCAAAAAGAGCAAGATGGGGAGATGGAAGGCACGCATTGGGGCTCAAAATATGAATTCAAGCTCCTTTTTTATTGTAGGGGAGGCCAAATATAAGGTCCCTGGGTTTCCCACCACCCCCAGCTCAAGGCTGTAGAGGCCAAGGGCATAGAGCCCAGTCCCAGAGCCCTCCTGTCCCCACGTTCCCTTGGCTGAGGTCTCACCACCCTGGGCTGTCACGTGACCTGCATCGGGGACTGCAGTTCCTGCAGCTCAGACCTGCCTCTGGGCTCCCTTTCCTTTGCAGCCAAATAAGTGTCATCCTGGGGGCCCACAACGTCCGTAGGTTGGAAAGGACTCAGCAGCGCATACCGGTGCTCAGAGCCATCCCCCACCCCAGGTACAATCCGCAGAACAACCAGAATGACATCATGTTACTGCAGGTACCGACCCTCTGGTCCTTCACCCGGGCTGCTCCCTCCCAGCTTGGGGGACCAGGGAGGGGGAAGCCGAGCAGACTCCCAGGGTGGTGGTGGGCGTGGGGTGAGCACGGCATAGACAGTCCCTGAGTGCCTGCGTGCTTCCTGCCAGCTGAGGAGCAGAGTCAGACGTAATCGAGCTGTGAGGCCGGTGGCTCTGCCTCAGACCCAGAACAGGCTGAGTCCTGGGACCCTGTGCACCGTGGCCGGCTGGGGCCTTGTCGGCCTGGACAGGAGAACAGACACTCTCCAGGATGTACGGATCAGAGTGCAGAGGGGTGAGGAGTGCAGTAGACTCTTCATGTTCTACACTGACCGAACACAGATTTGTGTGGGCGACCCAAGAGAGCGGAAATCCGCCTTCCTGGTAAGACCACGGGCATCTGCCGACACTGTCCGAGACAAAGGGACGTGGGCAGACTGGGCAGTGGGGACAGACTACATCCCCATGGCCTCAGTCTGGGGCCCAGACCAGAGTGAGGTGGGGGACTTTTCCCCATCAATCCGGTCTCTGGGGGAATAGCAGGTGCACCAGACACAGGACATACACGTGCAGCGTTTTCCTGGGGCCGGTGAAGGTACCTTGACCTGGGTTGTTCTGGAGAATAACCATAGCCAGGGCTGAAGCCCAGTGATGGAAAAATCCAGAAGCTCGACTTCTGCTCCCCCTCCCCCTCCCATCTCACACACAGCCAGCAGTGGAAGGAGCCCACCCACCCCTGTCTTCTCTGAGGGCGGGCCTTAGGGCCGCAGGAGCGGGGAGGCCTGGAGAATGGAGGCCCGGCTTAGTGTCCCTTCCTCTGGTTGCCCACAGGGGGACTCCGGGGGCCCCCTTGTGTGTAACAACGTGGCCCAGGGCATCGTCTCCTACGGAAAGAGGATTGGGACTCCTCCAGCAGTCTTCACCAGGATTTCCAGCTTCCTGCCCTGGATACGGAGAACGATGAGACGCTTCAAAGAGTGGGGGCTGGAGTGACACGCCCTGTCACTGACTCCCCTTCTCTGGGGCAGAGCCCAGATCCAGGGCGGTTCCCAGAGCCTTAATAAACATCCACATCTAGAGTGGAAATAACCGATTTCTCATTTGTTCATTAAACATGATTCAGTACACAGCAAATGTGTGCCAGGACTGAGTGTGAGCTCCTCCAGGAAAGTGGGGTCTCTTCCCCAGGACAAGTGAATCCCCATCCCCACCATCCTGGGAGTCAGGGTGAGCTTCTCTCCTCCAAGCCATCCATTCCTCCGTCTCCCCTCCACCCGCTCTGGGGAGTGATGGAAGGACCTCTCTCTCCCCAGAGTAAGGCTCCTCATTCTCCACCCTACCAGAGACTCTCCTTTAGGTATTAAAGTGTGCCCCAAAACTGTGTGCCATTGGCGTGGGTAGGACAGGCAGATCAAAGAGAGAATTGAAATTCCATACAAGGCCCAATTTAACATATGGTAAACGATTCTCAAATCACTGGGAAACAATGAACTTTTAATAGACGACATTGAAACAAAATAGAGAATCATTGGGGAAGAAAGATAAAGTTGGGTCCACACTTCTCATCATAATCCAAAATAACACTCAGATGGAATCAAAGATCTAAATGTAAAAAAATCAAACCATACAAGTACTAGAAGAAAGGAAAAAAACGGTTTACTTTCTTAAAAATATCTAACAAAACACCCATATCAAAGCTGCGCTATTCACAATGGCCAAGAGATGGGAGCAACCCAAGTGTCTATGGACAGCCAGAGTTTCTGAAACCTTTACCTATACCAGCCCTGACTGTACTATAGACCAATGTTCTCATTTTCAATGTGATGAGGGTCTCCTTCCGGTTTCGTTACTCTAAAATTATACAATATGATATGTTGGCTAAAATAACTTGAATTTATACTAAAGATTAGCTTATGACTGATACATCAATATTATATTCAAATAATAGATTTCTGAAGTCACATAGTTTAAAACCGTGCTTTTAGCATCTCAAGGTAACTGTAAAGAATCAGCTGGGAAGTTCTTCTATGTTCATCAAAATGGTAATTACTCCTCGCAGTGTGACATTTCCCACCTGAATTTTTGCAGTTTCCATAATCTTGAATAATCACTGAACACATAGCAAAGCAACTGATATGCAGAAATGCTTTGGTAAATTTGATCATTCTTTTATAGCTATTTCTTGCCAGAAAGTCATTTGCCTAACATTCAGTGTAAGTCACTTATCAACAAAATTTTAATCAATAACACATCTTTGAAATTACTCAGTCATTTTTCCTGTATTTGCTACCACCTACCCATAGGAATCCTCTCTTGCTTGTATGTTCTGGGGGAAAACAGTCTCATTGTGAAATGTTTGCATTGGCAGGTGGAAAGAATACTTGACGATGGAGGGGGGAGGAGAGAGCTGTGGAAGAGCCCTCATCCAGCCCTTCCTCTCTGTGACATTTACTTAGAGCCCCAGAGCACCGCCCAGGTCAGGACTCAGTCCCCAGGAAACTCCCAGGGCAGACCCATCTCTCCTCTAAGCCTCTCCCTGCCAGTCAGCACTTCCAAGGCAGCTCTCTGCCTCCAGCGGCCCTGCCAGAAACGTTTCTACAGACCTCACCATGCTCACCTCCAGAGGACAATTCCCTTCATGATCATCCCAGAAGCCAGTTCCACCACTTCTCACAGCTCAGCAGCCTCCCCCGATAAGTAAACCTCAGCAGCAGAGCTTTGGCAAGAAAGCATTTTGCACACCAAAAACTAGAGTAAAAGAACACAACTCCTCCCACTTTCTTTCTCCACTTTCCACCTCTGTGTCTTGGAAGCCCTACTGACTTGTCTGGAAAGTCACAAAACCATGGCAAGCTCATGGACAGAAACCCCACCGGGAACTTCTCTCCTGACCCCATAGCTCAGGCAGACTTCCGGTCCCGCAGAGGCCTGGTGCCTGTGCCCTGGGGCAGAGCATCAGAGTCAGGAGAAGCTAGCCACTGGTGATTTGTCATAACTATAGCAACATCACAGAAGTGAGGTCTGGTAACCTTGATAATGGTGGTCTGAGTTTGTCTGGGAAATGGTGGGTGCCCCAGGGGAAAGCCACCTGAACCTCGGGTTGGAGAAGAGAGGGCAGCCCAGGAGCAGTTCCAGTAGCTCAAGGGAAATGTCTTTCTTATAGAAATGCGAAAAAACTCTCAGAAGTGGATGAAATCTTCCAAATACATTATGAACCATTTCAAGATTTTAGGTGGCATGACCCCCAGAACAACTAAAAACCCCATTAGACTGATACCCATCAAGATTGCTTTTTCGCCAGCAGTCCCACTCCTGGGCATATATCCAGACAAAACTCTAATCCTAAAAGATACCTGCACCCCTATGTTCATAGTAGCACTATTCACAATAGGCAAGACATGGTAGCAACCTAAATGTCCATCAACAGATGAATGGATAAAGATGTGGTACACGTATACAATAGAATACCACTTGTTCTTTTTTATGACTGAAATAGCGCCATTTGCAGTAACATGGATGCAACTAGAGTTTATCATATTAAGTGAAGTAAGTCAGAAAATGAAAGACAAAAACCATATGATATCACTTATATGTGAAATCTAAAATATGACACAGATGAACCTATCTACGAAGGAGAAACAGACTCAAACATAGAGAACAGACTTGTGATTGCCAAGGGGGAGGGGGTTGGGGGAGGCCTGGAGTGGGAGGTTGGGCTTAGCAGATGTAAGCTATTATATATGGAATGGATGAACAGCAAGGTCCTACTGTATAGCACAGAAAACTACATGCAGTATCTTATGATTAACCATTGTGAAAAAGAATATTTTTTAAAAATAATGTATGTATAACTGAATCACTTTGCTGTACAAAAGAAATTAACACAACATTGTAAATCAGCTATACTTCAATTAAAAAAAATAAGACTGCTTTTTCAAGTTTCCACCGAATTTTCAGAAGTATAATTTTTCCAGGCTACATTATAATCCACTGTTTTGTTGTACAAAAAATTACTAAACCATTTTGACATCCGTAAATTTAACAGGCCTCTCTCCAAACATTCCTCCCCAGTATCCCACACTCACTTTGCCCTGGCCGGAGCAGATCAGATGGCTCCACTGATTAGCCATTGGCTCTGCACGCTCAGGGACCTTCCTGAGTTACAAGCCCTGGGACGGTACTACGGGTTCCCAGAAAGACAAGACTCTTTTGTGCTCCTCACCTTCTGTCCCAGTGAGCCGCAGTCAACACGAAGTTGTCTTATGCCAGGAAACCCCTACATCTGCTCCAGTCTTGTTTGTTGTCATAGAAGCATACAGAGACCATGTAGGGTGGGGCTTGTGGTCTGGTCTTTCTGCCCCATTTGATCTCCCCTGAAAGAGAAAATTTCCGTGGATCTCTCTGTTCATAGGAGACAGGACGGGCACTGCCTGGTGACCTAAAACAATGGGATGTCCAGAGGAGGATAGTCTGCAGTGGTCTTCAGGGACCCAGCACAATGAGATGGGGGCTCCAGCTTTCCCTGGGCAGCATGACCTGTTTCCTTGCTTAGCTCTTATCTCCCTGTAGAGATGAGGAGCTCAGCCCTTGTTCTGGAGCACTTCAAATACATGTGAAGGGGAAGTGATCTGTCTTCCGGATAAACCATCTAGAAGACCTGGAAATAAATCTCTCTGACCTACCCTGGTTATTTCTTTGTCCCTGAGATTTTCAGACCCCCTGTGTCCTGCTTACTTCCAGGTGAGACTGGTTTCTAAAACCTGAAAATTTGAGCTCATGGAGCGGAATTCTCTGGCTTCTTTCTCCCCCATCATGAACCAGGCACATAGTAAATGTCCCATAAATACTTGTTGGATATGCGAATGAACAGTCCCCCAAATTGCTTTTGGTCCTAATGCAGCCTGAACCTCAGCAGCGATTTATCTTTTTAAGGAATTTAACCATCAAGATAAAGAGGAACACATGTACAAGATTAGAAATCAGAGTGAGGTTGGGAAATGGGAGGAGGGGGTCTGGGTGGAAGCCAGCTTCCATTAGGGCCATGATCAGTGGTGAGGCAACACTGAGAGGCCCACTTAGGTTCTAGATATCTGCCCTGGTGGAGCAGGGTGGCTCAAGAAAGTGGGGAGAGTGAGAAGGTGACATCTAGGAAACAGTGCAAGATAGCTCTTTCATTCTTGGTCTAGACAATAGCTCTTGGGATAGAGCAACCCACTCTTAGCTTTGGAGAATGGGAAGTTATAAGCCTCATTTTCAGCTTTCCCTCCACACCAGGATCCTGTGCCATCCTAATTATAAGTAACTTTCCATGTGCCAAGCTGTGACCTATGGAGAGGAGAAGACCCACCAGGTCTCCGTGGCAGTCTTTCCTGTAATCTGTGCACTATATACCCAGCGGCAGGTCTGGGGTTTAGCAAATTTCTGGGAATGGACTGAGGCAAGGAACAATCATAGCAATAGTCTTGCTGGGGCACTGGGGAAGTGTTGCTGCTGGAATAAGCCAGGGCTCTGAGGATAGGGAGAGTCGCTTACCTCTTTCAGCCCTGGAGGTAGGAGATTGGCCACTAAGAACAGGAGAAGCAGCATATTCTCTGAAAAGCTGAGCAGGCCTGAAGTGGCATGTGATTTCTCCTTCCAGGCTTTTTCTTTTCTTTTTTTTTTTTTAAGTATAATTTCCACTTTATTGTCTTTCCAGGGAACAGTATTTCTTCAGTCTTTAAGGACTTAGCTCCTTACATGGGCTTTGGTGGAGGTCGTGGGGCAGCACCAGCAGGTCTAAATCGGGGTGGAGGTGTTCGGTCCTTCCGGGCTTCCCGAGAACGATTCCTGACTACCTTGCTGTGAATGGCACAACTCACGCAGTAATGCAGTTTCACATACAGCTTGGGAAGCACATAGGACAGTTCACGCGCCAGAAGCTCACCGTCAAAAACACTCGCTTCGGAAATGTCCCTGACGGCTGCGGCCTCTACGATGTTCCGAATGACGAACTTCTTAATAGCCTTATCCTTGGGCACGCAACGGGCACAATTGGTACAGCGAATAGGCTGCACGTGGCCACGGCCCTTTTTGGCACGACCATTGTTCCTTCTTTTCTTGATCATCTTGGAAGCGAAGAGGCGAAAAAGGGCTTCCAGGCTTTTTCAATCCTGAGTTTCAGAGGGCAAGCTCAGGGCCCACCAATTTACTCCTGGTTCTATTGATTCTCAAGACATGAGCTTTCATCAGAAATATCTGTATGGTGAGGGTGTTGCAGGAACCACATTCTTAGGCCCTTGGTAGTCAGCATGATCACGTTCACCTAGAGAAAATCCTGAACTCTGAATGGAGGAAGGGCTTTAGGGGGTTTGGGCGTTAATCAGAAATGGTGTCCCCTTCCTCTAAACTCAATCCTCCAAGACCATAAATCTGACCCCACCATGCCTTTTGTTTGTCATTAGGTAACTGTCTACTTCCTAAAAAAAAAAAAAAAAAGCATACAACTATCCAATTATACTCTTTGCAGAGCTTCAGAGTTTTTTTTAATAGCTGAAGAGTTTTTTTGCTGTTGTTCTAAATGCAAAAGTACCAAGAAAAAGTCTGTCCTAAAACACATTAGCCAAGAGCCTAGCCATTAACCAACTTCTTGGTAGTTTCAGGCAACTGCAAACTGTTGGGGATGGGGGTGAGGACCAGAGATTGAGGATGAAGTGGAGGTGGGGTATTGATGAGAGTACCAGGAAGATAAGGTGATGACAGAATAGGAGAGTTTAAGTAGAGGGGTTTGACAGACAAATGCACCTGAATTTATTGTGTGGTCCAGTCCCAGGTGGCCCTTATAAAGCCAGTATTATTCTCAACTTGTTGATATTTCAAACGTTTAAAAGACCCCAATATTAAAGTAGTTGGGAAGCATCAGGTAGAGATGGAAAGAGGATAAACACACTTTGTCATTCATTCTAAGTTTTCCAGGTCACTCCTGTCCCACCTGGCCCAGGTAATCTGGGCTCCAGGGAAGACCATGATGTGGGCAAGTGTTCTGCCCCCCAAGGCGCCTTGCTCCTGATGAGGAACCAGGCATGTTTGCTCATGCAGTTCTCTGCACACAGGTGCTTAGGGTTGTCAGACTTTAGAAGGGCAAGTTCCAAGCTACGATTCTACTTAGAATACAGGCAATCAGCCAGACAGTTTAGATTACTTCTATTTGTTCTTTTATAATTTAGTACAGACATGAGAAGACTTCTGGAATCTTATCTCAAACTGAACATAAAGTTTAAGCTGTTTTTGCATCTATTGGCTCAGTCATTACCCACAAGGTAGAACATGTATCTTCTCATTTTCATTCTCTGCCTCAAGAATGACAGTGCCTTAAAGGGGATATATTGCCTCTTATCTTTGATGATTTACCTCTCCTCCCCACCGCCAATTTGCAAACCACAAGTATGCTCAGCAATGTTGCAGTAATTTATTAAATAACTGTGTCGACACACTGGTCTTTAACGCACCTATAAAATATTATTTATGATATTTGGGAAGTATAGAAAATCAAAGATGATAGACTATAATTTTAGCCCAAAGCAGGTGTTTATCATTTTAACGAATCTTGTCACATAGAACCATGAGAGTTTTCACAGTTTCTGCAGCTGGTTTCCTGTGCATTTGGCAGTGCTATCACATCTTTCTGATGATAGGCAGTTTTCCTCTGAGCTATTTGGACTCCACCTTGGACTCCACTTCCACCCCACACATGGCTCAGGCCTCCCTTCTCCCAGGGTTCCCCGTGGACCCACATAATAGTGATCAGCTGTTGTCTCTCTCTGCTCTCCTTCCACTCCCCTCTTCCTCCTATCTCACCTGGCCCACATCTAGCTCTGCTGCACAGACCAAGGGCAAAAGGCACCGGTGTCTGAGCTTAGCGATTGTTCCAGAAGAGCAGCTGGCTGCTCTTGTGAAGTTACCACTAACAAATTTGTAATTGCTTCAGAACTTTTCAGTGAACAGAAGTAAAAAAGGAAGAGGGAAAATGAACAGGGTGTCAGATGTGTGGGACACTACATGCAACATATGTTTAGGGAGTCCCAGAAGGAGGGGAGACGGTTGAAGATTTCACAATATTGATGGGGAAAAAAACAACCCTGAAGCATTAATGTTCAAAACCAAGAAGCTCAGTGAACTCCAAGTAGGATAAAGTATCACAGAAGAATGGGCAAGATTTCCCCCATGCCTCCTTCCCTTCTATCCTAGATCTCATCATTTTATTTCCAGTCCAGCCCTCTCTTCAGATAGCACCTCTGGCTCATTCTCTCCCACAGCTGCTTCTTCTGTGTTACGTCCACATGTGAGAAGTGCTGGGATGGAGCTACTTCTGGGGTCTATGACATCATTCAGACATGGGGCCTCTTCTCCTTGATCTAGAAACCTAAGTGCTCTTAAGGGAAAAGTAGCTCCAACAGTGCTGTCCATGTGCAGAAGAGGTAGCTGACCACTTTCTCCAAATGACATCTTCTACCATTAGGGCATTTTTTAATTGAATTGCAAAAGATTCTTTTTTTTTTTTCATTACTATTTAAATTACTAATTAAATTTTGTGGTAAAATATACCTAATGGAAAATTTACCTATTAACCAATTTTAAGTGTGCAGTTCAATGGCATTAAGTACATGCACATCATTGTGCAACCTTCACCATTAACCATCTTAAGAAATTTTTCACCTTCCCAAATTGAAACTCTGAATCCACTAAACAGTAACTCCCCATTACCCTTTCCCCCTAGCCCCTGGGAATCACCATTCTACTTTGTGTCACTATGAATTTGCAAGAGATTCTTAAATAAATGCAAGAGTCTTGAGCACGGTCACATCATCAGTCTTATACCTCATTTATCACTTACACCTTAATAAGTAGTAGACAAAACCTATACAAATGGAGACTGTAAGAGAAGAGGAAGGAAAAAAAAAAAAAAAGAAAGAAAAGAGGAAGGGATGAAGGGAGAGCTGGGGAGGGGGCAAGTCATCGCAAACAAGCCTGCCTGAATTCATCCTTCTGCCCCTGACCACCAAGTTGAAGCCAAGGTTCCTCCTACCTTTTCCTGAATGTACAGGTACGCTAGAGAGGCCTAATGCTCCATGCTTTTGGTCATTTTGTAAGCTAAAGAAAGAGATGAGAAGCAAATTTCCTCATCTGGGTGGAGTATCGACGTCATCTGGGACAACTGAAAGATGCCTGAAGCCTGGGAACGGCCTCTGTTCTTGTTTTCAAGGAAAGAAGAGCCCCAGTTAAAAGTGACTGCCCCCACCTGGGCATCCTCCTCTGGCCTTTCTATAAAACTCACTGTATTGAGAAGAATGGCGGATGCAGAGGAAATGTTTGTGGAATTGCCTCCAGAAACCACATCCCTCGTCCTAACCCTCAGTGGAGCCACTCCCTTGAGTGGAGGATGGGATCTTCTCCCACTGGTCCGGTATTCTTCATTGCCTGACAGGTGAGTTCGGCATGAGGCTTGAGAACACTCAACTTGTGGCTTGGTCTAGGAGGTCCCAGCCTTAGGCTCTGAGGAGAATTTCCACAAGAGAGGATACAGAGATTCCAGAAGAAACTCAGGTTAGTCAAACACTATCAATTTACTGAGACGTACGGATGACTGGAAAGCCCCAAGGAGAGAGATTTCATTTCAAAGAAACAGATGGGATGATCACTTGGTCCCGTGATACAAATAGGTCTAAGAACAGCAGGCTGAATGGCTCTGTGGCCAGAGGGACTGGGAGAGGATAGAGTTGAAGAACAGTACATTCTGATTGAGAGAGTGCTGGCTGGGAGTTGGGAGACCAGGTCCAGTTCCTGTGGAGAACACACCACATGGCTGTGTTGGTCACTACCTGCCCTTGTAGTTTTAATGGTTAGTGTCTATCAGTGTATTTCAAAATTTTTCTTTCTACAGTCATGAATATTTTCCTTAAGTAAAATTTGGACACATGCCAAATATTTAAAACAGATGCACAGCTCTGATTAAATGGTGTGGGGTGGAGGTTTGATCTCTTTCTTTTCTTTCCCTTCTAGGCAGTTCCACAATTTGAAAACCATGAGACATGATGAAACTCGATTGACAAACAGCTGGTCTACCAGACCCATCCTGCAGACCATGGGGCACTTGCCGTTTTATCTGGTCTGGGTCTTTTGTCTCCATCAGGATGTGGGTTGTTTTTCCCCACAGGGATTTGCTGTGGATCGTTTCCTCCTCTGTGACAATTTGGGCACCATGCTTCACATCTATTTGTAGTAGAAAAGGTGAGGTGGGTGCACTCATACTGGCTTTCATTAGTCATCTGGTCTCTCCTTGCTTGGGAATTTGAAGTCTCAGTGATGACTGTCATGCCAGCAAAGGCTTTCACTCTCCAGTGTGAATACCTGGAGGTGAGGTCATTCAGGCCATATCAGGGGCTGGCTACGACTGAAACACATACTAATAGTCAGCGTTGTAATTGTACAGTCAAGCACTAACACGGCAAATTTTCTGGATTGTCGAAATGATATAGAACTTTTCTATACACAAAACAGTGAATCATACTGTAGCCAGAGAAAATTATACTTCTGGAAATTCAGTGGAAACTTGAAAACATAATCCTAATAGGGTATCAGTCTAATGGGGTTTTTAGTTGTTCTGGGGGTCATGCCACCTAAAATCTTGAAATGGTTCATAATGTATTTGGAAGATTTCATCCACTTCTGAGAGTTTTTTCGCATTTCTATAAGAAAGACATTTCCCTTGAGCTACTGGAACTGCTCCTGGGCTGCCCTCTCTTCTCCAACCCGAGGTTCAGGTGGCTTTCCCCTGGGGCACCCACCATTTCCCAGACAAACTCAGACCACCATTATCAAGGTTACCAGACCTCACTTCTGTGATGTTGCTATAGTTATGACAAATCACCAGTGGCTAGCTTCTCCTGACTCTGATGCTCTGCCCCAGGGCACAGGCACCAGGCCTCTGCGGGACCGGAAGTCTGCCTGAGCTATGGGGTCAGGAGAGAAGTTCCCGGTGGGGTTTCTGTCCATGAGCTTGCCATGGTTTTGTGACTTTCCAGACAAGTCAGTAGGGCTTCCAAGACACAGAGGTGGAAAGTGGAGAAAGAAAGTGGGAGGAGTTGTGTTCTTTTACTCTAGTTTTTGGTGTGCAAAATGCTTTCTTGCCAAAGCTCTGCTGCTGAGGTTTACTTATCGGGGGAGGTTGCTGAGCTGTGAGAAGTGGTGGAACTGGCTTCTGGGATGATCATGAAGGGAATTGTCCTCTGGAGGTGAGCATGGTGAGGTCTGTAGAAACGTTTCTGGCAGGGCCGCTGGAGGCAGAGAGCTGCCTTGGAAGTGCTGACTGGCAGGGAGAGGCTTAGAGGAGAGATGGGTCTGCCCTGGGAGTTTCCTGGGGACTGAGTCCTGACCTGGGCGGTGCTCTGGGGCTCTAAGTAAATGTCACAGAGAGGAAGGGCTGGATGAGGGCTCTTCCACAGCTCTCTCCTCCCCCCTCCATCGTCAAGTATTCTTTCCACCTGCCAATGCAAACATTTCACAATGAGACTGTTTTCCCCCAGAACATACAAGCAAGAGAGGATTCCTATGGGTAGGTGGTAGCAAATACAGGAAAAATGACTGAGTAATTTCAAAGATGTGTTATTGATTAAAATTTTATTGATAAGTGACTTACACTGAATGTTAGGCAAATGACTTTCTGGCAAGAAATAGCTATAAAAGAATGATCAAATTTACCAAAGCATTTCTGCATATCAGTTGCTTTGCTATGTGTTCAGTGATTATTCAAGATTATGGAAACTGCAAAAATTCAGGTGGGAAATGTCACACTGCGAGGAGTAATTACCATTTTGATGAACATAGAAGAACTTCCCAGCTGATTCTTTACAGTTACTTTGAGGTGCTAAAAGCACGGTTTTAAACTATGTGACTTCAGAAATCTATTATTTGAATATAATATTGATGTATCAGTCATAAGCTAATCTTTAGTATAAATTCAAGTTATTTTAGCCAACATATCGTATTGTATAATTTTAGAGTAACGAAACCGGAAGGAGACCCTCATCACATTGAAAATGAGAACATTGGTCTATAGTACAGTCAGGGCTAGTATGGGTAAAGGTTTCAGAAACTCTGGCTGTCCATAGACACTTGGGTTGCTCCCATCTCTTGGCCATTGTGAATAGCGCAGCTTTGATATGGGTGTTTTGTTAGATATTTTTAAGAAAGTAAACCGTTTTTTTCCTTTCTTCTAGTACTTGTATGGTTTGATTTTTTTACATTTAGATCTTTGATTCCATCTGAGTGTTATTTTGGATTATGATGAGAAGTGTGGACCCAACTTTATCTTTCTTCCCCAATGATTCTCTATTTTGTTTCAATGTCGTCTATTAAAAGTTCATTGTTTCCCAGTGATTTGAGAATCGTTTACCATATGTTAAATTGGGCCTTGTATGGAATTTCAATTCTCTCTTTGATCTGCCTGTCCTACCCACGCCAATGGCACACAGTTTTGGGGCACACTTTAATACCTAAAGGAGAGTCTCTGGTAGGGTGGAGAATGAGGAGCCTTACTCTGGGGAGAGAGAGGTCCTTCCATCACTCCCCAGAGCGGGTGGAGGGGAGACGGAGGAATGGATGGCTTGGAGGAGAGAAGCTCACCCTGACTCCCAGGATGGTGGGGATGGGGATTCACTTGTCCTGGGGAAGAGACCCCACTTTCCTGGAGGAGCTCACACTCAGTCCTGGCACACATTTGCTGTGTACTGAATCATGTTTAATGAACAAATGAGAAATCGGTTATTTCCACTCTAGATGTGGATGTTTATTAAGGCTCTGGGAACCGCCCTGGATCTGGGCTCTGCCCCAGAGAAGGGGAGTCAGTGACAGGGCGTGTCACTCCAGCCCCCACTCTTTGAAGCGTCTCATCGTTCTCCGTATCCAGGGCAGGAAGCTGGAAATCCTGGTGAAGACTGCTGGAGGAGTCCCAATCCTCTTTCCGTAGGAGACGATGCCCTGGGCCACGTTGTTACACACAAGGGGGCCCCCGGAGTCCCCCTGTGGGCAACCAGAGGAAGGGACACTAAGCCGGGCCTCCATTCTCCAGGCCTCCCCGCTCCTGCGGCCCTAAGGCCCGCCCTCAGAGAAGACAGGGGTGGGTGGGCTCCTTCCACTGCTGGCTGTGTGTGAGATGGGAGGGGGAGGGGGAGCAGAAGTCGAGCTTCTGGATTTTTCCATCACTGGGCTTCAGCCCTGGCTATGGTTATTCTCCAGAACAACCCAGGTCAAGGTACCTTCACCGGCCCCAGGAAAACGCTGCACGTGTATGTCCTGTGTCTGGTGCACCTGCTATTCCCCCAGAGACCGGATTGATGGGGAAAAGTCCCCCACCTCACTCTGGTCTGGGCCAGACTGAGGCCATGGGGATGTAGTCTGTCCCCACTGCCCAGTCTGCCCACGTCCCTTTGTCTCGGACAGTGTCGGCAGATGCCCGTGGTCTTACCAGGAAGGCGGATTTCCGCTCTCTTGGGTCGCCCACACAAATCTGTGTTCGGTCAGTGTAGAACATGAAGAGTCTACTGCACTCCTCACCCCTCTGCACTCTGATCCGTACATCCTGGAGAGTGTCTGTTCTCCTGTCCAGGCCGACAAGGCCCCAGCCGGCCACGGTGCACAGGGTCCCAGGACTCAGCCTGTTCTGGGTCTGAGGCAGAGCCACCGGCCTCACAGCTCGATTACGTCTGACTCTGCTCCTCAGCTGGCAGGAAGCACGCAGGCACTCAGGGACTGTCTATGCCGTGCTCACCCCACGCCCACCACCACCCTGGGAGTCTGCTCGGCTTCCCCCTCCCTGGTCCCCCAAGCTGGGAGGGAGCAGCCCAGGTGAAGGACCAGAGGGTCGGTACCTGCAGTAACATGATGTCATTCTGGTTGTTCTGCGGATTGTACCTGGGGTGGGGGATGGCTCTGAGCACCGGTATGCGCTGCTGAGTCCTTTCCAACCTACGGACGTTGTGGGCCCCCAGGATGACACTTATTTGGCTGCAAAGGAAAGGGAGCCCAGAGGTAGGTCTGAGCTGCAGGAACTGCAGTCCCCGATGCAGGTCACGTGACAGCCCAGGGTGGTGAGACCTCAGCCAAGGGAACGTGGGGACAGGAGGGCTCTGGGACTGGGCTCTATGCCCTTGGCCTCTACAGCCTTGAGCTGGGGGTGGTGGGAAACCCAGGGACCTTATATTTGGCCTCCCCTACAATAAAAAAGGAGCTTGAATTCATATTTTGAGCCCCAATGCGTGCCTTCCATCTCCCCATCTTGCTCTTTTTGATCAGGTCCTGCTTTCTCCCCATTTACACTGGCCTGCTCCCTGCCCCCCAAGCCCTACCTGCTCTTTTTTCACCCCTTTATTGCTAGAACCCTGCTTTCAATCGCTCCTCTCAGGAAGTCTTCTGGAACTGCTTTGCTGGTGCCCAGAAGCCCCTTAGTGCCTCACCTTCCCAAGCAGTGAGCTGCTGTCATCACAAAGTCTTCTCGCACCAGGAACCCCCCACAAGTTTTCGGACGTGGAGTTGGGATCTGAACATATGCCATGTAAGGGTGGGAATGGGGCCTGGCCTCTTGGCCTCCGATGATCTGCCCTGGAAGGAAGCATTAGGCACTTATCTCTGCACTGACAGGTGTGTGGGCTTCAGCTTGGTGGCTCCAGGAAGGTTAGAAGATGGCGAGGCAGGAGAGGTGCTGCAGGGGCCGGAGAAGCTGGTGGTTCATGAGAATTGGGTCTGCAGGGCACCAGCCTTGGGGGGAGGCTCCAGGATTCTGCAGGAAACGCTGCTGGCTCCCCATCCCGGCCTCAGCTCCCTCCCACCTCCGCACAAGGCAAGGCCAGCTGCAGCCTCCCATAATGAGGAAGGTTCCTCTGCTGTGGGGACGGCAAATCCGGAGCCCTCTGCGCAGCCTCTCCCTGCAGTTCCGTGGTACTTTCTTCCTCAGGGAGCCTCCCAGATCCCTGTGAGTCCAGCTCACGGTCAGCTCATGAATTTAGGGCTCTAAAGATGAGCTGGCGGGCCTGCTATTGCTGTATCTTTATCTCCAAGGCTCTGCCACAGGAGCTGCAGACTGAGTTCAGAGAGCATGTTTATATAGCAAGTAGTACGTGCCAGGACGACTCCAAGAGTTTTATGTACACTAAGTCATTTAACTCTCATATCAACTCTCTGAGGTAGGCCTGACATAATGCCTGTTTTATAGATGATGAAGCTGAGGAACTTTGAACTCATACAAGCTGCCCAGTGATACAGAGTTAGGAAGTGCCTGAGTGGTCTGGCTCCAGAGTCTATGGGCTGGGGTCGGCCTCTGAGGATGGGGACGGTCACTCACCTGCCCTAGCCCTGGGCGGCAGGAGAAGGACCACCAGGAGCAGGAGTGGCTGCATCTTCCTGGGAAGTCTGCCCAGTCAGTTGCTGCTGGTGCTTCCTCCTGCCAGACTTTGAGCCCCTGAAAGAGGAAGGAAGGGTGCGGGTGGGGGCTTGAGAATTCGCATTCCCATTCTCCTGCTGCTGTGATAGGTTTCATCACCCAAGGCTGCCCAAGAGGCTTGCCCACCAACTGCCAGTGATCTGGGGAAAGATAGTAACCCAAGCCTTCAGCACAATATCCCGCACAGCTGCTGAGTCAGTGCTGGCCGTGGAAATGGGAACCCAGGGCAACAGGGATGGGGACTGGGTCACTGTGTCCCAGAACCTCAAACCCACCTAATTCAATAATCCCTACAAGCATCAAAGCTGGGAGCTGTCTATTTCCTCCTTCCTCTCCCTCAGGGACTGGAGCCTGCATGTCTTCACCCTTTGGTCTTAGCCCCCTGTTGAGACCCTTGCTGCTCCCACTTCTTTCTAGAAGTTGTCATGCAGATTGAGTAGCTCTCTCTCCTGAGTGTGTGGAGGACAGGACACTGTCAGGGAAAGAAAAGGGAAGAATGAGGCTCTGCCACTGACCATTACGCTCTCAGGTCACTTGAGCCCCAGCAAACTCTCAGTGAAATCTTGACACTGTGGACGACTTCTGTTTTCCTGCTTCCTACTCAAGGCGAAGGCCTTTATGTTCCAGAAGGTTCTCTGCACGCAGAAAAGGCCTAGTGACTTGATTTTGTTGCCAGCCATCAGACCCTGGTGGAAAAACATCTCAGATCCTATTCATCCATGGTATAAGAGACCCATCAACCTAATCCCATCTCTGCCCCAGGGGTGATAGCTCCTAAGAAGGAGGTCCCTCACTGCTGTGCTCCCTGTAACACATGAAGAAGTGGACCCAGGCATTCATCATTGAGAGAAAGGCACGGCAGAGTCCTGCAGAGCAACACACGGGGCTGTGAGACGCTCTCAACAATACTTAGAAGATTCTCTGTTGGCACAGAAAGCACTACAATATAGTAAAATTTTTGCAAAAGTATCAGAATTGAAAGCTAATACAATTCTCAGTCTTCTATGGATTATTATAAGCCCACATGAAAATCTTATAAAAGTTAAGGATCCTCTCCCTATATATAAATATACACAGGTTATAGCTTATTTTCAGAGCTGCCAAGAACTTAATCCTTCCTCTAATGCACGGTTTATGATTGCAACCTCATGAAATTTCTTCATGCATCTGAAAGGTAATATGCAGAAAACGGGAAAAGAAACGAAAATAGTATAACAGCTTTATTAGTGCCTTAGCATCTGGGTAATTTTAATTTATTGTTAATTAAAGATTTTCAACACTTTATTTTATTTTAAAAACTTTAATGTAACTTTTTTAAAAAGTAAAGGATAAAGAGTAGCATGCGAAGAAATGGAAGTCAAATATATATGCTCCCAATGATCTGAATAGAGATGTGGATAGGGGATTTCATTAACAGTGACTAGGATTTCATGCCGATCTTCCCACCAAAAACAACCGAAAGAAACCTGTTTAAAATGGCTAAAAACCTTAAAAGCCTTGAAGAAATGCCAATGTAGGAGTGAATACCAGGCCAAAACTGAAGGAATAATGGGTGTCCAGTTAGACAGTTACTATTGTTCTGTGGAAATTTGCTGAACCCACAAAATTCGAACTTCTGTTTTAATGAGCATATAAAGTGAGAGGTATAGAAATCAAAGAGGGAGGAGATATGGGGATATATGTATATGTATAGCTGATTCACTTTGTTATAAAGCAGAAACTAACACACCATTGTAAAGCAATTATACTCCAATAAAGATGTTAAAAAAATAAATAAATTTTTTAAAATAACATAAATTAAAAAGAAATTAAAAAAAAAAACAAATCAAAGACCAAGACCCACACAAGCAGGTCTAGTCAAACCCTCCTCACAATAAGCTGGGAACTGAAAAGTTTACACACTCAAAGTAACAAAGAAGAGTTAATGGGCAAGTGCTTGCATGTAATTTCATGAAAGATGGGAATAGTACTGGACTTTCATGGAGTCCCATACCTTGAACTTCGATTAATGTTGTTATGGACTGTTTGCCAAAGTAGCTGGCAAAATCAAATGCAAATGTAGAGGAAATTCACTTAATTCCAGTGTTTGAATTACACCTGAATATTGTTTTTCAAGTACAATGACAAGCATATAGTCAAATATAAACAGATCAACAAGCAAGCAAAGATATAAGACACCATGACTAATATACAATAGATGATAAGAGAAAAAATACTTTAATTATTGGGATAATACTATTAGTAAAATAAAATATAGATTGCAAAAAAAATTATGCTGAAATAAAAACAAGCTTTAAAAGCACTCCCGTGTTATGTCATAATTCTAGTTATTACTTTAAAACGTATATCTCAGAAATAACTAAATTTCCTTGTCAATTGCATTATTATGAACTTTCATCAAATCTCTAACCGTGGTCATTTTTAAGTGTTTTGTCATTTACAGACAGTTCTGTGTGTACTCTGATGCTTTTGCAAATATGTTCCTATAAAAGGGTTTCATCTTCAAGGAATTCATGGAAAAGACTCTGACAAGTACAGGTTTCTGGTAACTGACTATACTGCTGAACTGAATGAATAAGCATTTTCAGAACTCTAATGGAAAACTGATGAATTCATAGAAGTGCTAACAAAAGATCAAGATGAAAAAAAAAACTAAGTACATGGGACTGAGTGAACTGATGAGGATGATTATAATTTTTGTGACTTTCTGTTTGAATAAAAAAAAAAATCCCACAAGGACTCAGAGGCAAAAAATATACAAATCAATTTTTACTGCAAAGTAAAGGAGCTGTTACAGTGGAGGATTACTGGACTGAATGTCAATATTATGACATAGTGTGTTTCGTGTTTGGTAATTGCAATCACTGTTGCTTTTGTTGTGGTCATCCATTTACAATGCTTGGTGTCAGTTTATTTATCTCTTGTAAAAATAAAATACAGTGTGTGTGTGTGGAAAAAAAAAAAAAAAAAAGCACTCCCGGGAACATTAACCTTAAAAAAATGACATCTGAAAAAGAGCTAAATACAACTTCTAAAAGTGAGAAATATGAAAACACCAAAATTAAAGTCACAGTGAATAAAGTTAATAACAGATTAGACAAAGATGAAAATAGAATTACTAACCTGAAATGGCTCAGAAAAATTGTCAAGAATAGAGCACAGACAGGCATAAAGATAAAAATATAGAAAATAGTAGAATTAGAAGGTTGAAACATATGTTGAATTAAAGTTCTAGAAGAAGAGAGAGAGAATGGGGGGGAAAAGTAATATATAATGAGATAGTGCTTCAGATTTTGTTAAAACTGATGACAAAAATGCAGTTAGAGGTTAAAAAAATACAAATAAATCTCAAGCAGAATACAGAAAAGAAATCTATACCTAGAAATCAATATTATATAGAAATAGCAGAAATCTTAAGGACAAGTAGAGTAAGATAGATTACACGCTTTCAAATGAATGGCAGAGCAAAGGCAGAATTTTCAACAGCAGCAGTGAGTGGATGCTACTCAGGAAGAAATGTCTTCATAGTCATTTGAGAAGATTTTAAAGCACATCTTATAAATTGATTAGTAATGTTACAGAATTTATGAATAGCTGATGAAAAAAACAAACACATATAGAACATCTTACCCAACAAAGGCAGATTACACACTTTACAAGCACATATAGATGTTGACCATAGATTAGGCCATAGATTAGGTCTCAAAAATGTTTAAAGGATTAAAATGATACATCATTTTTCATAGACCACAATGAGTTTTAAGTTAGAATTTCATAACAAGAATATGAGCAGAAAATCCTTATATTTTTAAAACTAATGAAATAGACTGCTAAATACAGAGGATCCTTGAACAACAGGTATTTGAAATGGACAGGTCCACTTACACATGGCTTTTTCTCAGTAGTAAACACTAGAGTACTACACTACCCATAGTTGGTAGCAAAACCACAGAACAGAGGACCAACTATAAGTTATACTTGGATTTTCCACTAGGTGAAGGGCCGATGCCCCTAAACTCCCACGCTGTTCAAGGGCCAAATGAATCATGAGTAAAAACATAATGGAAACAAAAAATGAGTTCAAAATGATTAATAATGATTAAAATAATTTATAGTAAAATTTGTTGGGTATATGTGAGTAAAGATGAAACTTGACTAACACTATACCTCAAATTAATTAATTTAAAGGTAAAAACTTAAAACTTTGGATATAGGAGAATTTCTTTATACACTTAACATTGGGAAAACAATTTTATACAAAATATACAAAGCACTAACCATCAATAATAATGCAAAAATTGATCTACATTAAATGTTTGTTGTGTATATATGAATAAAGATGAAATTCTGGTTACACAGGACATTTTTTGAATTTTTGAATTTTATTTTATTTATTTTTTTATACAGCAGGTTCTTATTAGTTATCCATTTTATACATATTAGGGTATATATGTCAATCCCAATCTCCCCATTCATCACACCACCACCCCCCGCCGCTTTCCCCCCTTGGTGTCCATACGTTTGTTCTCTACATCTGTGTCTCAATTTCTGTCCTGCAAACCGGTCATCTGTACCATTTTTCTAGGTTCCACATATATGTGTTAATATATCATATTTGTTTTTCTCTTCTGACTTACTTCACTCTGTATGACAGTATCTAGATTCATCCATGTCTCTGCAAATGACCCAATTTCGTTCCTTTTTATGGCTGAGTCATATTCCATTGTATATATGTACAACAACTTCTTTATGCATTCGTCTGTCGATGGGCATTTAGGTTGCTTCCGTGACCTGGCTATTGTAAATAGTGCTGCAATGAACATTGGGGTGCATGTGTCTTTTTGAATTATGGTTTTCTCTGGGTATATGCCCAGTAGTGGGATTGCTGGGTCATATGGTAATTCTATTTTTAGTTTTTTAAGGAACCTCCATACAGTTCTCCATAGTGGCTGTATCAATTTACATTCCCAACAACAGTGCAAGAGGGTTCCCTTTTGGGGCTTCCCTGGTGGCAAAGTGGTTAAGAATCTGCCTGCCAATGCAGGGGACACGGGTTCGAGCCCTGGTCTGGGAAGATCCCACATGCCGCGGAGCAACTAAGCCCGTGAGCCACAACTACTGAGCCTGCGCGTCTGGAGCCCGTGCTCCGCAACGGGAGAGGCTGCGACAGTGAGAGGCCCGCGCACCGCGATGAAGAGTGGCCCCCGCTCGCCGCAACTGGAGAAAGCCCTTGCACAGAAACGAAGACCCAACACAGCCAAAAATAAATATAAAATAAAATAAAATTAAAAAAAAAAAAAGAGGGTTCCCTTTTCTCCACACCCTCTCCAGCATTTGTTGTTTGTAGATTTTCTGATGATAGCCATTCTGACTGGTATGAGGTGATACCTTATTGTAATTTTGATTTGCATTTCCCTAATAATTAGTGATGTTGAGCAGCTTTTCATGTGCTTCTTGGCCATCTGTATGTCTTCTTTGGAGAAATGTCTATTTAGGTCTTCTGCCCATTTTTGGATTAGGTTGTTTGTTTTTTTAATATTGAGCTGCATGATCTGTTTATATATTTTGGAGATTGATCCTTTGTCCGTTGATTCGTTTGCAAATATTTTCTCCCATTCTGAGGGTTGTCTTTTCATCTTGATTGTAGTTTCCTTTGCTTTGCAAAAGCTTTTAAGTTTCATTAGGTCCCTTTTGTTTATTTTTATTTCCATTACTCTAGGAGGTGGATCAAAAAAGATCTTGCTGTGATTTATGTCAGTGTTCTTAACAAAAAAAACAAAAGAACCAGTGTTCTTCCTATGTTTTTCTCTAAGAGTTTTATAGTGTCCAGTCTTATGTTTAGGTCTCTAATCCATTTTGAGTTTATTTTTGTATATGGTGTTAGGGAGTGTTCAAATTTCATTCTTTTACATGTAGCTGTCCAGTTTTCCCAGCACCACTTATTGAAGAGACTGGGTTTTCTCCATTGTATATCCTTGCCTCCTTTGTAATAGATTAGTTGACCATAGGTGCATGGGTTTATCTCTGGGCTTTCTATCCTGTTCCATTGATCTATGTTTCTGTTTTTGTGCCAGTACCATATTGTCTTGATTACTGTAGATTTGTAGTATAGTCTGAAGTCAGGGAGTCTGATTCCTCCAGCTCCGTTTTTTTCCCTCAAGACTGCTTTGGCTATTGGGTGTCTTTTATGTCTCCATACAAATTTTAAGATTTTTGTTCTAGTTCTGTAAAAAATGCCATTGATAATTTGATAGGAATTGCATTAAATCTGTAGATTGCTTTGGGTAGTATAGTCATTTTCACAATATTGATTCTTTCAAACCAAGAACATGGTATATCTCTCCATCTGTTTGTATCATCTTTAATTTCTTTCATCAGTGTCCTATAATTTTCTGCATACAGGTCTTTTGTCTCCTTAAGTAGGTTTATTCCTAGGTATTTTATTCTTTTTGTTGCAGTGGTAAATGAGAGTGTTTCCATAATATCTCTTTCAGATTTTTCATCATTAGTGTATAGAAATGCAAGAGATTTCTGTGCATTAATTTTGTATCTTGCAACTTACCAAATTCATTGATTAGCTCTAGTAGTTTTCTGGAGGCAACTTTAGGATTCTCTATGTATAGTATCATGTGATCTACAAACAATGACAGTTTTACTTCTTGTTTCCCAATTTGTATCCCTTTTATTTCTTTTTCTTCTCTGATTGCCATGGCTAGGACTTCCAAAACTATGTTGAATAATAGTGGTGAGAGTGGACATCCTTGTCTCATTCCTGATCTTAGAGGAAATGCTTTCAGTTTTTCACCATTGAGAATGATGTTTGCTGTGGGTTTGTTGTATATGGCCTTTATTATGTTGAGGTAGGTTCCCTCTATGCCCACTTTCTGGAGAGTTTTTATCATAAAAGGGTGTTGAATTTTGTCAAAAGCTTTTTCTGCATCTATTGAGATGATCATATGGTTTTTATCCTTCAATTTGTTAACGTGGTATATCACATTGATTGATTTGCGTATATTGAAGAATCCTTGCATCCCTGGGATAAATCCCACTTGATCATGGTGTATGATCCTTTTAATGTGTTGTTGGATTCAGTTTGCTAGTACTTTGTTGAGGATTTTTACATCTATATTCATCAGTGATATTGGTCTGTAATTTTCTTTTTTTGTAGTATCTCTGTCTGGTTTTGGTATCAGGGTGATGGTGGCCTCATAGAATGAGTTTGGGAGTGTTCCTTCCTCTGCAATTTTTTGGAAGAGTTTGGGAAGGATGCGTATTAGCTCTTCTGTAAATATTTGATAGAATTCACCTGTGAAGCCATCTGGTCCTGGGCTTTTGTTTGTTGGAAGATTTTTAATCACAGTGTCAATTTCATTACTTGTGATTGGTCTGTTCATATTGTCTATGTTTTCCTGGTTCAGTCTTGGAAGGTTATACCTGTCTAAGGATTTGTCCACTTCTTCCAGGTTGTCACTTTTATTGGCATAACATTACTTGTAATAGTCTCTTAGGATGCTTTGTATTTCTGCGGTGTCTGTTGTAACTTCTCCTTTTTCATTTCTAATTTTGTTGATTTGAGTCCTCTCCCTCTTTTTCTTGATGAGTCTGGCTAATGCTTTATCAATTTTGTTTATCTTCTCAAAGAACCAGCTTTTAGTTTTATTGATCTTTGCTAGTGTTTTCTTTGTTTCTATTTCATTTATTTCTGCTCTGATTTTTATGATTTCTTTCCTTCTGCTAACTTTGGGTTTTGTTTGTTCTTCTTTCTCTAGTTCCTTTAGGTGTAAGGTTACATTGTTCATTTGAGATTTTTCTTGTTTCTTGAGGTAGGCTTGTATCACTGTAAACTTCCCTCTTAGAACTGCTTTTGCTGCATGCCATAGGTTTTGGATTGTCGTGTTTTCATTGTCATTTGTCTCTAGGTATTTGTTGATTTCCTCTTTGATTTCTTCAGTGATCTCTTGGTTACTTAGTAACGTATTGTTTAGCCTCCATGTGTTTCTGCTTGTTACTTTTTTTTTCCCCTGTAATTGATTTCTAATCTTGAAGCGTTGTGGTCAGAAAAGATGCTTGATATGATTTCAATTTTTTTTAATTTACTGAAACTTGATTTGTGACCCAAGATATGATCTATCCCGGAGAATGTTCTGTGCGCACTTGAGAAGAAAGTGTAATCTGCTGTTTTTGGATGGAATGTCCTATAAATATCAATTAAATTTATCTGGTCTATTGTGTCATTTAAAGCTTGTGTTTCCTTATGAATTTTCTGTTTGGATGATCTGTCCATTGGTGTCAGTGAGGTGTTAAAGTCCCCCACTATTATTGCATTACTGTCGATTTCCTCTTTTATAGCTGTTAGCAGTTGCCTTATGTATTGAGGTGCTCCTATGTTGCATGCATATATATTTATAATTGTTATATCTTCTTCTTCTTGGACTGATCCCTTGAACATTATGTAGTGTCTTTCGTTGTCTCTTGTAACATTCTTTATTTTAAAATCTATTTTATCTGATATGAGTATTGCTACTCTAGCTTTCTTTTTTTTTTTTTAATTAATTTATTTATTTATTTATTTTTGGCTGTGTTGGGTCTTTGTTTCTGTGCGAGGGCTTTCTCTAATTGCGGCAAGCGGGGGCCACTCTTCATCGCGGTGCGAGGGCCTCTCACTGTCGCGGCCTCTCTTGTTGCAGAGCACAGGCTCCAGACACGCAGGCTCAGTAGTTGTGGCTCACGGGCCTAGTTGCTCCACGGCATGTGGGATCTTCCCAGACCAGGGCTCGAACCCGTGTCCCCTGCATTGCCAGGCAGATTCTCAACCACTGCGCCACCAGGGAAGCCCCCCAGCTTTCTTTTGATTTCCATTTGGAGTATCTTTTTCCATCCCCTCCCTTTCAGTCTGTATGCGTCCCTAAGTCTGAAGTGGGTCTCCTGTACACAGCATATATATGGGTCTTGTTTTTGCATCCATTCAATGAGCCTGTGTCTTTTGGTTGGAGCATTTAATCCATTCACGTTTAAGGTAATTATCGATATGTATGTTCCTATTACCATTTTCTTAATTGTTTTGGGTTTGTTTTTGTAGGTACTTTTCTTCTCCGTGTTTCCCACTTAGAGGAGTTCCTTTAGCATTTGTTGTAGAGCTGGTTTGGTGGTGCGAATTCTCTTAGCTTTTGCTTGTCTGTAAAGCTTTTGATTTCTCCATCAAATCTGAATGAGATCCTTGCTGGGTAGAGTAATCTTGGTTGTAGGTTCTTCCCTTTCATCATTTTAAGTATATCATGCCACTCCCTTCTGGCTTGTAGAGTTTCTGCTGAGAAATCCACTGTTAACCTTATGGGAGTTCCCTTGTATGTTATTTGTCGTTTTTCCCTTGCTGCTTTCAATAATTTTTCTTTGTCTTTAATTTTTGCCACTTTGATTACTATGTGTCTTGGCGTGTTTCTCCTTGGGTTTATGCTGTATGGGACTCGCTGCTCTTCCTGGACTTGGGTGGCTATTTCATTTCCCATGTAAGGGAAATTTTCGACTATAATCTCTTCAAATATTTTCTCAGGTCCTTTCTCTCTCTCTTCTCCTTCTGGGACCCCTATAATGTGAATGTTTTTGCGTTTAACGTTGTCCTAGAGATCTCTTAGGCTGTCTTCATTTCTTTTCATTCTTTTTTCTTTATTCTGTTCCACAGCAGGCAATACCACCATTCTGTCTTCCAGGTCACTTATCCGTTCTTCTGCCTCAGTTATTCTGCTGTTGATTCCTTCTAGTGTATTTTTCATTTCAGTTATTGTATTGTTCATCTCTGTTTACTTGTTCTTTAATTCTTCTAGGTCTTTGTTAAACATTTCTTTCATCTTCTCGATCTTTGCCTCCATTCTTTCTCCAAGGTCCTGGATCATCTTCACTATCATTATTCTGAATTCTTTTTCTGGAAGGTTGCCTATCTCCACTTCATTTAGCTGTTTTTCTGAGGTTTTATCTTGTTTCTTCATCTGGTACATAGCCCTCTGCCTTTTCATCTTGTCTATCTTTCTGTAGATGGGGTTTTTTTCCACAGACTGCAGGATTGTAGTTCTTCTTGCTTCTGCTGTCTGCCCTCTGGTGGATGAGGCTATCCAAGACACTACTGACATAGTGAAAAGTAAAGCCACAGGGTGGGAGAATTAAGAAAGGGTTTATATCTGGTAGATATATGTTTATATATAAATCATATCTATGTTACCTTACAGGTCACTGGGAAGCCAATAATTTTGAAGTTATACATGGAATTGACAAATCTCTAGGAAATATAACTGAAAGAAACATACTCAGGAAGTTTAAATTGTCCTATAAACATTAAATAAATTGATTCCATTTTCAAAAATATTCCAGCAAGTACAGCCCCAGGCTCACATGGCTTCACTGGAAATATGTAAAAAAAAAAAAAAAATTCAAAGAATGGTATACAATTTCTTTTGGAGAGTAGATGCTACCCATCTCCCTTATGAGACTAGCAAAACTTCGATGCCAAACCCAGTGAAGACAATATCCACAAATCAATCAGTGTGATACACCACATAAACAAATTGAAGAATAAAAACCATATGATTGTCTCAATAGATGCACAATAAGCTTTCGACAAAATTCAACACCCAATTATGATAAAAACTCTCCAGAAAGTGTGCATAGAAGGAACGTACCTCATCATAATAAGGGTCATATATGACAAACCTACAACTAACATCATACTCAAAGGTGAAAAGCTGAAAGCATTTCCTCTAAGATCAGGAACAAGACAAGTATGTCCACCCTCACTATTTTTGTTCAACATAGTTTTGGAAGTCCTAGTTATGACAATCAGAGAAGAAAAAGAAATAAAAGGAATCCAAATTGGAAAAGAAGAAGTTAAACTGTCACTGTTTGCAGATGACATGATACTATACTTAGAGAATCCTAAGGATGTTACCAGAAAACTACTAGAGCTCACCAATGAATTCTGGAAAGTTGCAGGATACAAAATTAATACACAGAAATCTCTTGCATTCATATACACTAACAACAAAAGATCAAAAAGAGAAATTAAGGAAACAATCCCATTTACCATCGCATCAAAAAAAAATAAAACACCTAAGAATAAACCTACCTAGGGAGACAAAAGACCTGTACTCAGAAAACTGTAAGATATTGATGAAAGAAATCAAAGATGACACAAACAGATAGAGAGATATACCATGTTCTTGATTTGGAAGAATCAGTATTGTGGAAATGACTATGTAGACCCAAAGCAATCTACAGATTCAACGCAATCCCTATCAAACTACCAATGGCATTTTTCACAGAATTAGAACAAAAACGTTTACAATTTGTATAGAAACACAAAAGACCCCGAATAGCTTTTTCCTGAAACTCTTGATTCATTCACATGTGTGTAAGTTTATGTTCATGTACACACACATAAATATAGTATATGCATTGGGTCGTTTTGCAAAATGTATTTCCTACTGTGGGTCATGGCCGTAAAAGTGCATGCGCTTTCTGAATGTGCAGTGTAAAGACTTTCCCCCACCCATGTCTCTGATGGGGCTTTAATGAGCTTCCCTACCTGGGAAAGACATGATCCCTCCATCTCCCACCACAGATGAGGCACCAGGCTTGAGAGCTCATCCCTGAAGCCAAGACTCAGGAGTTCAGGACTCAACCTTGTCTCCAGCAAAACAGAGGGCATCTCTGGGGGAACCTCTGATTAGAAAGATAACCAGCTCAGAATGAGAGAAGAAAAGGTGACCATGCAGTTCCTGTGGTTACCAGCCCTGCCCTGCCTTCACTTGCTGGGAGTTATAAACCCAAGACTGGAAAATAGAAGAGGCACCTGTCCTGGACGGCCGCTCTGAGAAGATGCATCATCTTCCTCTCCCCCTGCTGCTCTTCCTCCTCTGCTCCAGAGGTGAAGCTGGTGAGTGTTGGGGTCATTCCATCTGGAAGCTGCAGCATCAAGACTAAATAAGATTTTAGTCTGAAAGTAGCTGACTCTTAAACAGAACCCCAGATCTCTCCCCAAGAGCCCAGAGTGAAGTTTCCACTGGGGTTGTGGCCACCCATTCTCTGCAGCCTGTGGTAGTTCCCAGGAACAAGGAACCCCACTTTGATGAGGGGAAAGCCCAGAGCAGGCAGGATGAAGGGGGTGTCATCTCTTTATATAACGTGTGACACTGTGCTTAAAGTCCTGTGTTGCCTTCACCTTCTGGCCTTGTAATTTGGCCGATCTGTGAGCACTCACGGGCTATGAAGACGGTTGAGACAGGAACCTGGAGAGCTTGTCCTGCACGGTGACAGAGGAGAGTCGAGCAGGTGCAGAATGGGAGTGGGGGAAATCCGAGGTGAAACACGACGGCATGGCATCTGAGGCCGAGCTGGCTGCCGTGCCTGGAGGAAGAAGAGCAGGTACCAGAGCCACCAGAGAGGGAGGATGGGCAGATCACAGGAGGAGGATGCATTCGAAAAAAGCCTCTCCCAACTTTAACCCAGCTTGTGCATTCTCTGTGTTCAAGCCCTGGGGTTCTCTGTTCCAGGCGACATCATCGGGGGCACAGAGAGCAAGCCACACTCCCGCCCCTACATGGCCCACCTGGCAATTGTCACTCCCCAGGATACGCTGGTGGCTTGTGGTGGTTTCCTGATAAGAAGGGACTTTGTCCTGACGGCTGCTCACTGTGCAGGAAAGTGAGACAACAGGGTCCTGTTTATCTCCAAATGGGAGGTAAACAGCCAGAGGGGCAACCAGGGACACCCCCTGGGGGGCCTGAGGGGGAGCTCCTGGGTCTGGGTCTCTTCAAGGAGAGGAAAGACTTGGGCTTAAGGAAATCGGTCTCATAATTGAATAGCTCCCCTGACACTCAGTCACTGTGAGCTCAGCTCCCCTCAAAGGAAAGGCGACCCCATCCCAGCACCCCTCTTCTAAAAGTAGCTCCCTCTCCCCGACCCCAGCACATGAGATATGGACTCACTCTTCAGGGTCCCACCCAGTTCTCTGGGCCACTTCCTCTATGTGCTTTTCAGGAACACTGGCCTTCAGTTCCCAGGGACCTGAACCCATCCTTTCCATGGGAGACAGAGAACAGCACCCACCTGAAACACCAGCACTTCCCCCTTCCCTCTGACACCTCTGGCTCCAAAGGGCTGGCCCTGATTAGGGAATGCCAATCCTGTCCCCTGGGTCCTCCATGGCCTGCTCAGTCCCCAGCAAGTCCCAAGGGTCTTGGAAATTGTCTCTGTTCCCTGGGAAAGCTCTTCCCTGAGTAAAACCTGAGCCCCTCCAATACCACAAGTGGCCCAGATAAGGGGGGCTGGGAAGAAATCATTGACCCTGGGAGAGACTCTGTCCCCTTTTCTCAGAATGGGCATATCTCAGGAGAAAATCACACTGTCACTGTTTTACCTTGTCCTTCTTCTCCCTCACAAAGGTCTATAATGGTCACCCTTGGAGCCCATAACATAAAAAAGAAAGAAGACACATGGCAGAAGCTTGAAGTCGTAAAACAGTTCCCTCATCCAAAATACAATGACTCTATTGTTCACCATGACATCATGTTACTGAAGGTGGAAATTCTTCTTCCCCTTCTCCACTTCCTGTTCTCCAGGGCTTCTCCTTCAGGTCCCATTGCCCTGACATTTCCCCAACCTGCCCCTGGACAGCGCCCCTCAACTCCCCCCTTGGAAGTGGCTGTAATGTGAAGCAACCTGCCCTGTCCCTCCCTGATTGCCTCCAGTTGCCCCCAAGCCCATTTCTAGCTCTGACAGCCCTCGTTTCCTTCACAGCTGAAGGGGAAAGCCAACCTGACCCTGGCCGTGGGGACACTCCCCCTTCCACCCCAATTCAACTTCATCCCACCCGGGAGAATGTGCCGGGTGGCTGGTTGGGGAAGAACAAATGTTCAGGAGCCGGGCTCCAACACTCTGCAAGAGGTGAAGCTGAGACTCATGGAGCCCCAGGCCTGCAGACACTTCACTACTTTTGACCACAATCTCCCACTGTGCGTGGGCAATCCCCAGAAGACAAAATCTGCATTTAAGGTGATCCTCAGACTACGGTCTTCTCCACAATCACTGTCCAGGGTCCGGACATCTCCTGGAAGGAGAAGGAGTCAGAAGAGTGTCAGCCGGTGACAAAGTTTGAGATCACAGGACTGAGGAGCTGGAAACGTCCCTGTGCTGATCATCCTGCCGCGGCCCCATGCAGTCTCTGACTATCCCTCCCAGGCTGCTACACAGGGTCATGGGGCGCCAGGAAGGAAAGCAAGAAGCAGCATCAGACAGAGACACAGAACCTCATGAGGAACCAGGGTTCCCGCCACTGATGCTATTGGGTTGGCCAAAAAGTTCATTCGGGTTTTTCCATAAGATGCTATGGAAAAATCTGAACGAACTTTTTGGCTAACCCAATAGGTCTGACCAACTCAGAGTTGGGACCATGGGGAGGAGTGGGTGGTTCCCTGGCTCACCTTTCCCCTCTCTCTCCCTTTCCCTCTCTGTCCCACAGGGAGATTCAGGGGGCCCTCTTCTCTGCGCTGGGGTAGCCCAGGGCATTGTCTCCTATGGACAGTCGGATGCAAAGCCCCCTGTCATCTTCACCCGGATCTCCCATTACCGGCCCTGGATCAATAAGGTCCTGAAAGAGAATTAACCTGGAACCTGGGTCAGCCTGAAGGGAAATCTGGAACCGGATCCAAGCAGGTTCTCTGTGCCACTCACTCTGGATCTGCCTCTGGTTCCTGCTCAAGTCCCACCACATCCCTAAACCTCAGGAAGCCTCCTCCAGATCACAGAATTCCCAATAATTCCCAATAAATGCCTGCTTCCAGACCTGAGCGTGTGTCTCCTCTCTCTGCTGCTCTCTCCTCCCAGCGTCAGGCACTCCATAAGCCTTGAAAGGGGTGGGTGTGTGATGTGTCTGTGAGAGAGACAGAGACGGAGAGGAAACGGTGAAGAAAAATGGAAAGAAAGAAGAGAAAGGGATTCCCTGGAGAGGCAGGACCCGTATTTCCAACATAAAGAAGAAATTACACCAGATCCTTCCTTGCCTTCATCGTCAACTCAACACCAACTCTGATTTATCTTTAAGGATATTCAGAATCACTACGAACATTTTGAATTGTAGGATGTTTAGAGCATCCCTGACCTCTCCACTAGATGTCAGTAGCAACAGTCTCGTCTCAACCAACTTATGAATCAAAACCATCTCCAGGCTTTGCTGTATGTCCCCTGGGGCTGTGGTTGGGGAGGGGTGAGGGAGCTGGGCAGGAATCACCCTCAGCTGAGAACCCCCAGTTTAGATGCATTTGGCACCGCATTGGGCCCTCCTCACAGTCCCCCTCGATAGGAAAAGACCTACCATCTGTGGAGCTTTGATCTGAGAGGCAGAGAAGATCATCTGTCACTCATTTCTGCAAAACAAAAACATGGAACAGATAAGAGGAGGGACAGCATCACGAGTTCTGCATGAACGACAGCCACAAACAGCTGCTCCGTAACCAGCAGGAAGATGAAGGCCTAGAGCCTGCTTGGCCTCCAACTCTTGCCAGTTGAGGGACTGGCTGGAGGAGAGAAAAAGGGCGGGACAGGGACAGACACAGCAGGAGCCTGTGGCTGATACCACTCCTCGCTTCTGAGAGCATGGTGATTCCCTTCAATTAAGTGAACTCTTCCCAGAAATTCATCTTTAATAAAGAATCAGAGATATACACAAAAGTTTATGAATAAAAATTTTAATCTCAGCATTTTCAGTAGTAGAAAAACTAGATTCCCAGCCATGGAACAAAGTTTAAATAATAAATTCATATGATTGAATATTTTGAAGTTATTAAAAATTTATTTCAAAACATTGAATCATGTAGGAAAATGCAATGTAATAGAATGCTTTTTAAAAGCAACATAAATATCTCCCTGTAGTAGAATCTCAATTTTTGTAATTATATATTGTATGTATGCACAGAAAGACAACTAGAAGAAATTAACATCAAAATAATTATGGTGGTTATTCTAGAGGCTAGGATTAATAACTATCTTTATTTCCTTTATATGCTGGCTCCAAACCCCTGGTATTCTAACTATAGCTGACTCAGTACCATACATGGACCTACCTGTGCATAAGCACATACACCCATTCATTCTCCCGTTGGTCAAGGTTTGCTCTGTGGGGGGTAAATACCCTTGCACTTCCAGATCGCATCACTCAGCCCATATCCAGGATGTGGCTAAAGAAGCTAAGCCTTCATGGGAGCCCTTGGGTCAGTGCACAGGCATGGTGGTCTCTCCTTGTCAATTAGTGCCTTGCACAGACGTTCTTTTGTCTTTAGCAAAGGTAGTGGTGGCCAGGGATTTATACCCATGGGAATGGTGTGAGCTGGGAAGTATAGCTGATTGAGCTGATCAGAGGTAGTGGATAAAATGGTCCTGACGAAGCCTTCCCTATGCCACCCAAATCCACTTGCACCTTCTTACAGTGTCTGGATCTTGCCTGAGAACAAGATGCCCATCCTTCTTTCCTGAGAGGGAAGGTACCAGTTCAAACCTTCAGTTTAATAGCCAATCACAGTCTCCTAAAAAGACCTAAAGATGGTTGGCAAATCAAGCTACAGGGTCCTGTGCTACAGCTGTTCCCGGGTCTTAATTGATATTTCTCATCTCACCCCTCTACCACCCATTCTAGATTTCCCTCCCCTTTGGCCAACACTTGAGTTGGCCTGGGTTATATGTCTGCTGGGGTTACCCAGACCTCTAACCCTGAGGGGGCTGAGTCTTTAGTTGCCTTATATTTGACAGGTTTGACTAGTTGCCCATTTGTAATGATCACTGAGCACTAAAGTACAAGGGATGTCCCCAGCAAATCCCCTGGGTTCAAGTCATGCTCTTCTCTTCGCCCTTTGTACAGCAACAACCCTAGCTTCTCATAGGCATCACGGTCAATTACTCCAGCCAGTATAGTACCTCCTTTCTTTGCCTGCTGGTCCACTGATATGAGGAGCCCAAAATGGCCAGGTGATGGTCACAACTGCCAGTTCATGGAGCCTTTACCACCTCCCTTGGTGAAGGCATTTTCTTCCTAAAAATTCGGACTCACAGCAACATGGCTTTTAACTTTACTCACTCCATGTAACTCCAGTGAAAGCTGCAGTAACTAAAAGAGCCATGCTTTATGGAAATGAGTGCCCTCTCTCTTTCTCCTTCTCCTTTTCTAACTTTTCGTCCACCTTCTCCTTTCCTTCCATCTCTTCCACCATCCCCACACCTACCCAAACCAGGCCAGGTCACAGATAAGCCAATATCGATTCATCAGAAGTGTCCCTAAAGGTGATCCTCAGTCCCATGGCTTCTGGCAGTCTCTATCCCTTGTACCCTCTTATCTACACCAAAATCATGTTTGTGACAAAAACCCAGAGAGCTCTCCTGAGCCCAAGGCCTTAGGACAAAGTGGGAAGCATCATGGGCCTGCAGGTCTCCGGAATCTCAGGTCTAATTAAGTCATCCACAGTAAATGAAAGGTATCAGGCCAATGAATGAGAGGCCAGTACAGGGTAGGATATCTCCAACCCAGGAAAGGGATGCTTAGGCTTCAGCCAAACCTGGCCCTAGAGCCAACTCTGAGTGCCCCTGAAATCCAGCCTGTCACTAACACCAGAGTGACCCCAAATTTCTAGAGAATTCTAGACAGAATTTTTGAAATTAAGCCAAGCCTCCCAACAAAAGCTTTTCTTAACATTCTTTGCCACATACTTGATGCTTATCACCACCTACCGCTGGAACCAGGACTGGGAAACCAGCCCAGAAGCCCTCCAGTCCCAGGATACCTGACTAGAGCCTACGGTGAATGCCGGGCCACAGTTCTGGGATCATCAAACAGACTTCACTCTGATTTATAGGAGACAGGAGGACAGGCCTTCCTGCCTGGCTCCTCCTTCTGAAGTAACTCTCCTGCCTCCATAGCCTCCCACACCTAGGCTCCCCACACTGAGGGACTGCCAACATCTCCCGCTTGCTCCTGCCTCAGAGCTTGGGAGTCCTAACTCCAAATCTAGTTAGAAATGCAATACAATGCGAATTGAAGAAAGCAGAATATTCAAAAATGTACATTCACTTTGACTGCAACAGTGTGGAATACTGTACGTTTTGGGAGAAAACTGGACAGAATTCTTCAGAAATGGAGATAATTGTGTCAGAATTATAATTAAATAAATGGCTTATCCATCCTCTTTAAAATTATTTCTATATTTTTTACAAATGACCAAAAAAATGGAAAATGCAGAGAAACAAAAGTGCTTTCTGAAACCGCTTAGATGCTCAGCGAATGATCTTATCCCTGTTACTCCCATACACAGCACAGTCCCCAGGGAGCAGGGAAACCACAGGACACAGTGCCATGCTGTCCAGGAAAGAAGATGGGGGAGGGTAGACTTCCTCAGGATTGTCCAGAGGCTGTGCTGGGAGGGACCAGCTATGGGAGAACTTTAAGGATGCCCTGAAAGCAGTGTCTGGGTCTGCCCCAGGCCATGAGCCCAGAAAATAAGAAGCTCTTCTTGGACACAGAGTGTGGAAAAAGCTGTTGATGCCACACTGATCTCTTCAACCAGCTCACCCAGAAAAGACAAGATCAACCATCAGTGCCGATTTGATTCGGAGATGCAGAGAAAGTCACGGCTCCAGCTGTCAGATGCTGGGGTCTGATAACAGGAAGGAAAACTTTACAACATCTGCAGGAGAATTAGCCCAAATATAAGAGGATTTCCCCATGCCATGGAAAAGAACAGCCTAGGACCTGCCCAGCACAAACACTACACAATTACAGTCCAAAGCAGACAGCTTCCCTGGGTTCTACCAAAAAGGCAGGGACAGAAGTGAGGAGGCTAGGGATTTCCCTGGTGGTCCAGTGGTTAAGACTCCACACTTCCACTGCAGGGGGCACAGGTTCAATGCCTGGTCAGGGAACTAAGATCCACATGCTGCGAGGCGCAGCCAAAAAATTAATTAATTAATTAAATTTTTAAAAAAGAAGTGAGGAGGCTAAACAGTGTACCTCCACCCAGAGCTGAGCCTTCACCTAAGGCAATGGGAGCTGTCTCCCTCCCTCTCTGCCTCCCATCATTCCCCTGGTTACCTTGGCGCCCTCGCCATCCAGCCTGATATAGAGAATTGGTGGATAAACCTAAGGAAATCTCCCAGATATTAGAGCAAAAAAAAGACTGAAAAAAAACTAGAGAAATAAAAAGAAAATTGGAGCACCAGTCTAGGAAATTCAACACCTGAATGACAGAAGTTTGCATCAGCATAAAATTAAAACATTTTCAAATAGTTTACTTCCCAGCCCCCTTTCTCAGCACTGGAGGATGTGCTCCACCAACACAAGAGCATAAACCAAGAAGTGAAGAGAGATCCCAGGATGACAGCCTTTGGTGTGGGGAAAAATCAAAAGTGGGGAATGGGGCTAGTATTTTCATAACGTTCTTGCAGAATCACCTAACGATTTAACTATCTGCATGCATATTTGATAATAATAAAGCACAGCAAAAGACAGGTGTCGAGTAGCTGATTTACTGGAGAATAGAGCATTCCAAATGCAGAGGACTGGGAAGGGGTACATGTCCGCCAGATGGCACCACTGAGCAGCAGGCAAGACAGTGTGGGAGACAACCAAAGAGCTTGTATGTTGGGTGGGTGGTGATAGAAGACAGGCATTCCAGGCACTGCAAGGTTAACTGATTCTCATTTTAGATCTGGTGGGAAGACATTTCTGTGCATCACCAGCAGAGATGCAGGTAATGATTGCTGTAGGCGGTGCGGTCAGCAGCCAATGGTCTTTGCACAGAGCTGCAAACCAAGAGCGGCTGGAAGGCTACTTTATGCCTTCCAACCTGGGAGGCATAAAGTCAACCTGGGAGGGGCGGGGGGTTGTCCCACCTTCTTCCAGGGAGGCCAGCACCACCTCGCTTGGAGAGCCAGATGTCCAAGCTCAGGGCAGAGGATGGGGAGGTGCAAGCAGGCAGGCTTTGTTTGACCTGGTCTCCTCTCCCTGCCAGGCTTCACCTCCTATGTCGTCCCAGGAGTCCCCGCCTTGCTCAACGCTCAACTTACAGTGCTTTTCCTTTCCGCCTGCTTTTTTCCTTCTGCTGCTTGGCCTTTGTCTTCACAGAACCCAATTCAAGGTGAAAAACTATGATTCGGACGCCAAACCAACCCATGAGGCTCAATAAGGGCACTTGGTCATTCACTCACAGAGGAATGTGCGATTGGCCTATCTGCCTATAAGTATTGATATTATAATATCAAATTATAATATATTATTATGATTATCATCATCATATTGAGCATCATCAATATTGTTAGTCGTCATTATTGTGGTTGTTACTGTTATTATTACTGATTGCTGTTATTGTGGTTGTTATAAAATATTGAATAAAGTTTCTCTATCCGTGACAAAAAAAAAAAATGTCAGCCCTAAGCCAAGGAAGAGCAGGCTCAGTGCCAGGCAGGGCTGGGCAGGCAGTCCTCAAGGTCCCTAGGTGCATCAGAATCCAGCCCAGGTCCCAAGGGAAGCATTGCACTCTCTCTGCAAGCCCAAGTCTGTGTGACCTCAACAATGCCCAGCACTTGTGGGGAGGCACAGAGGAGAGAGGCAGTAGAGCACTAGTAGGGCAATGTCGCCTACCCTGGCTGAGAGGGGATCAGACCCCTGATTTAGACAGGGCCTCTTCTCAAAAGCAGCCCAACCCTTCACATCCAGCCCAGCCTCCCGCTGGACTCAGAGCCCACTGGAAGTCCCGTCACTAGGCAGCCTCGGCTTCCTTCAGCCTGCCCTGGACTTGGGGCTAGGACTCGCCCAGCTGGCCACCTTTTGAGCAAAAATGTGCCTCTCTGCCATGGCCCTGCCCTCAATCCATAAACAAATCGTGCTGTGCACCTACAGTGTCCCAGGCACAGGGAGACAAGAGTAAATAAGACAGGTTCAGTGCCTGCCCTATCAGAGCTCACAGTCTATGAGGCTTTGCTTGATTTATGTAATAATCTCATTTTGAAAAAAATACAAGATGTGAAGTTGTGTCATTTGTATAGAATAATGCAAAGTTCACAAATATTATTTCATTTAACCCCAAAATCACAGTATGATTAGAGCTGGAACACTAAGACTTATCGCTGAAAAGTTGTATGGTTTAGTGGTTAAGCATGCCAGCTCTGGAACTGACTGCCTAGGTTCAAATCCCAGCTCTGCCACTTAGTAGCTATGTGCCGACCATAGGCAAAATACTTAATGTCTTTACGCCTCGGTTTCTTCATGTCTGAAATACAGGTAATTATAGTTCCCATCTCATACAGCTGTTGTTAGCATTAAATGAACCAATATTCTGCTTAAAACACAGAAGAGCTCAATATAAGTTAGCTATCATTGCTATCACCTAATCCAAAGCCCTAATTGTGTAATTAGAACCCAGAAAGGTAAAAGGACTTCTACAGTCATACAAAGTTTCTGACCCTTAACCAAGGTTCTATTCTCTCTGTCACTGATCTTCTCAGGAACTAGAAAATTCACTCAAAGGAACTTAACTTACCCACCCGCCACTCTAACCAAATGCTTAAACCCTCCTACCTCATCCTCATCTGATGATCACCAAGCAAGGTGGCTACTCCACTTTCTGAGCATTCAGATTAGAAAGTTCTCAAACTAAAATCTGCTTTTTGCAAACACGGTTCAAAAGGATACATGCACCCCAATGTTCATTGCAGTGGTGTTTACAATAGCCAAGACATGGAAGCAATGTCCATCGACAGAGGAATGGATAAAGAAGATGTGGTGCCTATATACAATGGAATATTACTCAGCCATTAAAAAGAATGAAATAATGCCATTTGCAGCAACATGGATGGATCTAGAGATTATCATACTAAGTTAAGTAAGTCAGACAGAGAAAGACAAATATCATATGATACAGCTTATATGTGGAATCTAAAAAAAAAATGATACAAATGAAGCAAAAGGTGGGTAACAGAGCAGGGAGGAGGGTGGATCTGAAGAGGTGAGTGGAGAATAGGGCCTTTTTCCTGTCTGCACCCAATCCCTGAGAGAACCTTCCATTGAGTCCTTTGGCCTGTTCCGTCTCTCACGTCTTTGGTTGACAGTCCTAAAGCCACACCCCTTCCAGGAATCACATCATAAATAAATTACTTGCACTCAAGTGTTTGTTATCAGGGTCTGTTTCTGGGAAAACCCAAACTAAGATACCCCCCGAAATCAAGATTTATTAAATCTACTATAATTAGTACAATGTGATGTTGATGCAAAGACAATCAATTAGAGCAATGAAACAGAACGGAGTCCAGAAAAAGACACATTCATCCATGGACACTTGGTTTATGGCAAAGGAGGAAGTACAGGGCAGTGGGAAAGGACACTCATTTCAGTGCATATTGCTGGGTCAAGTGAATATCCATGGGGAAAAATGAAATTTGACCCCTATCTCACACACACACAAACATCAGTTCCAGGTGTCCCACACATTAAAAATAAAATAATAAAACTTCTAGACAATATGACAGGAGTATCTTTATCACCTTGGGGTTTAGAAAGATTTCTTCAAGGCACACAAAAATCACTAACCTTAAAACAAGTTTCTCAACCTTGCACTACTGATGTTTTGAACAGGATAAATTTTTGTTGTGGGGGAATGTCCCATGCATTGTAGGATGTTTAAAAGCATCCCTGGCCTCTACCCACTGATGCCAGTAGCACCACCACCACTGCCCCGGTTATGACGATGAAAAATGTCTCCAGAACATTGCCAAATGTCCCCTGGGGGAAATGTTGCCATGTTTGGTGAGGGGGGACAGAACACACAGTTAAAATTGTATCTCAGATTCAACAACAACAACAACAAAAATAGTGTGTGTCCCAAAAATTTCCTGGGAAAAAATTAAATGTTTTCATTGTTTATCTGATATTCAGATTTAACTAGGGGTCCTGTATTTCATCTGAAATTCACCCTCAGTTGAGAATTACTGTCTTAAAGGAAAAATGATTTGATAAATTGGATTACAAGAAGGACTTCTCATCAAAAGACATCTTTAAGAGAGTGAAAAGGCAAGCCACCCAGTGGAGGAAGATCCTTACAGCACATATGCCAACAAAGGGCTCACATGCAGAATTTATAGATAATGCCTGTCAATCAATAAGAAACAAAATAAGACAACCCGAAAGAAACACTGACAGATTTGAACAGGAAATTCACAAAATAAGATATCCAGATGGCCAATAAACATATGAAAGGCACCCAACCTTATTAGTAATCAGGAAAATACAAATTAAAACTACAATGCAACTGGGACTTACCTGGTGGCACAGTGGTTAAGAATCCGCCTGCTAATGCAGGGGACACGGGTTCGAGCCCTGGTCCGGGAAGATCCCACAAGCTGTGGAGCAACTAAGCCCGTGCGCCACAACTACTGAAGCCCACGCGCCTAGAGCCCGTGCTCCACAACAAGAGAAGCCACCGCAATGAGAAGCCTGCGCACCGCAATGAAAAGTAGCCCCTGCTCACCGCAACTAGAGAAAGCCCACGCACAGCAATGAAGACCCAATGCAGCCAAAAATAAAATAAATAAAAATTAATTAAAAAAAAAAAAAAAAAGTCCATGGGTTCAAGTCCCAATCTAGGTTTTGGCCAGGTTCGAGTCCCAGCACGTGGGTTCAAGTCCCAATCTGAGTTGCTTGGTTTCACTTCTATCTCCACAAACTCTGGGGCCTAAAGAGACTATGTTAAAAAAAGGGACCAGGGCTTCCCTGGTGGCGCAGTGGTTAAGAATCCGCCTGCCAATGAAGGGCACATAGGTTCAAGCCCTGGTCCGGGAAGATCCCACATGCCGCGGAGCAACTAAGCCCGTGCGCCACAACTACTGAGCCTGCGCTCTAGAGCCCGCGCGCCTAGAGCCCGTGCTCCGCAACAAGAGAAGCCACCGCAATGAGAAACCCGTGCACCGCAACGAAGAGTAACCCCTGCTCACCGCAACCAGAGAAAGGCCGCGCACAGCAACAAAGACCAAATGCAGCCAAAAATAAATAAATAAATTTATAAAACGGGTGACCAGAGGGGCTCTAGGCTCCTTTATCTGTTGGGTCTCCATGTTAGGATCTTGGTTGATTGGTTGGTTGGTCCTGTCATACTTTAATTAGAAACTCTGTGAAATGATGATGTGAATAGCATTTAGCAAATTACATCCCAGAGCCTGAGAGAAGTTGCAAAAATCTGCCCAAGCAAGATGAAGCAGGGGGCATTCACAAAGAGCTGGCATGGGGGAAGGTGCAGAGTTGCCAGCAAACCCCTCATCCTGCCCTGCCCTAGCCCACGCTGACAGGAAGATCTCTCCCTGAGTCCTGGCTTCCTGACCCGCCCCACAGTGATGGCCTGACCACCCAGAGAGACTGTGCTCAACTCCTTTTGCTGTTTCAGGAAGCAGCTGTGGGGGAAACTGTCCCATTTCAATGAAAGAAGTCCTTGTGATTGCTACAGACTCAGGAGGGACCCTTGTCTTCCTGAAGGGCACCAGGTGCACTTGCCCCTACACCCAGATGTGCAGACAGAAATTTCTCAGGTCTTGTTGTCTGGCTCGGATTTGAACGTTTTAACTGCCAAAGTGTCAGATGGACTTTGAGATCTGCGAACGGTTTCACTTAACTAGATCAGTTGTCAAAGGAAAGGCTGAGGAGGAGGGAGAAGCTGACCCACCCATCTCCAGAACCCCAGAGTAAAAAGACTCTAAGGCATTACAAACCTGCTCTCCATCAGCCTCCCAGGGGAGGAGGAGTGGTTGCTGGGATCAGAGCGCTGTCCCTATGTATGTCCCCTCTTACAAGGGGCACAAAGCTCTGGAAGGGATTCCCACCTCACTTCCATAAGGATACTGATGGACCTCCACCCTCCTGAATCTGTGGTCTAAAGGCATCTGATTTAGCAGACTCTCCTCCCCCTCTCCCCACAGCTCCCCACCCCCGCACTGTCCCAGGTATTGTCTCCTGTCAACCAGGTCTCTAGGTTACAAAGATTGACTGACAACGCACAAGATAGCCTCAGTCCCAAAGCACACTTTGTTTTTGGTCTCTGGAGAGTTCTTTTATTTTCTAGCTAACTCGACAATGCATTTAAGTGAAGATGTGTTCAGTTCTATCCAGCATATCCATTTGTACCGGGAGTGTTTCAGGATTCATATGCCACAAAGTGTTCCTGTCACATATTTTTTTTATATATATATTTTAAAATATTTATTTATTTGGCTGCGCTGGGTCTTAGTTGCGGCATGTGGGATCTTCGTTGCTGTGTGCAGTATCTTCGTTGCGGCATGTGGGATCTTTAGTAGCAGCATGCAGATTCTTTATTTGCGGCATGCTAACTCTTAGTTGCGGCATGCATGTGGGATCTAGTTCCCTAACCAGGGATCAAACCCAGGCCCCCTGCATTGGGAGCACAGAGTCTTAACCACTGGACCACCAGGGAATTCCCCCACATACTTTTAAAAGATCATTCCACTTGCAGTGTGTGGAACAGTTTGGAGAGAAAAAAACATGCAGAAGCAGAAATCTATTAAAGAGACTATTGCAGAAAATAGACCAAAGAGGAAAGAAGAGTCATGGTGGCAGAGATAGAAATAGATGGATCTGGGAGATATTTAGTAAGTAAAATCAAAAGGGTTTTAGATATCCAAGAAGATATATCCAGTGGGAAGTTTTTATAGGATTCAGGAGCTCTGAGGCTCTCCTATAGTTCATAGGCGATTCGGGAAGTCTTCTTTGAAAAAACTGGTAACCGAATTCACCGAGGTAGATTCTTGGGAGAAAGTGCACAATGGGAAGAAAGGAAGATCCGTAGGATCCAGCTTTGAGGAATATCAACATTGTAAGACCTTAGAGGAGGTGGAGCAAGCAACACAGACTGAATAAAGCTGGGCGAAAGACCCAGAAGAGAGTGTGGCTTTCCTTGAGGCCGAGAAAAGAGCATTTCCAAAGGGAGGGAGGAGTCAGCAAGTGTCCAGTGATACAGAGGTCAAGAAAAACGACTGAAAACTAGGCATTAGTTTTGGTGACACGTGGGAAATTAGTGATATTGGCGAGAGGGGCAATGAATGATAAAGGCAAAGCCAGACGGATGTGAAGTAGAAGTAGAAAATGGACACCACTCTTTTAAGAAGTTTGGCTATGAAGTTAAAGAGAAAGATAGGACATTAGCGGAGGAAGAAGAGCGCTGGAGAAGGGTTATTTTAAGTCGAGGGGAACTTGAGAACGTTTAAATGCCGACAGGAAGGAGCCGGAACAGGGAGAAGAAAAGGTGAAATAATAGGCCGGGTAGAAAGAAATCCATTGTACCTCTGGGCGGATTCTCTTGTACTACGTATCCACCACACTGAAGAGATAGCCAGAAGCCGGATGATTGAGCAGCTTCGAACTTTAGGTCAAAGGTTTTTTCTACACTAAAACCTTCCCTCCTCCGCCTCCTCCCCTTCTTTCCCCGCCCCCTCAGTCTATTTCTCCACCCCCCGGCCTCCTTGCCAAGATCCCCGCCTCTCCTTGCAGTGAAATATACAGCCTTCACTACGAATTCTTCCGGGTCGCCAGGCAGGGCCACGCCCAGTCCTGCCCGCCCCACAAGTGGAGGGCGCTTCCCGAAAGACGCATGCGCAGAAAGGCTGCAGTCGTCCTAGAGGAGGTGGACTGTAAATCTTGCGCAGGCGCGTGAGGTCCTGGTCGCTATGAGGGTTCTTGTGGGTGAGGGAGGGCAGGAAGGGGGAGTGGGAGGAGGCCGGTTTATACAAAGAAAACATAGCCAGAAGTTGAGGGCTAGGAGGCCGTTTCTGAGAGAGGGCACCGTCTCGTGCACAGGCAACCTGGCCTTGGCCTCAGAGCCCGAGAAGCCGAATCTCCCTAAGCTCTGTGACCTGTGTCACCTCTGCATCGCGGGGAGGGGGCGAGGAGGGGAGAAGTCTGGCGTCAGATGGGAGGGCACCGGAAGAGGGGCCCACGTGGGGATGCAAGGCGCCCCCGGGAGGGTAAACACCTCTCATTTTCTGATCAGGTGGCGGGACGGGCTTCATTGGGACAGCCCTAACCCAGCTGCTGAAGGCCAGGGGGCACGAAGTGACTTTGGTCTCCCGAAAGCCAGGGCCCGGTCGGATCACGTGGGTATGTCCAAATTCTGGAAGCATGGGGGGTGGGGGGGCCTAGTTTGGTGGCGCAGGGCGAGGGCTCGCGGGCACTGTGTGCTTTCTCCAACAGGATGAGCTCGCTACGTCGGGGCTGCCCCGCTGCGATGCCGCCGTCAACCTGGCGGGAGAGAACATCCTCAACCCTCTCCGCAGGTCAGCCGGGCCCTGAAGCTGACATCCTTCAGAGCAGAGGGAGGAGAGGGCCGACTCTGAGGAGAACCTGTGAGCTGTGGAGAATGGGACTTCCAGATTGAGAACTCAACCCATATCCCGGACTGCTCATTCCCCCACCCCCACTCCTCCACACCCACTTGCCCGTCTTCCCGCCCAGCTGGTGGACCTTACTCCCCACTCAGGATGCCCAAAGTAGACATACCTTTTCCTTCTACAGAAGAGATGGACCATTTCTCTAAGCTGCAATGCAGGGTTTTATTAGAAACGGATATGGATGGGCCCCAGGGAAGGAGAGGGAAGGAAGGGTATGTGCATGTATTTAGTGGCATTTTATTTCCCCCGTTTCTCCTGCAGGTGGAATGAAGCCTTCCAAAAAGAGGTTCTCAGCAGCCGCCTGGAGACCACCCAAATGCTGGCTAGAGCCATTGCCAAGGCCCCCCAATCCCCCCAGGCCTGGGTCTTAGTCACAGGTGTAGGTATGTCCCACACCACCAACCCTTAGACTAGCCAGGGAAAGGAGGGAGCATAGTGAGGGGCAACTCAGGCCCCAGAGTGCTGGTCTTTTCCAAGCAGGGGAACTACCTAGGCCCTCATTCCATGCATATTTCTCCTGACTTTTGTGTACTGTCACTGAGAAATTGGGACCTCAGAGAAAGTGAGGGGAGTGGCACTGCTCCCAGTGCCAGGGAAAGTCCCACCTACTTCCAGGTCCCTTATTTCTTATAGCACAGTTCTTTAGGAACAGAATTCTTGATTCTTGTATTTTACCTTTGGGACCAAATAACAAATATATATATATACACACACACATTAGCCACTATTCTAAGTGATTTGCACATATTACATTTAATCCTCACGAGAAACCTATGCGGTAGGTACTATTATTCCCATTTTAAAGATGCAAAAATTCTGCACAGAGAGGTTATGTAATTTGCCTGAAGTCACAGAGTTAATAAATGGTGGAGCTGAGATTAAAACTCAAGGCAGTCTGGCACCCGTCTTTGTTCTTAGCTTCTCACTCTAGCACCTCAGCTTAGCCCCATAACGAGAAATAAGAATGACTCCAGGGCCAGAACAGGTCAGCTCATGAAGATCAAGGGGAAAATATCCATGGCTCTGAGTTCCCATGGGGAGATCCCAAGGGCCAAGGAGGGTGAGGCCAAGGGGAGCCTTGACTGCAAAGGGCCAGACAGGACCAAGGACACCCAGAGCAAACAAGTGCTGTTCCACCGGCAGCTTACTACCAGCCCAGCCTGACAGCCGAGTACGATGAAGACAGCCCAGGAGGAGATTTTGACTTCTTCTCCAACCTTGTAACCAAATGGGAAGCTGCAGCGAGGCTTCCTGGAGATTCTACACGCCAAGTGGTGGTGCGCTCCGGTGAGAACCAGGGGCCTGGGTATCAGACAGGGTTGGAATGTCTTCTCTGGGCTGGGAGGGTGGGGGGATAAGGGGAGCTGGGCTTACAGAGGATGCCTCCACTTCTAGCTAACATACAGGTGGGAGGGCGGGACATCCCAAAGAGAGCCACACCCCTTGCCTGCCACAAAGCAAAGTCAGCATGGGGAAAAGGTGAGGAAGGGGAAGCAGGGAGGAACAGTGGGACTGCCTGGAGGCTGAGGGGCCTTCCTGTACCGTCCTTCTTGCCTGCTCTAGGGGTTGTGCTGGGCCGTGGAGGCGGTGCCATTGGTCACATGCTGCTGCCCTTCCGCCTGGGCCTGGGGGGCCCCATCGGCTCAGGCCACCAGTTCTTCCCCTGGATTCACATCAGAGACTTGGCGGGAATCCTGGCCCACGCCCTTGAAGCAAGCCACGTGCAAGGGGTCCTGAACGGAGTGGCTCCAGCCTCCTCCACTACCAACGCTGAGTTTGCCCGGGCCTTGGGCACAGCCCTGGGCCGCCCAGCCTTCATCCCTCTCCCCAGCACTGTGGTACAAGCTGTCTTTGGGCGAGAACGTGCCATCATGCTGCTGGAGGGCCAGAAGGTGGTCCCAAGGCGGACACTGGCTGCTGGCTACCAGTATTCTTTCCCAGAGCTGGGGGCCGCCTTGAAGGAAGTCATAGGCTAGGTGGGGGAGGCTCAAGGAAGGGCCTGTTGCCTGTCCCTCAGCGAGGGCTTCCTAATGAGAAACTGTGAGCTCAGGTTCTGCTCTACTTGAAACCTGAGACCATCTGGTTCTTAGGGAGTCCTCTTTCTTTCTCATTGTCCTGTTGCCTCATCTTATTTAACTGAGAGACTGTCCGCTGTTTCAAGGTTGCAGTCTCATCAAGTTGGGACCTTAACCTCTTCAACTGCTCCTAAATAAATTCCCAAGTTTGGTTTCCCTGCATGTCCTGTTCCTGGCCCATTTCTCCTTTTTGCTGTGTAGAGAATGTTCCGTGGTTTAGGCAATAAAGATAAATCATCTCACTAGCTTCAGCTCATGTCTTTGGCCTAGGTTCTGAAATTTATTTCAAGAAGTGCCATCCTAGAAGACCCTTTACTTTACACGGGGTTTTGAAAGTTATAATGTGCAACATCTCCCTTCTTGGTCCCTCCACTGCCAAAAGAGCTGGCAACAAATTTGAGGCACGAGGTTATGACAAAGGTAGAGGCAAAAAGAATGGTGATCCATTTCCAGTGGGCTCTGTGGTCACCCTGCATACTTGTTTCACGCAGTGCCATTAGGATGCCAGCAGAGGAAGGGACAAGGCCCAAGTCCAGGACAGCCTTCAGTCTGTCACTGAACAGCAGTGAATTGATAAAGCAATCACACACTGGCCCCAGTTCATCAGGCTGCAGCAGGACAAAGCTGTGCAAAGCTTTAGGACTGTCAAAAGATAAGGACTTGCCTCTCATCTGACTGGGGCCACTTCAGTCAACCAGGATCCTAGCACAAGGGGACAGAAGATACCTCGAGCCCACTGCATACCCACGAGCATTGAAAGTGAAAGGTACAAGGAACCTATCAAAAGCTACAAACTCAATCCTTTCAGGGAAAAAGAGTCCCAAGTATTCATCAAGGAGCCTCTCCCTTTTTATCGACCCTGGTTTCTGCCACAGTTTGACCAGAAGCAGTTCCCCTAGCCCCCAATTCAGGCCATATTAACCAATCTCCTTTCTTCTGAGGGGACTATGGGTTGTCTTTGAATCACTGTTACCACCCCGACTAGCCTCTCCAACTCGCCTGCCCCCAGCCCAGCTCAGTGCAGTGTAGTGGTGGATCTCACCAATGGGGAGGGGCAAAGAAACTGGGACCCTAGGACCCTCTCCATCATCATTCAGCTCCACATGCTAGTTGCTGATACAAGGATCTGGGGTGATTTCAACTCCCTGTGCCACTCAGGGAACAGAAATCAGCCTAAAAAGAGGGCCATGTCCAGAGACTTGCTGCAGGGCCCAGACAGCACAGAATCCAGGGACACCTGTCTTACTTCTTTATCTGGTTTTGGACTCTTTAGGAAGTTGACTGGCTCTGTACTGTTCCTGACGGAATGACTGGCCTCAAAGGGAGAAGTAACAGAAAAGCGTATTTGGGGATGCACTAAAGGAAGGACTGACTGGTACTGTCCACGGATGGATGTGCTGCCTCGGAGGCAGTCAATTCCCTGGTACAGGAGGACTTCAAGCAGATACAGGACAATGACCTGTAGGAATCAAGGAGGAAAGAGAATGTCCTGAGGTGACAGCAGCTGGTCTGGTGGCCAGTCAAGTACCTTCTGACTCTGATTCTTCAATTTTCGTTTTCCAGATTGGTTCCTCTAGATACAAACTCTATAAACCCTCCCATCTGCATACACGCACACACAGAGCAGAAGTGGGTCTCGCTTTATGCAACATATATGTTCTGTAAAGAAGATGCTAGGGTCAGGTCACATGAACATTTTCCTCGCAGAACATGGCTTCATTGGTTTGGTGACTGCTCAACTCTCGAGCAAGTGCATTAACCGGGGACTGCGGACTTTCTGACACGTTCGTTCAACTGTAAACAAACACCTGAATTCAACAGGAGAGCTGCCATTGATAGGAAGGAACCCTGAGAGTTTTCTGGTAATGCAAACAGTCACCCCTAATTAACCGTTTTGTAAATGTGGATTTGGGGGGGGGGGGGTTGCCCAAAAGGGACGCAGCCATTATAGGGCACATTATACTGATGCAGTGTAAAAAATCTAGGGCACAGGTCCTGGGGACAGAGGACCCTCAGCTCTCTGAAAGTGAGGTTTTGGTTAGGAAGCCTGTGCAACCACAGACAGACACACCTGAGGCTTGGTCCAAGTACCTTTCTCCAAGGAGCTTTCCTCCACGTTCTCATCTCTCCTCCCAACAGGCATTTTTACCCCTGACTTGTAGGCGGAAGTAAAGACCAAGATCAATCAAGGTCACAGGCAGGCATAGCTGAGACCAGAAGCCAACTCTCCCTCTGCCTTCTCCACCAGATCCCTGCTGCCCCACTGTGACCCAGAGCCCATAACACTAGCCTTTCCAGGGCCCAGCATTCCCTTTGATGCGCCCAGGAGCCCAGCCAGGCCTGGGACTCGTCCGGTCCTCTGGCCATCAGAGCAGCAGCCAGGAGGAGAAAAGGCTTAGCTTCCTGGCCACCTGTTCTACATTCCCCTCTCACCCACCCTTGCCTCCATCCCCAGCTCAGCGTGGAGGAGGGGCCGACAGTCCCCATCTCCGTGACCCACCCTTCCCAGCAGCCCCCATTCCCTACAGAAACCCTGCATAAGGCAAGGTTAAGAAGTTAAGGCTGAGCAGAACCTCCTGAGAGCTGGTTGAGGCCCTGACTCAAGATGAGATCAGGTCACCTTACAGACCTGTCCCCAAAGTGCCCCAGGCAAGAGCATTCCCCACACACGAATGCGCTTCCTTGGTGCTTCCCTGACACAAAGCACCAACTCAGGGTGAGACTGGGTCAGGGTCTGAGCAGCAGAGGGACCCTCACAGAATGAGCTGAGCTGGATGAGGCTGGAGCTGACGGGGTGGCAGTCACCAAGACAGGTGAGGCTCAAAAGTTGAGACTGAGCAGGGCCTCGGAGAGCTGGTTGATGTCCCGGCAGTACGGCTCCCGCTGCAGGATGAAGTCCACCTTGTGATCCTGGCCCCAAAACACCTCCAGCAGTTGGCGCCGGAGCCGCTCTGTCTCCCGCGTCTTCCGAATGCCACCACTGCCTTTTTCCTCTTCTTTTCTCCCCTGCTGCTGATCACTGTGTTCTGTGAAGCCCTTGGCAGAATGCTGAGCCTTAGAAGACCCCTGTGCCCTGGGAAGCAGCAGAGGGAACAGGAAGAGCTGATAAGCATCCTTGAGGGAGGTTAGAGCCCAGTGGGCCTCCCTGCTCTCCACTCCCAGTTAACTGCCCTGCCCAGTCTGGGCTCTGGGGAGCGACCCTGAAGTTCCAGAAACTGACCACTGAGGGGCAGTATCAACCCACTTCTGAAGGGAAGATGGCCTGTTCCTTTGGAACCTGGAAGGTGAAACTGCCACTATCTAGTTCTAGTCTAATCAATTAATCACTTTATGTCCAACAGAGGGCATGCTCAATGCAGCTGGCTATAAGTAAAAGCAACCACCTTCCAAATAACTCCATCCAACACACTGATTAGGGAAAACAGGAAACAGGAGTTTCCCTCCCAGCCAGGAGGGTCTGAGTCAGGATTCCTTGGGCCAAGCCCAAGGCAACTTGAACTACTACAGAATAAAGCTGTCCCAGATTGAGGTCATTCTTCCCCCAATTCTCCAGGCCTGCAAGGCCCCTGCAGAGCAAAAGCCAGGGCTGCCTAGGAGAGTCTGAGGCATTACCTGACCGGCTTCTTCAGGAACTCATCCAGTGTAGGGCCATTTCGCCCCAATGGGTCATCAGGCACCATGAAGAGGTTTCCCACGAAGGTGAAGGGCAGCAGGCTGGATGGGCACAGAGAATGTGTGGTCACAGAGGGGCCTCTGCCCACCTCCCGGACAGTTAAGACCAACACCATCAGAAGCTGCCAGCTACCATCCTTCGCAAAGCAATGTCAGCCCCTTCCCAGAGTCCTCACCCGGTGGCACAGCAGAGCTGGTTTTAGAGAAAGGTCTGAGTCCGTGCCCTGTGCTCAGGGGAGGGCTCCCTCACCGCTCTCTAATGATTGCCATCCACTTCTCAGACTCCTCTGCCAGGTCCCGGAACTGGTCATTGGAGACAATGATCCCATCCGTCTCTTCAGCCAGCTTCACCATGAACCTGTCACGAAAGCCACGGCAGCCAGATTGGGATTCTCCAAGGTCCCAACCCCAAAGAGCGTTATCGACTCCCGGGACCCACTTCTGGTGATGGAGATCTGGCCCCCTCACCTTGATCCAGCCACCAGGTGACTGACTGCATACAGGCGCCATGGGGTAGAAAGGAAACCCATGAAAGATGAATCCATCGTGGTTCCCCAACAGCATCCCCTCAAGTCACCACCATCCTCCACTCAACACTCTGTGCCTCATTAGTGTGAGACAGAAAGATCTGGCTCTGGCTCTGTCTTCTTCCACCGTGCCCCCATGAATCAATCACAGATCCATCATGCTCCTCCTCTGAAAGCCTTTCCACTCTGCTTCCTTCCTTTCCAGTCCCACCATTACCATCTGAGCTACTTGGACATTGCAAGCGTGGTACTACTGCATAGCCTCCTGATGAGGGGCTCCCCTGCCCCCAGCCACTTACCACCCTCCAGTCTCTCCTGAACCCCCCCAAGAACATGGTCTTCCCTCCACAAAAGTCTTCCAGACATGCCCTTTATCTACCGAATATTTCCACATGCCCAGGCCTGGCAGCCAAGGCCGTCTAGAACCCAGCTCCAAGCCACGCTTACGGCCTTATCTCGCCCCATACTCCCTAATGTACTCAGCTCCTGCCAAAGTCAATGATCAGATTACACCCTGTCCTTCAAACATGCCCCATGCTGTCCAGCTTCCTTGTTTCTCAAACTATTCCCTCCATCTGGAAGGTGCTTCCCCAACCTCCCTGATGAACGGAATCACCAGGGGAACTTTAAAAAAATAGATGCCTGGGCCCCACTCTAGTAATTCTGATTCCACAGGACTGGGGTAGGACTCATGAGGTGAGTCCTTTTTAACAGGTTTAAAACCCAGAGCTCCAACGCATCCCATGTCCTTGTCAACCAATCAACAAAAACTCTCAAAGCCTTCTCTTCCCACAAAACCCCAGCCAGAAGGGGGATCCCTTTCCTCTCCATTCTGTACTGTTTGGTTTACAGTTTCTTTGGGCTCTTTGAAGTAGAGAATCAGGTCTTCCCTGATTCCCTGCATTCCTGCTTCCTTTGGCAGGCCTCGCGCCTAGTACTAAGCAGGCAGTCAGTATTTGAAAGACAGTGTGGTATAGAGAGAACTAGTAATCAGGATTCGGTGTGACAGGTGTCTGGTTCTGAGTTTCTGTCTGGGAAACAAATTAAGAAGATGACATAAAAATGTATATGGTATCATATAATGTACAAAAGGTATTTTCAAGTTAAACATATTTCAATACTATTATCACGTTACATCATACGTTGTTCCGCAGTATTCAGTAGGCCTGTGCTACGTGCCACTGTGTTTTTCACTGTAACTAGGCAAAATTCCAAATTCATATTGTGCTGTCTGCCTATCAGGACGTACACAACTGTACAGACATGTGCCTTCAAAATTTATTACAACTGACTCAACCTTCAGTTTTAACTGTGTCACTGCTGACGTGTAAAGAAGATTCCATAGTGCAGATAACCTGTGAAATCTAGACATAAAACAGAATAGCATCGGGAGAACGTGAACTTTTTGTAGAATACCATTTTCCTATTAGGGAGTAAGAGCTAAGTATTTGAAAAAACAAAATATATAATCACTTCAGTTTGGAAACTCGTTTTTAATTTAAAACCGAAAATCCTAGAGAATAAAGAACTTGTCACTAGTTTTTTTAAATTGGTTAGTTAGCTTTTAAAATCCGCCCATCTCCCACGCTGTGTGCACACTGGGGAGGGAATGTGCCCCGTGTTTTTCAGTTAAACCAGCTAGCAGCTCTAAGTTCTCATTTTCCCTTTGCTACTTCATAGCCTTTGCCAAGAAAGTTAACTACTCTGACCCTCCGTCTCCATTTCTGTACAACAGAGGTAAGACCCTCTGCCACACTTGATTGGATCCATGAAAAACTAAGGAGTATCACTGCCCTCCTGCCCAGCACCTTGAGTGAGACAAACACATACCTTAGCTTCGTTTGACATTCACAAGGAGGATGAATGAATGGAAGAGGACCTTGAGATAATGACATTAATCCACTAAGAGACTCCACAGTCAATGACTGTGCAACCTGGGACTCAAATCCAGACCTGCAAATTCTAAGACCAGTGATCTTTCACTATCTCTTATAATACCATGTTTTGTACAGTCTTATTATGCATGGAATGCATTTCTTCATTTATCGTTATTTTGAACATTTGCTCCGGTTTTTCCAGAAGGTTGAGGAATTTCTCTCTGTGTTTGGACACCTAGGTTGTAAGAGGCATTTGTCAGCTATTCATGTCATTGGCTTTCCCATCTTTCCATTAAATCAGTATTTTCTAGACAGTAAGGCACTATATAAATATGAGGCATCCTTTAGTTTGATGAGTGAAAAGTGAAGGATGAGTGGACAAACAGAGCTGTCCACCATCCATCTCATCCTGCCTGCAGGGCAGGTTTACCTCCCCAATCATAGGGGCTCACGGAGGAGAACTGACCCTTGTCCCACGACTCAGGCTTACAGACAGTGTGAAGGGTCAGGAGCTTCTGTCTCTCCCTCAGTCTCCCACTTGGCTCCTTGAATGTCGAGCCTGTGACCAAGAGAGAAGCAAGTACCTGTCGTCATAGGAAGAGATCCTCTTGCCATCCAAGACCCGGGAGGGAGTGAGGGAGAGCAGGCTGAGGGAATACAGCTTGTGCAGGAAGTGACCCTCTAGAGAAACAGAGGAGCACAATGGGGTTATCCTCAAGGTGGAAGCAGGGGCCATCCCCGGACACAAAAGACCAGGCCCAACTCACCTCTGACCTTGGAGTCCCTACTGAAACGCCACTGAGGCACAAAGACAGTTATGTCGCGGTGGCCACGGTCCCAGAAGTACTGCACAGCAATGGCAATGCCCCGGCTGGAGAAGTAGTGCTGGAGGCCGTGCCTGCAGTGGAAAGGGGTCAGCGTTCTGGCGCCCCCAGGGGGGCCTGGCAGCCTGGCTGTGCTGCCCCCCACTTCGCACATATCCCCAAGGTGAACGCAACTGCCCGTCTCGTCATCTCATCCCCCTCCCCAGGACTCTCAGCCCCACCAGGTACTCACACCATGGCCACGTTGCTGCCATCGATGACAATATGGCGCAGGTCTGGCTTGCCTGGCACGTTGGCAAGGCACAGGGTGAAAGGGTCCTGGAGGGCCTCCTGGAAACGCTGCGTGCCAGTCACCAAATTACCCCCCCGGGTGCCTCGTTTCCACGGAGACCCCCGACCTCGAGCCACGACCTGCTGCTTGTCTGCCCTGTCTCCTCTGTCCCCTCGATCTCCGCAGTGCCAAGGGGGTTCAGGCGCTGGTGGGGGGCTGGGCACTCTTGGAGGTGAGGCTTCCCCATTATGGAGCCGCTGCAGGAGGGAGGCTCCCCGGGGCTGAGCTGCCTTCTGACAGGGGCCCTGGGTGCCAGGAGGCTCGCCCTGGACCCAGAACCTTCCTCTTTCCTGAGGCACCCCCTCCTTCCCCAGGGCCTTCCCTTTCAGAGGCACTGCCTGCCCTGCCTCTCCTCCTCCTGACTGTGGCCTGAAGGCCACTTGTCTCTCCCAGGCCTCTTCCCCGGGCCACTCCTTCCACCCCAAATCCATCTCCCTGGGACCACCGTGCTTTGTCCCCTCCTTCTCCATAGCACGTCTCTCTCCCCTTGACTCTTGCCACCCTGCAGGTCCTGTGTCCAGAGACTCCCTGCTGTCACTCAGGGGACTCCTGACTCCCTGGTGCTGAGCACCCAGCAGACCTGGGCTCCCCCACTCCCAGGACGGGAATGCTTGGGGCCCCTGCCCCCTGGATGCCTCTTGCACCAGGCTCAGCAGTTCTTCCTGGACAGCAAGGGGCAGCTGCAGCAGGGCCTCTGTGTGGGCATCCCCCCGGGACTGCAGCAGAGAAGAGAATTCTCTCAGCACTCCAGCACACTGAGAGGCTCCAGGGGATGGCCCCAGCCGAAAGTCCCAGCTCAGGCGCTCCACCAGCTCCTCCACTCGGCTCTGGACCATGACAAAGGCCTCGGTCAGGCCGCTGACCATCAGCGAGCCGGGCGCCCCCGGCACCAGGTGGGCTGATGTGCTCCAAGTCAGGCAATCAAGGAAGAAGCCCTGGGCTCCCAGAAAGATGCAGTGCAGTTTGGGTGGGTAGTGAATTTCATTCTGTAGCTCTGGGCTGCAGAGACCCTTCAGGTACTCCTGGGGGAAAAGGTGGGGAGGGGAGGTAGGAAAAAAAAAGAGACTGCTGGAATCCTAAGTGGCCCAATGGCTCCTTCGGGGCCGCGGCTCTCCTCTGAGCTCCAGGATGCCTGAGCAGAGCAATGGAGCCCTACAGATCCTGAAAAACGTGGTGGTTAAGAGGGGATCAAGAAACTCACTTCTTTGCCTTTTCAGTTGACAGCCTGTGGCTGAATTTCCATTTAGAACTTGCCTCAACTAAGGAAACTGTTATAATTAATTGGTTAAAAGGCTGTCTCTTCTAAACATTTATGTGTGTGTATGTGTGTTGTATATTTCCATCATAACGATCATCATTGATAACTTTTACTGAACTCACGCTTTACATGCTTTACCTAATTCACAATGAGTTCAGTGAGGTGGATACTGTTATTATTCACATTTTATAGATAAGGAAACAAACTAGGACCACAAGGATGGTATTTGGTCGTGCCGTTCTGTAAGTCCTGACTAACTCCAAAGGAATCAGTGTGGCCTCCCACCCCACAGTGAATTCCTTGGTGGGGCCTGCTTGCCCAACCAGATTATCTCTTCTCTCCCAAAGAGTACAAACTGATTTGAACTGAGTCACTTATCTCCAAGCCCTGGCAGAATCTGGGTCATTGCAGCAGAAATGAAACCAAAACTCTTGACAAATAGAGAGTTTGGAAGTTCCTCAAAGCTCAGGGCCAGTGAGACAAGCAAAGAGTGGAGATCCTCCCCAGCCCCTCCTCTCTTCTGCCTCCTCGGGGGAGGGAGTCATTGTTTCCCCGGAAGGGTCAGGGAGAGGCGTTCACCTTGGCTCTGCTGGCGTTCTCCTTGGGGCCCTCCAGCTGCAGCCAGATGTGAGGGTTCTCAGGACAGTCCTTCGGGAGGACGCTCATCCCCACCCTGAAGATGCGCTCCACGTGGGGTTGCTGTTCCCGCACCTTGTCCTCGGCCTCCGCAGACACCGCAAAACGGTCAGGGGACGGGGAGCCAGCCCCCCAAGTAGGCATGGCTCCTTGGCCGCCCAGCCCTGGAAGGAGGGAAAGCAGCTCAGAGCCTCAATGTCCCCTCACCCCAAATTTGGTCTCCTGGCCTACACCAGCTATCAACAGGTCACACCTAGTTACCAAACTGGTAAACAACCCAAGAGATAACCAGCACTTCAGTCCATCTTGGGGATAGGGAGGGAATGTCAGATTATCTGGACACAGGGGCCTTCTCTCCGGAGACAAGTCATGGATAAACAAGGCTGTGTCTCTGGGATGGGTGTGTGGCCTTTGGAAAATGACCACAGCCCTGAGCAGGAAGCGGGGGGCGGGGCGGTGGGGGGGGGGGCAGATCCAGCTGGGTCTGGAGGCCAGAAGGAGGGAACAGGTGACGAAAGAGTCCCTCTCCTCCGGGTCTCTGCAATCTCCGGGTCCAAGACAGCCTCTTAAAGATGAATCCTCACCAGGGCTTGAACTGGGCTGTCCTCTGGGTCCCTTGTCAGCCATTTCCCAGGTTCTAGCCACTCCCACCCCTCCCCCTTCCTCCGCCGTCTGCTGCACCCCTCGGTCGCGCCACGAGCCCCACGCGGGGCCCAGGGGTCGGACCGGGCCCCGCCCATAGCCGCTGGCGGCTGCCGCCCCCCGACTGCGCTCTGCAGTGCGGCCTCTGGCTCCCGCGGCCCGGGCGCGGGGGAGAGCGCGCCTACCCGCCTCGCCGCCCGCTGCGGCCTCAGTCCCGCCGGCGCCGCTCGGTGCCCGCCGGCCCCAGCTTCGCCCGCGCCCCCGGCCCAGGGAAGAAGGGCGGGGGGCCCGAATCTGGGCGGGCCTTCCCGATTCCTCACCCAACGGGGACCTCTCTTCCCCACATCACGAACAGTTTTTTGAGTCACTTCCTGGCCGGGGGCGGAGTCAGCTGGGCCCCTCCCGGGGCTGGGCCTGCACCGAGCCCCGGCGCGCGCCCGCCCCCGCCAGCTGCAGGCGGCTCCCCGCCCGCGGCCGGAGCCTCGGCCCGGGCCCAGGCCCCAGCCGGCTCCCCGCCCCCGGCCCCGCCCTCAGCCTGCTCTCCTCCCCCCGGCCCCGCCCACTCGCCCGCTCTTGCTCCAAGCCTGCGGGGTTACGTCTTCGCGCTCTTCTGAGTTTTCAGTCGCTCCACGCCGTTGTTTCTCAGGAATGAGGAACCACTTCATGGAGAGATGGAGGTGAAGAGCGCTTTAAAGGGACTAATGCAGTCCCTTCGGATGAAGATACAGAAGACCAAGGAAAGGAAGAAACGGGCCCAGGGTCACAGGATAGTGACACTGTTGGGCCAAGCGCTTTCCACCAAAACAATTGCGGGGGAAACACAAGGACACTCCCTTTTTTCCAACGGTGGAAAAGATGCTGCTAAGAGGGCTGCTGACTTGCGAGGGATTTTGAAGAGGGGAGGAGTGAGGGGAGGAGCTGTAGGAGCTGTCTCACACATACGCACACACACACACACACACATACACATACAGGAACTCGCAGTCTCACACAGACACCCATGTTCTCTGTCGTCCCAGTTCCAGCCTTCAGTGCTCTCGGGAGGGGCTGCCCTGGGGTTCTGGCTGTAGCCCTCCTGTATGGCTGCCTCATTTCTCCTCTCCCTCCCAGAGCCCAGCTGCTGTCATTTTGTGCCCTGCCGAGGAGGCAGGAACTGCAGTGACAGCAGGAGTGAGAGGCAGGACAGAGTCGTGGGGCACAGAGAGGGATGGAGAGGGAGATGCCAAAACCAGGTGACCATGAGTCCCAGAGAGAGGGCTGAGAAGCAGGGTGAGGGGTGGTGAGAGCCTGGAGGAGAGGTGGGCAAAAGCAAGGAGCAGACAGAGAAGGCTTGTGGGTCACAGAGCCACTCAGCCATGCTGGGAGCAAAGCGACACTGGCCACCAGGTCCCTCACTCAGCCCCGGGCTGACCTTGGCCCTGACACTTCTGGCCCTGAGGACCGGGTGGGCCCAGGAGGGGACAGAGCCAGTCCTCCTGGAAGGTGAGTGCCTGGTGGTCTGTGAGCCCAGCCGAGCTGCTTCAGGGGGGCCAGGGGGAGCAGCCCTGGGAGAGGCGCCCCCTGGAAGAGTGGCATTTGCTGCAGTCCGAAGCCACCACCACGAGCCAGCAGGGGAGATCGGCAATGGCACCAGTGGAGCCATATACTTCGACCAGGTAATCCCTCTACCCTGCAAAGACCTGGAATCACTGTCCAAACCCACTCTGCTGCTAAGGAAACAGACCTGCTGCGGCCAGTTGCCCCCAAGTCCGCTGCCCGTCTCCCTTCCCTTCATTCCCACCACACCCTCCTTGCCCTTTCTCACCATTGCTTTTGAATCCGTGCATTCCTCCTGTTTGGTCTACTTGCCACCCCTTCCTTTCCTTACTCACTGCCCCTTCCCCCCAATCCTGGTTTCCCCGAGCCCCAGGCATCCCCAAGCCCCACTCAGTAGGGTCGCTTCTCACAGGTCCTGGTGAACGAGGGCGGTGGCTTTGACCGGGCCTCAGGCTCCTTCGTGGCCCCTGTCCGGGGCGTCTACAGCTTCCGGTTCCATGTGGTGAAGGTGTACAACCGCCAGACTGTCCAGGTGACCTGAACCCTAGTCCCTGTCCCATCCCCGGCTCAGGAGGGGAAGGGAAGGGGGGAATAAGTGGAGCCCAGGGGGTCCCCAGGCAGACCTCCATTGGCCTGCATCCTGGGGGGCCAGGAGCAAGGCGGGAAAGGGCCCGCCTAGCAGAGACTGTGAAGGAGGCACAGAGTCCAACACCGGCCACCTCTCAGCCCTCCCAGGAGGGTGCTCTGAGCCTCAGGTTCCCAGGTTCCAGAGTGTCCCTCTGGGGCTGCAGAGATGGAAGGAAGCCCTCAGGAAAGTGGGGGTCCTGGGACAAGGACTGGGGTGACGTGCTGACTGGGCTCCCCTCCCCAGGTGAGCCTGATGCTGAACACATGGCCTGTCATCTCGGCCTTTGCCAACGACCCAGACGTGACCCGGGAGGCAGCCACCAGCTCTGTGCTACTGCCCCTGGACCCCGGGGACCGGGTATCTCTGCGCCTGCGTCGAGGGAACCTGCTGGGTGGCTGGAAATATTCAAGCTTCTCTGGCTTCCTCATTTTCCCACTCTGAGGACTCAAGCCTTTCAAGGATGGAAATCTAGCCCCTGACCCCTGCCCTCTGCCCTCTCCTGCCCCAGAAGTAGCATCTTTAGGGCAGGAGAGAGACTCCCTCTGGCTGCCTTTATTCCACGTCCTTGCATGGGACCCTGTGCCAAACATCCAAGGTGAAGAGTAGAGCTCTGGTGTCTCGGGACCTGCCCCTCTTAACCTCCCCCTCACGGTTGCCTCTCACTGCATCTCTTTCTGCCTGCAGCCCTAGGATCAGGGCAGGGTTTGGCAGGTAGGGAGGCCTGTGCTACTTTGCAGACTCTGCTCCTCCTGTCCCCCAACTCCAACCCAGCTTCCTGCTCAGTGCTATTTGGGAACAGGTGGTACAGGTGAGCCTGACAGGCCCCTACAGGGGACCAGATGGACCAACCTCAGCATACCCAGCAGGATCCTTCCTGTGAGGAGTGCCAGCATCACAGAGCTCGGCCAGCACAGTCAGAAGCTGAGCCAGCACCTTGCGGACTAGAGGAGGAGGGAGGCTCAGCCAGCAGCAGAGCTGTGGGGGGGGAGGGCCACAGAGCAGCCCAGAGCCTGTGGCTGGTGCGGCAGGAAGGGGGCATGCACCCAGCCTGAGCACAGTATACATTTTCCATGTACATTGGGGCAGCCAGCAGACGGTGAACCGGGCGTCTATTTGTGGCAGATCCCAGATGGACTCTGGCCCTCATCTCCCCACCCAAGACATGGGTGTGTATGTTTGCTTTAGCCGAGAGTGGGTATACAGAGGTTCCTTTGGCAGCTGGAGGTGGAGGTAGGTCACATGTGGGCAATTGTAGATCTCCAGGCATGGAACACATCAATGACCGTGGCCCCCTCCTAGAACTGCTCTACCTTTGTAGTCTTAAGTTCAATCACTTCACGCTCTGACCACCACCTCCTTCCTCCCAGCTCTCTCAGGGACCTTCACTGTACCTGTCCCACACTATCCCACAACCTCTCTTCTTTCTCCTGATTTGTGCTGTCTTATCCTCCTCCTTAAAATTCCTTGGATTCCATAATGCATCCTTTCAACCACTCTCCTGCCAGTATTATAAACTCTGTCTCATCTCTCTGTCCCATTGGCCCAGCATGGATGAATCTATCAATAAAGTAATTAGAGAATGATGCTCAGTGAGACCCTACAGGATCACTAAAGAGAGAACACGACATTACAACTGGGTTCAGGGGTTACAGGATACAAGCAGGTATGCTGTAGGGAAAATAAATGTAAAACTGTATGTCAGAGTCAAATAAAAAAGGATTTGGTAGTGCCTGAGTTAAATAGGAAATACCAATGTGAATTTGTGGTTTTCAAAAGAAATAACTTTTTCAAACTTTGTCACTAAAGCGGCATAGAAACAACATCAGGAAAAAATCTGATATGCATTCTTAGCACCTGAATCTTTGCCTCAAATATTATTCACCTTTAAAAGGACCCAAGGTCCCTTGGAGAATAGCTCCATGTCATAAATAACTCTAGGCCTGGAACCTATTGATGAAGACAAAAAGCAAAGATACTTTCTTAAATGTAGGGTAGAGCTGAGAAGGCAAAGGAACCAATTTTAATAGGCTTCCACAAATTGACATTCTGTGACAATTTGATAATCAAAAGGAAAATAATATTGTTAATTGGAACAAGGTGAGTTTTTAAAATCCACAACTCTGTTGTGATTTTCAAAAAGGAAAAAGTAACTATACAATGTGCAAAAATGTAGTTAATATACTGAGCGAAGAAGTATGACTATAATAGGATATTTTTAGTTAATTTAGATAAGTAGAAGAGTATAAGTATAGCAGATATTATATCTATTCATAAGGTGCATTTATTTTTCTTTATCTGCATAAGTAGGGAGGGGTGGATCCAGAGAGCTCTCAGTAATTCCAGAAAAAGTTGGAACTGTATCAAAAATGAAAGAGAGTGATTGGCACCATCTGGTCATATATTACAACTAGGAAGAAAGAAGCTCCAACAGTGTGTTACATGAACATGAATTAGGCAAACATCCAAAAGATAACTGCTCACTGCTCAAACATGATCCTTCATTTCTTGGGAAAGGGGGCCTCTATACTACACTACTAATTATAATGAGATTACAGTAACAGTAAAACCCAAAATAATAATGGCTTAAACAAGATGGCAGATTATTTCTGTCTCACATAGAAGAATCTGCAAATAAAGAGTGCAGGGTTGGATGGCAGTTTTATGACCACCATAGCCCAGTTTCCTTTCTTGCTGTTCTACGACCTTTAGCATATCACCTCCTGACCCAAGATAGCTCCTTGAGCTCCAGCCATTACTTCACCCTTACAGTCCCAGGAAGGAGGAAGGAAGGGCAAACCCATTTCCTTTTAAAGAAGCTTTCTGAGAGGTACCTCCAACAGTTCTGTTTGCATCTCATTGGCTAGAATTTAGTCATATCTAGCCACACCAGGCAAGGGAGAGAGGCTAGGAAATAGAGTCTTTATTCCAGGCAGCTATGCCCAGCTAAAAGTCAGGAGTTATATAATAAGGAAGAAGAGGAGATTGGATATTAGGGAAAACAACAATATTGGGGATATTGGGGAAGTTTGTAAAAATGCAAATGAGCTAGATAAATTTGTAAATAATGTCAGTAAAGTTATTGTATTAGTTTCCTATTGCTGTGTAATAATTACCACAAAGTAGTGTCTTAACACAACTTTGAACTATTTATTATCTCACAGTTTCTGTAGGTCAGAAGTCCAGCAGAGCATGACTGGATTCTGGTTTCATTAGGTCAAAAGAAAGGTGTAGGCAGGGCTGCCTTCCTTACTGAAGTAGAAGAATCCACTCCCAAGCTCATTCAGAATTCAGTTCCTTATGGTTGTAGGACTGAGGTTCCTTGCCATCAATCTCTGGGCCAAAAACGTCAGGCCAAGTCCTTCTCACAGTTTGAACCTCTCTGACCTACCCTTCTGTCATGTCTCTGACTTTAAAAATTCTCTGATTTTAAGGGTTCTTGTGATTAGATTGGGCCCACACAGATAATCCAGGATAAGCTCTCTATTTTAAGGCGCGTAACTTTAATTACATAGAAAATGTCCCTTTACTGTTAAACATAAGAGGTTTGGGCATGGACATCTCTGGGACATCTGCATATCATAGTCATTAAACTTAAAGATGACATCGTTTAAAGAAAAGTCATCCAGTTACAATACACTAATTCATGCAAAAAGTGTGGACTTGAGGGCTTCCCTGGTGGCGCAGTGGTTGAGAATCTGCCTGCCAATGCAGGGCACACGGGTTCGAGCCCTGGTCTGGAAAGATCCCACATGCCGCGGAGCAACTGGGCCCGTGAGCCACAATTACTGAGCCTGCGCGTCTGGAGCCTGTGCTCCGCAACAAGAGAGGCCGCGATAGTGAGAGGCCCGCGCACCGCGATGAAGAGTGGCCCCCGCTCGCCGCAGCTAGAGAAAGCCCTCGCACAGAAACGAAGACCCAACACAGCAATAAATAAATAAATAAACAAACAAACAAACATAAAAAAAAAAATTTAAAAAAAAAAATAAAAAATAAAGTGTGGACTTGAAAAGTTCTAGTGATATATAAGATAAGCACTGGCTCAGATTTTCATCATCTTAGAAGGTAAAGTATTTCCCAGGTCCCAACCAAGAATTCATTGATTAATAATTCAAAACTTCATCTGCACTGAGATAATATTCTTCTTTTGGATATCCAAATTCAAAAATTGGTCTGAACTGAGATAGTGTCCTTCTCTTGGGTCTACAAACCCATTTTTATAATGAGTATAAGAGTAGGTGTAAAAATTTTTATAATCCTTGTAAGATGTGTGTGCTTTACCAAAATGCTTGATGCTTTTAGAGAAGCTGACATATTATACTGATGATTTGATTGAAATGTATAGGAAGATTTAAGTTTGCAATCAATGTTTAAATAATTTGATTTGTAAAATGTGTAGATTTTTACTTGGTTATATAAATAGTGTTTAAATGTTGCGACAAGTTTTGCTTAAGTAGGTTTATGAAGTAAATTAATTAAACAATAAATAAAGTACAGATGGTGGCTAGTGTTCCTCTCCAGGCACAAAAATCTCCTAGGACTCTAAGGATCCTAAGAATAGAATCCAACTGTCTGCCTTCCCTACACCCACGCCCTGGCAGCTGATTGCTACAGAGAAAAGTCCTGCTGAAGGATATGCTGTGGATCTAAGTCCATGGTCTCCAGCCACCCCTGGAGCAATTCTCCAAGCAATTCTTCTGTGGTTTCCTTTGCCAGCTTCTTTCCTCATCTTCCCTGGAATCCAACTGAAGGCTTCTGTTCTCTCCTTAAAACTTTTACTCCTCCAACTGCCCCCATTGCCAGCAGCAGATTCTTCACCTTCTACTTCACTGAGAAAGCAGGAACCCCAGGAGGAACACTTCCCACCAGCGCATCCGAAAACTCACCTTCCTCCTCATCTCTCCTTCCTGTCTGGCTCAGTAGACGTCGTGTCCTTCTTTCTGTCAAGGTGGCTATCTTCATCCACCAGTCATGGATTCCATTTCCTGGAAACATACTCTTTTCTTTTCCTCTCCTCCCTCCTGTATGTTCAATGTCTCCCTCCCTACTCACTCCTTCTGTTGAGCAGTTAAATAGACGCAAGTCTCTTAAGTCTAAAACAAAAAATGATGGATATGGAAACAGTGGTAGATATATGGTTACCCTCAGCTTTATATGCTAGTTAGCGTCACCTCTCCTCCCCTTTAGAGCCAAATATCTATGCTTACCAGTTGCTCACCCCTTAAGTCAACTGTGGCCTGTGCTGCTCCACCTAAACTGCCCTCAGCTAGTCACTCACAACTTCTGCGTCACTAATGTCACTATCATCTAGTCCTCTGTCACTCAGGCTCTCCCTAACATTTGACCCTGTTGGCCACACCCTCCTTCTAGAAGTGCTCCCGCCCCCATTTCCCTGACTGTGCATGCTCTGGGCTCTGCTTCCACCTGTCTGCTGAGCCACTTTCTTTTTCAGCCTCCTGTACCTCTGCCCATCTCATAAATGTCAGTTTCCCTCAAGGTTCTGCCCTAGGATTCCTTTCATCCTGACACACTCTCAAAAGCCTGAATCTCCATCCATATGCTGACAACTTCCACATTTTTTATCTCTATCCAGGACCTCCCTCCCAAATGTCAGACTCCTACTTTGCCTAGCCCACCTTAAAGTCAACCTGCTAAAATTAGAGTCTTTCCTCCCGAAATCTGTTTTCTCCCTTATTCTCTGTGTCTAAAAATAGAACGTCCCTGTTGCCCTAACCAAACACCAGCCATGATCCTCGATTCCTCCCTCTCCCATAACCCCCATAAATCAGTTCCATCCATTGTTTTCCATCCATCTGGCTACCAATATCTCAGAGTTCTACGAAAGCTTCCTAATTGGCCCCTTGGCCTCCAGTTTTGCTTCTCTGAGTCCATTCTCCACACGGGGGTTGCCAGAGTGGCAACTTCACTGCCTAAAGCCCTTTAGGGTATTGTGGGGAAGGGAGAGGGTCTAGGATTAAATCCATATTGCTTAACGTGGTATTTTTTTTAGGTCCTTTGCAATCCAGCTGCTGTGACCTCCCCTGATTCATTTTTCACCATCTTACAAAATAGCACTATTTATTAGCTGAGGGAAAATGGCACCCCCTTGTGTGTTGCGGGACCCATAGCTGGTGTATTAAATTAAGGATATGCAGATTATGATCTGCTGAATGCGGAAGCACAGGCCACCACATGGGGTCAGGAGGTAGCTCCCTCGGTTCCCCATCTGGGGAAGTAAAAACTCTGTAGTCATTTTAATTGAAGGTGTAGTACACTCACACAAAGGAAGTAAAGTTTAAAGATTTATTACTTACAGATCCCAGAAACCAGGAGGGGGAAAAGGGAAGCAGTGAGCCAGGAGAAGGGCAGTCCTCTGTCCCAGTTCACATGTGAGCAGGATAGCAAGAACCTATTATGTGTAAGGTAGTTGGGGTGCAGGTCACTAACTTTACCCGGGCTCAACTATAAGTGGTCATTTCAAAAGGCGCCCCAGGAAAAGCAAGCGGGAATTTGGGGCAGGAGTCCTAAACTCAGGTCCTTATCTAAATGTCCAGACTCTGGATGTGAGCAGGGTCATTATACTGTAAAATGCCTAAGTGGCAACTCAAAATAGAGATTTTCTCATTATAGCTCAGAAAACGAGGGCATGGCATTCGCGTCAAAATTTATCAGGGCCAACAGAATTGTTCTTGGACCCAACTGAGGTAAACCAGGCTCTGTTTTAGTTTGTAAATCATCTTAATCTGGACCAAACTGAAATGGAGAAATCTTAATATACAGTATACTAATGTATATTAATATCATACATTAATAAAGGATAGAGAGGCCATAGATTAGTGGGGAGAAAGTAACTCTAGCAACAAAGTGAATATACTTGCATGAGAAGCAGTGAGCATAGTGGTGAAGGTGGTGGGCACTGGAGCCTCTCACTTAGTAGCTGCATATGACCTTCGGCAAATAACTCAAACTCCCCTTGCCTCATTTTCTTCCTCTAGACAATGAAGAGAAACATGGTATATATCCCACAGCGTTGGAAAGCACAGAGCAAGTATCCACTATATGTAAGTTACTGTTACCATATGAATTAGGAAACAAGTTAAAACTGGTACATGTCCCAGGGATTCTTGGACAATCTTTAAAAAGTGGGTAGGTCTTTAATCCATTTTGAGTTTATTTTTCTGTATGGTGCTAGGAAGTGTTCTAATTTCATTCTTTTACATGCAGCTGTCCAGTTTTCCCAGCACCACTTACTGAAGAGGCTGTCTTTTCTCCACTGTACACTCTTGCCTCCTTTATCAAAGATAAAGTGACCATATGTGCATGGGTTTATCTCTGGGCTTTCTATCCTGTTCCATTGATCTATATTTCTGTTTCTGTGTCAGTACCATACTGTCTTGATTACTGTAGCTTGGTAGTATAGTCTGAAGTCTGGGAGCCTGATTCCACCAGCTCCGTTTTTCTTTCTCAAGATTGCTTTGGCTATTCGGGGTCTTTTGTGTTTCCATACAAATTGTACAATTTTTTGTTCTAGTTCTGTGAAAAATGCCATTGGTAGTTTGATAGGGATTGCATTGAATCTGTAGATTGCTTTGGGTAGTATAGTCATTTTCACAATGTTGATTCTTCCAACCCAAGAACATGGTATATCTCTCCATCTGTTTGTATCACCTCTAACTTGAGGACACGGGGAGGGGGAAGGGTAAGCTGGGACAAAGTGAGAGAGTAACATGAACATATATACACTACCAAATGTAAAATAGATAGCTAGTGGGAAGCAGCTGCATAGCACAGGGAGATCAGCTCGGTGTTTTGCAATCACCTAGAGTGGTGGGGTAGGGAGGGTGGGAGGGAGACACAAGAGGGAGGGGATATGGGGATATATATATGCATATAGCTGATTCACTTTGTTATACAGCAGTAACTAACATAACACTGCAAAGCAATTGTACTCCAATAAAGATGTTAAAAGGGGCTTCCCTGGTGGCGCAGTGGTTGAGAATCTGCCTGCCAATGCAGGGGACACGGGTTCAAGCCCTGGTCTGGGAAGATCCCACATGCCGCGGAGCGGCTAGGCCCGTGCTTCACAACTACTGAGCCTGCGCGTCTGGAGCCTGTGCTCCGCAACAAGAGAGGCCGCGACAGTGAGAGGCCCGCGCACAGCGATGAAGAGTGGCCCCCACTCGCCACAACTAGAGAAAGCCCTCGCACAGAAACGAAGACCCAACACAGCCAAAAATAAATAAATAAATAAATAAATTTATTAAAAAAAAAAAAAAGTGAGTAGGATTTTTGTTTTATTGTAGCCATTTACCTGTTATAATGCTGCTTTCTTTCAGGTGTGTTCACTTCTACCCAGAAACACAAGGACATCATAAACGGTCCCTAGGAAAACATGGTATAGCAAAGCTTAGGGGGTCCCCATCTCACCAGATAGTTAATGTACATTTTTTAAAATTTGTTATTTGAGTATAGTTGATTTACAATATTGTGTTAGTAGTTTATGTACTTTTTAACATGAGAATGAGATACACTGCAGGACGTTCTTTATATAATATTTTTGCTTATGTCTGGGACTGTCTGCCTACTGGTGACTTTGTAATTTCTCTGTTAGAGACTTGGGAAGCTCACCTGCCAGTGCCCCAAATGAGAAGGGGAAATCGTGATGGTATAAAGGAGAGAAGCAGTGACTAGTAGGCTGCACTGCCCATGGTGCTCAACTGTGGACACATCTTTATTCGCTCCGCTAAAAATATGTCAAATCAGACCTTGTAAATTGTTCAGCCGCGAAGAAGAGAAATCTCACCAACACAGGGCTCAGAAGCCAATGTGGATAAATTCTGAATATTGCTTAAAGTTCTCTTGAGTAGAAAGTAGAGGTTTTGCTAAGCCACCTTCCTGATCAATCTTTCACTTAGGAGTTCCGAACCTTTCACTTGCTGCCCTGTCCTAAGAGCATGTGCATTATTTTCAGTGAAAGGGTTCAGGAAGACAAGACCTCGCTGGATTGCACACGAGCCGAGGCTTCAGACCCCTGTGCTGTGGGTTCCTATGCCGTGTTCCTTCCCTTACCACCCTGCAGTGTATTTGCTTGTTGAATTGCCTCCCTCACCTAACGGTGGGCCCCAGAGGGGCACCATGCCATTCCCATTACCTGCCATCCACTCCACACCAGACAGGGCCTGGCACACAGTAGGTGCTCTATAAATACTAAGTGACCGTGTCCACGTGAGCCAGGGAGTTCTCAGGAAGGACATTTCCTTCCTGCCACTCCATCCCCCTGCCAATGCTGAACAGACATTCCGGCAGGTGAGAAAACAGCAAGAAGCAGACACCCGAAGTCTGGAAGCTTGGCCAGGGTTAGGAAGGTTTCTGAGCCCAGGCGGCAATAACAGCAAGCACCCCAGGGGCAGGAAGAAAAGAAACGTTAGCTAGCATGTGATTGTCTTTATCGGTTCGGGCTGCTGTAACAAGAACCCCAAAGACTGGGTGGCTTAAACAACAGAAACTTAGTTCCGGAGGCTGGGCATTCAAGATCAAGGTGCCAGCAAATCAAGTGTCTGGTAAGAGCCCACTTCCTCACTTGCAGATGGCCATCTTCTCATTGTACCCTCAAGTGGTGGAGAGAGAGGCAGCCCTAGTTTCTTTCTCTTATAAGGACACTAATCTCATCTTGGGTGCTCCACCCTCATGACCTTATCTAAACCTAATTAACCCCCCAAAGCCCCACCTCCTAATACCATCCCACTAGGGGTTAGGGTTTCAACATATGAATTTGGAAGGACACAAACATGCAGTCCATCACAGTGATGAAGGCTTACTCCATACCCGGCACCACAGTAGCCTCTTTGCACGATTACTTCATAAGATCCTTGCACCATCCATAATTTAGGAATTGTTACCCTGCACCTGATAGGTGGGGAGACCAAGGCCCCAGGAAAAGCCTTCATAGGTAGCAGCCATGGAGTCAGTATTCAAACCTAGTTCTATTGTGTTTCCGATACAGCCAAGCTGGTTCAGCACTGATGCCATTCTTACACCAGCCTTCATTCATCTTCATTCCCACCCTGCCCACTTCTAAGACGTGAACGGGAAAGAGCACTAGCATGGAAGCCCTCAGCCTGGGCTCTCCTCACAGCCCTGCCATGAACCAGTAGGGGGAGAGAGGTTGAGCTCTATCACTACCTGGGCGCTGGTCTCCTCGGTAAAATAAGAGCTCAGGTCAGATGTACTTGGAAAGTTACTATCCAGACTGTCAAATCTGCAAGTCTGCCTGGAAAACATGCAGCACCCATGCCCACAACTGCCTCCCACCCTCCTCATAATTGAGGCTAAAGCTAAAAGAAAAAAAATTTTTCTTAAATACTGGACATTAGCTCCTTTTTGATCCGTTTATTGACAAATCAAATGGGGGAAAAAAGGTCACCAAAAGGGGTATAAGGTCATAAATGTGGTTAACGGGGAATGGATACAGCACTGAGGAGGGAGAATGAGGTTGAACAGACCATCAGAGGGAGGAGGAGGAGAAGGAGAGGGGCAGGTTCAGGGCGACAAGGAGGAGGGGGAAAGAGGTATCTGCTAAAAACCCCACGGCTCACCTTTCAATTTGTCAGCTGTCACCCAATCATTCTTTCCTGGACAGAATTAACAGCTAGAAATGGTTTGAGGGCAACACCTAAGTAGTTTGTCTTCAAGATCTGGGAGATGAGGAGCTGGAGGGAAGATGGGTATAAGATTTTGAGACCTTCTCTCACTTGAACCCCATCTGTGGCGAAAAGAGAATCAGGAAGCTTAATCCTGGTCCCAGCTCGGCCACCAACTATCTCTGTGACTTCGGGCAAGTCACTTCCCCTCTCTGGGCCTCTTTCCTCGGCTGTAAAACAAGCTAATTGGACTCAGTGGCAGGCTCTACTCTGGCTCTAGCAATGGCAAGCGTTTTCGCAACTGGAGCTAGGCCAGGAGACTGGCTCAGTTTTGGAGAAATAAAACTACTTAGAGGCCCAGCCAGAGTGACCCAGTGCTGGCCTCCACCTGGACCCCCCTCTGTCGGCAGCAGCAGCCATTCGGAGGGAGAGTGAAGGCACACACACCTGTGAGAAACGCACTCTTGCAGTCAGTGATCTTTGCAGAGCGGCTCTCGGGGAGGCCGGGATTTTCTCTACCCAGAAGGCAGGGTCCAGGGGACTAGGGTGGGGGTCTGGGGAATCCAAACAGAGCAGTCGTACACTATGCAGGGTCTGGGGATGCAGGGTACAGTGGCAGTGGGAGGAGCGGGCTGCGGGCTGCGGGGTGGGATTGGGAGGTAGAGCCACACCAGCACCTCACCGTGTGCCAGACCACTCATTTCAGTCACCCTCCCCCTGAAGCCGAGGCCTGGGCCCCTTGGTCTAGTCGAAGCAGCTCTTCAGGTAGAGATGCCACACTTGGCATCGAGATCCTTGACTCCTGTGGGCTCGATATCATCGAAGCCGGGGTCAGGGAGCGTCTCCATTGGCTGGAGTCAAATGAGGTAGGCTGACTCCGTCTCGCCCTTGCCCTTCCCGTGCTGACGGGCAGGATGCACCTACAGGATGGCTGGCCGGCCGTCCTCCCACCCCAGCTCCGAGCCTCGAGGCCCAGGACTGCCAGCCTTTCCTTGACAGCTGGGCAGGCCTAGCCTGGCCTGAGAAAGCGAACCATGAGATAAGGGACGGCCTGCCTCTCCACAGCCCACATGGATTTGGGTCAGCTGTGACAGATTCAAGGGCAAAGGGTCCCCAGTCAGGGACAACAATCGGGGGAGGAGCCCACAATCGAGGTTTCTGTTTGAGAGGGGAATGTGGTTTTGATTCTGAGGTCCAGAGCCACACTGTTTCATGGTAAAGGCAGCCAGAAATAAGATTCTGGACTACGCGTGTATATGTACACTTTCACTTGGGGAGAGACACTGAACCTGGCCTGCCCCAGGAAGGGATACCTGCCAGGGTAAAATTATCAGAGGCCCACATCTGACAGCCTTCAACAGATTCTCCCAATACCCCATACTGGGCATGTTTCCATAGGGAGGCTGGTCCCCAGTTCAAGGCAGTTCAGCAAAGCTTTATGAAGTAACTTCTCTACAAAAGGCACAATGAAGGGCCCCCAGGGGCCTGTGAGAGCATTGCTGGGGACAAGGGGAGGCCTAGCAGCAGAAGCCCAGGACCCTGGGGCGGGGGGCTCCCCCACTGCTCCAGCTCACTGCTCCAAGACCTTGAAGGACAGCGGGGTGCCACTCTTGGCAAAGGTCTTCATCAGACTGCTAGGATAGATGCACCCAAGCTTCTCTGGGGTGGGGAAGCCCCAGACCCTGTAGAGGGACAGGCTCAGCCGGTCCCCGATATAGAAGGGACCCACCCACTTGGCACTGCTGCCGTTCCTGGGGAGGGACAGCAAGAGGACCTGGTCACCCACATTCCACTCCTTCTCCTGGCTCTCCCGCTTGAAACGCCTATTCTCAGCCTTTTCACTCGTCTTCTCAGACACCCTCCAGTGGAGCTCCAGCAGCTCCCCCATCAGCTGTAGCAGGAAGACATCCATCTTGAGCCCTTCGATGTTTGCACTGCTCACCTCCCACCACAGGGGCTCGGTCAGCCTCTCCTCGCCCCCCGTCAGGATCTGGAACGGCGTGGCCTGGCTGGAGGAGGCCCTAAAGGCCAGGTGCAGCAAGGGCAGGGACGCCGCCCACTTCTTGCCATGCAGGAAGATGAACTCCTTGAGGGCCCTCTTGAATTCCCAGTAGGCCCCGGAGCTCGTCAGGCAGGGGAACTGGAGGTCCCTACTCAAGGAAGCCACCTGGGCTCCCAGGGCCAGCCCACAGCTTACCAGGACATGGCGGGCAAACTGGGGGCCCTGGGCGGCCTCCAGCCTCACCGGTACACCCCACCTCGCGAACACGTGCTGAAGGAGCACCTGGGCCACGGCCATGTGCGTGTAGGGCTTCAGCGGGAATGCCTCTACCCACCTGGTGTTGGGATCAGCCACAATCAGCACATGCTTGTGGCCCTCCTCGCTGACAGTGACTGGGCCCACCACCTCGATCTGCAGGTGGGACCAGGGGGCGGTGGACCTGAGGGGCCACAGGGACTCAATAACCTTCAACTCACTGCCTATGAGATTCCGGGGGATGCAGAACAAGCAGCTCCTACAGTAATCTCTCACGTGCTCCTGCATGCCCGGCCACCATCCCAGCAACCGCAGCTTCTTGTAGGTCTCCTCGGGCCTCTGGTGGGCCCCCATGGGGAGGTCGTGCACAGCGAAAATCAGATCCCTCCGGAGCTGCCTCGGGACTACCCAGACCCGGGGCCTCTTGTCTCCCTTGAACATAAGCAGGCCGCTCTCCTTGTCTAGGCTGAGGGAGTTAAAGGCAGAACTGAAGGGTGAGGAGCTGGATAATTTCTGCCCGGCCTGCAGCTTGGCAATGATATCAGCCAGGGTGCTGTCGCTCAGCTGTAATGCCAGCAAGTTGGGCCTCTTGCCCGTGGTACGGGGAGACACTACAGGGACGGGAACATCGTTCGGCAAATTCCACCACTGGCCGCCCCCCTGGGCACCCTGCTTGGCCAGGGTGTCCACCGTCACAGCAAACAGGGAGCCCCGGTAGGAGGTTCGGTAGATAAATGGAAGGGATGAGAGGCCGGAGGTGAGCGCTATGATGTAGGAGAGCAGGCTTGGGTGAGGTAGTGGAGCCCCGTCGGAGGAGAGGAAGCCCCGAGCCCTCCAGAGGGGCAGGAGCTCCCAGAGGAGGCTGAAGATCCAGTTGCAGTGCGTGAGGAAAACCACGGGCAGGTGGGACTGGCCAAAGCGTTCCAGGCCACAGGCCACGGCCGCCAGGTGGGCATAGGTCGGGGTGTAAGGGGAGCAAGAGAAAGAAAGGGAGACAGGGGGGCTGGTGGGAGACAGAACATAGAGACCGAAGCCAGCACACCACTCATCCTCTCGGTAAAAGCAATACCCCGACATGTGGATGCAGACAAAAGTGGACAGGTCGGAAAAAGGAGGCAGAACCTGAAAAAAACGAGGCATGGAAGCCGCAGGAGTGAGCAGCCGGTTTTCCCCCAGCAGGCCCTGGAGAAGGGTCAATTCCAGTGCCCTCTTGCCCTTGTCCTGTACCAAGAGGGACCATCTGATCAACCATGCTTTGGCAACCCTGCGGCCGTCCCATGCCCCAGGGTCCACAGTGGTCCGGGAGGCATAGGAAAGGCCCAGGACCACTGGGGTGTCTCCAATGCAGCGGGAAAAGTGCTTGAGGGCCCAGGCCATGGCATAGGGGCTGTCTCCCCCTGACTGCGGGCCCTCGCTCTCCTCGTCGGGGAGGAGGGGTTTCGAGGTATAGGCTACGGGGTGCTTTCTCCCTGAGCGCTCCTGGTACACGACAGCCGTCAGGGCCACTTGGCTCACCGTCACCTCCAGGCGGAAGGGCAGCTGGGGGTTGGGGGCCGTCAGGCAGAGGGCGGACACCAGAGCTCGCTTCAGGGCCAGGAAGGCCTTCTCGTGCTCCCAGTCCCACTGCCAGCCTGGCTTCCGCTTGAGGAGGCTGTGCAGGGGCCCCACGAGGGCCTCATAGTCAGGGATGACGTCCCGGTGGGAGTCCATGAATCCCACGAAGAAGGAGAGCGCGGTGAAGTTGCTGGGGATGGTCAGCTGGGCCAGCTGGGCAAGAACTTGCTGGCAGGGAGACTTCCCATCCCAGGGGATGCCCAGGGAGGGAGAAGGTACCGCCGGCAGGAGATCGATGTCGAGGGCTTCATCCTGGGGGTCGTGCAGGCTGAGGCACCGGAGTATCTCCTCTGAGAGGGAAGAGCACTCAGCCCTGAACACGGACATCAGCGAAGAGTCCAGGTCATCCTCCTTCTCGGCCGGCTTCTGCATCTCCTGCTCCTCATCCTGCCTCTCCTCCTTCTCCTCCCTGACTTCTTCCACGTTCTGCGGACTCTCTGGGGGCCCAGGGTCAGCATCCTCACTCAGCTCAGAGACACTGGCAGAGCTGGGAGGAAGGGTCTTCCACACCTTCAGGAAGTTGCCAATGTCAGTGTCCAACCTACACCAAAACAGCAGGACAGAGGAGTCTGATGGAGGAGGTGGGGGGGACAGCCCGCCCCGAGAGGCCATCCAAGGCGAAACCACATCTGTGGAAGCCCCACAGAGCCTCACCCCATTGCTGAGTTTCCCTGAGGCTGGGCCGAGGGCCAGCCTCCAACATGGCACAGCCTCAGACAGGACCTGCCCGCAGATATTCCCTCCACTCCCAGCATCTGCCGGACGGCCATGTTAGAGATTCATCTGGGCTTTGAAGACTTACCCAATCAAAACCTCATTGACCAAGTGACATGTCCAACCAGTTTTAAGCCAATGGTTTGATAAGAATTAGATGGCTGGTACTTCCAATCAGACTCCAGGATGAGCAAGCCGGGGGAGGTCAGGAGAGGGAAGGAGGCTTGACGTGGGGCTTGGGAGCGCACAGCACGCAAACCTCGGCCACGTCACTTTTCTTCAAATTGGAGAAATGGGACTGGGGGACCTGGCCCGGGAAGCAGTGCCCTGCCCAGAAGGTCCTGACCACAGTCCCCTGCCGGGCCCAGGGAACTGGGAGGTGAGCAGCAAGGCGGCTCAGAGTGGGTGGAAGCCAGAGGAACTGAGTTATTGCAAATCAGTTCTGCCGGCAGCAGCACAACGACCTCGGGAAAGTACTTGAGTCTCAGATTCCTCATCTGTAAAACGAGGACAGCGGTCACGTATGCCTAACTCGAGCTGTGAGGATCAAAGCGGGTAATAAATGTGGAAAAAGTTCTACTTGGTATATACTCCAGACACAGCTCCCCCTGCACACAATGAAACAAGAACAAGGCGGTTCACTGCAGCACTGGTACCAACAGCATAACACGGAAACTGTCGAATGGCCCTCCACAAAAGACCCCATAAACCTGTTGGGTACTCACATAATGGAATAGAGCATGGACATTAAAGCCAGCCACATGAACTAACATGGCATACATCTGGGAAAAACAATAAAACATGGCGACAAATGCCAGTTGTGGAATGTTACATATAGTATTGAAGCATGTGTGCAAGACTGTGAAACTGTAAAACCATATTGTAAGTGGTTTATGGATGTGCACATGTGGGTGGAAGTACAAAGACCTGAAAAACTCAAATCACTCTGCTCACTATTAAGCCCTAGACAAACGTTGGCTAGCACCAAGGGGAAGCTTCCAGCCAGCCCCAGGAGCGGCTGGGAGGAGGGGTGTGGAGGGGGGTGCCTGGCCCATTACCTGTTTGGCTTCTTCAGAAACTCATCCAGAGTGGGGCCGTCACGGCCCAGAGGATCGTCGGGCACCATGAAGAGATTCCCCGCAAAAGTGAAGGGCAGCAGGCTGGACCCGGGATGGAGGAGGAAACGTCACAGAGGAGCCCTTGACCCACCCACACCCTGCTGCCACCTGGTATCTCCACAGGGGCTGAGACCCACATCTCCTCCCAGCAGGTGCTGATGGAGCACTGCTCCAAGGCCCTTCCCCCTGCCCAAACCCCTCCTGCCAGGGACTGCCCAGCCCCCGAGGGGAAGGAACAGCCCAATCCCCTGGGAGCTGCCTCACCGATCTTTGACCATAAGTTTCCTGGAATTATTCATCAGGACGTGGAGCTGCTCGTTGGTGACGATGATGCCATCTGTCTCTTCCGCCAGCTTTACCATGAACCTGCAGGGAGAGGAGAGGGGAAGTCGCTAACGACCCAGCACCCAGACCCTCACCTCCCCAGTCCTCTGAGAAAATGAACTTGCAGCCTCCTGTTGAGGTGTGTTGGACAAAAACGCTGCCCTTGATAGTCGGGGAGCCAAGACTCAAGAGCCCATCCTCGTCTATGCAGTCGACTGGGATGTCCACTCGCCCCTGGGAGGGAGAACTGGGATGCACATCCCCCAACTGTATATGCAAACATAGACCCCTATTTTACACATAGGCATTCACATACACATGCTCAGACCCGCACACAGAAAGACATGCACTTGTCCACATCCATACGTGCATTTTTACTTCTTCGGTTTCCACATCTGTCAAACTAACATAAAATACCTACCTTCTATTGCTGTGAGGATTAAACTGAATGAGACAATACACTAGACACTGAAGTGTCTAGTTCAGTGCCCGCCACACAGCATGTACCAAGTATTCCATGATTACTCTTTGCCAATGCACAACACTCAGGTACATGCCAAGACACACATACATACATATGGATATGTGTATACACGTATAAAAACACATACCTGAATAAACAAATCCATTTTTCCAAGGATCACTTCTCCTCGAAAGAGGGCTGTGACCAGGAAAGAAAGCAAAGGCCACCCACTTCTCGACATTCCCTGCAGAGTGCCATTCTGGCGGCCACGAGCATGCAATTCCACAAGTGACCAGCAGAGGGGCCTCCTGCAGGAAAGCTACCTTCCCTCAAACCCAGGCCTGAATTTAAAGGCACTTAAAGACCTTACCCAGGGTGGGGGGCCAGCTCTTGAAGGAAGGATGCCTGAGCTGCCCTGCCCAGCCCTTCCCAGGCTTGAAGGCTGAGTGGGCGCCAGGTCTTGGGGAGGAACAGAACTTCTCCCTGCCTGGCATGGGAGGTGCCTAAGTGGAGCCAAGACCTGGCCTGCTGGGCATCGAGTCCAGCCCAGGGTCAGTGACCTGGACAGGGCCTTCTCGGTCCCATCAGAGGCAGCATCACAGGCACCCCTATGCACACGGGTCCTGCAGCCACGCTGGGGAGTGGGTGCTGAGGACTGGCAAGTAGGGAGGCATTCAGGCTTTAGCTAGGAGACAGGGCCAATCTGACTCCATTTTCAGAGCCCAGCCAGGGCTCCCGTCACATACCTCCTCCCAGGGCGAGGGCTGGTGGGAGGAAAAGACTGCAGCAATTCCTTGAGAAAACCCAAACTGGCACCCAAATCAGCTGCTGGGGGAAGCAGCTCTCTTGAAGAACCAGGAGTCACCTGGGCTAGTACCACCCAAAGAAAGCAGAGGGTTTCACCCCATACTTCATGGGGGAGAAAGCCTCTTAACTCAGGGAAATTGGGCTGCAGAGTCCCAAATTCAGGAACACCTCTTGGGTTTGAATAGAGCCGACCTTGGAGCCCTCTCCTCTCTGTGTCTCTCCCTCTGCCTACAGAGGGACGGTGCACCACACCACCCTCTTAGACATGACCCTCTGACATATTTGCTTCCATCTCCCCAGAGCAAATGAGGCAAGACTCCACCTGACACACCACCCCAGCCCAAGCCCCGGGGCCCCACAAGAGAAGGCCTGCAGACCAGCACACCTATAATCGTAGGTAGTGATCTTCTTGCCGTTCTCGAGCTGAGAGGGGGTGATTGAAAGCATCTTGAGGGAGTGTAGCTTCGTCAGAAAGTGGCTCTCTGGAGGTGAAAGGCAAAAGACAGTGATGGTCAGAGGAAGGGCTAAGTGGAAAAGGCCGTGGTGGGGACAGAAAGGCAAGGAAAAGTACGGCATAGAGAGTAAGCCCACTGGAGGGGCTGGGCAGCTGGGGACAGCTCACCTCTCACCCTCCGGTTCTTCTTAAGCTGCCAGGTGGGTACAAACACAGTGACCTCTCGGTGTCCCCGGTTCCAGAAGTACTGCACTGCCATGGCAATGCCCCGGCAAGAGAAGAAGTGCTGGAGGCCGTGTCTGGGGTTGGGGGGTAGGGGGGGAGATGGGGGGAATTAGTGAGGTAGCAATTTTCTGCCCTAGGAATGGCCCTGCCTCTCCACCCCTCCCTCAGAGCCAGCCTAGGGCAGCACATCTGGCAATGCCAGGGCATCAGCACCACGGGCACCAACAATGCCCCCTCCCCTCTCTCCATCATCAAACAGTGAGCACCTACTGGGTCCACTCACCTGCTGTGTGTGTGTGTGTGTGTGTGTGTGTGTGTGTAGGGGCCTCCAGGGCAAAAGGAAGGAAAAGGCAACCTCTACATCCAAAGAGCTCAGTTTAGGACTGGAAGCAAACAAACATTTGCTGACCAACTGTGTGCTGGGAGTGTGCTCAGCACAGATACCTATTCTACTGTGTGGGCAAATGAAAACATCCTGCATGTATTTATGCTAGCACGTATACAGCAGTAAGTGCTGTGCAGAGAGGGTGATCTCTGAGAGTTGGCATGGTTGGGAAAAGCTTCACAGGGGAGATCAGTGCTGGACCTTAAGGGCTGGGCTAAACATTTGAAAACTGGCCTGGGGTTGACAGATCCCATGCTATGTGAGGCAGGCTGAAATGGGAAGAGCATGGGCCTGGGCAGTGGGCAGATCTGAACCCAAAGGCCAGCTGGGCCCCTTACTGGCTCTGGGACCTTGGTCAAGATTAATCGCTTCTCTGAGCCTGTTGCTGCTTCTATGAGGGAAGGAGAACAGAAACCTACTTTTGAAGGCTGCTGTGATGATTCCATGAACACCACCCAGCATGCCGTAGCCCCTCAACATGTACCACTTCCCTCCCATCTTTCCCCCATTTGAACCCCATGTCACCCGTATACAGAGGTCAAGAAAGGATGCCCACAGTCTATCACCCCAGGGACGCCCCGCCCGAGCTCCCCAGCAACCCCAGCCCGCCCCAGGTCCGTGGCTACTCACACCATGGCCACGCTGCTGCCGTCAATGACCACACGCCTCAACCCCTGGTTCCCCGGTTCTTCTGACAGGTTCAGCTCAAAGGGTGTATTCAGGGCCTCGTGGTACCTCTGGAAGCTGGTTACTGTGCTGTTCGCCTGTGGGTGGCGAGGCGGCTGCCTCGGAACCCCCTCCCACGCCCCTAGGAGCCCCTCCACCTGAGGTTGGCGCTTACTACTGGGAGCCAAAGTGCCACTGGACTGGGGCCCCTGCCTTCCAGCTTCCCCCTGGCCCTTCAGGAAGGAAGCACTGCCCCTTGACGAAGGCTGGCCCTCACTTGGGAATTTGGCTGCATCCAGGGTTGGCCCTGGATCTGTAGGTGCCTTCTGAGCTGCAGGCATTTTCAGAGCTCTGGAAGTTTTGGGAGCTGCAGGTGCTTTGGGGGCTGCAGGGGCTTTAGGAGTTGCAGGTGCTTTGGGAGCTGCAGACCCTGTTTTAGCTGTAGTCCCAGTCTGGGCTCTGGGTGTTTGGGGACCTGCAGGTGATGTTTTCGCTGCATGCCTTTTCTGAGTTGTGGGAGTTTTGGGGGCTGCAGGCACCATTTGAGCTGCTGGTGCCAGTTCACCCACAGCTGCCTTTTGTGCCGTGGGCACCACTTGAGCTGCTGGCTTTGTCGGAGCCAAAGGCACTTTGGGGGCTGCAGGTTCTTCATGGACTGCCGGCATAGTCTGGGTTTCAGGCACTTTGGGGGCTTCAGGCAGCACGGGATTTGTGGGTGGGGTTTGAGCTGTGGGCACTGCTGCAGCCATGGGCACTTTGAGAGTTTCAGGCACTGTTTGAGGTTCAGGTCCTGAAGGAGCTGTCAGCCCCCCTTGAGTGGCAGGCCTCCCCTGAGCAGTAGGCACCCCTTGCCCTGTGGAAGGCCCTGGAAACGGCCTCTCTTCGGGCTCCTTACAATCCCACTGCATATTTCCTCGATCCCCCGGCTCACTTCCAGCTTGGAGTTGGGGTGTAGAGGTCAAAGGTGGCCCTATCTGTGGAAGTCCTGGGCTAGCCTTGTCCTTTGCCCCTGAGCCTCCTGAGACCACCAATAAACTCATTACTTTTTTAGGGGTCTCTGGCCTTGGGCAATTCTGAAGGGCTGCCTCTCCTCCTGGCCCCCCATCTGGTCTACAGTCTGGGCTTTCCACACTGGGCAAAGGAACCAGCTCCTTCTGTTTCCATCCCAGATTTAAGGGCAAAGGATTCTGCCCTGGCAGCTTGAACTGAATGGGGCCCAGTGGCCTCTGCCAGAAAGGGAAACTGAAGCAAGCCTGGGACAGGAGCCAGGCCAGGTGGAGAGAATGCAGTTCATTGATCCTCCAGAAGGTTGCAGCAATAGTCCCCGGCCACAAGGGCCCAAAGGCTGGCCCCGGGGTCCAGGACTTCCAGGGCGAGCACACACTCAGGGCTGATACTGGAGGCTGGAGAGGGAGCTTGTCTTCCCCCCTCCGGGCCTGCCGCTGCTGGGACGAGGCTTGTGTGCGGTCCGCGGGGTCCTGGCTGCTGCTGGCTTGTACTGACCCTTCCTCACAAGCACTGTCCGTACCACCTTGGTTGTTGGAACCAACCCTGGAGGAAACCCAAGTTTGTTGGAAAGGTGGTAAGGCCAGTTAGGTCCCAAACTATTTCCCGGGGGTTGGGGAGCAGGAGCAAGGGCAGAGAAGCCAAACTGATTCTCCAGAACTTACCGTACCAGCTGGTTTGCTGTCTCCAGCTGAGTGTTCTGGCCTGGGATTAGCGCCCCCATGGCTCCTAGGCTGGTTAACCTCTTTGAATTTTCTGGGCTCCCCATCTCCAGAAAAGGCCCAGGACCGTCTCCCATGGACACCATGGCTGGACCTTCCTTCTGCTGGTGGGTTGGGCAGATCAGGAGCTCGGGGTCCGAGCGGGACTCGGAGGCGCCAATGCAGCCGAGCCACTGGATGATGTCCTCCTTGCCCGCAGCATCCCGCACCAGGCTCAGCAGCAGTTCCTGGACTGCTGCGGGCAGCTGCAGCAGGTCCCCTGCATACTGGTCACCACGGATCCAGACCAGAGCCCCAAAAGCCCGGGTCACCTCGGCTTCCCAGATGCCCCGGGGGGTGAGCAGAGGGGCAGGGCCCCAGCGCAGCCGCCCTACCAGCTCCTCCAGCCAGTTCTGGGTCATGATGAAAGACTCGGTCAGCCCGCCCACCATCAGGGAGCCCGGCGGGCCAGGCACCAGGTAGGCCAGCGTGCTCCAGCACAGGCAGTCCAAGAAGAGGCCCTGGGCCCCAAGGAAGGCGCAGTGCAGGGCCGCCGGGTAGCGGACCTCCTTCCACAGCTCCGGGCTGCACAGGCCCTTCAGATACTCCTGAAGCCAGTGGGGAGAGCACAAAGGAAGCCAGCCGTTATGGGCCTGCCACTGGCACTCACTCCCCTCACAAGCACATGCCCTGCCCCTGCCCGCCATAAGCCAAATGACAACCCCCACCCCCACCCCCCGGCCCAACACTCTCTCCCTGGTCCTGACTCCTCACACACTCATCTCTTTCCAGGGAGCTCTGACAGATGGGGGAGGCCGGAGGGGCGGGGGAGCACCTGGGCTTGGAGTCAGGGGCCCTGGTTCTAGTTCCAACCTGACCTCAGTGGGTTAAGGTTACCGTGGGAAATTTGTCATCTTCTCAGGGCCTCAGTCTCCTCACCTATAAAATGATGGATTAAATTAGATACTCCTAAGGTCCAGTCCTACCCTGGCGTTCTAGAATTGTGAAATAGCTGGGGGGAGGGGGATGGTACATTACTGAGTACCCTCCATGTGCCAGGAACTTATGTGACCTGGAGTAAGTTATCTACTATCCTTATGCCTACGTTTCCTCATCTGTAAAATGGGGATAATGGTTCCCACCTTATTAGGCTATTATGAAGCTTCAGTGAGATAATACAAAAGAAGTGCTTAGCTTATGCCTGGCACAGCCTATTCCCATTTTGCAGGCTCAGAAAGGCTCTATCGCTTACCCAAGGACACAGAGCTAGTGGGTGACTGGGTAAGGACCACAGCCCACATCCATCTGACTCTGAAACCAGAGCTCTTTCCATGTCCTTAGGCTGACTACACAGTGACTACAGGGTAATCCACTGAGATTCTGGTTAATCCCCCTGCAGAAGGTCTCCGGCACAACCTGTACCTGTAACCATGGTAACTCTGTTATCCAGAGGGGACAGAGGAGAAGGTAAGTTGCTGGGCCAGTATCCAGGGGATCCCCACAGATACGCACAATGGCTGAACCAGAAGGGAAACCTCTGGCCATCTGGGCACCAGGTCCTTGTGTTTCCAGGGCTCACACACTCAGTCTTTAGCAGTCACTGGGACAGGAGAGGTTGGGTTCCTCCACTATATGGCTGAGTTCCACCAGCATGACCCCATGAGCTCCAAAGAACCATGAGCACTCCCTCTTAATCAGCCAACCCTTGATGACTGCATTAGCCCTCAAGTCCCTCCTCATGCCTGTGTCAGTGACAGTCATCCCTCTTCCCGCTTTCCCATGACAGTTCCATTATGGAACGAATGCTCCATTTTGGATCTCCAGCAGCCATCCCAAAGACCACTCTGGCCCCTCTGCTCAGTACCCAGACCATCCTTCCCTGCTCAGGCCTAAGCTTATCTCTGCCACATGGCCAGGCTATGGACCTCCAACACCTTCCCCAAAGGGCCTAAGGTACACCCAGGCACTTAGGCCCATGTCTAACGCCTTTTCAGTCAGTCTAAAATCAGCTCAAAATCTGATAGACATCCCAAGCCAACCCCTCCCACCCAGAACCTCAGCTGGTCCACACTGCCTGGCAAGGGTGAATCTGACCAGGTGGAATAACTCTCATAGACCTGAACAAACTCCCCCACCCCATGCACCCCACATTCTAACTACATGAAAACAATATGTAAAAATGAAGAGATGTGCTCGGGAAGAAGATGGTGGGTGGTTTCTTTCTCCTTCTGCAAAGACCTTAAAATATTTATTGTTCCATTAACCATCAATATTTTTAAACAAAAAGATATATTGGAAATGAGATAATTTTCAAAATAATACATCTGAACTGATATTTACTGAATACTTACTATGTGCCAGGCTCTTTACATACATCAGCTCATTGATTCCTCTCTCAGCCCTATAAAGAAATTACTATTATCCCCATTTTAGGTGAGCAAGGAAGGACACATGTCCGAGGTCACACAGGTAGTAGGCTGGGACACTTAGGCACTCTGACTCCAAAGTCTGGGGTCTTAACCATGATGCTGTCTATAACTTAGAGCTAAAACAGATATGGAAACAACAGGCATTTACATCCAGAAAATATCTGGAGCAATTTTCCTGCTTAAAGCCCACCCAGACCTTTTTCTCCAAGAGGATAAAAAATAGAGAAGAGGCAGGAACAAAATAAGCACAGAAAAATGTGCATTTGTTAAAATATGTTGCCCAATGTCCCGCAAGTCATTTGTCAACTTGTAAGTTAAATAAAAACAATACCACCAGGTAGTTTTCTACTGCTCTATACTTGATCAATCCTGTCTTAGGATTCTCCTTTCTCATAAGTCAGTTGCCATACACTGTCTGCTTTCCAGAACCACCCCAAATTACACCGCAGAATACTCAAAAAGCTCAAAAAAATGGCAGCACCAAGAAACTCTGGAATTGGGAATGAAAGAGAACATTGTTTAAAAGGTGGACTAAGGTAAAGTTGTTTGAGGAGCAGTTAGATCTGGGAGTCCACCCACCCCTCTACACAAAGGCTGAGCAAGTACCTCCCTACCCACTGGAGTTCGTTCTGTGGAAAGTAAAAGACAAGGTCTTAGGATCAGAGGTTGATCAGCATGCTTGAGGGTGTGGGTACCATAAAAATCATGAAGGAAGAGAGGAAGGCCAGTAGTGAGGTCTACGGTGAGTGCTGAGTGCAGAGAAACTCATTCTTCCCATATAGAGACTCCGCAATAGTAACTGATGATGGATGAAGACAGATACTCACACAGAGGGGTCTCACTGGGGCACCTCAGAACAGTGTGGGAAACTACAGACTTCCAGAGAGAAAAAAAACTTCACATACAAAGGACCAGGGACCAAGAATAGCTTCAGATATCCCTAAAGCAAGAAGTCAATGGATTAATGCCTTCTCATTTCTGAAGGAAAATAATTTTCCATGTATAATTTGATACCAGCCAAATTGTCAATCAAGTGGCCATCAGATATGCAATGTAGATATGCATATATGCAACCCCAAGAGTTTACCTCCTATAAAACCTTTCTCAGGAAGCTACTAGAGAGCATTTTCCAGCAAATCAAGAAAAGAAACCAAGAAAGGAGACCCAACATAAAAAAAAAAAGCAAAGACAATCTCCAGGAAGATTGTGGAGAGAAATCTCAGAATGTACTCATCCATTCAATAAACACTACTGAGCACCTACTACGTGTCAGGCACTGTTCTAGGAGGCATAGAGGACGACTAGTTCAGACTGGAGAGTGGGACTGCAGAAACAACATTCTTGTTTCGGCACCATCTTTCTAACTTGATGACGCTACTGAAGGACGTGCTCCACCAACTCAAGACAAAGACACAGCGTCCAGGAAACGAGGTATCTAACAAGGAAAGAAGGCAAGAGGATGCCAAGAATGACAGCAAACGGGAGTCTCAGGATGACAGCTGTGCAGTCCTGACCAGACAGAAAGAAGGATGCCCCCAGGAAAAAATCTGGAACTGACAGACCACCTTGAATCGATAGATTGTCCTTGTAGAAAATTGTAGTGAGAAGCTACTGAAAGTTATAAGAATTAGCAATGGGTACAAAGGAAAACAAGCAAACTAGAAAGGAGTTGAGTTCTTTACCTCAGGGAAATCGAAAAGTAAGAGAGAAAACCTAATCATAGTACACTTCAACACTTAGATGTAAATGATATTTGCAAGGGCATAATGTTGCAAACACTAAATACAGATTTAACAGAAAAATGAAATATAACTATACTGGGAAGAAAGAAGGGATGGCAATATAAGGAAGCTAAATCCTCATCTATAATAATAGGAAGTAAAAAGATATCTAAAATTGTTTAATCAAAAGATATAGTAGCTACATATTTTTTTAGGAATGTGGAGATGTAGAAATGCCAGAGAGGATATTTTCTACAGGGAAGAGCACTGAAGAGGCAGTTGGCAGGGACAAAGCAAGGAATCACTGCGTTATACTGTGAGCTTTTTAAAAATCATTGGACTTTTAAATTATGTATTATTTTGATAAAAGAAAAATTAAGTTTAAAATAAAGGGAGAAGGATTAGGTGCCCACAACACAATTAGATGTGCTGGTAAGTGTCTAACAATCATGCAGTTATGGGGGAAATAGTCCCAATTTGTAGCATTTGCCAATTTCTGTGGTGTAAATACTCCCTCCATGGTTGACTTCAAACTACCAACAGGACTCCATTGGCTCAAAAACTTCCTGAATTTTCAACGATGGGTCAGCAGGAGTTGGTTCCAGCACACACCTGGCCACTACCAGCTTCCGTGGTACTTTTCACAGTCAGTGTGGGCCAGGGACAGATCAACTTCCTCCTGACAGCAAAGCCCAAAGTCAGCAAACCACACCCTGTCCCACAGCTCCCCACCCCAACCTCTGGCTCCCCATCACCTCCCTCCCTCCATCGTGTCCAAAAAGGGGAGAATCAAGCTGTCACCTGTCCTCTCTGTGCCCGAACCTTCTTTACATCGTTGCCAAGGAGGACAGAAGAGCCGAGCAGGGCTTGTCTCTGGGCGACTTTGATCATTAGTAAAAACCCTCCTTTCCACGCTGAGGTGAGGCTGATTTCACCTCAGAAAGGCCAGACCTCCCCAGTGTTTCTTTTTGCTGCCTAGGAATGGGATTTCCAGCAATGTCTTCATTATTTTTTAAATCCCACCACAAGAAAACTACTTAAAGGCACTTCTGGGTTCTACAGAGTTTTTCCTGGAAAAACAGTGCATATAATGTAGAAAACACCCGGGCTCTTCTCCAGAGAAGCCTGTATCCTTCTTGACCCCTCCTCCCCTCACAGACAAGACACCCCCATCCATCACCCCTTCCCCATCCTACAACCTCCAGTCTCACTGAGCCCTCTCTGCCAGCTGGCCTGTGTATATTAGGCCATTATCCAGGTGCGTGATTCTGCGCCCCTACAGCTGGGATTGGGGTCAGCCACAGCTCCTCCACATGGAAACCGCAAGACATCCTTATACGTGGGAAATTTTCCTGTATCAGATCGCTGGGCCTTAGAAAGCATTTGATCCAAGGTTCTCACTTTGCAAACAAGGAGACCGAGACTCAAGAGAGGGAAAAGAACTCATTCAAAGTTATACAGCTAGTTACAAAAACAGTAACTGATATCTCTACTCTGTAACTCTCCACATTTGCAGAAGTCCATAAGAACGCCTTATTTCAATTGACTCTTACAACTCTGCCATGAAGTGGGTATTATTATATGGATTTATAGATGAGGAAATAGGCTCAAGAGAAGGTCAATGATTTGACCGAGGTCAGCCAGTTAGAAGGTAGCAAACCCCAACCTCCAACTCTCTCCACCACACCCCTCTGTCCCAGCAGTAACTTGGTGACAGCAAATTGAACCCAGATCTCCTAACTTCTGGAACAAAACCTTATCCTCCCCACCTTCCCTGCTCTCCTGCTCCAAAGCTCCAAAAATCTCTTCTTTCTGCTCATTCTGTGCAATAAGGGAGGGAGTTACCCAAAACCCCTCATGTTGTTTCCATCTTAAATCATGCTTTTCCGCGGGGGAAGACAGAGGGGAAAGAGATGATAGGATGGGGGGAATGGAGAAAGCCACTGGTTACACTAGCAGGGCCTGAGGTGTGAGGGAAAGTCGGTGGGCCCAGGAACTCTGAGGCAGCAGTGGGAGCAGGAGTAGCCAAGCCTGGAGAAGCTGATGGAAGATGTAAGCAGGGGACAGGTGAGCTAGACACTTCAGAAAGCACCAGTCCCATAAAAGGGTGAGCAGGTGTATTTCAAATTAACAAAAAGATTAAGAACCCGGGACTTCCCTGGTGGCGCAGTGGTTAAGAATCCGCCTGCCAATGCAGGGCACACGGGTTCAATCCCTGGTCCGGGAAGATCCCACATGCCGCGGAGCAACTAAGCCCGTGCGCCACAACTACTGAGTCTGCGCTCTAGAGCCCATGAGTCACAACTACTGAGCCTGCGTGCCACAACTACTGAAGCCCGCGTGCCTAGAGCCCATGCTCCGCAACAAGAGAAGCCACTGCAATGAGAAGTGCGTGCGCCACAATGAAGAGTAGCCCCCGCTCGCCGCAACTAGACAAAGCCTGCGCACAGCAATGAAGATCCAACGCAGACAAAAATAAATAAATAAATAAATAAATAAATAAATAAATAATAAACAAAACCACTCTTACTTAAAAAAAAAAAAAATTAAGAACCCAAAACAATCCAAAGGCTCCTCTTGTTAACCTACCCTATGCCAGCTACTGAAAAGTCTCCATCTCAGGGGTTCCTGCACATCTGCTCTCCAGGCAGGAACCCCTCCCCTCCCCCAGTACCTCTGTCAGAACTGGAAAAACTGCTGACGAAGCAGCTCAACAGAGGGGCTGAGGGAGGAACTTTCCAGCCTGCCTGCCCACTGGCCAGTGTGTTCTGGGCCTCCCCCACCCATGGCCTTGACCAATTAGGATATTGATAGAGACCCAGCTAGGGAAGGGGTATGTGTTGGGGTGGGTGGGTGCATGGGGGAGCAGGTGGTCTGGGGCTGAGGGAGGCTGCAGCATTTCTACCAGGAAATGATAAGATAAGGGAATCTGGGGGAAGAGCGAGGCCTTGGCCACGACTGGGCGGTCAGAGGGAACCTGAGAGGCCCAAGCGGAGGAGAAGCTTATGAGAGAAGCCAGGGCACATGTGAGAGAGGCACACTGTGACCTGGCCTGTCCAGCGTCCAGCCCCACACAGCAAGCCCTTTCATCTGAAAGCCCACAGCCCTCCTCCCAGATTCCCACCCATCCCCTAGGGCTGCTGCCTTCCAGGGTTGCTGCAGCCCCACCTCTGAGCCCCTGCAAGAGGCTGCCTAGAGCATCAAGAGTGTGGGGTGCGGAGCCCAGAGCCCTGGGTTCTGGTCCCAGCCCCTGCCACGCCCCACCTACCCGACCCTGAGTGCTCAGGGAGGCCCCTTACCCTCTCCAGCCCCCAATTCCTCATCTGTAGAGTGCCAGCATTGCTCTAGAAGCATCTTTAATGGCCCTTCCAGTCCCAGCACTCTGAGAGGTTCCAAGGGGCAGCCCAGGATTTAAGGAGACTTAAAAGGCGGCAGTAAGACCTGGGCCTTCCAGGCTCTTGGTGGAGAACAAAGAGGTATGTTGCACAGACTACAGAAATGCAGGACCTTATAAGTTGCTTCCCAGATGGAGGAGCAGGCTGTAAGTGCGGGGCCCTGGCCAGGGAAGGCTCACGGGGGGACACACGACGCCGAGCCTCTCTCAGCGCACTTGAGGGACAGAAGTGACACGCAAGAGAGGGGTGGGGCAGAAAAAAAAGAAGGAACCAGAGGGAAGGACCCAAGGCTGCAGATCTGGAAAGGCAGGAGGATGGCCCAGTACCTGCCCGCCATACTGCCGAATCCAGGTCGGGGGACCTCTGGGGACCCCTGGGGGGGCGGGGGGGCGAGGAGCGGGAGAAGGGTCTGGCTGGAAGTGATAGGTGGGGAGAAGCTGTTTACCTTGGCTCTGCCCATGTTCTCCCTGGGCCCCTCGAGCTGCAGCCAGAAGTAGGGGGTGTCCGGGCGGCTCTGGAAAGCGTTCAGCTTGACCCTGAAGATGCGCTGCACTTGCAGCCGCTGCCGCTGCACCCGGGGCTTCGACTTGGTCTGCACCATGAACCATTCCTGCGCCGGAGGGTCGCCCCCGGACAGGAGCATGGCTGGCCCGCCCGCCCCAGGAAGGAGGGAGCCGACAGTGCCACCGGGGTCCCCCGGCCGAAGGCGCCGAAGCCACGCCCCCTCCTCCCGGCGGCGCGCCCCCGCCTTGGCCCGTGTCGTCCCGGCTCGCGGACGCACCCGCCGCGGCTCGGGCGCCCTTCCTCCGGAGCTCCGAGCCTTTCAGCGGCGGCTCCCGCTACAATGTCTTCCTGCCAGAGGTTACAGCCGGGGGTGGGACCAGTCGGGCTCCCTTCCCTCCGCCCCCAGCCTTCCCCCCTTCACTACTGCGCCAGCCCCTCCAGGATGAACTTTAGCTGAGTCGGCTGGGTAGCTTCAAGGGGCGCGGAAGGAGGAGGGAGGCGGCGGGGATGGGGGCGGGGAGGGTCTTGGAAACCTCTGCCTCCCACTCGAGTTTTGGGCCCAGAGCCAGAATCCGGGGGTCAAAGTAAATCTCCTTCCACATTCCCCTTTCCCCAGTGGGAGGGAAAGGGAAGGAGGGGCATCGGGTGGGGGAGAGAGGGTATGGTTTCGGGGACCGGCCTTTCTCTCAGTTCCTCCTGCCCACCCTGCCGCCTCCCAGGCCTCCCTGGAGAACAGAGACCTGCGCTCCTCCTTCCCTCGGAGGAAAGGGTTAAGGGAGAGCAGGGTGGGGAGCCTGGGAGGCTGGGGCCTGTGGAAATTCTGGGCCGGAGACCGAGCAGGAAGGAGAGGGTAACAGCACCGCCTCCCCACTCCCCATCCCCATGTCTGGGGACAGCCCGGGGCTGGCAGGCAGCCCAGACCCTCCTGAAGCCCCCAGGGCTGGAGGGGCGGGGAGAGCGCCCGAGTTTTCAGACTTGCGTTGTTTATGAAAGCCTTTTTGAGCAAGTTTGAGCTAAGCCAAGAGGGAAAGCTTTAGGCTGGGAGTGAGGGTCTGGTTGGTGACAACCTCTAAGGGTTCCCTCAACCCCCGACCCGCAGCCAGTCCGCTGCTTGGCTGGGGGGCCGCCTCCAACACCCTGCCCTGGAGGCATCCCCAGCACAAAGAACACGTTTTGCAGCCCTGTGGCCTGAACAGAAGCTGGCTCTGTGGAGGGCAGAGTCTGCATCCTGGGCCTCGGTGAGCTTTCTTTTCCAAACCCAAACCCAGAGCTGCTGTCTGACAGGCACAAGTGTACCTATGGGGACAAAGGGCAGTGGACTTCAAATTCGTTCCGCCCTGGCACATCTGGGCTGCAGGGGCCGTGGCATGTTTGTGTGCAGGTGCAGGCAGAAAGCCAGGAGCACCCCGCTGCAAGGAAAGGGCCCAACTGGGGGAGGGGAGAGGGGCTCACACTGAGTCCTCGTCTGGCCTGGACTCAGCCCCTCCTGTGCCACCCACCTCCACTCCTGCTTCTTCTCCCTAGATTGGAATCCAGAAAAAGAAAAGGGTATCTGTGTCACCTCTGGCTCCAAGGTCTGCCCGCTCTGGTGTCCCTGTGCTGCCTCTCCATAGCGCCTTGAAGAAGAAGACCCTCTGGAGGAGCTTCCATCTCTCTCCACTCTTCCCACATCTAGCTGTTCTCCCTTTATCAGAAGAAGCTCTTGCCTTATTTAGCCTTATGGTGCCTCAGTTTCTCCTCTGAAGCAAATGAGAGTCTCGTACCCGTGCTCCCTACTCCTTCCCTGAATAAACACTTATTTCTTGTTGCCCTCTTCCAACGGACTGTGGACTCCACGCACAGTGACATCTTGAAGGAAAACTCTCAGGTTTAACCCTATGTTCAAAGAGGCAGTGTGGAGGGTGGGAAGAGGTCAAGCTTAGGCATCAGGTACTTGATAAGTGGGCAAAAGAGGGTAATTTATTTGAACTCTTGTGCCTCCATTTCCTTAGCTCATAAAAATGGGGATGATGGTATCTATAACACAGGTTGCAAATTAGACCACACAGGTACCACACCTGGCACATCACCTGGAACAGAGTAGGCACCCAATTCATTTCATTTTCCCTTCCTTGATCTTGTCTCTTCTCCCCCACCTCACCTCTGGCCAGTACATCACAATACCTTCCCAGAGATCCCCTCTTTCCCATCCTTTTACATCTCACTGTCACCAGCCCAGCTCCTAGATCAGCCTCTCCTCAGCCTTCCTGCTAACCCATCCCCCCCACTCTTTCCTCTCCCCTGGATATAGCAGATTTAGTTAGATACCCTGGTTCCAGTCCCAGCTTTGCCCCTGATGAGTTGTGTGCCCTAAGCAGGTAGCTAATTCCCTTGACCTCTCCAGGCTTCCTCATCTAAATTCATTCATAGGGCCAAATTCATTTACTCACTCAACAAATTCAACACATATTTATTGAGTGTCTACTATGAGCCAGGCCCTGGGAGTATAGCACTGACTAAGAAAGATATCTCCCTGCCTTCATGGAATGGGTGAAGAAAGAAGAAAACAGCTCTGATTTCAGGCAATGAGAAATGCTCTGCTGGAAATAAAACAAGGTGTGGTGATGGAGAGTTCCCTGAGGGGGCCTCTCTGGTGAGGTGATATTTCAGCTAGAGGGAGCGCAAGAACATAGGCACTGAGATGGCAACGCACTAAGCTCTTCACAATTTTTTATCTAACTCTTTCCCCAACTCAGATACATTTAGTGAATCCTTGCCTGGAATATTAGGTTAAAACTTGTTGTGTTGGAGGCCTTCCTCTCCCGGGTCCTAATCTACCTTCTCAACCTTGTACAAAAGGATCCCAGCTCAAATCTAAGTAGAATTAGATCTGTCTAGGCATGTCTGGCAACAGGGTAGCACACCCTGCCAGGAGCCTGTTTGCCTAAGGAATGAGAAGCCTCCAAGGAGAAAGCTCATCTTGGTTAAAGGGGGGGCCTGCCCTGTGAGACTGACAGAGTAATAGATTCTTATCCCTCCAAGGCTCTACTGGTAGGTTTTGTCTCTCAGATACCTCCCCGCCTAACCCAGATCCACAACTAGCCCAGTTCCTGGGATAGAGAGTGGGGAGCCCTGGGACGCAGCTGGCTTGCTTGGGACCTTTTGTGAGGGAGTGACCCAGAGGGGAGACAGACTTCTCCTTGACTTTACCAGAGCGCCTGAGCAGCTTACATTCCTGGAAGGCTCCCATCAGAGCAGAAATGGCTTCCCAAAGGCACATGAAATGGTCAGGACTTAAGGTGGTACAAATGAGCAAGTGGAGACAACAGCCAAGGAAACTGAAGTTAAGCGGGGGGCTCCCCATATTGGTCAGGATCTGGGTAGGAAACTCACAATCCTCTCAAAAGGGGTGGCTCAAGGAAGGTTAAAGAATGGATCTTTTATGGGGATGTGGGCAGGATTAAGGAAAACCTATAAGAGACTGCTGTAGTACTCTAGGGCTAGTTTAGGGGAAGCTGTTAACACCTGGAAGCCTAAAAGGGAAAAGGGAAGAAGTGGTTACTGGAGCCAACCAACAGGCCAGAGCTGGAGCTGTCGAAGGCCTTAGGGAAAGATGCACAGCCACTGACAAGCTGGGCCAGCGGGAAGGAGCTGCCTTCCAACTTCCTGCCAGTGCCTAGCCCTGGCCAAACCCCATCAGAAGCCAAAGGGCAGTGGGGTCAAGGCCAGCCACTGAGGTCAGCCTCCAGGACACAGGGCAGGGTGGAGAAGAGCGAAGAGGGAGACTGGAAGGGACACAGAATAGTCGGCATACCCCTTCGTCTCTTAGCAACCACAGGCTGATGAGGTGTCAGGAAACTGCAGTGACACTAATCACCCCTACTCTTCTCCTTACCAACACTCTCTCCCTCGGAAACAGGGATGAATATCCTTGCACTCCTATTCAGAACACAGGACTTAAAAAGACTAGCGTGCAAACCCCAGGTCTGTCACTGCATCAGTTTCTGGGGGGCTGCTGTTACAAGTTACACCACCTGGAGGCTTAAAACAACAGAAATGTATTCTCTCAAAGTTCTGGAAGCTAGGGACTTCCCTGGTGGTCCAGTGGTTAAGACTCCCTGCTCCCAATGCAAGGGGCCTGGGTTCGATCCCTGGTCAGTTAACTAGATCCCGCGGGCCACGACGAATATCCCACATGCCACAACTAAGACCCGGCTCAGCCAAATAAATAAATAAATATTAAAAAAAAGAAAAAAGTTCTGTAAGCTAGAAGTCTCGAATCAAAACATACAAAGCTACTATATGCAACTGACTATATGTAACTGGTGTATGAAAAGACAAGCTGTTCAATGGAACAGACTAAAAATCTAGAAAAGAAGAGCAACTGCATACTGGAATTTAGTATATGACAAAGATAGCCTCTCAATCAGTGGAGAATACCGTGTATTTTTCAATAAATAATCTTGAGACAATGGGACAGCCTTCTGAGATAAAATAAAATATGCATATTTCACCCCATATGGCAAAATAAATTCCTGAAGAATCAAATATTTAAATATTAAAAATGACATCATGAAACTACTACAACAAACCGTGGGAGAATTTTTTTATTGTTATATTTGGGAGAGGCAGGCCTTTCTAAGAATGACACCGTAGTAGAAGTCATTAAAAACTTGCTTAATATGTTCAGTTACATAAATATAGAATTTTTTTCCCATGGGAAAATAAACACCATAAGCAGAGTCAACAGACGAATGAGAAGCTGGAATAACATATTTGCCAATTATATCACAGACCAAGAGCTAATTTCCTTAATATTTAAACAGCTCTCACAAATCAATAAGAAAAAGACTAATTCAACAGAAAAGTGGAAAGGCTATAAACAGTCCACAAAAGAGGAAATATAAATGGTTCTTAAACATATAAAAATATGCTTCTCTTCACTCTTAACAAGAGAAATGCAAATTAAAACTACAGCAAGACAGCATTTTTCACGTACAGGGTGGCAAGGGTCAGTAGTGTTTGCTAACACACGGTGTTAGCCACTCTCTTATCCTGCTGGCATGTCCTCACAACCCCCAGAGAGAGTAACTGGTAAAATCCATCAGTTGGCAATATTTTAACTGGATATGCTCTGTGGCCAAACAATCGCACTCTAAGATTGTATTTTACAAATATATGCTCACATGTGCTTAAAAATATATATATGAGCAAAGATACTCTTTGCAGCAGTGTTATGGCAGATCAGAAATAATCTAAATGTGGACTCACACAATGGAATACTATCATTCAGAAAAAACAGGGGGTAGAATTAAGGTCCTCTATTTGTCCTAATATGGAACTATGTCTAAGACATATAAGGGTGAACTTATAAAGCCAAGTGCAAGGGAAGGAGTGCTGAGGGAACCATCAGACGCTGGCTGCCTGAGTCTACCAGCCAGCACCACACCCAGATGTACATTCACCGTGTCCCTAAGGAAGCTGAGCCTTCTGGGCTGCTCCCTCACGTAGGCCCCTGCCAAGGCCCTGGGAGGGACCCTGGCAATGTGCTCGCACAGTCCTGTGTTTTTGTAAAATCTGCAAAAGATATTTTAACCCCAGCTGATAAGACCACTGTGTCTTTCCTTTCACACTTCCCTCTGTCACACTTCCCCTTGAGTCAGGTGGTATTGGTACAGCCAAGGGCATTTGGGGGATCCGGCTAAGGGGAAGGTGGGTTGGAGACACATTAATTGCAGGTTGATGGGACAGATTTATGTGGCTTGCAGTAACTTCCCCACAGAGTCAAGTTATTGCTTGCTGTCCCTGTGTTGAAATGGCTTCCAGAAGTATTCCTATTGCCCGCTGTGTCACCTCATCCAGGATGGTCACACCAAGGTATAGGTCACACAAACTGCACATCAAGCAATTAGTAAGAATTTTAGAATACCATATTTTTCTGGATATTACAGCGTTTGTGATATTTATGTTTTTTAAAATGTGCAATTTAGCTTGACTTTTCTATGTTTTGTACCAAAATTAAAAGCAAAATGCTGAATCCCTTGCTAACCTCTATTTTTAGGGGGAAAAAAAAGTCTACTGTCCGGAGTGTCCTTTCTATTGGCTTAGACCTCAGGAGTCCAGGTAGCCTGATACTACCTGTTTGGACCCCCCAAAAGGAAACTTCTATTAGCAGGAAACATATGTCCTCTATTCGATAACGGCCCTTTGTCTCCCCTACAGATTCCCCAAATCCAAGTTTCTCATACCTAAAGCATTTGCTCCCTGCCTCTCCTCAATTACATTACAAATTAACAGACTATCTCCCGTGTTTCACTGTTGGCAAACACTCAGGTAATACAACCTTTCAGCGGGTGCTGGTATTTCTGTGGGACAGACTCCTAGAAACAGAATTGCTACACTAAAGGCTGTGCTTGCTTAGATTGTTCTCCAGAATTATGGTGCACTCAAACCATGGAAAATTATGTGGCCAATAAAAATAATGAGGTAGATGGTTGACCAATTCCTCAAAGTCAGGGAGCAGGGCACAGGCTGCGAAACAAAACATAGAGCATGATTTTAAGATGAGGGCAGGTGAGGGCAGGTAGGCAGTACTGGAGAAAATTTCCACTTTCTGCTTCAGCGTCCATTACCTCTTTTCAATATTTTAAAATATTTTTTAATGAGCAGGCACTGCCTTTATAAATTTTTTTAAATTATTTATTTATTTATTTATTTATTTTTTATTTTTGGCTGTGTTGGGTCTTCGTTTCTGTGCGAGGGCTTTCTCTAGTTGCGGCAAGCGGGGACCACTCTTCATCGCGGTGCGCGGGCCTCTTATAATTTTTTAATATTAACTGGATGAAGGCATACCTGTTGTTATACAAATATATCACTACCTAAGGAGGAGAATCTTCCTTCCGTTATTAAGAACGTTCTAACGGACATCTCGCTCTCAAACTCACTTCTGAAACAGAGATCATCCCTAAGATTTTAGGATTACTGTTTATCTTGGCTTGAGCTGGCAAAGAGAGTCTCTGTCTCCCACATCATTCCAGATACGGCGATTTCTGCCTGCCTCGATCCTGGCATGTTTCCAGCCCTTCCTACAACAAGGCCGGGGCGGGGCTCATGGGGATCTGCTCCCTAGGGTCCCGGGGACACCGGTGGACGCTGGTGGCTACCACGTTTTCCCCATGTTTATGGCCATGAGACACTGGTGCACTTTTGGTAATTGTTGCAAAATACCAAGAGCTCTGTGGGTGTGAGGCTATGGCTTTGAGGCTGGGTGGAAGGATTTTTAGGGTGAGTAGCTGTGGAGAGGCTGGAGGTCTGGCGGTGGAAACAGCACAGTGTGTGCTGGGGCAAATGCAGACTTGCCTGGAGGCCACTGATGGCGGGGGGCACAGCTGGTCAAGTGGGACTCCAGCGGTCAGAGGCCATCACAAGTCAAGCAAAGCAGGGTAGGCTGTGGGGAGCTTTGAGGCGGGGTCTCTAACAAGGCTATGACTAATTAAAACCACTCTGGGCTTCCCTGGTGGCGCAGTGGTTGAGAATCTGCCTGCCAATGCAGTGGACACGGGTTCGAGCCCTGGTCTGGGAAGACCCCACATGCCGCGGAGCAACTAGGCCCGTGAGCCACAATTCCTGAGCCTGCGCGTCTGGAGCCTGTGCTCTGCAACAAGAGAGGCCACAATAGTGAGAGGCCCGCGCACCGCGATGAAGAGTGGCCCCCGCTTGCCGGCAACTAGAGAAAGCCATCGCACAGAAACGAAGACCCCACAGAGCCATAAATAAATAAATAAATAAATAAAATTAAAAAAAAAAAAAAAACCACTCTGGAGCTATGACCACCTCCCAGTCCCTGGCCTCTCCCATCCCATCAATCATCAAGTCTTGTAGACTGATTTCTCTTTTCTTCAACCAGTAAGTATTGAGTGCCTACCATGTGCCAAACCGTGTTCTGGGTGCTGGAGGTACATCAGTGATCACGGTCCCTGCTCTCATGGAACCTGTTTCTAGAGATGAACAACAACAACAACAAAAAGACATAATGATTTCATTGTAACTGTATCAAGTGTTATGAAACTAAAGGAGAACTAAAAGTCCTGCAGGTTGTTTTTAATTAACTTTATTTGCCTGTGTTTCCTAAACTGACCTCAGAAATTACCACTCCCCCTTATTTTGTACATATAGACTTTATTTTTAGAGCAGTTTTAGGCTCTTAGCAAAGTTGAGTGGAAAGTACAGAGTTCCCACGTCTCCTCTCTTCACATATGCACCGCCTGCCTCACTATCAACATCCCACATGGTACTTTTGTAACAATAGATGAATCAACATTGACACATCATTGCCAGCCAAAGTCGATAGTTTACATTAGGGCCCTATTTTAAAATATATATATAACAATGTAATAACACTGAGACTCACAGCTGCAGGCAGGAGGGAGCCTAAGCGCTTTCTAAGAAGGAAGTGGCATTCTTAGGTTAGTGTTTTGCACAAACAATTCATTCACTGCTTCTTCTTATCTGACCCATGAATGTGTCCTTATCTTCTGAGATTTATTTGGTTTAGATGCCGCAGACTGCATTTGCCCAGGCTACTGCAATGACCTTTAAAGTAGTCTGCCGGTCACCAGACCATCCCCCCCCACCTTCACCCCTGATTTGACTCAGAATCCAGATTCCCCAGGTAACAGAAGAATACCACTTTCTCTGTGGCATGAGTTTGCTCAGACATTTTCAGTAACTCTCTACCAGTCATTTTCCAATATTCTTATCTGTGGAACCCATTTGGTGATGACAGTAGAATATAGTGATTAAAAGCATAGGCTCTGATTTCTGTAGCCCAGAGATGACATTCTAGCTTGAAGAATCCCAATTTCTTCATCTTTAAAGAGAGGATGATAATACTACCTGGTCAAGGAGACGGGAGATTGTGGGGTATTAAATGAGATAAAACACACAAAGTGCTTACTAGAGTATGAAATAAACACTTGATAATCATTAGCTCTTAGTGTTGTTGTTATTACTACTGTTCATAGGAAATCTTAAAGGAAGTCTAAAATATGAGATATAATCAGTGCATATGATTTGAACACCATGGTTCTACTCAGCCTGCAGGACTAATCTCTCAGCCCAGTCTGATACCCCTCTACCCCCAAATTCACTGTTCACCTTTACAACATTCATACCATACTGATCCATTCACTTTGCACAGATATGTCACAGACTCTCTGAACTTTTGTCCATGCTGTTCTTTCACTTCCTCTCTACCCATCGAAACCCTATCTACAATCTGAGGTCTCAATCAAATACTACTTCCCACTTCCTTCTGAAGATTCTCTTGGCCATTCCAACCTCTTCTTTGACCAAGTAGCACTCACTATCTTTACCAGCTGTTTCCAAACTTTCCCTTCTCGTTCTTCTTCCTCCCACCCTGGAGAATTCACATGCCAGATATACTCTCTGAGTATGACCACAGTTGTGCAAAATTCCTAGTTACAATGCTACTGGTCTCTCACGCAATAAGGTATATTAGAATGCAAGTGAGTGTGAGTGGCAGTTTTTATAGGCATAAACGTAAAGATGCTCTGTTTCATCAAGAAGAATTATTCACTAGTGTAGTGGGTTGAATAGTGTCCCACCAAAATTCATGCCTACCTGGAACCTCCGAATATGATATTATTTGGAAATGACGTCTGAAATTATTTGCAGACGTCATCAATTAAGATGAGGTCATATGAGGTCATACTGGATTAGAGTGGGCTCTGAATCTAATGGCTGGTGTCCTTGTAAGAAGAGGAGAGGACACACAGAGACACAGAGGAGACACGTGGAGGAGAAGACCATATGAAGATGGAGACAGAGAGAGATTGGAGTGATGCAAGTGGGGAACAAGCCAAGGATCACCGGGAACCACCAGCAGCTGGGAGAGGCAAGGAAAGATTCTTCCCCAGAGCCTTCAGAAGAGCATGGCCCTGCTGACACCCTGATATTGGACTTCTGGCCTCCAGAACTGTAAAAAAATAAATTTCTGTTGTTTTAAGCCACTCAGTTGGTGGTAATTTTTCAAGGCAGCCACAGGGAACTAACTAATACAACTAGCTTCAACATTTAAACTATTTTTAGTAAAAAAAAAAAAAAAAATTTGTGCGCCACTTTATAATGCCTCAGGTCTCCCCACCGTGGCAAGTAATCCGAATGATCTATAGGATGCATTTGACCTCATCACATATCGTCTTCCAGGGTTATCGCCTAAAATTCTAGAAGACAGCAGTCACAAACAGTGGTCAGCAGGAGACCTACTGGCTGAGCAGAGCCTGGGATAAGCAATAGAGCGTGATGGGGGCTCTGATGAGCTGGAGATGGAATGTCTAGTCTAAATGGGCCAGCAGGTACTCAGCTCTAGCAACTTGCTGCCAAATCTCCCCTTTTTGCTGTGCGGCACATGGGATCTTAGTTCCCTGACCAGGGATCGAACCCGCACCCCCTGCAGTGGAAGAGCAGAGTCTTAAACACTGGACCACCAGGGAAGCCCAAATCGCCCTATTTTTCAAGAAAAAAAAAATAGTAAACCTGATCTTTATGTGAAATAGAATTTTTTTTATTTTGGCAACTGTGGTAGACTGCAAAACATGGCCACACATTCCTCTCATCCCTACATGCACCCCCTTTGCAATGGCACCTTGCTGCTCCTCCCATCAGAGACGGAGTCTATTCCTCCACCCCACCCCACTGATTCTGGCACAGCCTTGTGTCTTGAGGTGACCAATAGGACGCAGTGAGAGTGACATTTGCAATGTGAGCCAAGACCTCAAGGGGCCTTGAGACTCTGGCTTTCACCCCCTGGGAATGCTCTGCCATCACATAAAAGAGCTCAGGATCGCCTGAAGGAGGATGAGACCCCAAGTGTGGTCAGAAAGAAGCAAAGTCACCCCAGCCACTCCAGGCTTCCCAGCTGAGGCCTCAGACATGGGAGTGAGGCCATCTAGGACCAACCAGCTGAACTGCTGACTGATGTAGCTGCCTAACGGTGCCCAGGTGAGACCAGCAGAAGAACTACCAGGGTAAACCACAGGATCGCCAGGAAAAGTAAAGCATCATTGTTTTAAGCCACTAAGTAGGGGTGGTTTGTTACACAGCAATAAGCAGGCAGAATTATTAAAGCACCATGCCAACCAAACAAACACCTCAGTCACCAGTTAGTGATCTCATAAATGTGAACCCCTGGAAGAGAGGAATCATATCTTATCAATCTTGATGTCCTCAGTGCCTACCATTACCTGATACTATTTAATCATTGCTTTGAGAACAATAAATACAGCTATGTGGCAAACTCCTGCACAGCTGCAGTATCTATGAGGATAGGTCTTTGCTGTACATGCCTTTTCAATCCCAGCAGAGACCAACACTTTTCCCTGCAGTTCTATATTCCTTACAAAAAGAGTGATTGTTAGATAATGAATTAGTAATGCAAATTGCATAATAGAATGGAATTTGGGATGACTAATGAGCAATGAAGCCAGAGCAAATTTTGGTGACAGTGTTACATTTGGGAGAACAAGAGGTCACCCTGACCGACTACAACCTTAGAGAAAAAACGAGGAGTCTTGATGGAGACAGGAGGTGCAACGTAGCCAGAGCCACCCAAAACTGGGAGACCCCCAAACCAGGTGAGACTGTGGTCAGTAGCCAATGGGGTGCTAAGTTAGGAAGTGCTAAAATTTCAGGATGGAGAAAATAATACCAAAACAACCTAAAATGGAATTGGAACTTAATCTCCTCTGCCTTGGAAAAACATTTCATGCTCTATATCTTCACTCATGTCAAGGGTAATAAAATGTTTCAACGCCTGGTTAAATCTAAGTACTATGGCTTCTTCTGCACAGCCAGGGCATGGGGGGCTGGCCAAGTACGAGGGCAGGCCAAGGCCTTGGCCAGCTTTCTTCCTCTGCCTGTTGCCACCATGAGGGACAAGGTACAAAGGAGACTTCTCTGAGACTGAGCAACATCCTTAAAGGGCCTAAGAATGGAGGGGGAGGGGGCACAGTGGGAGCTCAAAACAAGTTCTGCCCCTCATCTGTACAGACACCCAGCCCGTATAGCCATCTCCACTCCACCCTATCAGGGAGGGACTGGGCGCTTGGACATCCTGTATTTTATCTAGCAACCTTGAGAAGGAAGGTCACCTTCTGCAGTCTCCTCTGCATGCTGTCATTTGTTACATAAACCCCTGGCACATTAGAATTGGAAGCGACCTCAGACACTGTTTGGACCAGCCCAACCCCTGCATTTTACTACTTAAGAAGTGAGCGATATCCAAACGGGAGCATGAATCCCAGGGCCTTCGATTCCAAGTCTGAAGTTCAATATCTGGACTGTCTCTCTGCCTTATTTGAAGGCAACCCTGCATGTTTACTTTTCGTCTGATTTCACCCATGTGATAAGGAATTGGCTGCAGTACCGTGGAAAAGATTGCTTGACCTGGAGTTAAGAGATAGCCTTAGAATCCCAGCTCTGTCCCTGCGGAGCTGTGTGACTCCTAGCATTACTTAAGTCCTCTGTGCTTCAGTTTCCTCATCTATGAAAAGGGAAAGAGTAATAGGAACAACTCCCCAGGATTGTTGGGAGAGGATTAAATGAGATGGGCTTTGCAAAGGGCTTGATGAGGCGCTTGGAGCAGAGTGAGCTCTACCCAAGTGTTATCTACTTCTGTTGCTGCTGTTCTTAGCACATATTTCTGAGCCTTGGTTTGGGGTTGCAGAAAACTTGGAGTTAAAACACATAAAGCATGCCCCTAGTACATATCACAAAAAAATGGCAGCTTTTATTATTCACTGCACAAGGAGAGACAAAGAGTTATAAACACTGACCCTTGTCTTTAGGATCTTACAATCTAGTAGAGGAGACAGGGAAAGCTCCCTAAAAATAAATCTATGATTACTAGGGGCCACATGACTGATAATCCTGAGAAGGGGGAACCGATCTTCAAGGGGTGGTGTGTGAAATTGCAGAAGAGGATATGGGATGTGAAGTTCACAGGAGCAGGAACAGGGTCTTGCTTTTCTTAACCTTCCTCCTCCTCCCACCTGCCCACCCTACCCTTCACCTTGTTACTGCTGCCCCCTGGTGTCTGTCACCTTCCTAGCACTCCTGGGTGATAACCCAGGCGCTGTTCACTCCTGGGGCACTCTGGAGGGAGGGGCTACCACCTACCCCAGGACACAGCCAAGCGTGATTGAAACTCAGCTAGGTCCTGCTGGGAAGGAAGGGGTCTCTTTTCTTCAGATTCTCCAGCCTGGACAAGGACACAAACAGCAACTGCCTAGATGGAGGGAAGGGAAGAAACCAGGAATTTATTGTACGGTGGAAAGTGCATCCAAAGTGCCTGTGACACATCCAAATGGATGCAGGGCCTGAGAGCAGTAGATGAAGAGGCTGTGTCTCCAAAAGTTACAAATCACGGAGCTTTAGAACGGATTGCCCCTCCCCCTACTAGAGCTTCAGCTTCACTCCCTCACTGGCATCAGTACATAAATATGCTTGTGTTTTTCCTTATAACAAAAATAAACATCTCAACCCTTTTCAAGATTCGTGGTTATATATTTTGTAGAATGTTTGCCAAGTGTTGTTTATTTGTTGCTTTCTTATGAATAAACTGAGGTTATGGGTTTGGGGGAAGGATATCACAGAGCTTATGTGAGATTCTTAATGCATCATATCAGGGGACACCTGATATCAAATGACTTATTGCTGGTGATGTTAACCTTGATCGCTTGGTTAAGGTGGTGTTTGCCTGTTTCTCTACTGTAAAGTTGCTAATTTTCCCGTTTCCATATTCTATTTGTTAGAAGCAAGTCACTAAGTCCAGACCACATTCAAGACAAAAGGAATTAAGCTCCATCTTCTAGAGCAAGGGGTATCAAAGAATTTGGGACAGTTCATTAAAACCCTCACAGTAATTAGTAGGGCTAATTTTGGAGCAGATACTTTGAGGCTTTGCAAATATCCTGTTCTTCCTTAAAGTTTTACCTACTGATTTTAGCATTCATCAATGGATCTTGCCTGTAGCAATTATTACTATGATGGTCTCATAGGAGACCATCTACCATAGTAGATTTTCTAGTTCCCTCATTACTTCTACATTTATTAACAGGAATTCTTCTGTAAAGATTTGTCCCTCTCCCCCAGTTAGTTATTTATTCAATCATTTCTTGTAGCAGTGTGGACTTACAGAGATTTATTTTATTCTTTGAATTATAATCTAATATTATCATTATTTATTACATTGCTCATATTGTTTCAGCTTTGGCCATTGGAACATCTTTTGAGTTGCCTCTTGTGTCTTTTTGATATGCACCCCCCCCCCCTTTTTTTGCACTTACTTTCTGGTAATGCAAGTTGCTCCAGGATTACCTTGTATTTCCCCTGCCCCAGCTCTAGAATTAGCCATTTTTCCAAGGAACCCTGGTTCCTTTTATTGGAGAATGGTTTTTAGAAGCCAACATCTGGATGCTAGGTGTCTTCATTGATAATGGGGTGCCACTCCTTTTAGGCTCTCTTAGCAGACAAAGCTAACAAATATATGTAATGTATATTAACCCCTATACACACCATATCTATATTTATCTCTGTAACTATTTGTGTATGTGCGTGTATTTTATATATATTTATATAAAACAGATATCTATGGATTATAGATCTATCTATATATTTATATAGCTCTATTATATATTCTATAATATTATATATATATAATATTATGTAGATATAGACATAGATATAGATATATGTAAAACGAGCATGAGTTCATACTGATGTCTTCAACTTGAATCCAGCACCACAGGGTTTCTCCTAGCCTTCCAGCCCACACCGTGATAAACAACCCCTTCTTTCTCTGACAGTGAGAATACCTCACTACAATTTACCTACTTACTGTTCAACACTAGTATATAGGTTAAGTAGCTTCAGAATCATTAACCTGTAACAAATTTACCAACTATAATCTGTACGTATGATTCCTTTTGTCTTTAGCCTTACAGTACCCAGTCAAAACATTGTTTCCCCAAATTACTGATTTTAGCTCCTTCCCACCCACCACCACCTTTTCCATATATATTCATAATACATTTAGATTCATATATTACACTTTGCATTCTGTCCTAGGATTGAATGACTCTTTAAAAATTTGTGCATAATTAATTTCCATCTGTGTAGAGTTCTATAGATTTTGACAGTGGCACAGAGTCATGTATTCACCACCGTGAGATCACACAAAACAGTTCCATCACCCTGAAAATTCCCATGTGCTATCCCTTTGCAGTCAACTACTCCTTGTTCTCTAAGCATTCCCCCCTGCAACCACTGATCTATTTTGTGTCTCTACCACTGTGCCTCTTCCAGAATGTCATGTAAATAGAATCACACAAAATGTAGCCACTTGAGTCTGGCTTCTTTCACTTAACAAAGTGCATTTAATATTTATTTATATTGTTGCATGAATCAATATTCCATTAATTTTTATTGCCACATAGTATTCCACTGCTTGGATGTACTACAGTTAATCTGTTCACCTACTGAAGAACATCTTGGTTGTTTCCAGTATGGGTTGATTATGAATAAAACTGCTATAAACATTTGGGAACAGGTTTTTGTGTGGACATAATTTTTTATTCACCAGGGTCAATATGTAGGGGAGAGATCGCTGGTGGTATCACATGGCAAGTCTATGCTTAATGTTATAAGAAATAGCCAAACTGTTGATATGTCCTTAAGTCTCTTATAGTTTAGAGGTTCCTTCCCCATCTCCTTTTTTTTCCCTTTTCTTTTCTTGGGATGTTTTGTGGAAGCAACCAGATGCTGAGGCCACTAAAACCAGCTCCCAAAAAATCACCAAACCCCTGTGCACTTCCCACATCTGGAGTTTCCAGGAGGTACATGAGATGCCACTTCTCTGCAGCTTTCTTCCCAACACAGAAAGTCTGGCAGGGGGTGCACCAAGGCATCCCAGAACTGCTCCAGGCAGAGCCCAAACCCACCTGGAAGGCTACCCACTGTGCCCTCCCCAGGTGTCTTAGAGGTCCAGAGATCCAGCCAGAGAAGAAGACTCAAAAGTTCTGGGGCAGCTGCTCCTGCACCGGAGCTCCAGGCTGCCCCGAGACCATCTCAGATTGTCCATGGAGCAAGACAGAGCCGAGGTGAGGGGAGAGGTGAGCTGCAATGTCAGGAATGTGTGTGTGCCTTTCCCCTCCCTTAAGTATACTTTTCCAGGTGACCTTCCACCCAGAGCAGCCCAGACTACATCTATGAGAAGGGGGCAGGGAGCTGTTTTAGAGTCTGGAGTGGGAAGGAATGACCCTTAATTGACAGATGACTCTGGTTCTCAAACTTTCCTGTGCCGGAGAATCACCTAAGGCAGCGGTTCCCAACCTTTTTGGCACCAGGGACCAGTTTCATGGAAGACAATTTTTCTATGGATGGGCGCGGAGGCGGGTGGTTCAGGCAGTGAGCAAGTGATGGGGAGCGATGGGGAGCGGCAGATGAAGCTTCGCTCGCTCGCCCGCCCGCCCGAAGCTCACCTCCTGCTGTATGGCCCAGTTCCTAATAGGACACGAACTGGTAGCGGTCCACGGCTGGGGGGTTGGGGACCTCTGACCTAGGGTGCTGTTTAAAATGCAGAAACCTAGGCCTGCCCCCAGAGAATACAATTGAGCAGGTCAGGGGTTGCCTAGAAATCTGTATTAAAAAACAAAAACAAACAATAAAATAAAACAAAATAAAATAAAACCAAAAAACCTCCCTAATGACTCAAATGCAAGTAATCCTCAGACCACACTTTGAGAAACCGTGGCCAAGAAAGTCTTTTCTGGTACCAAACGAAGATCCAGCCTCCTTCTCTTCCCTCTCCCAACTCCAGCCTCAGGGAGCTGGATGTCTGTAGGAACCTGGGAAGAGACAATGACCATGGGAGTTGACCCACCCACCTCAGGATTCTAATGGGAAGAGGGGTTAGGCATGTGAAGTATGGGCCCAGAGGGCAGAACAATGTGCCGGCAGAGCAGTCACAGGGAAGCAGATGGAAGCTCTGCCCAAGGAAGAACTGTGAGGCAAATCTATTGTATCAATCCCAGCTTAAGCCCTACCATCTAGTGGGAAAGCGCCCATTATCCTTGGAGAACTAAGCTTCCTAGCATGGCTACAGGGCCCCTCAGAACCCAGCCCCTGCTTCCCTCTCTGGTCCCCACTCACAGCCCCCCCACTTCCAGAACTTCACCAGTCCCACGAGCATGCCAAGCCCTCGATCTGCTGGCCCTCCCTGTTTGCCTCTCTCCTCCAAGACATGGCCCATCTGGTGGCTCTGCCTGGCCTGCCTTCCCCTACTCTCAGCCCAGTCAGGTCCCAGTCATGCTTCAGATCCCAGTCTAGAAGTCACCCCCTGGAGTTCCCTCTGACCCCCACAGCTGGATGGAGTGCCCCTGTGCTCTGCTCCTTCTGTACCCCATGTTAAACTTGTTTACTCCCCCCGCCCAAGACCTGACATACTATCTGTACAAGAAACATTTACTGAGTTGAATTGTTGAGTTATAATGTGTGTTTACTTACTGTCACCCCATGAGGCTATGAGGTCCTCCAGGACGCACTGGCTGGCACTTAGTAGCTGCTCAATAAATGCCTGGCAATGAATGAGTGGCAGTGCTATGGCAGAGAGTGAAACGGTCTGCCCTGGGAGGCAGCGAGTCCCCATCACTATAGCTTTTCATTCACAGAGGCTGACTCGCCGCCTGTCAGAGATCTTGGAGGGGGAGCTGAAGGGTGCTGGCCAGGACACGTGTGCCCTGGGTCCCTCCTGCCGTGGATGATGACTCTAGTCCTGCTGGAGGGTACCTTTGAGAAGCAGCCATGGCCCAGTGAGCCAATCACCTGATATCAGTCTGGTTCGCAGCAGTTTGTGTTCAGGAAGATAAAGGAAATTCATTGCAAAGCAGCAGTGACAAGACCAGGGGTCATCCTGGTTCTCCTGTCCTCCATTCCAGAGCCAGCTTCTGTCACACCCACAGCGGAACACATGGGCACTTGCCAGGCCTGCCTAGATGCACTGGACATACCAGCCTTGAGGTGAGGCAAGTCTCCCAAGTACTAACACCCGGAATATCTTTGGGGTATGGCCCCCTGCAGCTGGGCCAGTGGTACTCAGTGCCTGCTGTATGCCAGGCTCTCCCCAACCCACTGGGGACTTGGCCCCCTAGGCTGTCAAGACATGGGGCAAACCAGGTTTCCAGGCCGGGCCTGTCAGTGGTGATATACCTGCGGTATACCACCCGCAGGTATACCTGCGGGAAAGGCCGGAGCTCAGGCAATGTCAGGGCATCTGGGGAGCTGCTTGGCTTCCTGCAGTCTACCTCTGAAACACAGATCTTTCCGGAATGTCTTCACAGACCCCAAAGGTTGGAGAATCCAGAGTGCGGATGGACCCATGCCAGCCCTCCCTCATCTCCTACCCTGCTCCAGGGAGATAAGCTTCAGGGGCCTGACCTCCATGGGTTAGGATATCTGAAGGTGGGCTGGGGGCAGGAGCCCAGGAGTGCAGCGTTCAACCTGCTATTGATTAGCTGTGTGACATAGGGCAAGCCCCTTTCCCTCTGTGAGCCACAGAGTCCTCCTTTGTAAATGAGGGAGAGGGACTAGACTGGTGTTTCCTGACCTTGGCCATGAATCAGAATCATCTCGGTGGTGGCAAGAGAAAGTAACTTGAAAATACACAGATTTTCCCAAAGCTCCTAAAGGAATCTGAATCCCCAGGGAGGAGAGGTCTACAAACCCTGGCTCCCGACCTCACCCCAGTTAGGGAGCCTCTGGGACCCTCCAAACCCTCCCCACCCCCTTGCACTGATACTCTTTGGGATGCAATCTTCCCAGCCACATCCCATCCCTTTCCAGGTTCTAAGCCTCCTCTGGCCAGGGCTAGAGTAAGCTGCCCCATCTCTCTCTCCAAAGAGTTTTGGAGCCTGAAACACTAGTCAGCGAGCAGTTTATTACCCATCACCCTGTCCCAGCCTCCCAGCACCGTGGTCTGTACACAGTCTAGACACGGCCTTCACTCCGGCAGTCCTCCAGTCCTCACTCCCAGTCCCCACCCAGGGTCCACCCCCATCCCAGTCCTCCACACTCTCCCGCCCCCAGCCCTCCAAGGCAGCACCAGGCCCCGGGGGGCCACACCTCAGCCAGGGGAGGGAAGGGAGGGCAGGGGAGAGGAGGCAAGAAACTGGGGAAAGAGGAACCAGATTGGCCCCCAAGCCTCTGGAACCGCCATCCCAGGATGAAGGGAAAGTGGGCAGGGGCAGGGGGGAGCGGGGGCCAGGCGATGGTTCAGGCGGGAGGCTCTTCTCCAGGAGGTGCAGGGAAGCCACTCAGGTCTCGGCCAATGATCTCACTCACTGTAAAGGAGGGGCAGTTGAGAGACTGGGCAAGGGGCAGGTCGCCTCCTTTTCCAGAGACCCCCAATCCATTCCAGGCAGGCCTCCGTCTAGGATGCCTCCAGGCTCCTCCTGCACTGGCTTCTCTACCACTGGGCCTCAGTTTCCCCACTGTGTCCTGACACCTGCTCTCAATCAAATCTTGCTGAACTCCATCCACGTGGGTTCTCAGGCCCCCGTGCGGCCCCTTCCTGCTGGCTTGGCCTGCAGCGTCAGGGCAATCGCTGTCAGCAGGGCCAGAGGTGGGTGTAGCCAGTGGGAGGAAAGAGAGGCGAAATAGGAAGGCTCCTCATCACCAATCCAGACCACTGTCACCAGGTTTAGGGGGAAGCTGAGGCAAGGGAAAACGTGCTTGACTGGGACACCAGCAAGCCACTGCCCCTCTCTGAAATTCACTGCCTGAATCTGCAAATTGAGGGAGCTAGATTGAATGATCTTGCAAGTACTTCTAGCCCTGAGGTTTTGTGATCTGGGGCCAAGGGCCGAGGCAGGAGAAAGGTTAGGCAGGTACTCCGTGCCCCCTTCAGAATTCAACTGGATTCAACTGGCCACACGCACCAAGCCCTGGCCTCCTTAGGCCCTCCAACTGGCCCTGAGGGACCACGGAGGCCCAACCTCTGGGAAGCCAAGCTCCAGCCCTCAGCAAACATGCAGAGCAATCTCTTGCACACACTCACACTCGCAGCGCCTGGTCCCACACCCACCTTCCTCCAGCGTGATACCCTGGATAGGGACACTGTCTCGGAAGCCGCTGCCGTAGCCACCCCTGGATTTCTCCTGCTCCGGAGCCCCCTCCCCAGGGCCATAGCTTGGCCCTACCTCATTGTATCCCTCAGCAGGTGGGGGGTGAACACTGCTCTGGGGAGTGAAGGGGCCTTCAAGTGGTGGGGATGAAGGCAGTGGAGGCCGGAAGGGGGCTGGAGGAGGGAAGGGCAGCCCCAGGGGAAAGGGGGAGCCCCGTCCTCCATAGGGGTCACTAGGGAAGGGCCGGGGAAGGAATGAGACTGGAGGTGGGCGGGCACAACCTGTGGTACCCCCAGTCTCAGGGAACATCCGCGGGCCAGGTCTGTAGGATGGTGGGGGCCCCGTCTGGGGGTACAGAGGGGGCGTGCCATAGCTGAAGCCTTCTGACAGGTAAGGAGTTTCATAAGCAGGGTCTTCATGGGGATAGGAGGGGTAGGGGGGCCTGGGTGGTGAGAAGTCCATGTCAGAGCCAAAATGGGGGCCCGATGCTGAAGGGAAGCCCCGGAGAGATGCGTCTGGTAGAGGCTCTTCCTTGAAGATCACTGGGCGGATGGGAAGGAGGAGGACACGCTGGTGAGAGGGCTGGCAGTCTCCCCGCCGCACGCTCTCCAACCATCTCTTCATCCCTAGGTCTCATCCCTCCCTTGATCCCTCACCATGGGGCACTGCATCCCTGCGCCCCTGCGTCGGTCCCCACATCCGCATCCCCCCGCCATGGGCTGTTCCAGAGCGCACCAGGCAGGAACTTGAAACTCTGGGTAGGACTGCGCTTCCTCCGCCCGTTGGAGACGTAAAAGTAGACCTGGACTGGCCGGGACACCCGCCTGTTGCTGTACTCAGGGATGGTCAGGGTCAGCGTCACCTGGGGGAGAGCAGAGGATGAGGCAGGGAGCCCTCAGGGATCTAAGTTCAGCCCAGCCCTTCCCAGTACCCTAACTCCACCTCCTGGCTTTTTCCATTTACAAAGGAGCAAAGTTCATTCCCTAGAGGTGTCCCTGCTTCCAGAGTGGCCAGGTTGCCTCCTCTAGAAAAGAACAGGTAGCTTCTGGAGTCCACTCTCATGCGCAAGGGAGCCGGCTGAGAATTTCCTGACTTCTCCCACCCCGCCCCCACCCCCGGGGGGACCCTAGTAACACGGATACCTCATTGCTCTGCGACCGGTTCACTGTGGCCTCCTCCTCCCATTGCAGCTTTCCATCTGTGCAGGAAGAACAGGGAGCTCCAGCCCAGCCGCACGGCCCCTACCCCTTGCCCCGTGCCCAGGCCTCTGCCATTTCCCCTCCTGCTGGAGACAAGGCCAGACTCAGAAGCTCCTGACAAGGCCTAGCTCACAGAGCAGCCCACTGCATGTTTACTCAACCGAACAGAACAGGCAGGGTTTAAAGCTGTCTCCAAGATCTAGAGCCACAAGCTGAGGCCAAGAGAAATGGCAGGGCCAGTCCAGGGACCAGAAACAACTCTTGAGCCCTCTCACCCAACTGTAAACATCCCCTCCCATGACAGAGCTGGAAAGAAGTTCAAGGGTCGGAAAGGGTCTCAGCTTGAAGGGAGGCTATGAGACCCCAAGTCTCATGACCTAGAACCTCTGACTCTGCTCTGATATGGTCCTAGGGCGCTAAACTCGAGGATGGGGCTGGGGCTTTGGGTGGGCAGGGTTGGGGAGAGCAGAGGTCTCAGGTTGGTGAGTATACCTGGGCCCCTCAGTCTTCCCTTCTCCACCCTGGCAGCTCTATTCTGGGGCACCTCACAGCCTCCTGTAATCAGAGCTGTGCTGCCAGCCCCATAACTCAGGAGGGGCTCAGGGTCCAGCTGTGAGGGTATAAGTCACCTCTTTCCTTCTCATCTTCCCCAGCCACATGGGGGTAAATTAGCTCAAAGCTGACTCCTCAATAAAAGAATGTGTATTTCTTACATTTATTTGCCATCCTGAGCGTTTCAGATGCCTAGAGTACGCATGGGAAGGAGACAGTATAACAGGACGGGCAGTCTATCTGCCCCATTTTACAGATAAGGAAATTGAGGCTCAACTTGCTAGCTTAGAGACAGTGCCAGAGATTGTTCACCCTCTCGTTCCAAGCTCGTCCTGCCTGCCCTCCCCCCCTCCCCACAGATACTCACCAGGGCCCCTCTCAATGAACACCACCTTGGAGTCTGGCAGGAAGTTGGAGCCGGTCAGCACTAGTTCCTCCCCTCCCGTCACGGAGCAGGCACTGGGGCTGTAGGCCTCCACCTGGGGCAGCTCCTGAGCTGAGCGCTGGGCTGCAGAGCAGTGTAGGAAAGGCCTGGCTGGCTGGTATGGAGAGTACAGCCTCCTGTGCCCCAACCCTCCCTAGAATAACTGTCACAGGGCCCTGGAGGAGCCCTCCTCAGAAGCAGACACGCAAGAAAAACAATGGTCTCCCTGGGGTCACGCAGACCATGTAAGGAACCACTCCTGGGCAGAAAGAGAGAGATGAACAGGGTAGGCCTTAGAGCTATGCAAACAAATACATGGGGGATACCCAGGGGCAGATGGAGGACAGGGTTGCTCTGGTCCAACCCAGAGGCACAATCTGCAGCAGGGGCAAAGTAGAACACTTCCCCCAGCCCATCCATGATAGAAATAAGGGCTGGGTCCTCTACAGGTGTCCCCAGGACCAGCAGGGCACCGCACATTCTGCAGAGGAGATGGGCAGACAGACACACAGACAAGAAGTTAGCCAGAGACAGAGAGATGCTACAGGGCTTCTTTGCTCACAGCACTCGATGGGCACCGATGCTGTCTGCACCGAGATGACCTTCCCGCTGCCTTGGGGCACGTGTACCCTGAATACCAGCCGCACGCGTGTGTTCTTGCGCCCGATGTCCGTCTCACCCTTCCGCAGCTCAATGTCTGAATTCCGAAGCTTCAGGATTCCGGCACAGTCAATGCTGAAGCCAAAGAATGGAAGGCAAGCCCTCCCAGCTGATGCCAGAATCACCCTCCATCCAAAGCCCTAAATGACCTTCTCTGGGAGACTACGGGGGGCTATTTGAACCCAGAGGTGGCCTCTCCAGAGTGCTCCCCAGCCCCAAAGTCCTCTTTAGATGGTGAGAACGCCTGACACCTCCTAGGGATGATGTCTAACTCTTCTGGGGAGAGGAAGAGTGGACCTAGCTTAGACCCCATGGAAAAGGCTAGTCCTCAAGCCCGAAGAATAAAGAGAAGTGGAGTGGGAACCTACTTGGCTGCCATGTTGTTCTCAGGAAGCAGGGTCATCTCCAACACCTTGGTACCACTGACTACAGCTTCGTAGCTGGCCGTGGCCACCATCTTGCCCGTGATACGGTGCACCTGATAGAAGGCGTGAGGTCGCAGGTTCCTCTCATCTGCGGTGCCGATGAACATCTGTAGGGTCAGTGGCTTCTCACTGTAGCCTAGGAGCTGGCAGAGGGAGGCAAAGGCCACCCAACTGAAATCCCCACTGTCCCATCCTTCATCCATCCCTAAGTTTTCAGTCCACCCCTGGAGAGGAGTGAAAGATAAAGGATATCCTGGAAGGGATTTCCAGGGGGGATTGGGCACTAGTTTCTCCACCAGTTGTGTCGAAAACGTGGCCTGGAGTTCACAGTGTTATTCTTGGAATGAGGCCCAAACTGGGCTGGGCAAAGGGGAAAATCTTCCAAGGGAGACTGGCCCAACTCAACAGAGACAACCTAACTCCCAGTGAACTTTGGCCTCAGCCTGACCCCTCCCCCACATCTGGCAGGCCACCATTTTCCAGAGCAGACATAAGGCTGGTGTCCCATGGGATGAGTGGAGCGCGGGTGGAGGGATAGACGAGTAGAAAGTACATCCGGGTCCTTGAAATGCACCCTTCCTCCCCCAACACCAGTCCCTCCCCCAGGCCGCCTGCAGGGTCATTGCTGAGAGGGAGTGTGGGAAAGGGCAGTGCCATGGGTCTGCACAGCTGGAGCCCATGTGCAGGGATCTGGGACTGGAGAGGAGAGAGGCTACCAGGCCTGGCTTCTGCCCCTTACCTTGACGATGGGGTGACCACCAGGGGCAGCTTTGACAGCTCCCCGGCTGCCCTCTGTCTCATAGTGGGCCCGGTGGTGGGCTCTGGGCTGCACCTCGATCCTCAGCTCCAGCTGCTCATACTGGCTGGGCAGAGGCCAGTCCAGCGGGGGGAGGGCAGAGGTCCTGGACAGAGACAGAGAGAAGAGCACTGATCACCCGCAGCCTCACACCCCAGTCAGGGCAGCCCTGGGTCCCAGCTCCCCAGGATGTGAGGGAGGAAGCGGCGGTGGGTATGGGAGAAAGAAAATTATAGCCGAAGTAAAACAGTCCACAAGTCCAGAAGCAGGGGAGATGGGGGACAGACCTCTCAGAGCCCCTTGAGATGAGGGTATGTAAATGGGCACCAGGACTGAGACTCCCTTCTTCCCAGCTCTGAACACAGGGTCTGGATACAGAGGAACCCCAAGCCCAGTTTAACCCCCAGGCCTGGATAGGAAGAGTCAAGTAAAGAAGCACAACTTCAGGGACGTCCCTGGTGGTCCAGTGGTTAGGACTCTGCCATTCCACTGCAGGGGTCATGGGTTTGATCCGTGGTCGGGGAACTAAGATCCCACATTTAAAAAAAAAAAAAAGAAAGAAGAAGCACAACTTCAGACCAGAAAAGGTCTCAGAAATTAACCCCTTTGCTAATTTGTTAAGCCCAAATAAAGAAACTGAGGGTAGAACGTAGAGGGCTAAGCAAGCCAGCAACTGACAGAGCCGGGACTGAGCACATCCGTTCCCAGGCCAGCGCCCTTTCCAATAGCTGGGGCTGGACAGGTGGGTTCCAGAGAGCTGGGGGTTACAGATCTGCAACTTTCCTGTAGTGAGCACCCAGATACCCTAGGCCAGGGAGTCTCAACCGGTAATTGCCCCCAGGTGATGCTTGGCAATGTCTGGAAACAACTAAGGGAAACTTTTCTGGGTGGAGCCAGCTTGATCTGACATCCAAGGTTTAGGATTATTGAAATGGACAAGGTTCTTTGAGGGTGAAAGGTGTAGAAAAACAGCAAGAACTGATTGGTTTAATATGAATTCTTCGACTTGCAAATACATGCTACTTTATTCAAATTTAGCAGGTATACTTTTAAGCCACAAGTCAGGCCCTAGAAATTCAGTTAGAGAAGGGAGACTTCCTGCTGCCCATTGTAGGGCTGAAATCCAGCCCATGTTCCAGCACAGAGCTGGGGGTGGAGGACACCCTAGAGGAATTCCTCCTTTACCCACATGGTCCTTCTGGGGCTGGAGGGGCTTTTTCTAATTGATCCACAGGGAGTGACTGTCCTTTTGCAAATCATCTGTCCAAAGGGGGTGCGTTTTTAAAATTCTCCCTAAAACTGAGTAGTTTGCCAGCAGCCAAGCTGGTAGCAGATTCTCTTTTGAAATGCCAAGGACACAGAACTAGGACCTTTTTTCAAACCCATCCCTTGACCCTCCCGCTCCCTGGGTGAGATGACTGGAGACAGCAGTGGTGTCAGACACGACCCTCACCTGAAGATGGGGCTGTGTCCCCCAATCCGGGCCTTGGACCAAGCCAGTGGGGAAGGCACCGCCAGGTAGTCCATGCCGGCCACCTCCTTCCGAGGACCCCCGGGAGGAGCCCCGGCCTCCTCTACTCCTGAAGGCAGCTTCCCATTGCACGGGGCAGGCTCCTCAGACCGAGGCAGGGCCACCGCCTGCTCGCTGGAAGTCCTCCGGGTCTTCTGGGGGATGCTCTCGGCTGGTGGGGCCCCCGCATAGTCAAAGGGGCCAGGCGAGCCAGGGTCCCGGACCAGAGGCAATGGGGGCGGTGGAGGTGGCTCAGGCCCCTCCTCCCCTAGGCTGCCTCGGCGGGACAGAGCTGGGGAGGCCGAAGATGGGGTTCCCGAGCTGGAATAGCGCCGCTTGCCACATGGAGAGGCGGGTCGTGGGGAAGCTGGGGTGGGCCCAGGAGCGCTGAGGAGTAGCCAGCTATCCTCTGGACCCCGGCCTCCAGGGCTCGGACCATACAGGCTCCAGGGGTCATCGGGGGTCCACGGCCTAGGGGAGGCCCGGGGTGAGGGCAGTGGGGAGCCCAGGCCAAAGCGGGAGGCCGCCTCATTTAGCTCAGACTCCACCTCGTCACAGGCTGCATACAAGGCTGCCTCGTCGGAGGCATCTGAGAAGAAGCTCCAGGAAGACAGGCTGCTGCTGCCAGGGCTCGGGCTGAAGAAGGGGCCCCCGCCCTGGCCCCCTGCCTCTCGGTAGCCTCCAAAGCCTTCCGGTGGGGGGTAATCCCTGGGGGAGCCTTCCCCCCAGGCATCTGGGTTGTCCTCCAGCGCAGCTGGCGGGTCAGGAGTGGGAGAGATAGAGGTGATGCGGATGCTGGGACACTCAAGAACACGGCCTCCCCCAGCCCCCCCGGAGCCCCCTCCCGGCCCCCCCAGCCTCACTGACCGGGCTGGCTGGCTCTCCCAAGTGCCAGGTGAGGGGGCCGGGCGGGGTGGTGGGGAGTGCATGCCAGGCCGAGGGGGTGGAGGCCGGGGAATGCCAATAGGGGCAGCGCCATAGGGAGGGGGCTCCCCCAGGCCCAGACGGCAGCATGGTGGGGTGTCCTCTGAGTCCAGTTCTGTCAAAATGGGAAGGGAAGGAGACAGAGAGAGGGATGTCACAGGAGATGGGGAGAGAGAGAAGCAGGTGAGATGTCTAGGTTCCTTGAGCGGGCAGCCTCCAAAGGCTGGTATGTTGTCCCCTCCTCAGCAAAGAGAGGTCTCGGAGATGCCCTTCAGAGTCACAAAGACAAAAGCAAAGTTGGCCTTGGGAAGGTGGAGGAGATGGAGCCAGACGTGTCAGGTCTTTTCCTACTCAGAGAACCTCACACTCTGAGCTCCTGGCCCTGGGACCTGGGGTACCAGACGGGGCGGGTCTCAAGGTAAGAGAGGCGGGTCGAGAGGGGCTGGAGCTGGGCCCGGAGGCGTGTTTAAGGAAGCATTGGGCTGAGCTGGGGGCGACTCACACATGAACCCAATTAGCAGCGGTTCCCAAACCCCCAAACGGCGCTGGCAGGAGCCCCAGTTGCCATCGCAACGGTGGCCAGGGGAAGGGGGGCTCCAGGGCTGTGATGACAAGGGAAGGTGGCTCCTCCCTCACTCCCCCCAGTCTGGAGGCGGGGGTGCAGCGGAGGGGTGCCGCGCGCCGGCCGGGCGAGGGAGGGGGTGGCGCGGGCTGCGCGTATTCCGTGCGAGCGGCGGCCGCCGCCCCCGGCTCAATCCCCGCCATCTGCCTCTCATTGCGGCCAGACGGGGGAGGGGGAGGGGCGCCCCGGCTGGGCCTGAGAGCGCCCCCAGCCCCTGGCGTCCCGTCTGCGTGCCCAGGGCTCGGTCCCCGAGGGGCAAGCTCCGGAGCCCAATCTCCCCTTTCCCTGGCAGAGCCCGGGGCTCTCGGGACCGCTGTTCCCTCCCGCCCCGCATCCCAGTGACAGCCCAGCCGAGAGGCGGCGCGCAGCCAATGGCACCCCCCCACCCCCACCCCAGTCACGACCTAAAAAGGAAAAAGTGGTGCCGGGTCCCCAGCCTCACCTCCGCAGACCCCCGAGCCCCGCACCTCCCCTCAACCTCTGAGCCCCTCATTTCACACCCCAGGCTCTCTGCCCGAAAGTCCCCAGACTCAAGATCCCTGCGCCCTTCCCTCACGGACCCCAAGACCCCTTCCCAGCCCCGCACTGACCTTCCCCCGACCCCCCCGCGCCCAGCGGGGGGGCCTCCTTTTCCTCCCCGAACACCAGCTTAAATTCCAGCTCCTCATCCTCGCAGCTTGCTGCCCCCATGGATCCGGCCAGAGCCCCCAGGTCCCGGTCTGGGTGGGAGGGGGGATCTCAGGAGGCTGCAGTATCTTGACCCGTGGCTCCCTCCCTCCCTTCTCTGAGACGCCCCCTCCTCCGCCGCTGCCGCCTCCCTCCGGACGCCCCCTCGTTATTATAGAAACTTTTCCAAACTTTTTTCCCCAAACTTCTTCAAAGTGCCCCCCCAGCCTGTCTCTGATTGGCTGCCCGGGATGCTCCAGCCCCTCCTCCAGGGATGAGATGGGAAAACCACGCGCCCCTTGTCCCCCCCCTTACTCCCTCCCTCCCTCCCTCCCTTCCTCCCTCCCTCTCTCTCTCTCTCCTCTCTCCAGTCCCTCCCCCTCAAAAAAAAAAAAAAAAGAACAAAACTGAATTGGAAAACGGTCTCTCAAGCGTGGTAGGACCATAATGATGCCTATTGGCCAGCAGTTGTGACAATCATTTCCCCGCACGGAGCACTACCACCACAATCCCCAACTTAGTCTAAGTTCAGGGGCTCCGGGTCCGAGCGCCTTAAAGGGGACACATCCTGGGCCCACAGTGTAGAGGGCCCATGGAAGACACTTTCTGAAGAACTGTGCAGCCAGCAACTAGCAAGGAAGGATCACCTCTCCTCCCCTTTTCCTCCAAGCCTAAGGCCAGCCAGGCTCTGGGGTGCAGAATGGCTCCAGGCTGCTCTGAAGAGGAGAAGGCCATTCCTTTGAAGACCCTAGCCTAAGGCCGCTCTGCCTAGGCCTTCTGGAAGCCTTTGACCTGCCGAATCAGGCCCTCCACCGGTCATCTCTCCCCCTCCCCCCAAAATGAAGAACATTTAGTGGTCTTGGGTCACTGTTCAAAGGTCCACGGCTCCTGATGGGCGATGATCCAGGCCGGACTTTACCGCTGCCCTAGTCTCAGCCGCCCAGAGGGGCCATTAATTAGCCCCACAGGGAAGTCGGCTCCCTCCTCCCTAGAACCGTAGGCTGGAATGAATCTCGGATCCGATGGCAACCCGCTCCAGCTCTCCTGATAATCCTGACCAGGTTTACCAGAGCCCCGCAGCCCAGCGACCTTGTGGGCCCCAGGGTTGGACACCTGTCACCTGGGCGGGAGGAGGAAGGAAGACTCGGACTGGAGTTTCTAGGAAGGGCAGGCATGGTGGGGCCCTGTCGTGTGAGAGGGATTTAGATCGAGATTAGTTACTTGGACGCCGGACTGGGGTGGGGGGCGGGAGGTGGGAGGTGGAAGGCGGGTACCATTCCCCCTAGCAGACCGTAGGCTACAAACCTGTCTAACAAGCCGCAGCTATCTTTAATCTAAATCCCTCCGGCTCGGGGCCGCGCCCCCAGCGGCGCCCCAGCCCCGCATCTAAAGGGTTAAGCGACGGCCCTCGGGTCAGACGTTTACAAACACTCCGCAGCCGGGGTGGGACCGCGCCCGTTACTCTAATGAGAAACAGGCTCGGCGGGGCCGGGAAAGAGGGGAGGGCTGGCCCGGCCCGGCCGGCCGGCCCGAGCTCCGCTGTGGCCGATGCAGCTCCCCTCCCTTCCCTCCCGTCCTTCCTCTGGCCCGCCCTGGGGACCCCCCCAGCCCCGGGGGACACCAGTGACGTGCGGAGCTGCGCCGGCGGCGAGCCCAGGGCCCAGACGCCGGAGGGGCGGGGAGAAGAAGCCAGGCGGGTGGGGAGGGAAGAATGTTCCGAGGCCAAGCGGGGAGGCGGCCTGGTTTGATTTTTTTTTTCTTTTCTTTTTTTTTCCCCTTCGGTTGGTCTCCTCAGGTTACATTTCCCTTCCAGCTTCATCTCGGAAATAAAGGAAGGAGAGACCCACGGGGAGGGAGAGCGAGGAACATCCTGAAACGTCCGGCCAGCCTCCACCTAAGAGGCGGGCAGAGGAACGTGGGAAGCGGAGGCGAGAAGGGCAGGGGTAGAGACCTCGACCCCGCTCCAGCCCCTGATCCCACACACGCCGCCCCCGCCCTGCCCGCCTCCGCAGCACAAGCAGACGTGCACATTCTTTTCAAATGTCATATTTCCTTTGATCCTGGGCAGCGTTTCTCCATGTGTCTGGCTCAGCTCCTGCCCAGCCTGCCGCTCCCCCCTCTCACCCCACTTTGTGTATTTTCCTGGAGGTCCCTCCCCGTCCTCCCAGCATCTGGAAGGCCCTGAAGGCTGGCGTTGGCGCACATTCCCCTGGCGACTCTGGCCTCGCCTTCCAGTGACTCAATTTCCCCTCTGCCGGTGGGGGCCAGGGGGTGAGGGCGGAGAAAAGAGTTGTTGAGCGTAAATGTCGTATGAACGAGCTTGCAGGCTGCTCAGAGCGCCAAGCTTCCCTCGGTGGGGAGTGGAAGGGGGATCCCCTCGACTCTGAAAAGCCTCGGATCTGTCTCGGCTGCAGCAGAGGGATGGAATTTATGACTTCTGCACGTCCTGCCAGAGGAAGAGTGGATAGTTCTAGGTTTAGGTTGCCCTACACATCTGCCCCCTGGCGACCGCAAAGACTCAGCCGCCCTCCCTCCCGCAGGTCCGATTTCTCGCCCGTCAGGCCTTTGTCCTCGCTCGGCTGCCCCCTAGCGCACACACCTGAGCACAGCTCCGCTTTCTCACCTTGTGTTCGTGGAGCGCTTTGACTTATGCTCTCCACTTTCGTAAGCATGATTCAACGCCTTGGAGGTGGACTTTCTTTTTATTTCTTTTTTTTTCTTTTCAGTTACACAAAATACAGTCTCCTTGTAAACGATTCAAGCCATACAAAAATATATAGTAAGCTTCGATTGCTACTCCGCCATTTTGTACAAATTTGTTAACCTATATATGTATAGCACATGCCTGCTCTTTCTGTGTACTTCAGACCATGCTGCAAGCATATTTCTTGACTTGCTTTTTGGTTTTTTCCTAGTTAACAAATGGCTTGGAGAGCTTTTCCTGTCAATACATGTGCATCTGAAAATAGTAATAAAAGCATCCATCTCTTTGTTTGAGGTTAGTGACAGAGCTAGGTCTGGAACCCAGGTGTCCTGGGTCCTTGTCCAGTGCTAATTCCACTATACCACATTATACGTAGGAATCTGTTTTAGGGTGGGCTTTCCCAAAAAAATCAGAGCCTGAAAAAAGAATGAGATGCAGGTAGTTTATTGCAGAGAGCAATCACAAGGGACAAAAGTGGGGGACTGGGAAGAGTGAAATGGGAAAGAAGGAAAGCCATCCAAGGGTGTGATGTGGAGCTGGTTACCACCCTGAGCAACTGGAACATTGTCCCCCTGGGCACCTTCTGTGGAGTCATACAGAATGTGATTCAAGAGATGGGATATTTATCCACTTGCCCTCACCCCCAATTGTCAAAAGTTGCCCTTTGAGTGTTAATTCCCTCACTCTTCCAGTTTTACACAAGGGTCAGAAAACGGTAGGTGTCCCACAAGGCTGCAGCAAAGAAGCCCCTGGGCAAGAGGCAAAAAAGATAGGAGCTGTGCCTGTGAGTAGGTACTGTCAGGTGACATGGACAAGCAGTTGGTTGCCACAGTAATAGCTGGAGTAAAAAGATGGATGGACAGTAAGTGAGGCAATTAAGATGTGTCCTATACAACAGGGATCCCCAACCCCCCAGTACCAGTCCTTGGCCTGTTAGGAACCGGGCCGCACAACAGGTGAGCGGCAGGTGAGCGTGCATAGCTTCATCTGTATTTACAGCGGCTTCCGCATTGCCGCCTGAGCTCCGCCTCCTGTCAGCATTACAGTGAGTTGTATAATTATTTCATTATGTATTACAATGTAATAATCATAGAAATAAAGGGCACCATAAATGTAATGCGCTTGAATCATCCGAAACCATCACCCACCCACCCATCGCGTCCGTGGAAAAATTGTCTTCCATGAAACCGGTCCCTGGTGCCAAAAAGGTTGGGGACCGCTGCTATACAACATCATTCAGTCAAACAAAAAATATGTATTGAGGAACCTCTATGTTCAGAGGCATTTCTAGGCATTGGGTACCTATATTTATAAACCACACTCTCAAGAATTGCCAGTTATTATCAGGCTGGAAATACATTTTGTACTTGACATCTCCCTCTTCCTTACCCCCTAACTGTACAGAACTGTTTTATTCATAGAGTATCTATTTACCTATGTATCTATCTATCTATCTATATCTATATCTATATCTATCTACCTATCTATCTCCTTCCTTTGCATTCCCTTCATTGCCATACCAGTTTAGACCTTGATTTTTTCTTAGACTCTCAATAACAGTATCTAACACCAATGGCATACTTTACACATTTGACAACTGAAGCATATCATTTTTAAACCCTTCTCTATAACAAAAAAATAATTTCAGTATTAATCATGATATGAAAAATAATAGCCAAAAAAATGGAAAGAGTAATAATTTTCTTTTATTGACTTCCTATGCTCATATGTCTAACAAGGCCAGTAAATAGATAGATAGATAGATAGATAGATAGATAGATAGATAGATAGATAAAACAGTAAAAGACAGGAAAATGCAACAGATTAATAATTGCAATTATATTTATATACTTTTATTTTAAATACAAAGGAAAAACATATACTTACATATTGGTCTGTCATAGAAATGAATTATAACATTACAATTTCTGTTCCAGGTCTTAATTTTTGCAAATTTGTCAGTGACTTTGTCAAAATTGATCTTCACATATAGACAGTATAGCCAGATTTGTTGATCTATCTCACTTATGTTTGATCAAAGGAAACTTTTTAATAATCTTAATTTGTTATTGAGATATAATCTGCATACTATAAAATTCACTCTTTTGAAGTGTACAACTCAGTGTACAGCTCCTATCTTTTTAGTATATTCACAAGGTTGTGCAACTATCACCATATCTAATTCCAGGATATTTTCATCACCCCAAAAAGAATGCCATACCTATTAGTAGTCACTCCCCATTCTCCCCTTCCCTTTCTCCCTAGAAACCACTAATTCACTTTCTGTCTCTAGATTTGCCTATTCTGGACATTTCATGTAAACAGAATCACATAATGTTGCCTTTTGTGTCTGGCTTCTTCCACTTAGCATAATGTTTTCAAAGTTCATCCACTGGTAATACACATCAGTACATCATTCATTTTTATGACTAAATATTGATTTTAATTTAAAAATTTTCTCCACAGAAAGCAATATATATATTTAGAAAAAATCTAAGGAAAAGATTGGCACAATTCATTAAAAATCCCATTTCACAATAAATTCCAAAAATTGCAATATGTCTTTGTTTCTCCAGGGTTGAAGCTAACAGCTTTCAGATGTCTCCTTCACTGAAAAATTTTAAACACAAAAACTTCAAGTTTTTACATAATGTAATAGTTTCTATTACTGCATAACAAATCAATTCCAAAACTTTGTGGCTTCAGACCACAATGATCATTTATTATCTCTCATGGTTTCTGTGAGGAAGAAATTCAGCAGTGAGGAAGGCTCCTATCTGCTCCACAATGTCTGGTGAGGGACTTGAAGGCTAGGAGCTAGAATTGTCACATGTCTAGCTGTTGACATTGACTGTTAGCTGAGACTAGCTAGAGCAATTGCCTGTACCACATACATATGACTGTTCCTTGTGGCTTAGGATTCCTTACAAAATGGCAACTTTGAGAGAGAGCTCCAGGTAGAAGCTACATCATTTTCATGACCTAGTCTTGAAAGTCACAAGCCCCTGGCCAGAGTCAAGGGGTGAGAACATAGACTACACCTCTGGGTGGAAGAAATATCAGTTACATTGCAAGAAGAGCATGTAGAATGTGATGAACACATACACATGGTCATCTTTAGAAAATAAAATCTGTCACAGTCTGGTCATAATAATCCACATCCTTCCCACACTCATCCCCTCCCCATAAGACCTTCAAGTCTCATCCCATCTTGGCACCAAGCTCAGGCACAAGGGCCCAGATCCCATCACCTAGATCCTGGACCTCAAGCCTGAGGAAACGCTGTGTAACCAACCACCCCAAAACTTAGTGGTTCCTTCCAGCTACATATTATCTAATTGGGGGATAAGATGTAAACGTGAAAAGTTACATACTAATAAAAGAGTTTAACAATAACTGGTAATTCAGGAGATGTAACAAAGCAATTCTATCAATAAGAGATGATTGGTTGGAAGCAACAGAAACTGGCTCCATATAACTTAAGCAAAAGAGGAACGTTTTGACAGGAGACATCACAGAACTAAAAGAAAAGGAGAATCAGGCTTCAGGGAGGATGGGCATGTAGGAGCTAGACAGTAGTAGTTCTGGGGAGCTAGACACGAGGACCTGAGGCACAGTCTCTTCATGGTCCTGGACATCTTCAGTTCCTGGTGTGTACCAAGTCCTTCCCACTTCCAGGATTTTGCAGATACTGTTTCTCCTGCGTGGATCTCTCTTGACACACAACCTTCTTTGCCTAACTTCTACTAATCTCTGGATCTCAGCTATAATCTCATAGCATTCTCATAGCAGTCATAACACATCTCCCAACTGTAATAAGATAACTGTGTAAACACTTGCTTAATGTCTGTGTACCCCACTAGAGTATAAATTCTCTGAAAGGAACCTTGGCTGTCTATTTATCTACCAAAACCTTTTTTTTTTTTTTTACATTTCATATATTTAATAAACACTAGTGGAAATAAATGAAAACCAATCAAATGAGAACAGGCAAAAGCTATTTGTTCAGAGCTTCCTCCAGCAAGGGAGTCAGCCACCCTCACTTGCATTTTGGCAGAGACTCAAAGTCAGGTAAAGGAGTAGGGAAGCTTTATTGTGGAAAAAAAGAAAGGCTTCGGGTATGACCTGATTGGAAGCTATTGGTATGGGGAAGCTGTAGGTGGGCAAACTGAAGGCAGGGCCTCCTATGTGATTGGTTAAAGATGCATTGTTTGGCTTTCTCTGGTTGGTCCTAATTTGGAAGCAGGAACAAAACTTAGGGAAGCTGTCACTTATTAATCAAGATCTAGCTGTTTGGAGAAGATTGTTACAGGACTTATTTTTTGGCTTCCTAGGCTGGTCGCTAGAAATAGTGGTCTGACTTCCTGCAAGCCTGACATATAGAGTAGGCTGGCTTCCTAGGCTGCTTACTGTAGATAATGGACTGGGGAGTTGCTGCAGATTACAAGTCAGAGTTCTATTGTTATATGTGGTCTGGCCACTGTCCATTTGTATATTTAATCTCTCACATTTATTGAACATCTATTATGTGCCGTCACCATGCTAAGCTCTGGGATACAGAGATTGATAGAAGATATTTGTTGACCAATTAAAGAGTTGGTAAGAGATAGTGTTTTAATAACTAGGTGCATCTGTTAGAATTAGGTTTGGCTGGGTATGACATAAAAACCTGAAATATCAGTGGCTTAAATAAGATAAAAGTTTATTTCTCTCCCATATAAAGGCTCTACAGGTAAAAATTCAAGGTGTAGTATGTCAATGCCACAACTATGAGACTCCCAACTCCTTCCATCTTGCTGTTCCACCATCCTTAGCATCCCACTTCATGGAATATGGCTGCTCAAGGTCCAGCCATCACATTCACTTTTAAACCAACAGGAAAACGAAGAGCAGAAGAATGCACACCACTCCCTCCCCACGCCATTTATATTTACTTCCAATTGGCCAGAATTTAGTCACATGGCCACATATAGGTATAAGGGAGGCTGGGAAATCTATTTATTCCAAGTGGATATATATTTACCTGAAAATAACAGGTTCTGTTACTAAAGAATATGGGAAGAAAGACAATTGGGGTCAATTAGTAGCCTCTGCAAACTAGAGAAATGGGATGTAGGGATTATCCATAAAATTCAGTCACTTATATTTCCTCTAATATAAGATATTCTTGACTTAGCATGTAATTATTCTCATGATATATTACACAGAATGAATCAAGTTCTTTTCATAGTTAAGAAGAAGCAGCTTGGGACTTCCCTGGCGGTCCAGTGGTTAAGATATCGTGCTCCCAGTGCAGGGAGCACTGGTTCGATCCCAGTTCAGGGAACTAAGATCCCGCATGCTGCACAGTGCGGCCAAAGATTTTTAAAAATAAATTAAAAAAATATTTTTTAAAAAGAAGCAGTGGGACTTCCCTGATGGCGCAGTGGTTAAGAATCCGCCTGCCAATGCAGGGGACACAGGTTCGAGCCCTGGTCCGGGAAGCAACTAAGCCCATGCACCACAACGACTGATCCTGCGCTCTAGAGCCTGCAAGTCACAACTACTGAGCCCGCATGCCACAACTACTGAAGCCCGCGCACCTAGAGCCCGTGCTCCACAACAAGAGAAGCCACCCAATGAGAAGCCCGAGCACCACAACGAAGAGTAGCCCACGCTCACTGCAACTAGAGAAAGCCTGCGCGCAGCAATGAAGACCCAGCATAGCCAAAAATAAATAAATAAAATAAATAAATTTATTTAAAAAAAAAGAAGCAGCTTTATGATAGTCATGGTTATCCTATTTTAGGGATGCTGTCCACGACATCTACAGCAACTATTTGGAGTCCTCACTTTGTACCGAGGGATACTTTTTTCTCAGGTCTCAGCAACAACTATGCTTCTCCTGAATCATCAGGCAAAAGTATAATTACCATATGATCCAGCAATCCCACTCCTGGGCATATATCCAGACAAAACTCTAATTTGAAAAGATACATGCACCCCTATGTTCATAGCAGCACTATTCACAATAGCCAAAACATGGAAACAACCTAAATGTCCATTGACAGAGGAATGGATAAGAAGATGTGGTACATATATACAATAGAATACTACTCAGCTATAAAAAAAGAATGAAATAATGCCATTTGCAGCAACATGGATGCAACTAGAGATTATCATACTAAGTGAAGTAAGTCAGAAAGAGAAAGACAAATACCATATGATATCACGTCTATGTGGAATCTAAAATATGGCACAAACAAACCTATCTACAAAACAGAAATAGACTCACAGACATAGAGATCAGAATTGTGGTTGCCAAGCGGGAGGAGGAGAGGGAGAGGGATAGACTGGGAGTTTGGGGTTGGTAGATGCAAACTATTATATTTAGAATGGATAAACAACAAGGTCCTACTATATAGCACAGGGAATTATATCCAATCTCCTGGGATACACCGTAATGGAAAAGAATATTTAAAAAAAGAACGTCTCTGTGTGTATAACTGAGTCACTTTGCCGTAAGCAGAGATTGCCACAACATGGTAAATAATACTTTAATTTTTAAAAAAAATAGGTGAAGATATGGAGTAATGTTGAAGAGATAGGAAGGAAAGTAATTTCTGTCTGCTCAGACAAGTAGGAAGGAGAGAGGTAGTATAGTATAGTGGGAAGAACACAGATTTGGAGTCAGATTGATAGACCTGGGCTAATTTAGGCTTCACCATTTCAGAGTTGTCTTTGGGAAAACTCCTTAATCTTTGTGTCAATTTCCTCATGTATAAAATGGGGGAACTAGTATGTACTTAAGGTTAATGGGTGGATAGAAGTGTATGATGCATAATTACAGTGCCTGGCACATAAGAGACACTCAAAAGATATTAAGTAAAGCAATTTTCTGAGTTGGAAAAATTAAATGAGACTTGGTCATGGATCAGGTCCTATGAGAGGTGGGAAATATATTCCCTTTCTGATATTTCATTGTTAGTGTAAAGAAATGCAACTGATTTCTGAATGTTAGTCTTGCATCCTGCTACTTTGCTGAATTCATTTATTAGATCTAGTAGTTTTTGTGTGGAGTCCTTAGGGTTTTCTAAATATAGTATCATGTCATCTGTGTATAATGACAATTTTACTTCTTCCCTTCCTATTTGGATGCCTTTTATTTCTTTTGTGTGTGTGTGTGTGTGTGTGTGTGTGTGTCTGATTGCTGTGGCTAGGACTTCCAATACTATGGGGTTTTGGGGGGGGAGTTTGGGGGGTTTTTTGTTTTATTTTTGGTTGCATTGGGTCTTCATTGCTTACTTGACCCAACGCATGAAGGCTTTCTCCAGTTGCAGCAAGAGGGGGCTTCTCCTCATTGCGGTCCACGGGCTTCTCATTGCGGTGGCTTCTCTTGTTGCAGGTCATGGGCTCTAGGCGTGTGGACTCCAGTAGTTGTGGCACATGGGCTCAATTGTTGTGGCTCGCGGGCTTAGTTGCTCTGTGGCATGTGGGATCTCCCCAGACCAGAGATTGAACCCGTGTCCCCTGCATTGGCAGGCAGATTCTTAACCACTGTGCCACCAGGGAAGTCCCCAATACTATGTTGAATAGCAGTGGTGAGAGTGGACATCCTTGTCTTGTTCCAGATTTTAGTGGGAAAACTTTCAGCTTTTCACTGTTGACTATTATATTGGCTGTGGGTTTGTCGAAAACGGCTTATACTATGTTGAGATATGTTACCTCTATACCCACTTTGGTAAGAGTTTTTATCATGAATGGATGCTGAATTTTGTCAAATGCTTTTTCTGCATCTATTGAGATGATCATGTGGTTTTTGACTTTTCTTTTGTTTATGTGGTGGATTACATTGATTGATTTGCATATGTTGAACCATCCTTGTGAACTTGGGATGAATCCCACTTGGTCGTGGTGTATGATCTTTCTTATGCGTTGTTGGGTTCGATTTGCTAATATTTTGTTGACAATTTTTGCATCTATATTCATCAAAGATAGTGACCTGTAATTTTCTTTTTTGGTAGTATCTTTGTCTGGTTTTGGTATCAGTGTGATGGTGGCTTCATAGAATGTCTTTGGGAGTGTTCCCTCTTCAATCTTTTGGAAGAGTTTGAGAAGAATCAGTATAAGTTCTTCTTTGTATGTTTGGTAGAATTCACCTGTGAAGCATTCTGGTCCTGGACTTTTGTTTATAGGGAATTTTTAAATTACAGATTCTATTTCACTTCTAGTGGCTGGTCCATTCAAATTATCTGTTTCTTCTTGATTCAGTTTTGGTGGGCCGTATGTTTCTAGAAAGTCTTCCATTTCTTCTAGGTTGTCAAATTTGTTAGCATATAATTGTTCATAGTATTCTCTTTTTTTTTTTTTTTGTATTTCTGTGGTATCAGTTGAGATTTCTCCTTTTTCATTTCTTATTTTGTTTATTTGGGTTCTCTCTCTTTTCTTCTACTTTTTTAAAAAATATTTATTTATTTATTTGGCTGTGCCAGGTCTTAGTTGCAGCACATGGGATCCTCGTTGCACAAATAGTTTCTTTTTTCTTTTTGATCTGTACACTGGCTAATTTAAGTGGTTTACTTTCCAATTATGATTTTCTCCTTCCTATATCTTCTTGCTTCTTTTCTATATAAAGAAGACCTTACAATATTTCTTTTAGGATAGGTTTAGTATTGCTGTATTCTTTTAGTTTTTGCTTGTCTGAGAAATTCTTTATTTCTCCTCATATTCTAAATGATAATCATGCTGGGTAGAGTATTCTAGGTTGCAGATTTTTCCTTTTCAAGACTTTGAATATATTTTGCCACTCCCTTCTGGCCTGCAGTGTTTCTGTAGAGAAATCAGCTGAAAGCCTTATGGGGGTTCCCTTGTAATTAACTCTTTGTTTTTTTCTTGCTGCCTTTAGAATCCACTCTTTATCTTTAATTTTTGCCATTTTTATTATAATATGTCTTGGTGTAGGTCTGTTTGGGTTCATCTTGTTTAGGACCCTCTGTGGTGGATAGTTCCGTGTGAGCTCAGACTCACCCATTGCTGGTGGGAATGTAAAATGGTACAACCATGCTGGCAAAATGTTTGGCAGTTTCTTCAAAAGTTAAATATATACCTATCATATGATTGAGCATTCCACTCCTAGATATTTTTTCAAGAGAATTGAAAACATAGGTCCATACAAAGACATGTACATGACATGTACATTTGTATTAGCCAAAAATTATTGTCCATGAACAGGCGAACTGATGAAGAAATTGTGGTACAATGGAGTACTGCTTGGCAATAAAAAGGAATAAACTACTTATGCACACAACAATATAGGTGAATTTCAAAATAATCACATTAAGTGAAAGAGGTCAGACAAAAAAGAATACATACTATGTGATTCCATTTATATAAAATAGAAAATGCCAACCAATCACAAAGTGACAGAAAGCAGATTAGTGGTTACCAGGAAAGGGGAAATAGCATAGAAAGGCAGAGTGAAAGATTGAAAAGGGGCACAAGGAAGTTTCTGGTATGATAAATATGTTCATTACCTTAATTGTAGTGATAATTTCACCGACATATACGTATGTCAAAACTCATCACATTGTACACCTTAAATATGTGCAGTTTACTGAATGTCAGCTCTACTTCAATAACACTGTTCAAATATTTAGCTTAAAAAAGCTGATAGTCTTACTTGATTGATTCAAAGTCCAGCTTCCAGATTCTTTCAAAGCCCCTCACCCATAAAAGAAAGCAGCTGAAGGAGCGTAGATCTGGGTTTAAAACCCCACTGTGCCACACAGTTTTTGTATAACCTCAGGCTAGTTACTTAACCTCTCACAGCCTCTCGGTTTCTTCATCCATAAAATGCGACTAATAATTATCTGCCTCACAGGTTTGTTGCTAAAATTTGAATGAGATAAGAGATGAGAGAGCCATAGGTGCCCAAATACATGATTCCCCATCTCTGAGAGAATTAGATTCATTTCTGTTCCCTTCTTTTCCCCTCCTTTCCTCTTTCTTTCCAGACAGGGAGGGATCCTAGTCACAAAGACATTCAGAGGATAAACAATGAAGAGGAAACAGGGCAGAGGGCTTGGATTGTGTTCCCCTGAAAATAGCGCCTGAGACCAGAACTTGAGACTTCCTGGAGGGTGGTCCCAAGGGTCAGGAGGGACAGAGCATAAAATGTGAGTCAGGGAAGGAGAAAATGCCCCCAAAAGGTACCTATTGAGCTAGCTACTGTTGTGGAGCTCAGTCTAGCCAGAGGCCCTCTGAAGAACTGTAGAACACACCCCAGAATTGACCCTTCGAAAGAAAGGAGGCTGGGGCACTGACCCATGTCCTCCACTGTGAGGGTCACCCCCAAGGCATTAACTCTCCTCTCCTCTCACCACAATTCTGTCAACTGAGGGAGAAAAACAGAGACAGGCCTCTTGGATGGGGCACTGGCAGGGTCGAGGGCCATCCACCGCAGCTGCAGCTCAAATCAAAGGCGGCCTGAGAATGTGTGGCAGGGAGCACCAAAACAGCTGCCTCAGGCCCAAAGCCCATCTTTGGGTCAACCATGTGACCTTCTCAACCTTAGACAACCTTACAGCCAAGAAGCTAGAGCCTCAGGATTAAAGCCCGCACTCCTCTAGACCACAGGCAGGGACACAACTGACTTCCTCAATCGCTCCCTCAGGACACTTGTCTGGGAGAGAGGAGTGAGAATACCTGATGGGTGAGTCATAAAAGGATCCCTGGGAGGAAAGGGTGGGGCTGGGAATTTACCAGAAGGAAAAGCTAGCTATGTCACTGAGCAGCAGTGAAATCATTTTTCTCTGCTCTACCAATAGTGAATTAGAAATGTTCTTCAGATTGGAAATGCAATAATGTTGATTGTATTAATGTCTATCACTTATTAAGCACATAACATGTGCCTGGAAATGCGCTGTACTATTTTATTTCATCCTCACAGCAGCCCAGCCCAGTAGGTACTATAATTAACTGAAGCTCAGAGAAGTTGAGTAACTTGGTAAATGTCAAAGAGCTAGTAACTTGCAGAGGCACAATTGAATCCCAGGTAGCCTGATCTGAGAGCCTGGACCTTTGACCATTAGGCTATAGTCAACTCCCTACGAGAGAGAGAGACAGACAAGGGGAAGAGAGGGAGGAGAACATCCAGTTGGGAAAACTGCCTTACCGGGATGAGAGGGTCTAGGAGAGCACAGAAATTAGATCATCAACATTAACTAGATACAGTAAGTGAAGAGAGAAGGACTCCACACTGATAGTAGAAGGTGCATTATGGTTGTTGTATGTGTGTGGACACTTGTCATTGATGGCTGCTCAAAATCTTTTTAGTCCCTTCATGCTAAGGTAGAATAAAAAGAAGTTACCCTTTCCAGTCTCCCTTGCCTTGAGTGTGCAGACAGGCAACTTAGGTTCTGCCAGTGGGACACCACTGGGAGACCCGCTGTGTGAAGAAACAGATGATAAACAGGGATTCCATTTGCTGGGGCAGGTGGCCCTAGACAGTATGGTTCTTTGGGAAAGCATCAGTCTCTCACTTTGCTAAGGAAAAACAAGTGAAAAGAGACTTTTGACCTGCTTGGAACACTAAAGGAGAAGAACATGCCCTGGGCACTGGAGAGGGCTACGCAAAAAAGAATCCAAGAGCAGAGAGAAGCAGGGACCACTTCAGGTGGGCTCCTAAAGGTACTGGACCCAATTCCAATGTGTGTTTTATGGGGGATGTCCCACACCACCAAGCAATTCTTGGACACCAGCAGGGTGTTCTACAGTTCAGCTCAATCCTGACACTATCTACTTGGAGATCGCATCAGATCCCACAGGTGGTTAAGGGCTCAGTCCTACAAGACTGCCCCCCCACCAACTTCAGACGGTAGTCTCAACTCCAGGTTATTACCTGGGTTTCTAGCCAACAGGCAATAGATTGGAGTTTCCAACAAACCTTGCCTTGGATTCAATTAATTTGCTAGAGCAACTCACAGACCTCAAAGAAACATTTTGCTTACTAGATTACTAGTTATTAGAAAAGGCATTTATATGACTCAGGAACAGCCAGATGGAAGAGATACACAGGGCAAGGTGTATGGAAAGGGGCACAGAGCTTCTACGCCCTCTCCAGGTGCCAATCTCCCCACCATGTGTTCACCAACCTGGAAGCTCTCCAAACTCATCCTTTGGAGGATTTATGGAGGCTTCATTACATAGGCATGATTGATTAACTCATTGCCATTGGTGACTGATTCAACCACCAGCCCCTCTCTCCTCCTCAGAGTTTGGGGATGGAGGGGGTACCGAAACTTCCAACCCTCTAATCACAAAGTTGGTTCCTCTGGCCACCAGCCCCCATCCCTACGTTACCTCAGGGCTTTCCAAAAGACACTTCATTAATGTAGCAAAAGACCTCTTTTCCTCTCTCAACACTGGAAATTCCAAGTGTTTTAGGAGCTCTGTGCCAAGAACAGGGTCAAAGACCACCTATCTATTTCTAGTTATAAATCACAGTATCACAGATTCCTTTCCAAGTGGAACATTTTCTCCATAACTCTTCTCTGCTCAAACCCTGGGGTTTGTTTTGTGACTTTTCTAAGTTGAGTGCAGCCCACTCCCCAAAAGTGACAGTTAATTTGCCCATAGTTGTACCCTTTCCCTCTCTGAGGAGGGTTTGGTTTTCAGCAGCTGGGAGAAGAGATAATGGTTCCCCTGATAAGCAAAGCAACCTTGTGCCAGTGGGAAGGACTTGCACTGCCACAGTAATAAAGGTTCTTAATTTATGTTTGTTTTTCACATTCAGACCAAAAAAAAAAAAGTGAGGCCTTTTTATTTCTTCATCTACAAAATTTGACAATAGGTCTGACCTCACAGGCTTGTGATGACCTTCTTTTTTTTTTTTGAATTTTATTTTATTTATATTTTTATACAGCAGGTTCTTATTAGTTATCCATTTTATATATATTAGTGTATATATGTCAATCCCAATCGCCCAATTCAGCACACCACCATCCCCACCCCACTGCAGTTTTCCCCCCTTGGTGTCCATATGTCTGTTCTCTACATCTGTGTCTCAACTTCTGCCCTGCAAACCGGCTCATCTGTACCATTTTTCTAGGTTCCACATACATGCGTTAATATACGATATTTGTTTTTCTCTTTCTGACTTAACTTCACTCTGTATGACAGTCTCTAGATCCATCCATGTCTCAGCAAATGACTCAATTTCATTCCTTTTTATGGCTGAGTAATATTCCATTGTATATATGTACCACAACTTCTTTATCCATTCGTCTGTTGATGGGCATTTAGGTTGCTTCCATGACCTGGCTATTGTAAATAGTGCTGCAATGAACATTCGGGTGCATGTGTCTTTTTGAATTACGGTTTTCTCTGGGTATATGCCCAGTAGTGGGATGGCTGGGTCATATGGTAATTCTATTTTTAGTTTTTTAAGGAACCTCCATATTGTTCTCCACAGTGGCTGTATCAATTTCCATTCCCACCAACAGTGCAAGAGGGTTCCCTTTTCTCCACACCCTCTCCAGCATTTGTTGTTTGTAGATTTTCTGATGATGCCCATTCTAACTGGTGTGAGGTGATACCTCATTGTAGTTTTGATTTGCATTTCTCTAATGATTAGTGATGTTGAGCATCTTTTCATGTGCTTCGTGGCCGTCTGTATGTCTTCTTTGGAGAAACGTCTATTTAGGTCTTCTGCCCATTTTTGGATTGGGGTGTTTGTTTCTTTAATATTGAGCTGAATGAGCTGTTTCTATATTTTGGAGATTGATCCTTTGTCCGTTGATTCATTTGCAAATATTTTCTCCCATTCTGAAGGGTTGTCTTTTCGTCTTGTTTATGGTTTCCTTTGCTGTGCAAAAGCTTTAAAGTTTCATTAAGTCCCATTTGTTTATTTTTGTTTTTATTTCTATTACTCTAGGAGGTGGATCAAAAAAGATCTTGCTGTGATTTATGTCAAAGAGTGTTCTTCCTGGGCTTCCCTGGCGGCGCAGTGGTTGAGAATCTGCCTGCCAATGCAGGGGACACGGGTTCGAGCCCTGGTCTGGGAAGGTCCCACATGCCGCGGAGCGACTAGGCCCGTGAGCCACAATTACTGAGCCTGCGCGTCTGGAGCCTGTGCTCCGCAACAAGAGAGGCCGCGATAGTGAGAGGCCCGCGCACCGCGATGAAGAGTGGCCCCCGCTTGCCACAACTAGAGAAAGCCCTCGTACAGAAACGAAGACCCAACACAGCCATAAATAAAATAAATAAATAAAACAAATACTTTAAAAAAAAAAAAAGAGTGTTCTTCCTATGTTTTCCTCTAAGAGTTTTATAGTGTCCAGTCTTACATTTAGGTCTCTAATCCATTTTGAGTTTATTTTTGTGTATGGTGTTAGGGAGTATTCTAATTTCATTCTTTTACATGTAGCTGTCCAGTTTTCCCAGCATCACTTATTGAAGAGACTGTCTTTTCTCCATTGTATATCTTTGCCTCCTTTGTCATAGATTAGTTGACCATAGGTGCGTGGGTTTATCTCTGGGCTTTCTATCTTGTTCCATTGATCTATGTGTCTGTTTTTGTGCCAGTACCATATTGTCTTGATTACTGTAGCTTTGTAGTATAGTCTGAAGTCAGGGAGTCTGATTCCTCCAGCTCCGTTTTTTTCCCTCAAGACTGCTTTGGCTATTCGGGATCTTTTGTGTCTCCATACAAATTTTAAGATGATTTGTTCTAGCTCCGTAAAAAATGCCATTGGTAATTTGATAGGGATTGCATTGAATCTGTCGATTGCTTTGGGTAGTATAGTCACTTTCACAATGTTGATTCTTCCAATCCAAGAACATGGTATATCTCTCCATCTGTTGGTATCATCTTTAATTTCTTTCAACAGTGTCTTATAGTTTTCTGCATACAGGTCTTTTGTCTCCTTAGGTAGGTTTATTCCTAGGTATTTTATTCTTTTTGTTGCAATGGTAAATGGGAGTGTTTCCATAATTTCTCTTTCAGATTTTTCATCATTAGTGTATAGGAATGCAAGAGATTTCTTTGCATTAATTTTGTATCCTGCAACTTTACCATATTCATTTATTAGCTCTAGCAGTTTTCGGGTGGCAGTTTTAGGATTCTCTATGTATAGTATCATGTCATCTGCAAACAGTGACAGTTGTACTTCTTCTTTTCCAATTTGGATTCCTTTTATTTCTTTTTCTTCTCTGATTGCCGTGGCTAGGACTTCCAGAACTATGTTGAATAATAGTGGTGAGAGTGGACATCCTTGTCTCATTCCTGATCTTAGAGGAAATGTTTTCAGTTTTTCACCATTGAGAATGATGTTTGCTGTGGGTTTGTCATATATGGCCTTTATTATGTTGAGGTAGGTTCCCTCTATGCCCACTTTCTGGAGAGTTTTTATCATAAATGGGTGTTGAATTTTGTCAAAAGCTTTTTCTGCATCTATTGAGATGATCATATGGTTTTTATCCTTCAATTTGTTAATGTGGTGTATGACATTGATTGATTTGTGTATATTGAAGAATCCTTGCATCCCTGGGATAAATTCCACTTGATCGTGGTGTATGATCCTTTTAATGTGTTGTTGGATTCTGTTTGCTAGTATTTTGTTCAGGATTTTTGCATCTATATTCATCAGTGATATTGGTCTGTAATTTTCTTTTTTGGTAATGTCTTTGTCTGGTTTTGGTATCAGGGTGATGGTGGCCTCATAGAATGAGTTTGGGAGTGTTCCTTCCTCTGCAATTTTTTGGAAGAGTTTGAGAAGGATGGGTATTAGCTCTTCTCTAAATGTTTGATAGAATTCACCTGTGAAGCCATCTGGTCCTGGACTTTTGTTTGTTGCAAGATTTTTAATCACAGTTTCAATTTCATTACTTGTGATTGGTCTGTTCATATTTTCTATTTCTTCCTGGTTCAGTCTTGGAAGGTTATACCTTTCTAAGAATTTGTCCATTTCTTCCAGGTTGTCCATTTTATTGGCATAAAGTTGCTTGTAGTAGTCTCTTAGGATGCTTTGTATTTCTGCGGTGTCTGTTGTAACTTCTCCTTTTTCATTTCTGATTTTATTGATTTGAGTCCTCTCCCTCTTTTTCTTGATGAGTCTGGCTAATGGCTTATCAATTTTGTTTATCTTCTCAAAGAACCAGCTTTTAGTTTTATTGATCTTTGCTATTGTTTTCTTTGTTTCTATTTCATTTATTTCCACTCTGATCTTTATGATTTCTTTCCTTCTGCTAACTTTGGGTTTTGTTTGTTCTTCTTTCTCTAGTTTCTTTAGGTGTAAGGTTAGATTGTTTACTTGAGATTTTTCTTGTTTCCTTAGGTAGGCTTGTATAGCTATAAACTTCCCTCTTAGAAGTGCTTTTGCTGCATCCCATAGGTTTTGGGTCTTCGTGTTTTCATTGTCATTTGTCTCTAGGTATTTTTTTATTTCCTCTTTGATTTCTTCAGTGATCTCTTGGTTATTTAGTAACATATTGTTTAGTCTCCATGTGTTTGTGTTTTTTACATTTTTTTCCCTGTAATTCATTTCTAATCTCATAGCGTTGTGGTCAGAAAAGATGCTTGATATGATTTCAATTTTCTTAAATTTACTGAGGCTTGATTTGTGACCCAAGATGTGATCTATCCTGGAGAATGTTCCGTGCGCACTTGAGAAGAACGTGTAATCTGCTGTTTTTGGATGGAATGTCCTATAAATATCAATTAAATCTATCTGGTCTATTGTGTCATTTAAAGCTTGTGTTTCTTTATTTATTTTCATTTTGGATGATTTGTCCATTGGTGTAAGTGAGGTGTTAAAGTCCCCCACTATGATTGTGTTACTGTCAATTTCCTCTTTTATAGCTGTTAGCAGTTGCCTTATGTATTGAGGTGTTCCTATGTTGGGTGCATATATATTTATAATTGTTATATCTTCTTCTTGGATTGATCCCTTGATCATTATGTAGTGTCCTTCCTTGTCTCTTGTAACATTCTTTATTTTAAAGTCTCTTTTATCTGATATGAATATAGCTACTCCAGCTTTCTTTTGATTTCCATTTGCATGGAATATCTTTTTCCATCCCCTCACTTTCAGTCTGTATGTGTCCCTAGGTCTAAAGTGGGTCTCTTGTAGACAGCATATATATGGGTCTTGTTTTTGTATCCATTCAGCAAGCCTGTGTCTTTCGGTTGGAGCATTTAATCCATTCACGTTTAAGGTAATTATCGATATGTATGTTCCTATGACCATTTTCTTAATTGTTTTGGGTTTGTTTTTGTAAGTCCTTTTCTTCTCTTGTGTTTCCCACTTAGAGAAGTTCCTTTAGCATTTGTTGTAGAGCTGGTTTGGTGGTGCTGAATTCTCTTAGCTTTTGCTTGTCTGTAAAGCTTTTGATTTCTCCATCGAATCTGAATGAGATCCTTGCTAGGTAGAGTAATCTTGGTTGCAGGTTCTTCCCTTTCATCACTTTAAGTATATCATGCCACTCCCTTCTGGCTTGTAGAGTTTCTGCTGAGAAATCAGCTGTTAACCTTATGGGAGTTCCCTTGTATGTTATTTGTCGTTTTTCCCTTGCTTCTTTCAATAATTTTTCTTTGTCTTTAATTTTTGCCAATTTGATTACTATGTGTCTCGGTGTGTTTCTCCTTGGGTTTATCCTGTATGGGACTTGCTGTGCTTCCTGGACTTGGGTGGCTATTTCCTTTCCTATGTTAGGGAAGTTTTCAACTATAATCTCTTCAAACATTTTCTTGGGTCCTTTCTCTCTCTCTTCTCCTTCTGGGACCCCTATAATGCAAATGTTGTTGTGTTTAATGTTGTCCCAGAGGTCTCTTAGGCTGTTTTCATTTCTTTTCATTCTTTTTCTTGATTCTGTTCCACAGCAGTGAATTCCACCATTCTGTCTTCCAGGTCACTTATCCGTTCTTCTGCCTCAGTTATTCTGCTATTGATTCCTTCTAGTGTATTTTTCATTTCAGTTATTGTATTGTTCATCTCTGTTTGTTTGTTCTTTAATTTTTCTAGGTCTTTGTGAAATATTTGTTGCATCTTCTCAATCTTTGCCTCCATTGTTTTTCCGAGGTCCTGGATCATCTTCACTATCATTATTCTGAATTCTTTTTCTGAAAGGTTGCCTATCTCCACTTCATTTAATTGTTTTTCTGAGGTTTTATCTTGTTCCTTCATCTGGTACATAGCCCTCTGCCTTTTCATCTTGTCTATCTTTCTGTGAATGTGGTTTTTGTTCCACAGGCTGCAGGATTGTAGTTCTTCTTGCTTCTGCTGTCTGCCCTCTGGTGGATGAGGCTATCTAAGAGGCTTGCCATGATGACCTTCTATGAAAGCACTTTGTGAAACATCAAGTCTAAAAAGAGACTAGCTTTTTATCCTTGTTGATGATAATGATGATAATAATGACTTATGACGGGAAAAGGTGACTTAGCCAGTCTGGACTCCTTGCCTTTTCCAAAGTTCACACTGTAAAGTTTGCAATTTTGCTTATGACATCCTCTCTGACTGGAGTCACTTCTCCCAGGTTTATGTCTGTCAAAACCCTATTCCTCATTGGGACACCAAGGGCCAACTTCAATCAGGTATTAAATGTGATGCCAGCAGACTTACAGCTGCAAGAAATCAAGAGGGAGCAGCAGAGTAGACTTCCAGGTTAGGGTAGTGACAGGTGGGAGAGGGAAGCTGCTGCATCTCTAGTCGATGTCCTGGGGGAAAAGAGGAGGCTGAGATGTAGAACTACTGTATAACTTTCATAAATTCATTTTAAGAAAGTTAGAAATTTCAGATGAAAATATGAATGTAAAATATAAGAAAATAAAATCACCTGTAAACCCACCATCCATTACTTTAAACATTTTTCTATTTGCCCACTTATTTATATATATCTAAAATTTAATGTTTTTTCCCAGTAAAATTAAATGTTCAAATCAAATAACTAAATGTCTATTAATATAAATCTTCATATCTCCCTATATAATATATGGAATCATATTTTTAGCAGATCTTTTTGTGGTAAAACATACCTAACATAAAATTTACCATTTTAATCATTTTTAAGTGTGTAATTCAGTGGCATTAAGTACATTCACAGTGTTGTGTAACCATTACCAAAACCATTCATCTCCAGAACTTTTCATCTTCCCAAACTAAAACTCTGTATCCCTTAAACAGTAACTTCTCATGCCCTCCTCCTCTTAGCCCCTGGAAACCACCATTCTTCTTTCTGTCTCTATGAATTGATTATTCTAGGTAGCTCATGTAAGTAGAATCATACAATATTTGTCTTTTTGTGACTGGCTTATTTCACTTAGCATAATAGCTTCCAGGTTCATCCACATTGTAGCATGTGTCAGAATTTTATTCCTTCCTAAGGCTGAATAGTATTCCGTTGTATGGTATATACCACATTTTGTATATCCATTCATTCATTGAAGGACATTTGGGTTGTTTCCACCTTTTGGCTATTGTAAATAATGCGACCATAAACAATGGTGAATAAATATCAGTTTGAGTCGCTGCTTTCAATTCCTTTGAGTATATACCCAGAAGTGGAATTGCTGGTAGCAGATCCTTTTTTTTTTTTTTCTTTCTTTCTTTTCTTTTTGGCCATGCCATGTGGCATTCAGGATCTTAGTTCCCCAACCAGGGATCGAACCCTTTTGCTCCCTGCAGTGGAATCGCGGTCTTTAACCACTGGACCACCAGGGAAGTCCCAGCAGATACTTTTTTTTTTTTTGAATTTTATTTTATTTTATTTTTTTATACAGCAGGTTCTTATTAGTTATCTGTTTTATACATATTAGTGTGTATATGTCAATCCCAATCTCCCAATTCATCCCACCACCACCACCACCACCACCCTGCTTTCCCCCCTGGGTGTCCATATGTGTGTTCTCTACATCTGTGTCTCTATTCCTGCCTTGCAAACTGGTTCATCTGTACCATTTTTCTACATTCCACATATATGCGTTAATATACAATATTTGTTTTTCTCTTTCTGACTTACTTCACTCGTATGACAGTCTCTAGGTCCATCCACGTCTCTATTTCATTCCTTTTTATGACTGAGTAATATTCCATTGTATATAGGTATCACATCTTCTTTATCTATTCATCTGTTGATGGGCATTTAGGTTGCTTCCATGACCTGGCTATTGTAAATAGCAGCAGATCCTTTTTTTAATCAGTGAGCCACACCTTCTCATTTCTATGGGTCTGATATGATGCTAAATGGTTTTGTGGTTGAACTTATGGGAAAACTGGTATTCCTTCTTGCCTTTCACATGTTCCATCTGGGGTAAGTTTTCTTCATCTTCTTGGTACACATCCATTAGAAATTTCTTTAAGGAAGAGTCTGTAGGTGTTAAACTCAGTTTTCATTTATTTGAAAATGTCTTTTTTTTTTAAACTTTGTCTCAAAAAATAATTTTACTGGGTATACAATTCAATGTTTATAGATTTCCCCCCTTTATTTTAGCACTTTGAATCATTCCAATGTCTTCTGGTTTCCACTGTGGCTGTCGAGAAGTGTGCTATAGGTTTAGTTGTATTCCTTTGTAGATGATCTATGTTTTCTCTCTAGTCTTTAGATTGTTGGTCTTAATTGTTCTACAGTTTCACTGAGGTGTATCTAGATGTGGATTTCTTTATATTTATCCTTCTTGGCATAAATTGTGCTTCCTATATTCGTGAATTCTTGTCTTTCATCAATTCTTGAAATTTTTCAGCCATTTGCTGCTCATATATTGCCTTGCCCCCATTTTCTTTCTCTTCTCCTCATGCAGAAGCCAGTTTGGTGACTGTAATACTGTCTCATTCTTTGACTCTTAATGTTTTTATCAGCTTGTCTCTTTTGCTGCATTCTGATGAATTTTTTCAGATCCATCTTTTAGTACACTTTCTTCAGCTATATCTTCTGCATTGCAGTTTTAATTTTAATGCTTACATACAATTTTTTATTTCTTGATATTCTGTTTTTTTCCAAAATCTACCTGGGCATTTTTTATAATCTCTTATTCCTTGCTTATGTTTTCTATTCCATCTTTTATTTCTTTAAACATTTCACAATAACTTCTTTAGATACATCATCTGATTGTTCCAAACTCTGGAGCCCTTAAAGATTTAAACCTGTTGATTATTGTTCCTGCTGATTCTCTTTTGTGGTGACTTGAATCCTTACATATTTAGTAACTTTTTGGTGATTTATATTTGGCTACATTTAATCCAGAAGCTTGGATTGAGAATGCTTTCCTCTAGGGAGAATTCCGTTTGCTTCTGTTGGATTTCAGGGGGCATTAATAATATGGGGCCACTTAATTTTTTAATATAAATTTATTTATTTATTTTTGGCTGTGTTGGGTCTTCGTTGCTGCGTGCAGGCTTTCTCTAGTTGCGGAGAGCGGGGGCTACTCTTTGCTGCGGTGCGCAGGCTTCTCACTGCGGTGGCCTCTCTTGTTGCGGAGCACGGGCTCTGGGCACGTGGGCTTCAGTAGTTGTGGCACATGGGCTCAGTAGTTGTAGCTCGTGGGCTCTAGAACACAGGCTCAGTAGTTGTGGCGCATGGGCTAGTTGCTCCGCAGCATGTGGGATCTTCCCGGACCAGGGCTCGAACCCGTGTCCCCTTGCATTGGCAGGCAGATTCTTAACCACTGTGCCATCAGGGAAGTCTCTAAGTTACTTCTAAAGTATGTTGTGCTTTTTATAGCATTTAGGTATTTATGCCATGGGAGGCTTCTGCGAACTCTGCGATACTACTGGAAGAGAATTTTTAAAACAAACAAAAATGTGATTATATGGTATATATTGTTTTATAACCTGCTTTTTTCTTTTGATATATGATAAACACCTGTTGTACTAATAAATATAGGTCTAGAGCATCATTTTAATGGCTACACAGTCTTCTATTACATGAAGTATTCAATCTTTTTCCTATTATTGGATATTTAGGCTTCTATTTTTTCACTATTATAAACAACACTTCAGTGAATATCCTTACAGCTAAACCTTTGTATACATCATGATCTTTTTTCCTTCTTTAACTGTTTATAAAAGTAATACATGTTAATATAAAATATTCAAATACTAAGAAAAATAAAAAATTCTCCATAACCTTTTTTACTGTCACCTCAGTTAATACCATTTGGTCTATAATTGATTAATCTCTTAATCAAACAACAGATGAGAATTAGTTAGGGCTAGAATATGCAAGAAGAGAGACCACACCCTCTGACCCCCACTTGCACCCCAGCAACTAGGAATAGGGAATCAGAGCAGGTACAAAGGCTGGGCTGAAGGTAACCAAAGACAATCAGCAGTAGAGAACTGAAGGGATGAGGGACACCCAAATAGACTCCAAAAGCCTGGGACAACTGGGGTCAGGGGTACCAGGCCTCAAGAAAGGCCAGAGCTCCAAAATCCAGGACTCAACTCTCCGTTGCCAGTCCCCTCCTGCCAGAAGAAAGAAGCAGACGGTCCTCTCAGGTACTCACTCTAGGCTCCTCTCCCTACCCCTCCTTCTCTTAAAGGGGCTTGGTTTATTTTGAGTCAAAAAGTATTATAGGGCTTCCCTGGTGGCGCAGTGGTTGAGAATCTGCCTGCCAATGCAGGGGACACGGGTTCGAGCCCTGGTCTGGGAAGATCCCACATGCCGCGGAGCGACTGGGCCCGTGAGCCACAATTACTGAGCCTGTGCGTCTGGAGCCTGTGCTCCGCAACAAGAGAGGCCGCGATAGTGAGAGGCCCGCGCACTGCGATGAAGAATGGCCCCCACTTGCCGCAACTGGAGAAAGCCCTCACACAGAAACGAAGACCCAACACAGCCATAAATACATAAATAAATAAAAATTAAAAAGTATTATAGGCTCTGACACCATCCCCAAACCTATGCTTTACAGTAGCTTCCCCTGATTCTCAGGGTCGTATGTCATTCTAAGGAAATCCAGCTGTAAAAGGTTTTTAAACACACTTCTAACTCCTTTCTAACTACCCTCCTCAAGTGGAGCCCAGGTGTTGAGCCCACAAGCTCAAAACGAATCATGAAAGGAATGGCTATTCTCTCTGATGGCTCTTAGCTCCTGAACTAGACTTTTTTGAGGACCTGCCAAACTTGCCTTTATATTCTGTGAGATACCACCATATCGCCATAATAAAGTCTTCAGATGGATTCTGTCAGCTGTGTAGGTGCAGGCAAGAGACCCCAAACCGTAAAGAAGCAGCCCAGCCTCCTTTCTCCTCCCAATGAGTATGGAGTGCCAGCTGGGGTGATCAGCATCTTAAGGAAGACCCAAAAGTTTTGGTTGTTCATTTATTAGTTCAATTCAACAAATATTTATTGGGTACCTACCATGTACCAGCTTTTAAAGAGACTACAGTCTAACAATTCCCTAAATAGGTTGAAAATAGCATGGACTGACTCCACCAGAATTCATGATGTGGATCCTGGAGTTCCAGGTGCTCGAGAAACCACAGTTAACTGCTGGCCACTTTTGCTCCAACTAGCAGGGCCCCTGGACCACTGGACAAAATGGAAAGTTCACACCAAGGTGAGCACCCTCCAGTGAGTCCTGGCCCATGACCCATGACCCACAGGGTTGGGTCTCCCCATAAAGAACTGAGTGCCTAAGGCTGGCTGTATCTAATTCCACAACCTCCAGCCATGGTCAGGCCTTGGGCAGGTAAAATATGGACGCCTTCTGTCTACCCTGAATCCTTAAGGCTCCCCATGCTCCTGAGTTCTCCAAGGCCCTTGTCCAGAGTATATGCTTGTCAGGAACATTTGTTAACCAGAGAAGTTGCATGGAGGATTTGCCGTGGGGGGAGAGGGCAGAGAGGCTCTGAGGTGTTTCCACTGCAGTATACACCACAATATCAGCAACCCTCTGGCTGGCCCAATTCACCTAGCTGACCACAACACCCTGGGAGTAGGTCTTGGTCTTGCCAGCAGACAAATCACTACCAAGGGCAGGAATGCAGACTGTTGGCTGCTTCACACCTACCCCAGGCACCTCCCCCAGCAGCTGAAGCCTATGTGAAAATAGCAAAGCTTGATGGTTCAGAGCCAGGCTTGGAGGTCAGTTCCACACACGCTTGGGCCAGGTACTTACACTATCCGTGCTTCCATTTCCTCACCTATAAGGAAGTAACAAAAGCAGTACCTATCTCCTTAGGGTTGATGTGAGAATTACATAAGCTGATCTATAATATGTACCTCCTACATGGTGAGCTTTAGACACGTGTTAGCTATGATCTTAAGGCAGCTGTGAGAAAGCAGAAGCTTAGGACTATAATGTCCTCCTCAGCACCATCTCCCCCCAGTCCTCACCATCCCAGGCTTGGCGGTGGAGCTGGGAATCCTGTGGGAGAAGGGAGAGACGCCAGCTTAGAAGGCAGTTGGTTGTGGGTTCTAGAAGGTGAGGACTCCTTCCATGGCGCCCTGCATACCCAGTGACAATGAACCCGGCCTCGGCACCTGAGGAACAGCACTAGCTTACGTTCTGCACCCCACCGGCACCCCCTTCCCCCTGCCCCCGAGGGCGGGACTGCAGAGGCTTCCGTCAAAGAAGGAAGTGGTTCAGGCAGTGCAGAGAAAGCAACCCGGGAAGCGGAATCCGTGCAGTGGCCTGGAGACTGACCCCTCTCCCGGCCCCCAACCCCTCTTCCATCCGTGTGGGCTCGCAACTTCCAGAAGCTTCTCGCACCTTCCAACCTGATGTCTTGTGTTAAGTTATGGTGAGTGGAGAGTGAGATATGGTTCCGCAGCCACACACACACACACACACACACGGCACCCACGGACTCACTCACAGAACGTGCCAAGGCCAGGGCACAGTGGGGCTCATGGGGGAGGCTGGGGATTGAACTGACCGAGACGAGCTGAGTCACGGGGCCTGGGGGGTGGGCGGTGCAGGGAGTCGCGCGGCCTTGGGGCCCTGGCCAGCGGGTGATGAGGCCCCCTCCCTCAGGCACAGCGGTACCTCAGCCCCGCTGGTGCCCATCGAGGAAGTGGAGAACCCGGAGTTCATGGGCAAAGGCGGATTTGGCGCTGTCTTCCGGGCACAGCACAGGACTTGGAGTTTGGAAGTAGCGGTGAAGATCGTGAACTCGTGTGAGTGCCCCGAGCTGCTTGCGGGCGGGTGTCTGGTCTGGGAGGCTGGGCAGAGGAGGAGGGGCCGCTGCGTGGCAGGGCCTGAGTGCGGAAGGGAAGGATCTTCCCAGGAGGGAGCTCGGCTCCAACCCTCTCCTGAGTGCCAGCCGGCGATATCCAGGGAGGTGAAGGCCATGGCAAGCCTGTGTAACAATCATGTGCTGCCCCTGCTGGGGGTCACAAAGAAACTGGAGTGGGAGTACGTGTCTGGGCCGGCTCCGGTGACTCAATTCATGGAGAACGGTTCCCTGGCGGTGCTGCTACAGCCCCAGTGCCCAAGGCCGGGGCCGCTCCTCTGCCGCCTGCTGCAGGAGCTTGTGCTCGGGATGTGCTACCTGCACAGCCAGAACCCCATGCTTCTACACCGGGACCTCAAGCCCCCCAGCGTCCTATTGGACTCAGAGCTGCATGCCAAGGTCAGGGCACCCATTACGCAGCCCAACCCCTGGACGAGGTCCTGCCCCAGAGCTGCTCCAGCCCCACCCACTGGACAGAGGACCTGCTGCAGCCCTGTCTTCTGAATACCCTCAGCATCTCCCTCTGGACACAGGGCTGCCCAAGTGTCAAGGCTCATCCAGGAGCTTTAGCCCCTGCCATACCAGGTGATAGAGGCCTTGGCCAACATGGTCAGTTCCATGGGTCCACCCCACGGGGCCCTCCAAAGACCCGTGGCTGACCTAGTCCAGGAGACTGAGACCTTGACCTAGCCCCATGGAGCGGGGACCCAGACCTCCAACCAGGAGCCCCACTGGTCCTACCATTCCGCTAACCCTCCACACCCCCTTTACAAGGCTGGGACCATAATATCTGTGCAGGCACGGAAGGGCCTGCACCTTCTGTGGGGGAGAGGAAAGGATTCTGGAAGCTGCTAGGCCCTGTCCATCCCCTATCTCCCCCTTCTTATCTCCTTTTGCAGCTGGCAGATTTGGGCCTGTCCACGTTTCTGGAAGGCTCACATTCAGGGGCAGGATCTGGGGAGTGAGGGAGCACCCCAGCTTACTTGGCCCCAGAACTGTTGGCTGATATAAACTGGAAGGCCTCCATGGCCAGTGATGTCTACAGGTAAGGTACCCACTCCAAACATACATCCCCAGTTTCTACACCTCTCTGGGTCCTTCTAAGGGATGGTATATGGAAAGGAGTCTTGTCAGCAGTTGGGTCAGGCCTCAGCTTTATGTCTCCTGCAGCTTCGGGATCCTAATGTGGGCAGTGCTAGCCGGAAGAGAAGCTGAGAGTAAAACTCTAGGCAGACTCTGGGATCCTTCACCTCAGGTGCCCCCTCCCCCAAACCCCCAATCCCCAAGCCCTCCTCTTCCTGTTTACTTGCTCAGACGGCCCTACTCCCTCCTCACATCTCCTACACTCCCTGCCCCTTTCCGTGATGGTGCAGGTGGCCTTCATACTCTGATTGCCTTCTCCTCACACCCACACCCCAATAGTGGACCATAAATCACTGCTGCGGGAAGCAGTGTGTGAGAGGCAGATCCGGCCTGCATTGACTGAGCTGCCCCAGTCTGGCCCTGAGATCCTGGCTTGGAAGTACTGAAGGATTTAATGCAGCACTGCTGGAGCCACGAGCCCCAGAAGAGGCCCTCCTTCCAAGGTGCGCTGGCCATTTAGCTGGCAGTTGAGGTAGGCCTGGATCTGTCAGCAGGGGCTTTTCGCTGGTAAAGAAGTTTTGCTCACCTGCCACCCACTCTGCCTTCTCTCCAGAATGCCGACCAAACACCCAGAAAGTCCTCGATCTGGTAAAGAAAGGAGATATATCCGGTAAAAAGATGAATGCTGCAGTCTCCACAGTGAGTGCCCAACGCCCTCACCCCACCTAGGAGCTGGGCAGGATGGCACAACGTGGCTCCCTTGGCCACCCAATGACTCCCCACTGACCACTGTTCTCTAAGCCTTGACTCTCGTCCTCCCCAGTGTCCCCGCCCCATCCCTGAGTTCCCAGGCAACAGATAGGGACCAAGAGACTCCTCCCTTGGGTTTGCTCTGGCTCTCCCACCTCCATGCCCAGCCAGCTCCCCATCCTTGCGGGTAAAGTAGTTCCTGTCTGAGCACAGGGGCAGCAACAGGTTGTTGTCTGTCCTCAAGCCAGGCCCGGAAAGTACAGAAATGGATGACCCTGGGGGAACCACAGGAAGCCATGATTCCATGGTCTCTGAAATGATGAACCTGAATCTGGAGGGGTACCCCAGGTCTGTTCCTGAAAAATGTACAAACCTTCCTGAGAGCATCAGGGCCCAGAGAGGGCAGGTTCAGCCTGCCTGGACAGCAGAGACCTCTTCAGATTCAACAGCCCGACCTCCTCAAAATCCAGAGACCTTACCTGTCAAAAACCAGAAGCCCAGCCCCACCTCAGCTTGGACCCCAGGTCCTGGACCCCAAGGTTATCAGGTGAGACATTGGTAGGACTAGGGGATGCACTAAGACTCCTGTGAATCCTGTCCCCTTGCTAGGGGAGACTTGGGGCTGAGGGGGTCTGCAGTAGGGGAACAAGGCCCAGGACAGGGGGCCTGAGAGCCCTGTGTTGTTTGCAGGGGGCTGAGAGACGTGACACCAACTGGCCTCCCAGGGCGCCAGGGCCAAATCCAGTACCAGGTACCCACTCCCCACTCCTTCCTCCTTCCTTTCCCCTGCTCAATTCTTCCACCAGCTTCTTCCTCAAGACCGAATATAGATCCAGGGTACTTGGGGAGGGGAATGAGAAAGGGCTAGAGGCCACCTAAGCCAACTTTCTCATTTTATAAATGAAGAAACTGACATCCACTGAGGTCACACAGCAAAGCCTGGATTTGCCCCTGAGCCTTCTGACTTTCCCCAACACCAGCTCTGTGAACCCCTGAATTCCATTCCATTGTTGCCATGTATGCCCAGAGGGTTTCCCATCAGAAAAGACCCCAAATATCAGAGTCTCAGATGTTAGTTGCCACTCCTCTTGAGCTTCTGCAAACCCAATTCTGAAGGTGCAGCCTGAAGAGGAAGGCTGAAGGCACACCTTGACCCAGTCACTGGCAGGCCCAGAGACCCCATACTTGCATTTCCCCAGGGTGAACACGAGGTGCCACTGCCTCTCCACCCTGCTGCTCCTCCTCACTTTGAGTCTCCAGAGCGCTTAACCCTCCCATCCCATCGTCATCACTCTTTCTCTTAAAGGGCCACGGTTTCCTACCATACTTCATAGCCAAGGGGTACAGATTGGAAACAACAACTATATGATTATACAAGGAAGAACTGCCTCATCCGTGCAGGACCTGGCACCTCGGGGCATGGATAGGGGCCCCCAGCACACCCCCCAAGGAATAGGTTCGAAAGAAGGACGGCAAGAACCCAAACCCTGGAGTGGGCCACAGGGCTGGTATCATAATAGCAGGAATTGAAGCAGCTTCTAAACTGCCTCCTGGACTTGAGGCAGCTAGCCTAGACTTTCTCTGAGGGCCATCAGGCCTGCACCCGAACTGTCTTTGTGGCCCCAGGAGTCAATAAATGGGTGGGATTTTAACCAAAGCACCACGAATGAGGCTAAAGCTTCAGCCAGGGATGGGAAGGGACGTAGATGAGAGGCGAGGGAGCTGACATCGAGGGAGTAGAAGGCACTGCGGTGTCTGGCTAGGGCCGGAAGCGGGATGCTGAGGGCTGTAGGTGGGCAGAGTTGTGGCACACAAGGTCAGGGCCCAGCTGGCCGCGGCAGGAAGGAATCCTGGAGGTCTGGCTCCTGGGCAGCTCTAATCTCAGGGCAGAGCACTTCCTGTAGAGCAGGCCCAGACCCCACCCTAAACCAAACCCTGAGGACAGAGGCTGTGGTCCTGCCACCACATTTTCTCTGGTCTGTGGAGACTTGGCAGTGGAGTCCTGGGGAGGGGGCTCACCATGGGAATTCACAGACCCCAGCACACCTTTGCCCTGCATGATGCCCCTCGTCTCTCGTAGGTCAGCCCCCATACTACCACCTCCCTCCGCTGCATACACCCATGCACACGTTGCTTTCGTGGAGGCACTGGAACCCTTTGATTCTCAGCTGGTGTCTGGGAGTGGACAGCGACGGCTCCACAAAGCTACACGCAGATGTGCCCCTCCCCTGGAGCTGGACACCACTGGAGTATGGACCACTCAGATATGGCCACAGCGCTGCCATCTAGGCTGGAGGGGCAGGGAATGATCGCCTCCCATCCTGACCTACAACCTAGCCCCCGAATGGCACCACGTTCTTCTTGCCTGCATCTTTGCCAGCCTTCGCTCCAGCCCACCCTCAGTCTCCCCACATCCAAGGTTCTGAACCCATTTTGACATATGACGCTTGGCTCAGCCCATCCCACCCCTTACGTCTCCCCCGTGGTCCGCATTCCTCTTCCTTGAAGGGGCAGATGTGGGGAGGCTGTGGAGTCAGGAGAGACAATCAGAGCGGGGGAGGAGGGCTGCGGAGTCCGGCTAGGGCACAGGAAGGGCCGGGCTGTCCCACCGGGGAAGTGGGAGGACGCCGAGGCGCCGGGAGGGAAGTGCCTGTTGCCCGGGGCTCAGAGCTAATAGCCTAGCAGCCCGTGTGACTCCAAAACCTGCCCTGGGGTTAGCCCGTTCAGCTGCGGCAGTGAGTTGGGGGAAAGGGGGTAGCCGGGGCCCCTTTGCTTCAACCCTAAATCCTGTGCCCCTGGCTTTTGCTAGAGCACCTCTGCAGTCTGGGTTTGAGGAAGGAGGAGCAAAGGATTGAGCAGTCCCTTCACTGCCAACTGGGAGAAGGCAGGGAGGCCACAGGGAGTGCCTAGGAGGAGGTGGGATAGGGAGGTTGGGAGGTCCGGGCGCAAGTGGCTTGGACCCGGCGAGAACGGCACAGCTGGGGCTGGCTGGGGCCTCAGACAGTAACCCACCCTGGCCCTCCTCAGCCCCAGGGGTCACCCCAAGGCGGTGTAGCTCTGGGCAGGGGAGACCATGGCCCGCCTCTTCAGTCCGCGGCCGCCTCCCAGCGAAGACCTCTTCTACGAGACCTACTACAGCCTGAGCCAGCAGTACCCACTGCTGCTACTGCTGCTGGTGATCGTGCTCTTCGGGCTCTTGGCGCTGCTCGCTGTTGCCTGGGCCAGTGGCAGGGTGAGTGGTGGGGGGGAGGGAGTGGGGCTCTGGTGCAGGGTGCCTCCTCGGGGACAGCGGGAGGGTCACTGCCTCAGGGGCATTTTCAGGGTTGGGACTTGTGGGTCTTCTTTTCTTTTTTTTCCGGCCGCGCCTTGCAGCGTGTGGGATCTTAGTTCCTGACCAGGGATCAAACCCACGGTCCCTGCATTGGAAGCACGGAGTCTTAACCACTGGACACCACCAGGGTAGTCCCACGTGGATCTTCTTTTCAATGTGCTTTCTTGGCTGGGACCCGGGAAACAAGTGCTAGACCTTGCTAGGAACTGCAGTGACCCTGCACAAGTCACTCTGCCTCTCTGGGCCACAGTCTCCGGGTCTACACAAGGAGATAGCTGAGCCCTCGATGCTTCTAATTTCTCTGCAGGTACTGACAGACCTCAGACCTTACACGCTTCTGTGATCTACTGGTCCTAGAATAAATCCAACACCGGAATTTCCAGTTTTCCGGCGCGGGGTGGGGGAATTACACTGGGCCCCGTGGGAATCTGCTTCCTGGTTTTCTTTCCCTCTTAGGGGCCGTGGGGCAGTTGTACCCACAGAGTCCCAGAAGACACTTTACATCCCACTCTCATTTAGTTCCAAAATGAACCCGTTTCCAGTTTCTTTTGTGGGGGGAAAGGGGACCTTCAATTCCACTTCTGGAAGTATCCTGCTCCAAGTTTTCTTTTCACATTTCGGAGGCAAGGTGGGAAAACCACTGGATGTGACCAATCCTTGCCCGTCCTCCTCCAAGTCCAGGAAGAGGTGGGGACAAACAGTGGAGACCGGGGTGGGAGTGGGGGGCTTCTACGCCTTGAGGTGATGGCGGGATCCAGCTCCCAGGCAGGCGAGGGAGGTTCGGACGCCCCCCTGCCCAAGCTCTGCTGTTGGGCAGGGGGGGGCGGGCAGGGCCTGAAACTCCGAGCCTTGGCCCCGGGCAGGGAATCTCCCCAGCAAATTGGCCAGATTTGGATACACTCATGCCTAAGTGCCTTCTGTGAGCTGGAATTTCTCACTTGCTTTGGGATCCCAGGTGGGGGTGGGAGGGGTGCTTTAGTTCCGATTTGACAGGTGAGAAAACTGAGGCTCAGAAAGCTCCTGGATTCACAAATGGCCAATATGAGGTTGGAGCCAGGTCTTCTGGGTAGATGGCCCAAGGTTCAGTCCCCCTGCAGCATGCCAGTGAGATAGTAGGTTGAATCACAGGAGACTGCTGGCTCTCATAGCACAGGGAGATCAGCTCGGTGCTTTGTGACCACCTAGAGGGGTGGGATAGGGAAGGTGGGAGGGAGATGCAAGAGGGAGGGGATATGGGGATATACGTATGCATATAGCTGACTCACTTTGTTATACAGCAGAAACTAACACAACATTGTAAAGCAGTTATACTCCAGTAAAGATGTTAAAAAAGAAAAAAGAGCGGGAGAAGGCAGCATCTTAAACTCAAAAAAAAAAAAAAAAAAACAACAACAACAGATTATCAGCAATTTCATGTGGTTCAACCTAATATGAATGGCAAGAGAAGGTGCCCTACCTGCTTTTCTTACTTGGGTTTGAAACAGTTTTCAGAACGGGTCTGAGGGACTGCCCACTCCTCCTCTCCTTGGACGAGCTCCCGAAACTCCACACCCCAATCTTGCCTCATGTACCCCCTCCCCCCCAGGAGCTGGCCTCAGACCCGGGCTTCCTGACCACTATGCTGTGTGGGCTGGGCGGCTTCTCGCTGCTGCTGGGCCTGGCTTCCCGCGAGCAGCGATTGCAGCGCTGGACGCGTCCCCTGTCGGGCCTCGTGTGGGCAGCGCTGCTCGCGCTAGGCCACGGCTTCCTCTTCACCGGGGGCGTGGTGAGCGCCTGGGACCAGGTGAGGCAGGCCGAGCAGTGGGGAGGGGACTCCCGGGCCTCCAACGCGCACCCAGGCCCCGAGGAGCAGCGCAGCAGTGTAAGCGTGCAAACTTCCCGCGCCCGTCTCCCCCAGGTGTCCTTTTTCCTTTTTGTCATCTTCACCGTGTACGCCATGTTGCCCTTGGGCATGCGGGACGCCGCCGCCGCGGGTCTCGCCTCTTCACTCTCACACCTGCTGGTCCTCGGGCTGTATCTTGGGCCTCAGCCGGACTCACAGCCCGCGCTGCTGCCGCAGGTGAGCACGCACGGAGCACAGGCTGCGTCCGCGGCTGGCTCCGCTGGGCGCTACTTGCTACCTCTGGGCATTCACCAACCGTTTGATGATCTGTGACTCCAAGGCAGGGCGCAACGCTGGGCGCAGGGCACAAACACAGGCCCCGACCGTGCCCTCGTGGAGCTGGTACACAGCGCAGCGCGATACCTGCAAACGCCAGAAGAGGGCTCTGGGCCCACGGGGAAGGGAGTTCGCCAGGGGACCGGGGTGGTGGGGACAGATGGGGATGACGGAACCATCACAGAGAATGTAAAAATTGGAGCTTGAGTAGTGTTGTGCTGCGGCGCGGGTGGGGATGGTGGAGTGGTATTCCCAGCAGAGGAAACGTACGTGCAAAGGTTTCTAGACCTAAGAGGCCGTGTTGGTGCAGCAGCCAAGAGTCTGCTTGGGGCGGGGGGAGGGGGGGGGCGGAGAGGGAGGAGAAGTGCCCCCTATGGGTCCCACAGTGTGGCACCCGTTGCCTCGAAATACTTCGGTCTCTTAACTGCAGAGTCCTCCTCAGCTCTCTCAGAGACCAATCCAGCTACACACAATAGCTCCCCGACCCCGGGGTCCAGCGCCCTCTGAGGCTGACCCTTCCGCACAGCTGGCGGCAAACGCGGTGTTGTTCCTGTGCGGGAACGTGGCCGGAGCATACCACAAGGCGCTGATGGAGCGCGCCCTGCGCGCCACGTTCCGGGAGGCGCTTAGTTCCCTGCACTCCCGCCGGAGACTCGACACCGAGAAGAAGCACCAGGTCCGCCGGGCCCGGGAGGCCGGGAGAGACCGGGGCTCGGGGAGAGGAGTTGTTTAGATCCCACAACCGGGCTCTGGAAGCTGAATGACTTTGGGCGGGTCGCTTGACCTTCTGTTTCCTCCTTTGTAAAATGTGGCTATCACCCACCTTGGAAGGCCGCTGTGAGGCTCAAGCAAACTGAAGCTTGTGAAAGCATTTTAGAACGTTGTGATACTAAACGAAGGGGGCTCTAATTCCGGTATTGGTGCTGGAAGTTCAGTCCCTAAAGGTGATCAGTGCAGGGCAGGGGTGGAGCCTGGCTGTAGGTGGTGGGGAGGACCTGGGCCAGCGCCCTGGGGAACACCTCTGGGGCTGGGGAAGTCTGTGGGCTCCTAAGGGTTTGGGGGGGCTGAGGCTCCTGGTTTTGGGGGGTAGGAGTGTCGGTGCTCATAGTCACCTCCCCCAGGAACACCTTCTCTTGTCCATCCTTCCTGCCTACCTGGCCCAAGAGATGAAGGCGGAGATCATGGCACGGCTGCAGGCTGGACAGGGGTCACGGCCAGAGAGCACCAACAACTTCCACAGCCTCTATGTCAAGAGGCACCAGGGAGTGAGGTATAAGGAAGGATGGCAGACGGGAGGGAACGTGGGCTGAGACGCCAGCCCCACTGATGCGGTCTGCCCTGCCCAGCGTGCTGTATGCTGACATCGTGGGCTTCACGCGGCTGGCCAGTGAGTGCTCCCCTAAGGAGTTGGTGCTCATGCTCAACGAGCTCTTTGGCAAGTTCGACCAGATCGCCAAGGTCAGAGGGGGCTTCCTTCCCCACCTTCAAACTCCCCACCCTGGAGAGCCCCTTCTGAGGGAAAGTCCTGCCTTATAAGATCCCAGTCCCACTTCCAAGTCTTTGTGGGCTCCCTGATACTCCACTGCAGGTAGGAGACCCTCTCAAATATCCCCAAGTATGGAACTGCTCACTGCACATCTCAAACCTGGAGGGACCTTTCAACATCCTCACAGATGCCCCAACCACAACACCCCCAAACAGGCTCTGAGCCCCAGCATAGGTGTCTCTGGACACTGCAACCAAATCTAGATAGATTTTTCTGATGCACTAACATTAGGAGGCCCTTCCAAGGGAAATCTCTGCCCTCTGCACCCTCAGCCCAGCTACCTTCTCAGTCCCCAGGGATGCCCCTAAGCAACTTAATCTTGGGTGCCCCCCCCAAAAAAAACCCTCAATCCTGAGGTGACTTTCATACGCTCAAATCTGGATACACGCTACACATGCCAAAGCTGGAGAGAGCCACAGACATCCCAACCTTTCAGAAGCCCTTCTGAGAAAGACACCCACATAGGAGACCTCAGCCAGCCCTGTATCAAGTTAAGAGAGTCCCTAGACCTGACATAGACAATCCCAACCTCAGAAGTTCTTCAGGAATACCACATTTGCTCCCACTTTTCCCAACTCCCTCCTGCCTACTTTGGCCACTAACCAGGTGCCCCCCTCCCCCTGTACACCCTTCCCCCAGGAGCATGAATGCATGCGGATCAAGATCCTGGGAGACTGTTACTACTGTGTCTCCGGGCTGCCGCTCTCGCTGCCGGACCACGCCATCAACTGCGTGCGCATGGGGCTGGACATGTGCCGGGCCATCAGGTCAGCTGGGGTGGGCAGGATGGATGTGGGGTGGAGGCAGGTAGGGTAGTGGAAGTCATCCTGGAGAGAGGGAGGGGTGCTGCATGGGTAGGGCTGAAGGCAGCACTCAGACTGTTCTCCACACACTCTGCTCAGGAAACTTCGGGCAGCCACCGGCGTGGATATCAACATGCGTGTGGGTGTGCACTCAGGCAGCGTGCTCTGCGGGGTCATCGGGCTGCAGAAATGGCAGTATGATGTCTGGTCCCATGACGTCACTCTGGCCAACCACATGGAGGCGAGTGGAGTGCCAGGGTGAGAGCTGGGGCTCTAGCAGGCTATAGCAAGAGCCCAGTCAGGTCTCCCACATGCCTGGTTTTCATAGTTCTTTAAAATGGGCATGTTCCCAAGTGGGAGATCAGGGAGATCCTGGGGTACAGGGAGGGGAGCTGGGAGACACCTCCTGTAGCACAGGGCCTTGCTTGAAGTCAGACCTCCAGGAATGATCCTCGAAAGAAATGAGAGATTTGGAAGCCCTCCCTCCTGCTTCCCACTGCCCCCTCCTTCCAGACGAGTACATATCACAGGGGCTACGCTGGCACTGCTGGCAGGGGCTTATGCTGTGGAGGATGCAGCCATGGAACACGGGGACCCATACCTTCGGGAGCTAGGGGAGCCGACCTACCTTGTCATCGATCCCCGGGTAAGAGCCCAGCCTGGACCCCATGGGCTGCCCACCCTAACCATCCACAGCCAATGGGCCTGATCTCTTCCGTGCCAGAGATGGAGATCCTGGGTCCTGAAGTGTTTATCGTGGGGGAGGGAACACAAGCCTTTAAAGGGTGTGGGGAGAATGGGGAAGGGTCTGTGATCTTGACTCTCAGCCCTCATGTGCCCCAGGCTGAGGAGGAGGACGAGAAGGGCACTGCAGGCGGGTTGCTGTCCTCTCTTGAGGGCCCCAAGATGCGTCCATCACTGCTGATGACCCGCTACCTAGAGTCCTGGGGTGCAGCCAAGCCTTTCGCCCACCTGAGCCATGTGGAGAGCCCTGTGTCCACCTCCACCCCTCTCCCGGTACGTGCACCTCCTTCATGAGCCCAGCACTTACGTAAACCCACCCCCATTGCCCACTTCCAGCCCCTCCCGCCCCCACCACCAGTGAGTCACTTGACATCACAAGGTCCCGAACTTTCTGGTCACCCTAGTTACTGGCTCAGGACCTTCCTTGCCCTTCTTTCCAGAGAAAGGGCAAAAATGACTGCCCTCTGAGCTCAGCTCAGAGAAGACCCAAGATCCCACAGACACCATGTCCCTTGCTCCCCAGCCTCTACTCAGGAAAGCCCCTTCCCCTGGTACCATACTTCCTCCTCACTCTGAGGCCAGTGCTGCACACCTATTCCCACCAGGAAGTGTCTCTGTTTAGCTCAGTCCTGCGACTGCACACTCTCTTCTTCAGTCCCCACTGGGACCGGGAAGGCGGGGCCAATCGCTTGTTGCCCCAACTCTCCAACACTTGTACGCAGATAAAATGAGGTGACAGTGAAAATCTCTCATGGCCTTGAAGAAGGAAATCACCATGAGTGGGCGGAATGGGGGAGGGAGAGAGGGGAGCCGGCCTACCCCTCGTCTGGGGAAGTTAGGGCAGGGCCAGTTACTGGCTGATCTATGCATAGCACTTCAAGGTAGTCAGTGATTCACCAGCTGCTGGAGGAGCCTGGATGTCCTCCACCGGCCAGCTCTTGAGGTTGGTACTTGATGACAAGCGGCCAGAACCCTCTCATGCAGGGACCCAGGCCATGTCCCTAAAAGCTTGCCCTGGGATTAGATTCCTCAGCCCGTTCTCCTCCATTTTACCCGATCTGCCCAAAACCTGTTTAGCATTCCCAACCACCTATGCACAGATCTTCCCAGAATCTTCTCTACTAGGTAGACCTGCTTGAATCTATGGGGTGACTACAGAGTACCCTTTCTGTGTCCCATCCCCACTCCTCTCCCATCCAGCAGGAAAGCAGGCCAGAGATCAGTGAACAGCGGGGAGCGGGGAGGTGGGGGGGGACCTTGGCAGCAGTGGCTCAGTGGCTGAGTGCTTAATTTCAAGGCTCAGCATGGGGAAAGGGAGCAGTCAGAGGGCTAAGCTGGCAGGATGGAGAGGAAGAAAGAGCCCAAGACCCAGCTGACTATTGCAGGATGAGACCTCCCAGTGGGGGTGGGGTAGAAAGGGGTTTGCCGGGAGCCCAGGGGCTGTAAGACAATATTGGGTGCAATCCCCGTGGTGGGGATGCCCCCCAGAACCCATGCCAGAACTCCCCAACCCCCCACTGGCATGCAGGCTAAGAAGTTCAGGGCAGAGTGGGAATCCCTTGCTCTAAGGTATCTCCTGAGGCAGGACCTCACCAGCCCGGAGACTCCCTTCTCAGCCCCTGATATCCCAGGGTCTTATTCAAATGTTAGGAATCCTGAGAATCACACTTAGCCTACTATTAAACAATGCGGAACTTTGGGGTGGTGGGATGGTGTTTGTGTGGTGGCTACCATCCATCCATTCATTCCTTCCTTCCACCATCTTTGAGCACCTACTATGTTGCAGGCACTAGGTTAGTTCTTGAGAAGACAGAAATGAATAAGATGTTTTCCCTGCCTTCAGATAACTTATAGGCATGGGGCCCGGGATGGGGGGCGCAGGTAGGTAGTCTGATAAAGGTGAGGATCAGGCATAGATGCATAGATGGCCCCATGCCTAGAACATACCTCTCAGTCGCTCTCTGTCTCTCCCTCTCTGCTCCTCTCACATACACAAGGTTTTGGTTTGGGGGATGATGTGGCCCCCTGTGACCCTGCTTCCTTCACATGAGCCAGGCGAGTGGGGAAGGACGGTCACCATACATCTTCGCCCCCTTCCTTGGCGCTTGTCTTCACCTGCTTGCGTGCTCCTTCTCACATCTCTGCACACATTGCGTATTCCTTTCAGTGCAGAAGAGAGTGACTGTAACCAGGTTTGTTTCTCTTCCTCTTTCCCTTTCTTCTCCATTTTCGTTTCCCTCCCTCACCACCTCCCAGCTCGGCCTGACCATCAGGAAAGGGCAGAGGAGATTCAGAGTGTTCTGCATCGCCATTCCAGTTTCAACCAACAGGGATTTTTTTGGCATGGGGTGATGGGCAAGTCACTGCCTTTGGAATCTGTTGCAGTCTTTAGGGAAGATGAGACAAGGAATCAACAGCCACTCATGCCTACAGAGGATCCAGGGTTGCCTCCTAAGTGATAGAAACTATGAGGAAATCAGAGAGGATAGACACTCTGGGAGTCCGAAGAGTCAGGAGGAAGCTTGAAGAAGTAAATGTGGTTCGAACCTTCCCTTGAGGGCAGGTGGGATTTGGTAGAGATAGAGATGGAGATGGAGATAGAAATGGAGACATACAGAGAGAGAGAGAGAGAGAGAGAGAGAGAGAGTTCACTAGAGGCAAGGGAAGCAGCCAGGTCAAATGCTCAAGTCAAGGCCGGGTGTAGATGATGGAATGCCTCACTGCAGAGAGGCTCCGCCACGGTGGAGGACGCTCACCGTCTTTCGTCTTCCCCCATCCCTGTGTTCTCCCTGCAGGAGAAGGCCCTGTCTTCCTTCAGCCCCCAGTGGAGCCTGGACCGGTGAGGAGGCCTGAACAACTTTGACAGTGGGGCTGTCCCAGTGACCTACCTCCATCCTCCCTGGGGGGCTGCTCCTGCTTTGCCCAGGTGCTTTTGAGGATCTCCCTGGTGACAGGCTGGGCTCTCACTGTGCAGGAGCCGTACCCCCCGGGGACTAGATGATGAACTAGACACCGGGGATGCCAAGTTCTTCCAAGTCATCGAACAGCTCAACTCTCAGAAGTACGGAGAACAGGAGAGGGCTGGGAGGGCTGGAGGCCTGGGCTCATGTGGTAGAGGAGGGGTGGTAGGACCTGGAAGGAAGGGAGAACCTTCCCAGCTCTAGCCCTTCGGCTCACCTGACCACGCCCTCCTCCCTGCTTCTTCCTCTTCCGGGCTTACTGCCCCCACCCTCCACCAGACAGTGGAAACAGTCAGAGGACTTCAACCCATTGACACTGTACTTCAGAGAGAAGGAGATGGAGAAAGAGGTAGACTGGGGGGATGTCACCATAGGATTTCCCAACCTCAGTTCTTCCACCCTGGGGAGGGAGCAGGCCCTGTGGTCCCACCTCCCCTCCCCAGGTCTGCCCAGTTTGTGACCCTGGCGGGTGAAGGGCTCATACCCATCTATTGAATTACTGGGTGGTGATGGGAGGGAGGAGGGCAGCTCCTTGGGGAACAGGTAGAGGCTACCTGGGGCGGAACTGGAGGGGGGACAGTGAGGCTGGGGACCCACTCCTTGCCTGGGACTGACACCTTCAAGGTGGTGGGCAGCACTGGTGCCCCGTCTCCACCGACCCCCTCCCTTCCAGTATCGGCTCTCTGCACTCCCCGCCTTCAAATACTATACAGCCTGCACCTTCCTGGTTTTTTTCTCCAACTTCATCATCCAGATGCTGGTGACAAACAGGTGAGAGACCCCTAGGCAAGGGAAGCCCTGATTCTCAAAAACAGACCCCCTGGCTCTTCCAGACCCCTGACCCACACTTTCTTCCCTTGCCCACTTCCCCTCGGCTCAGGGCACTGAGCCACAGAGGAAATGGAAATTTGTGGTCTGGGGAACTAGTAATCGTAGCCCTCATCTTACTATCTTACATCCTGTGGACTTTCTATGTACCCCAAGCATTTTCACATACCCGTCTTTCAATTCTAACAACAGTCCCATGAAGGAGGTTTCGTTCCCATTGAGAAGTCCAAATCTCACAGCAAATGAGCTTAGAGAGTAGGTCCTCACTCCCAGTTCACTGCTAGGAGGGGTGAGGACTCATTCAAAACTCAGCCAGATGAAAGAGCTTTGGCCTGAAAGCGCAGAGACCAGTCTGATGCAGCCTCGGCCACTCTTGTGAGCGCCCTGTCCCCTTCCAATATTGTCCCTACATTATCCCAATACTGTCCTAGACCCCTCAGCTTTCCCAGATCATCAGCATGTAATGCCTTTCATCAGCCTAGACCTCATCGGCAGCCGGTTCAGATCCCCAGGACCACTTTTCCCCATGTCTCCCAACCAGAATGAACAGCACCCTCCTAGCGCACAGAAAGCCTCTTCTGGCTCTTAAAGGCCTCGCTCTTGTCTCTCTTTAGGCCCCCAGCTCTGACCATCACCTATAGCGTCACCTTCCTCCTCTTCTTCCTCCTCCTCTTCGTCTGCTTCTCAGAGCACCTGACGGTGAGGTGGGCTCGGGGGCAGAGTGGCGAGCTGGGGCCCTGACCACACAACTTGGCCTACAGTGGGTGCCCCAGCCCCACGGCTAAGACTCCCATGCTCCTTCCACAGAAGTGTGTCTTGAAAGGCCCCAAGATGCTGCACTGGCTGCCCACACTGTCTGTCCTGGTGGCCACACGGCCCGGACTGCGAGTTGCCCTGGGCACCGCTACCATCCTGCTCATCTTCTCCATGGCCATTACCAGCCTGGTGAGAGAGAGGGGGCCCCATGCACCCCCATTAGGGCATGCTGGACCTGCCAGAGGCTGAAAGAGGACCCCTGGATTTGGGAGGACTGCTGGACTAAGGCCAGGGGATGCTGGAAATGTTGGACAAGTATAAAAGAAAATTATAGTCGCCCACAACCTACCACCTGGGCATAATCATTGTTAATAACACTTTGGTGGATATCCTTCCTATCTTTTTTCTATGTATGCAGACCTTCCTTACTTACCTTACTCACTATGATTTTGTAAGCTGAGTTTGGCTGATTTTTCAGAACTTAGAATCATTCCTAGAATTCTATCCCTGAAAAGCACCTTAGGAATCATCCCCCATCCAAGTTACAGAAGCAGAAGCTGGGGCCCAGAGAGGTTAAGTGGCTGGCAAAAGATCACACAGTGGATCCATGACAGACTAGTGCTCAGGACACCCACTCCCCCAGTCCCTGCCCCCGCCCCGCCCCCGCCAGCGAGGACCCCAGCGCTGAGGCTCCCTCACCAACCAGAGATAGCAGGCTCCGCCCCTTTGGAGGAGTCTTGGCCACAACTCATCCCTGGGTCAGCTGCAACCCGGCACAAGCCACCACTGTGCCCAAGGAACTGCCTGCCCGCCTCAGCTCCTCGTCTCCTTCTGCAGGTCTTCTTACCGGCAGCATCAAACTGCCCTTTCCGGGCTCCCAATGTATCCTCCACGGCTTCCAACCTCTCCTGGGAGCTCCCTGGGTCCCTGCCTCTCATCAGCGTCCCAGTGAGTATCCTTCACAGCCCTGAGTCTCCTTCTCCAGAGCCTTCCTCCGCCCCTCCCCCACCCCCTTAGTTGAAGAACACTTCATCCTGTGGACCAGGACAGATATAAGTCACACTTGGTGTGTGTGTGTGTGTGTATGGCCGACACCCTCTGCCTTCCTGATAGGACTGGACCCTGGGAGGGGCAGGACAGGAGCCCTGGGGTGTCCCCCGCCCCTGCCCCTGCCCCTGCCCGAGGGGCATGCCCCACCTCCTGACCGCCCTGCCCGGGCCCGCAGTACTCCATGCACTGCTGCGTGCTGGGGTTCCTCTCCTGCTCCCTCTTCCTGCACATGAGCTTCGAGCTGAAGCTGCTGCTGCTCCTGCTGTGGCTGGCAGCCTCCTGCTCCCTCTTCCTGCACTCCCACGCCTGGCTGTCCGACTGTCTCATCGCCCGCCTCTATCTGGGCACCTTGGACTCCAGGTGCGCACGGCCGCTGCACAGGGGGGCACAGTCTGCGATGGGACAGAGCAGAACTGTTTTCATCTCTTTGTCTGAACCACCCACAGGGCAAAAGGAGAGGGAGGCCGAGGGCTGCGTGGGCACTGGCGCGGGAGGTGCGGGGGAGAGGCCATCGAGAAGGGGCAGGGCAAAGGGAAGCCCTGATCTGTAGCCTCCTCAGGCCAGGGGTGCTGAAGGAGCCTAAACTGATGGGAGCGATCTCCTTCTTCATCTTCTTCTTCACCCTCCTGGTCCTGGCTCGGCAGGTAAGTCTCCCAGCTCAGCCCTCTGGGGCCTCCCTAGGAAGGGTGAGGCGGAGTCCCCATATATGTGGCTTAGTCTTTCCCTTATTCTCTTATTCCCTTTCCCTTATTCTCACCTCTCCAGGGTTGAGCCCAAAGGGTGTGTCCATTAGAAGCTTCTAAGTGAACCTTCCTGCTCCCTTTCTTTCTCCTTCACTGCCCGAGGGGAGCGCCCTCAAATTCTCCCCTCCCCTCCTCCCTCCCACCCCAATCTAGGACAATCATGCTTAAGAAAAAAATCTGCTGCCACTACTGTCCTCGCTAGTTTGAATCTAGATTCAAGGCAGTCTCCCCAGGGATAGTTGCACCTTAAGCCTTTTCTCTAAACTGGGGGTGTGGTATGGTTTTAAGCGTCATGGAGTGAGGGGTGAACACTCAGGAGCTGGGGCTCCCCCTGTACTGTGTGTCTTCCCATGGCCCCCTGGTGACCCACCCCAGAATGAGTATTACTGCCGCCTGGACTTCCTGTGGAAGAAGAAGCTGAGGCAGGAGCAGGAGGAGACAGAGACGATGGAAAACCTGACTCGGCTACTCTTGGAGAACGTGCTCCCCGCGCACGTAGCCCCCCAGTTCATCGGCCAGAATCGGCGCAACGAGGTGACTCCCCACCCCCAGCTCCTGAGCCCCAGACGATGAAAGTCTTGGCTTGGGCCGTCCTCTCTGGACTCCTGTACCATGGGTTGGGTGGCTGCCCGAGCCCCTCTGCCTGTCAGGTGCCCCCATTTTCACAAGATCTTAGCCTCTGTCTTTGGTGAGCACAGAATCTCCACATCCCAAGTTCTTACTTGGAAGGAGTGTCCTCTCTAATGGCCACTCTCTACACTTCAGAAGCCTCATCGCGTGTCCATGGGAATTGTGTGAAGGACACAGTACACCCATCTCTCTAGCCCTGCATTATCCAGTATGGTAGCCGTTAGCCTTGTGTGGCCATTTAAATTTAAATTAATGAAAATAGAAAATTCACTTCCTCGGTCACACTGGCCACGTTTCAAGTGTTCGACAGCTGCTCATGGCTAGTGGCCGCCATATTGGGCGGCACATATAATAGCCATTTCCATCACCGCAGAAACTTCGGTTGAATGATGCTGCTCTAGATCCTCAAATATCTTGCTACAGTCAGAGGATCAGAAGGTCACTCACATATCCGCACCATCTTCTCTGTACCACCACCACCTCACACTGTCTGCTGTGGAAATGCTCTTGGCCTGTATCAAAAGGGTGTTAAAAGAAATGGCTCAGGGGCTATGTCGCGGCCTTGTGCCTCACCACATGCTCTCTGCTCTCAAGATCAGTAGTAGCTCTGCTTCTCCTGGTTTCTTCTCTTATAGACACTGGAAATCTGGTAACTGATCCTGTTTCTGTCTTCTCATTGGCTACTAGAAAGCTCAGAGCCAGAATCTAGGACTAATGAGGACTCCCCCTTCCCCTATTATTGCTCTTTTTTTTTTTCTTTTTTTTTTTTTTTGAGTTTGAACAGCAAAATCCTTTTCTCAAAGTTCTGGAGGCTACTATTGCTTCATTTTATCTTCCAAACTGTAGCTATCTTTGTAAGCTGACTTAACTGACTTAACACTTCTCAGCAATAAGATAGGATACATGGATAATTCCCATGGACATGATCCCAGTTCCAAAAGAGACTCCCTTCATGTTGATGTCAGGTGATCTTGACTCTGAACCTCTGTCTCTCCTGGAATCGCAGTGAGACCCAATCTTTAACTCTTGAGTCACATCCCTGGGGTAACCTGGCCCTACCCCTCTCCTTCCTTCCCGATCCTTCTTAAAGCAAGGCGGAGGAGTGTAGACACAGGGAGGAGGACCCATGTAGACCCAGAAGGGGGAAGAACATGGCATAGCCCCTTACCCCAACCTCCTGCCCTCCCAGGACCTCTACCACCAGTCCTACGAGTGTGTTTGTGTCCTCTTCGCCTCAGTCCCAGACTTTAAGGAGTTTTACTCTGAATCCAGCATCAACCACGAGGGGCTAGAGTGTCTGCGGCTGCTCAATGAGATAATTGCTGATTTTGATGAGGTGACAACTTGAAAGGCCCCCCCAGACCCTATGACCTGGATTCTAGAATTTCCCACCAGTCCCTCCTTCCACTTCGCTTTCCTGGCCATGAGGCCCATCCTCCCTCCCCAGTCCTCCTGCTCCTCCTCTGAACCCCCAGCTCTGCCCTCCCAGGCAACTCTGCCCACTACCAACTCTCCTCCTGCCACCATCCCTGACCCCACAACTGGTCCTTTAGCTTCCAAAATCCTGGGGCTGGGCTTCTGGGAGAGAGCAAGAGAGACTGGGGCCACAGCCTCCTTTCCATACAGCTGCTCTCCAAGCCCAAGTTCAGTGGGGTGGAGAAAATCAAAACTATCTGCAGCACCTACATGGCAGCTACAGGCTTGAACGCCACCTCCGGACAGGACGCACAGCAGGTACAGCGTCCCTTCATTACCTACTAATCCTCGTCCGGGCTCTCATTGGTGGGCCCATAAGTGGGCCTTATCCCTGTGACCTCATTGATCCATCCTGGTGGGCCGGCCCTTTGCCAGGATGCTGAGCAAAGCTGCAGCCACCTTGGCACCATGGTAGAGTTTGCCGTGGCCCTTGGGTCTAAGCTGGACGTCATCAACAAGCACTCATTCAACAACTTCCGCTTGCGTGTGGGTGAGGACCCTCCCTTGCTGGGACAGTCTGGGACCTCCTCCTCACTTTCCCAAGCTCTCCCTCTCCCGAGTCCTTTGTTAGCTGCTCCCCAGCTCACCCTGGGAGCCCCCTCCAGACTCACCCCTTGGGATGGAGCATGAAGCCGCTGGGCCAGAAGCTATGAGATCCATCCAATTCTTTCCCTAAGCCGCACTCCTCCGGTCCCTCCTCCTTTCCTCCAAGGCCCCTAGGCCCTTCACCCTAGTTCCTTGAGCTTCATCTTCCCCTCCCCTTGCTCGAAATCCCCCCCTCAGGGCCCCTCTTTACCATACCTCTTGTCAGGGTTAAACCACGGACCTGTAGTGGCCGGAGTGATTGGGGCCCAGAAACCACAATATGACATCTGGGGCAACACGGTGAACGTGGCCAGCCGAATGGAGAGTACAGGCGTCCTGGGCAAGATCCAAGTGAGGGAGCCACATTGGAGGCATGGGGGCAGGGGGATAGGGATAGGGCCACTCCCACATTCCCTCACTCCCCTCCAATTGCAGGTGACCGAAGAGACAGCCTGCGCCCTGCAGTCCTTAGGCTACACCTGCTACAGCCGGGGCATCATCAAGGTCAAAGGCAAAGGGCAGCTCTGCACCTACTTCCTGAACACAGATTTGACACGAACTGGACCTCCCTCGGCCACCCTCGGCTGAGAACCCCACCCCCTCCTCCCACCTATAAGATCCTCCATAAAGATACTCTGGTATGTCTGGTTTAGAATTGATGTCAGAAGCTACTAGTATATCTGGGGAGCATCTTCTCCTCGCCTCTCAGTAGTATGGCTTCTTCTCAGGCCAGACTGAGTGTTCGTGTGCGTGCAAGTGTGAGCATGAGTGTGTTAAAAAGGAGTGATTCTTTCTCACAAGCTCAGCAAGACGACTGCCTCAGCCTCCCTGCCTGCCTGCCAACGTGATTCCAGTGTTTTGTACCCTTGGAAGCAGAAAGGATTTTATCCACATGACTCAAAACAAAGACTTGTCCTTTCCTGCTCCCCATCCACAAATACTGGAAAGAATCTCCAGTAAAATATCATTTGATCTTTATTCATTCAACAAACACTAAATAAGCACCTGTTATGTGCTTACTGCGTAGCATGGGCGGGAGGCCTGGGAAATAATCTATTAGGTCCCTCCCTGTTTTGGCTGCTGTTCTCAAACGGACCCACCATGCTTTCTAGCAAGGACCTGTAGACAGTTTGAGGGTCTCCTGTTCTCAGGTCCCTCAGATTCCCCCCTGCTTCCTTTTGCATCCTTCTGCACAGTTGCTGATATTACATGGGTCTTGAAGCATCCAGGGCTCCTTCCCACTTGCTCATATTTTGGGGTCCATGGGAGATATATTGACACCCTAAGTTTGTTGCAGATGTTGCACGTGGATTTGGGGGTTTTCTCCTAGTTGTCTTTCTTTTTTTATGGGAGACATTCAAAAAGTACACTGCCGCTACCATCTTCTATTTTTTTTTAAACGAATATCGTATATTTTTATTTTATTTATTTATTTTTAATTTTTGGCTGCATTGGGTCTTCACTGCTGCACGTGGGCTTTCTCTAGTTGTGGTGAGCGGGGGCTACTCTCTGTTGCAGTGGGCGGGCTTCTCATTGCGGTGGCTTCTCTTGTTGTGCAGCACAGGCTCTAGGCACACGAGCTTCAGTAGTTGTGGCACATGGGCTCGGTAGTTGTGGCTCGCGGGCTCTAGAGTGCAGGCTCAGTAGTTGTAGCGCACGGGCTTAGTTGCTCCGTGGCATGTGGGATCTTCCCGGACCAGGGCTCGAACCCGTGTCCCCTGCATTGGCAGGCAGATTCTTAACCACTGCACCACCAGCGAAGCCCCTACCATCTTCTTAAAATGCTGTCAGAACAGAGCCAGTCCAAGAGTCTCCAAGACAACAGTCATCCCTAGGAAAGAATGACTCAACCTTCTCACTTCTGCAAATCTTCATTTCCTAAGGGTGACCACATCACAGAGGGCCCTCAGCTCCAGCCTGCACCAGAGCGTTTTAGGGGCTGGCAGAATGCTGATGTGCAGAACTCTAGGGGATAAGATCTGATGACTTGGTTCTCAAGTGAGGCCTTCTTGGGAGACAGAGGGAAGGCAAGCCATCCCCTAGGACATCTCCCACTGAGAGGACAAAGATTACTGGTAGGAAGCTGGAGTCCTGCTAATAAAGATACCCACCACAGCCTTCAGGGCAGACACCTCACAGCAGTGCTAAGTGTTCTCAGAAGGTTAGCTAAGTCAGGGAGTGAAGGTCCGCTGAGTCGGAGAGTCTGGAGTGATGAGCCCACATGGGTGGTCTTCCTTGGCCAGCTCCTTCAGGGGTCTGCAGCCCTGTGTTGTTCTCAGTATGATCTGCAGACCACCTGCCTCAGAAGCAGGGAGGGAAGGAGGTCTGATTTCTATGTCTGTGTCTCTTCCAAAACTGAAAATCATGGGAAACTAAAGGATGTGCCTCTCAGCTACTGAGAAGGACACCCATAAGGGCAACCAGGAGCACCCGAGTCCGCCATAATACACATGCCCCACCCACAGGGTTGACCCAATTTCAGACTTCAGTTTTAATTGCAAAGCTGCCCGTGGGGGCCAGGCTCCCACTCTGCCCTGACTTGCCCTTCCCCTCCCTCTCTTCCGCTCCACCCGCCATCTGGGTAAGAGGAGGTTGAAGAATTGGGTCAGGCCAGCGTGGGCGTATTCCCCCAGGAGGAAAGCGAGCGTCCTTCCGCTGCCGCCACCCCGCAGGCCTAGTTGACTTCGCTTCGCTCCAGAGGGTTGGTGGAGGCAGTGAGCCTCTCGGCGGGGCCGGGTTCGGGAGAGGCGGGGGCGCCCCTCACCGTCTGGGCCAGGGTGCCCCCCGCGGCGGCTGGTGGACGCCTCGGAGCCAGTGCCCTCCAACAGCTTGGCGATGAGGGCGATGCCGGCCGAGCGCAGCGGGCCGCCGGCGGCGCATGCGTACAGCACGGGGTTCACGCTGCTGCCCAGGAAGGCCAGCGTTATGAGCGCTTGCGGGCCAGGTGCAGCTGCTGACTCTCGGGCCCGGACCCCGTTGTCTTGCCCGCCAGCGCGCGGACTGCCTCGGCCAGGTTCACCACGCGGTAGGGCAGCCAGAAGGCAGCGAAGGCCAGGATGATAAAGGCCAGCAGGCGGCCGGTGCAGCGGCTGCGGCGGAAGCGCCGGACCCGCAGCCGGCGCCAGATGTCGGAGTAGCTGGCCACCCCGGCCAGGAAGGGCAGCAGGAAACCGGTGACCACCTCGAAGAACAGATGGAAAGCCCTATGTGCTTCGCTGGGGTACTTCGGGAAGCAGATCAGGCTCCTGTTGTCCGGTCCCAGCGTCACCTTGCGGTACAAGATGACGGGCGTGGCCAGCAGGACAGACACCACCCAGATGCCTCCTAGCGACCGCCAGGCAACCGTCTTGGCGCGAGTTTCTGGGACGCAGAGGGGAGGGCCACCGCCAGCGAGCGGTCCAGGCTCATGGCCGTGATAAGCAGGACGCTGGCATACATGCTGACCCCGCAGACATAGTGGAACAGGCGGCAGCCAGCCAGTCCAAAAGTCCAGGTGCCTTGGGCCGTGTAGTAGAGGAAAAAGGGGGCAGTGAGCAATACGGCCAAGTCGGCCAGGGCCAAGCGTAGCACCAGCAGGGCAGTGACAGAGCGCTTCCGCATCTTTACCAGGATGCTCCACACCACAAAGCTGTTGCCAGGCAGCCCCACAGCCAGTGCCACTGACGGTACGATGATAACCAGCAGAGAGATGAACATGACACCTGGTGAGGAGGGTGCTTCAGGAGATGTAGTGCTCGTGGCCATTGCAAGGACCTGGAGAGCGAGGGCGGACACGCACATGAGGGAAGGGACAAGGGTTTCCTGACACCCTGGACACACCTAGCCTGGGTATTCTACTCTGTCTCCAAGACCAGCAGCATCAGATGCACCTCCGCAGTATACTGCCCTCATCACTGCCAACTGACCTGCCTTAAGGGGATCTGGCTGAGTAGAAAGACTAATTTCCTCACTGGGCCACAGGGCCCCTTCCTGCCCACAGACCCAATTGCAAAATATATAGCAACAGCAGAAGCAGTATTTCCAGACCCTTCAGCCTCCTTCCCTCAGGAGACCCTGAAACCCGGAACCAAAGTGGGGACTTTCCTTACCAATGCTGCACCCCTCAAAAGGCTAGCTCCTTTTCCCCCCACCAGGCCCTCAGCCCTTCAGTCCCACTGACTTCTTCCAACCACCTACCCACTCGCCCAAGAGATGCCCAGGGCCCACCAAGAATAACAGGGATGGGGAGGATTTCGTAGATGGGAGACAAGACTAAGTCCTCCCAAGTCATTTTACCACTGGTCAGGCTTTCTTTGGAAATTCCTTTGGACCTTCTCTTATGGCTTCACACTGCCCCCCGCCCCGCCTCCCCTACTCCCAGGAAACTTACTTAAGGCTTTGCCGAGCACTGGTTGGAAGCTGGTGTCAATCCCAGGGTGAGAACAGAGTGGTGTAGCCTATCCCCAGATCTGTCCCAGTGCCAGGGGCCTGGCCTGGGGTCCAGGTTCTATCAGCTAAGTCAGCCAGAGAGGAAGTACCATAGAGCAGGGGAGGGAGAAGACACATCTTCCTGAGGGTGGGGTGGAAACTCCTACGCCCTCCCTTCACTAGATGAGGTGGAATATTCTTCATGTTCCAGAAGAGCCCAGCTGGGAGGAAGACTCCTCAGGGGTGGGGCCAGAAAAGAAGAGCCCCGGAAGGGGCAGTGAGAGAGGAAAGAGGGGTGAGGGGGTGAGTAGGCTGGGGTGTGGCCTCACATGCAGGTCTAGACTGAAGAATTGAACAAAATAATAAATTGCGTCATACAGGAGAAGGAGGGAAGGAAGCCAGAGAGGGGAAATGGACTCAGATTGAGAGGTCAGAATGTTGGGTATCTTTATATTTTCTGTGAACGATGTCGATTTTTAGATTAATAGGAAGTGTAGGTTGACACTGTGGCTAGGTTCTGGGTTTGGGTCAGGTGACGTCAAAGAGGACAGCATTCTGTGTTTGGCTTGGATTCAAGCCATGACCGGGATTTGGGGGAGAGGACCCTCTTCCAGCACCCCTATCCCTCTCCTCACTTAAAAGAACGAGTTCCATTCTAGGTCAATCTCCATTCTCTTTGGTAAAAGCCAAAGTCCAAATGGTCTCTCTAGTATCACACAGAATGACAATTTCTTCCCCTTCCCGAACCACCTGCCTTGTGTTTGCCCATGTGGCTACCCTGCCACATGAATTTGGACCCAAGATCTGGGCGCTGGGCAAAGAAGTCAGCACCACCTCTTTCCTACCTTCCCACAGCTGACTGTTCTGTCCCACCTTAGACACACAGAGCAAGCAGAGGTGAACACAGGGAGCAGACATGAGGGAGTGAGGGCAGTGATGCCTTATGCCTGCCCTGCCAAGAGGGGAAACCAGGAATGTGGAAAGGGAAACAGCCCCCAGAAGGGTCACTCTTCCGGCCCCCTGGAATGAGGACAGTCTCCTCTTGAACTCTCCTGCGAAGCTAAGAACCAAAAAGTCTTATCTTCCATCTGACCATGAGCCTTCCTGCTTCCCTTCCAAGTCTGCCTCTTCTCAGGAAAGATGCACAGTGTAATGGTGGTCATTGAGGTCCCTTATCCTCTGTAGTGCCCCTACCTTTCCTGCTTTGAGAAAAGCCAGAGCAGAGTTGACCCAGCAGTTATCAGGCAGAGGATATGGCGAAAAGAAATGGGCTGAAACCGCAGCAAGAACTGAAGACAGAGTTGAGGAAGGGCTTTCTGACCACAGAGGGTGTGTGAGAAGGGGAGTGTGTAACAGAAGTTGGGGAGCCTCTGCCCCAGTGCGCGAGGACAGGAAGAAGCCCATGAAGTTGGTGTTTGGGGATAGAAGCTTCCAGCTCAGAGCTCCAGGGTCAATCAGAAATCCCTTCTGACGGGAACTGGGTTGTCTTTGCCTCCTCTCCCAAACTGCTCCCCACCTCCATTTCTCTCAATGGCCTGTCTTCCTCTGCCCTAGACTAGACATTCTAGGCATACTCTCTGTCCCCCAGGTCCGGAGCTCCATCCCAACCCCAGTTTTGGTGGCCCTGACGTGACCCTGAGAACTGGATTTCCTTTGCTCTCTCTCTTGGGCTCTGCCTGGGTGGTGTGAACAGTCACTAAAGCAGAACCAGGGTGATGGTCAGGGTGACCTCTCAGGTAAACAACCATCTAAGTTTGCCACAGACTGAGGGGGCTGGGACAAGAGACTTTCAGTGCTAAAACTGAGAAAGTCCTGGGCAAACGGGGATGGGTTGGTCACCATGGTGACCACACGTGTGTGCACACAGACATCCCCTAAAAAGGACCCCATCCTACATCCCCAAACTCAAAAGTGTCAGGATCCAGAACAATTTTGAGACCTAGAGATAGAAAGATTCCAAAAGATGGGGGCTGAGCAGTACTGTGGGAGATGAGGAACAGCTAGCAGTCTTGGGAGGAGTCAAGACTTGGCAAAGAGGAGAAAGAGAGAAAGGAGAGGTGGCACCTCCCTGAAAAATTCCTCTTGTCTTCCAGATATCCACACCACTCCCCATACCCATCATCCCCAGCCCCCAGAGGGCCCCTGGGTGAGTGAATGCCTGTTCCTGGGCTCCTTTTTGAGTCAGGTGACCTTTGCAGGGAGACTTAGATTCAAAGAAGGTAAGTCTCAGACTCCCACGGCCCCTCCCCCACTGTACCAACCACAAGACAGACAAGAAAACTTCCCTTTCAAACCCCACAGATTGACTTTCCCCTTCCAGAGCCAGTTTCCTCTCCACTCAGCTCTAACAGACCCCAAAGAATGGATCCCATCACCACCCCTCATCCAAGCACTCATACCTTTCCTTCCTCTTTCTCTCTTTATTTCCAAAGCGGTTCTATGGGTTGGCTTGGGGGAACCAGGCCACCTGGGCTGGGGAGGACAGGTCATGATGCCACCGAAGGCTGGCATTGCCCAGCCTTGGCCTGACCCAGCAGGGAACTAGGTGACTTCGGTATCACTCAGGTATGATGAACTGCTGGAGGGAGCATGCTTAAGCCATCGTGTAATTGTTGCCAAAAGCTTGGCTCCCTGTCCACCAATGCCGAATAGAAATACGGAGACAAAGTCTGGAGGAAATAGAAAAGAGTAGCTTTATTCCTTTGGCCAGGCAAGAGGGAAACACAGTAGGCTAGCGCCTCAAGAACTGTGCTCTCCCTCTCCTGGGGGATTACAGAGGGTCTTATAGGTGGAACTCGAAGTCCAGGGTAAGTGATAAGGATCAAAGTGGTGAAGGTTTTGCATTCTTCTTCTTCTTGCAATATTTTAAAACGGCCACAGCTAGCAACAGGCAACCGGGTCTGGTGTCCTTGAAGTTATCCGCCCGTGACCTTCTTTTAATGCTGTGAGAGAGTGTAGGGGGAGAAGAATGCCAGGTGCAGAGTATAATTCCTATGGAATCAGAGTAATTAGCTTTGTTTAGCTTTGTGAAGGACAAGTCTAGCTACAAGTGTTTGTTAGTAGTAACAGCTAAAGAGTAACCAAGATTGCTTAACTCTTTCAGGCCTGTTTATGCTGTTTCCCCAGCCTGTTCATTGTTTGCTTATTTTCCTTGCTTATCAGAAAAGTCTCATTTCTATTTTTGCTGCAACATAACGGCCACCCAGTGTATTTCACAATAGCTTCTGGCAACAAGTAAGCAGCTCTGGCACCTGGGCACATGCCAACCTGCAAGTACATGATACTCTTTTAACACGGACCACCACCACTCATAGTCCCTCAGTTTGAGGAACCTGGGCCTGCCCCAGATGTATGATAATTCTGCCCAGACAGATCCAAACTATGGTCAGAGAAGGATCCCCAAACCGTCCGGAGTGGTTCCCTGAGTTCTGGAAGGCGATGGAAAGGGATAGGGAAGAGCAGGCCCGGTTGTAGGGTTTGACGTCAAGGGTCTCATCCCTGACTGTCCTTCTCCGCCCCGCCCCCAGGGTCTCCATTGCCACGGCCCTGCCCCAGCACTTTGAGCCGAGGGGTAGCTTGGAGCTCCACGGTCCCCTCCCTAGAGTGGTCGACCCCTCGGGCCTCTCCGGAGCCCTCAAAGAGCCGCGTGAGGAAGCGGGGACCCGCCCGGGTCAGTAGATCCCCGGAGGTGAAGAGGTAGAGCAGCGGGTTGACGCTGGAGCTGAAGAAGGCCAGAGCCGTGGTTCCGGCTCGCGCCGCCTGGCTCGCCCCGCCCAGCCTCGCCAAGGCTCCTTCGGGCGGAGCCAGCGCGGCGAGCGCCTGCAGCACGTTGACAGCGTGGTAGGGGGCCCAGAGCAAGCCGAAGGCCAGCACGATGGCGCCCACCAGCCGGCCCACCCGCGCCCCTTGCCGCCTGCCGCCCCAGCGGGTGCCCCGCAGCCGCGCCAGCGTCACGCCGTAGCAGCCGAGCACCAGCCCGAAGGGCAGCACGAAGGCGGTCAGGGTCTCCAGGCTCAGGTGGGCGGCGGCGTGGGCGGGCGACGGGTGGCACAGCTGGCACACGCGGTCCGCCCAGAGGTGGCGGTAGACGGCGGCCGGGCTGGCGAGCACCAGCGCGGCCAGCCAGACGGCCAGCAGCAGGCGGCGGGCCAGGGCCGGGCTGCGCAGCCGGGGCGCCAGGAAGGGGCGGGTGACGGCGAGGCAGCGCTGCAGGCTGAGCAGGCTGGTGAGCAGCACGCTGGCGTACATGCTGAGCGCGCACACGTAGTGCACGGCCTTGCAGCCCGCCTGGCCCAGCGGCCAGGCCTGCCGGGTCAGGAAGGTCACGAAGAGCGGCGTGAGCAGCAGCACCGAGCCGTCGGCCAGCGCCAGGTGCAGCACGAGCGTGGCCGCCAGCGGTCGCCCCCGTGGGGGCCGCCAGCCCGCCAAGCTCCACACCACGAAGCCATTGCCAGGCAGCCCCAGTAGCGCCGCTAGCAGCAGGAAGGCCGTGCCTGTGACCCGCGAGGTCTTCCAGTTCAGCAGCGTCTCGTTCCCCGGGGGACCGTAGCAGACCGACATCCTTAGGCGCCTACGGGAGGCTGGAAGGAGCCATGGAGCGCTTTCAGGTGGGGCAAAGGCCCACGTTACGCCTGATGCCAGTGAGAAGGGACTGTGCCTCCCTCACTCCTCTGCAGCCTGCCTCTCTTCTGTCTGGGAGCTTCTGTCTCTTCCTCCAGGACCCCAGCCTCAGCTCAAACACTGCTTCCTGGAACCCAAATCCTCTGCTCTGGGTCAGCTGACCTCCCCAGTCCTGACTCCCAGGCTGTCACTGCCTCCACCTTCCACCCTCCTAACCTGGCCTCTCCTTCTTCGTCCAGCCCTGTTGCCTATACCTCAGGGCAAAAGTGAGTGGAAGGGAGTATGGTCTCATGGGCAGATCTACTTACCCAGCTGGGAGCGAGCAGGGTTGGGGGCCCTCCAGGGGCCTGGGGAAGCCCAAAGGCAAAGGAGCAGTGGGCCAGGTGCCTAATCCTGTCCTCTGCCTGTCAGGTTGGCAGAGGGTGAGGCGAAAACAGGGAGGGACAAGGTGGGGCTCCTCCCTCACCCTGCTGCTTCCCATCACTAACATGTCCAGGCGTGTGAGAGCCCGCCTCCCCAGGAAACAAGATAAGCTGAAGGGGTGCAGATAAGGTCCCCTGGTCATGTGGGTGAGTAGGGACACTGCCGGATCCTGCCCCTGGGTCCTGCTTCTGCGCTCATCCCTCCCCACCCCCTGCCGCCCACCCTCCGGTCCCAATCCTCCCACCCTGCAGCTCTTAGGCTGTCTGGCCGCTCTTGCCTGCACTCAGCAGAGAAGGCGTCCCAACTCCTCATTCCCCCAGCTGCTCTACCTTTGCCTGTTTTCAGACTCCTGACCCTGCTGAGCCCCCTTTTTCCTCAGCTTCCTACCTACCCCTCTCACCTCTTGCCTGGGACCCTGCCCCAGTCATTCCACCCTCACAGCTCTCAGTGGGCTGTCAGTGACAGCTTTCAGTGTAAAGCATGGGCTAAGTTCCGGGCGGAATGGGAGATGCATGGAAGGGTGAGGGGCTTATAGCCTGGTTGAGGAGTCCTAACTCACAGCCATGAAGAGACCACACTGCCAGGCTGCACCAGGATACAACGCAAGGAAAAAGGAAAGGGCACAGTGTAGAGACTTATTTCTCTAGGTCGTGAGGTTGGGCAAAGCTTGGAAAGGAAGAAATTTGGTAGATTGATGAAATTCAGGGAAAGGGAAAAAAGGCTTCTGCCCAGTCAACAGCCAGAAGGGGGTTTCTTGGGAGCCAGGACACCAGTCTTGTCTCAGTTTGGGTTCCCTCCAAAGCAGAGCCTGAGTCGAGGGCATGGGTACAGGTAATCTTGTATTTGGGGGGTCAGGTCGGGAAGCAGGAGTGAGGGAGCAGGGGAAGAGAGGGAAGAGGAAAGCCAGTAAGAGTGTGTTATTGAGTTCCAATATTCAGTGGGCATCAGGAACCTCTGAGTGCACAAAATAACTTCCAGAAAGACAGAAGATGGGCGTTTATGGCCAGCTCACATTCCCCATTGTTTAAGGGTTGTCCTAGAGGCATTAATGCCCTTATACACACTTGCAGCCTGTACTTGTCAGGGGGCTGAGTGGGCTGCTACAGCTTCAGATAAGACTCCTGGGCAGGAAATCAGAGAGACTTATGCTCCTGTGAGGGATTCACTGACAGTGAGGGTCTGAGCTTCCTCACAACTGTTCATCACAACTGCAGCTGAAATCAGAGATGGGACACGGGGCACCGAATGCTAAAGTCCTGATGCCATCAAAGGACCCATCCCCTCTTCCGCTATCCACATCTCCTTCATGCCTATAAAGTGGCCAATGGAGAAAGGTGAGAGAATGACTAATCCAGTGCAGCTGAAGCAGGCAGTTCTTCTGAAGAGAAGTGTTGAGCCAGCCCCTCCCCTAGCCCACAGAGGGAAGAGCATGAAAGCAGGAAGGCCAGGGTCCCAGACAGGATCCTGGTGATTCTGGATCCATGGATCAGGACCCATCCTCCCCTCACACCCCACCCAGGCACACTGCCTGGAGGTGTCCTATCTTCTCCAAGCCCTGCCCATCCTCAGCACGGCCTCCCTGTTCCTAAAGCTGAAGTTCATGGCTTTTTCAGTAGGTGGCAGCACATACAGAGCAAATCACATAACCAGCTTCACACAGATTGGGAGCCAGAAGAAATTGGCCCTAGAAATTACCTCGATATAAAGAAACACACCGGAGATCACATTCCATCCAATTACATAGTTCCCATTTACCCTCACATCACACGCTGCCACCAGAGACACACACACAAACTTCCATGGCTTTTGCTGGACATATCTGGGCCTCGATCCTTCCTCCACGACCCCACTTGGCCCTTCCCCTCCTCCCTCCCCTTGGACTTTGCCCTTCTCGCTGGCCAGGCAGGGGGGCCAGAGTCCGGGCTTGACTCATACCCCACCTCGCTGGGGCTGAGATCCCAGCTCCGTAACAGAAAACACCACCACTTCAGCTCCAACCCCGTGGAGAACCACCCAGCCCAGAACTCCCGGGAGAGGCAACTCTCCTGCTCCTTCCCTCCACCATGGAGTACCTCTCTGCCCTGGACCCCAGCGGCCTGCTCAGGTGATTTCTAACCCTTCTCTCCACTCTCCAGCTCTGGGGATATAGGCAGGGTGACAAAGCTGCTTTCAGACCCTAGAAAACTTTCGAATTTGTACCCCTTCCCCTCCCTGCCCCTTTTCACAGTGGGCTTGTCCAGCTCCTGAACTGCCCCCACCCCCAGTCCGTGGTCTCTCCCTCTCTCCCCGAGCTACTTTAATCTGCACACCTAGATCCCTCCCTCCCAACTTCCCTAACGCTCCAGCTATCCCACACCCATCACCCCCGCTGCACTCACCAAACCCCTCACTCCTTCTTGACCTTTCTTCCCACCTCGCAGGTCAGTATCCAGTATGAGCTCCGATTTGGGCCGTAAGGTCTGGACCTCGGCTCCACCACCCCGGCGACCTTTCCGTGTCTGTGATCACAAGCGCGCCACCCGGAAAGGCCTGACAGCTGCCACCCGCCGGGAACTGCTAAACAAGGTGAGTGGGCCAAGTCCCTGGGTTCCAAGAGCAGGGGCAGCCAAGGGGCTAGGGAAGAGTGTGAGCTTGGAATAACGAGCAGGAAGGGCTGCGGCTACATGGGTGCCCCTCCCTCTGAGAGCTGAAAGCAGTGGGGTGAGCCCAGTGGCTTCGGCTGCATTTGACTCAATGCACTTTTTTTTCCCCCAAGGAGTGGGCTTTTCTTTGGGGGCGGGAAAGGAGTAGACAGGGTTGGAGGGATAGATTTCAGAACTCAGTATGGAACGGCAATTTGTATGACAGATCAAATTCAAATCCTGATTCTGCCGCTTCCTAGTGTCAAAACTTGGGAAGTTATTCAGCCTATCAAAACCTCAGTTTCTTCATCTGTAAAAAGGGAACAGTAATACAACTACCTCCTAGGGCTGCTGAAAGGAGTAAAAGCGAATAATGTATGTAAAGTGCTACATAGATACTTGACACTAGTGAAGACTCAAAAAGGTTAAAAATTATTATTACTGAAAATAGTTCTGAAGAACTCTGTGAGGGTCGGGGAGAGTGAGGTGGGACACTGGAGATAAGACCCCATCGTGACAGGCCCCGTCAGCATAATGCCTATACCCATTCAAGAGAAACTGGCTAGCTTTTCAATTCCTAACCAGTAGGCATGGCTTGGAGGGAAGCTGAGAGAGATGACAGTGACATGGTAGAGGCAAAGCAGGAACAAATAGGAAAAGGACAGCCCCTAGTGAGGGTCCCCCAACAACTAAAGAACACCGTGAGCTAGAGCCATTAGAAGGGATGGCAAAGCACCGGGAAGGAGAGTTGGGATATCAATCAGCATCTAGGGTCAACCGTTGGGTGCCGGGCAGCTGGACGGGGAAGGGGCATGGGATAAGCTCTGCCCCTTCCCTCCTACTTCTTGCCACTGGGCAGGCACTGGAGACTCTGATGCTGAGTGGAGTGCTAACACTGGTGCTGGAGGAGGATGGGACCACAGTGGACAGCGAGGACTTCTTCCAGCTGTTGGAGGATGACACATGCCTGATGGTGCTGGAGTTGGGACAGAGCTGGAGCCCCAGCAGGGTGAGAGGCCCACACTGGGGCTGCTTAGGCCACTGACCCTTTCTGTCTCTCCCGAGCCTCTTCTGCTGCCTAACCCTGATCTTGGGGGCAGAGGCGATGGGAGAGGTGAGGAGTTGTCGATGACTCCTTATAGCGGACCAACAGTCCAGGCAAGGGTGGGTCTGTCCCAGTGCTGACGGGGATTAGTGGTGGGTGTCAGTATGTGAGGGTCCATTGCACCGATGGGGGGGCCCTACAGGGTGGGGTGCTGTCGTATGGCCTGGGCCGGGAGAAGCCCAAGCACAGCAAGGACATCGCCCGCATCACCTTCGACGTGTACAAGCAAAACCCTCGAGACCTCTTTGGCAGCCTGAACATCAAAGCCACGTTCTACGGGCTCTACTCCATGAGCTGTGACATTCAAGGACTCGGCCCAAAGAAAATACTCAGGTCAGAGACCAACATGTCACAGTTCCCCATCCCTACAGCTGCACTCCCCTACCCTGTTAGCTCCCCTGTGGAAAACCCCCAGACCCCAGCCTGTGGCCTCCTCCCAGGTTCCCCCACCCCGTGACTTCCTCTTGTCTCTGCCCTTCAGGGAGCTCCTCCGATGGGCCTCCGCACTGCTGCAAGGCCTGGGCCACATGCTGCTGGGAATTTCCTCCACCCTTCGTCATGCAGTGGAAGGGACTGAGCGGTGGCAGCGGCAGGGTCGCCTCCAACCCTACTGAGAAGGGGCTCTGAGCTTCTGCCCCTAGACTCATTCCAAGAGACAGACTGTAAGGACTGTGACAGCGTCAAGTTTGGGGCCTACACACAGTGCAGGCTCACTAACTCGCTTGTTTTCCCCAGTCTTCTGATCCCATAGTGACAGGCCCATCAGCCTAACGCCTTCCACCCCAGCCTATACCCATTGCTGAAGAATACTATCCATTCCTAGCCATCTTTCCAGCCTCCCACTTACCCTGAAAGGCCACAGCCTGTCCACAGGCATCTGGATCCCACCCTGATTGCTGCTACATCTAGAGGTCCTTACCACTCCCCTCCTGTCCCTAAGCTCCCCAGTGCCCTGAAGAGAGCCCTCTCTAACTTCACCTTGAGATCTCTATTTCTTTGTACCCTTCCCCCCCAAAATAACAAAGGTGTTTCCAGTAAAAATATAAAAATGTTTATCAATAAGACTTTTGACTCCAATTTAAACTAGGAACAGGACAGGATAGATACTCCGTTTCCCCCTGCCCCATCAACACCCAGTCCCAGATCCAAAGGCCTTAGTCTTCAAGTATTGAGTTCAAGGCCCGCCTCCGCTTGGCCACCGCCCCCTGCTGCTGTTCCCAAGCCTCTCGCCGCTTCAGGAAGGTAGTCAGGGCCACGTTTCGAGCTACATGGTGGCCAAAAGGGTCCCTTATCAGCTCCTGGTTCCGCGCCCCTGCAAAGGGAACCATTCATGTTCAGTATCACCGTGCAGTCACCCACCCATCCTTGAAGAGACTCTGCTTGGGGTGAAGGTCCCTCCATTTTTTTGGAACCCTGGGTCTGCCTCAGGATAGAGTTAACACCCCACTGTCCAAAGAAGAGAAGTCAGGAGGAGGGGTGGGAGCACAGGGCTGCACCGTCCGCAGAGTGGCCGGGGAGAGCAGACTGCCAAGAGCCCATGGCCAAGACCACCCTTTGGAACTGAAGTCTCTGCTTAACTTAGGTCCATTCCCAGCCACCCAGCTCTTTAGAGTGAGGAAAGGGAACATTTGGAAAGGTCCAAGATCGGTGCTGGTACTCACCCAGCTCAGCAGCAATTTCCTTCCGGGCCCCCAAGGCTGCCCCACTCCAGATGGCATCAAGCACACGGCTGCCGTGGCGACTACAGGCCAGAGCCACATATTGTCCCTGCATTGAGACAAGCAAGGTAGGGCCCTCGAGGGCAATCCACAGAAGTGTGTTGGGTGGGGGTGGGCGTGAGGGCTGAAGTTAAGAGGCTGAGGTGAAGCAGTCTAGGAACTACATATCCTCTCTGGGACTCCAAAGGACAGTCCTGGGGGAAGCTCACATTCTCTAAATGGAGGATGGCAGAGGAATCAAAGCAGAAGCCAGAAATCTAACCTTTAGGGTCTTCAGCACCCGGCGGCGCTGCTTGCGTGTCACAGAGGGGCTGGTCAGGACAGCATCAAGCACATGGGAACCAGCAGGGCTTTGGGCCAGAGTCAGAAGCTGTGGTCCTGTCAAGGCGCCCAAACTTCGAAGTATAAGACCAGGACTGGAGAAGTGCAGCAAATGCTGGAGCAGTAGAGACCCAAGGACTGTCACTTCCCCCAGGTCCCTGGCGGTGGCCATTTCTACCTGGAAGGACAGAGACAGGGAATTAGGAGGCAGCCACCAAACTGCCACCTTCACTTGGATGAAGCCAAAGATCTCACCACCCTCACCTCAGTGGTGAGGGGCTTCCTAAGCCCTGGGAGGCCTGGTCCCCAGTTAGTCACAGGTTTGGCCTCTCCCCTACCTCACCTGGTGCTCCGCGGGCACTGCCCCCTCCTCCTCCGCCAGTCCATAGTACACCTCATAAGTCATCAAAGTGGCAAAGAGAGGCACACAGGCCACTTGCCGGGAAGAGGGCTCTGCACAGTGGAACGCCTAGAAGGGAAGACAAAACATGAAACTGAGAACTAACCTCAACTAATTCATCCCTAACCTCGACTTCCCAGACAGGGGAAAGCATTCAGGACAGATGAGAATGCCTAACTCCACAAGAACATAAGCTGCATGCAGACAGGATCTCATCTGCCTTGCTGTATCCACAGCCTCCATATATGTAGCAGGGACTGAATAAATATTTATTCCTTAAAACTTCTCTCTCTGTCCTGGGAGACAATTCTCATTCCAGGGCCATGAGATGGTTTTGGCTTCATTTCCCCCTGTATCTGTGAACTCCCTGGGCACTAGACCTCTTGGGTCCACAGATACAACGACTGAAGATTAGCTAAGTCCTAGCAGGTGGAATTTGAACTGAGGGCATAAATGGGTTGCGGGTAACCACCACTCACCTCCAACAACAGCTGTAGGACCTGGGCTTGGTGGATCCCAACTCTGTGGCAGGCCCCGACCAGGGCAATGACCACCCCTGGGTGACCCTGAGCCAGCACAGCTTCCAGGGCAGGGCTTAGCTCCTCAAACACGGGGGACAGCTGAGGGGAAACATGGGTTAAAGAATCTGGCATTCTGGTAACAGTGGGCTGAGTTATTCAGAGAAATCTTCCTGCCAAAAACAACTGAACATGCTAGATAAAACATAAAAGCATTGCCAATAACAGGACTTTGGTTTGGACGGATAAGGAAGGTCCAGAACAAAGGGGCAGTCTTAGAGGTGCGGCCTCCCATGGGGAGGGGATTGTAAATGGCCATACTCTCAGGATAAGGAAGGACTAGAATTAAACCTCCCCTTCTACCCTAGATCTCAACCCATGAGATCCCAGGGAAGCATGCCTTGGCACTAAGCAGCAAAGGAAATGAGAAGCTACGACAGCAGCTCCAGTGCTCATATGGATTTGTAGCCAAGTACCCAGAGACTGAGCGAGCCACGGAAGCGCAGGCTGAGAACTTGAATTACGCCAGTCCCCTGCTGGCACTGGCACCTGAGAGAAGCCAAAGCAAATCCTTTCTGGGAAGAAGGCACCTTCACCCTAAGCTCTGGGAAGCCTCCAGGAATAACTTCTCAAGGGGAACGGCCAGCACACTGTTGAAAATACAGAAGCAGGCATACAATAAAGCAAGTCCCAATGAACAAGAACTAACAGACACAGACTCAGCCAAGTTCCTGACTCACCAGCTCAGGAGTGGTGACAGCATCAAGGAAACGCTGCAAAGGGAAGTTAGCAATAGGATGTGCAGCCAGGGTCTGCAGCTGTCCTTGGAAGTGATCCTCAAAGAGGCTCTGGAGCTTTGGGGGCTCCGACACCAGCAGCACCTGCTCCAGGAGTCTGGAGCTCGTCTGATCGCGCAGAAATAGCAGTAGGGGACTGGGGACGAGGAGAGGGTGATCAGATAGTCTTCACTTCACTTCATCCAAAATAACCACACCACTGGACTTACCATGGTGATCATTTTGAAGTGTACTGAAATAGCAAATCATCATGTTGTGTGACAGGAACTCATACAGTGTTGTAGGTCAATTATACTTCAAAAACAAACAAACTTATAGGAAAAGAGATCAGATTTGTGTTTACCAGAGGCAGGGGCCCTGGCGGGAGGGGGAATTGGCGCAAGGCGGTCAAAGGTACAAACTTCCAGTTATAAGATAAATACTAAGGATGTAACGTATAACAAGATAAATATAACTAACACTATTGTATGTTTTACATGCAAGTTGTTAAGAGTTCCCATTACAAGGAAAAAAAAATTTTTTTCCTACTTCTTTAATTTTGTATGTAAATGAGATGATGGATGTTCAGTAAACTTATTGTGGTCATTGTTTTGTGAGGTAAGTCAGTCAAATCATGCTGCACACCTTAAACTTACACAGTGCTGTATGTCAATTATATCTCAGTGAAACTGGACAAAAAAATAACACGGCTATATACATATATATCTCATATATATATCTCATGTATATATCTGATATATATATTTCATATATATACATATGTACACACATACATACACAGAATGAAAACCTTTGTCTTTTAAAACAAACAAACAAAATACCTACATCATGTCATTCATTTCACACAGCCCACCACCTTGGTCAATCCTGAGGCCCTGTCCATACCTGCCATCTGCTGAGGAATTGCGGCTACTCAGGTAGCCCATCACAGCATTGCAGAGGTGGGCACAAAACTGGGGCAGCTTGCGGTGTAAGATCTGTAAGGCCACTTGAAGGCAGAAGCTGGAGATCTTGTCAGTGATAAACACTGTGGGGGAGGGCAGAAATAATAAAAGCGGCTTTCCCAAAATCCAGACAACCTGTAAAACCTCTGACCTCAGGCAACAAGGTTCAAGGGACTATGGACACAAATGGTCTACATAGGGCCTTTACAACATCAAACCAGATAAGATTTGAAAAAAAGAGGGATAAGACTGATCAAAATAAGAGCCTTGGGCTTCCCTGGTGGCACAGTGGTTGAGAATCTGCCTGCTAATGCAGGGGACACGGGTTCGAGCCCTGGTCTGGGAAGATCCCACATGCTGCGGAGTGACAGGCCCATGAGCCACAACTACTGAGCCTGCGCGTCTGGAGCCTGTGCTCCGCAACAAGAGAGGCCATGATAGTGAGAGGCCCGCACACCGTGATGAAGAGTGGCCCCCGCTTGCCGCAGCTGGAGAAAGTCCTCGCACAGAAACGAAGACCCAACACAGCCAAAAATAAATTAATTAATTAATTAATAAATTAAAATCTGGACATTATTAAAAAAAGAAAAAAGAGCCTTGTTTGATGATAATCACCTCCAAAAAAGAAGATCCTAGATTTCCTCCTATTTCCCTCCTTACCAGCAATGTCCTTCAGAAAGCAGGAGCTCAGGTTCTGAAGACAATTCAAGAAGGTTTCAGGGACCTCGAAATCGGTTGCCTTACATTCCCGAGATGGGGCCCTTTGTGCTTCTGAAGGAAGATCAAGAACGTATGCAGTGGTGAGATCACAAACTGCCATCCAGGAGGAAGAATAATTCCATAGTTGAACAAGGATTCGGCTTGGAGATGCAGAACACATACAACTCAACTGGTACAACTCAATGTCTTGTCTCATCTGGATGACTGAACTGAGACTACATTTCCGTTTTAATTTTTCTAAGAAACTTCAACCAGCTCCCCCATGGTCCATAGGAGATAGTCCAAACTCCTCAGTCAGGAATTCAAGGTGTTCCAAAATCAGGCCTCACCTAAACTCACTATCTTATTTCCCAATGTTTTTCAAACTGTAGGTCCACTGCCTATGAGTGTATTACGAAATCAATCTAGTGGGTCTCAACAAGCTTTTTTTTTTTTTTTTGGCCGCACTGCATGGCCTGCGGGATCTTATTTCCCCAACCAGGGATCGAACCTGCGCCCCCTGCAGTGAAAGCGCGGATTCTTAATCACTGGACCTCCAGGGAAGTCCAAGCATTTTTTTAATGTAACACACAAAATAAAATGAAAATGGAGGGAATTCCCTGGCGGTCCAGTGGTTAGGGCTCCAAGCTTCCACTGCACGGGGCACAGGTTTGATGCCTGGTCGAGGAACTAAGATCCCACAAGCCGCGTGTGGCACAGCAAAAAAAAAAGGGGGAAAGAAAATATAAGAGTGGGTTGCATGTAGTAAGGGTATTGTTTCCTGACCTTTTGCTTGATTCCAGTATGTGTATATATACACATATGTATGTCGAGTCATGTTTAAAAAACTTTTCCATACTCTGAGTTCTGGTTAAAAAAAAGTTTGAAACACAATGCTCAAGTGAATCATCTCTTCCACTTGCTCCCATTCTTCCAACAGCTGTTCCCTAAACACACCTATGCATCCTCACCTCTGGGCCTCTACACACACTAATCTTTGGCCTGCTATCCCTGACCTAATTTCTCTGCTAATTCTTCAAGGTCATGAAGAAATCTTCTGCTTATTCTCTCCTTCTGAACTTCCTGAACTCTCCTTCCCTCTGGATCCATATCCCTTTCTTGTAATACTTACCAGGCAACTGGGAGCCACGGTGCCTGGCTCTCTCAGACTCCAGAAGAGTCCCTCCCAATACCTGCAGCAAAGTTCTGACCACGAAGCTGCCATGTGTGTCTCCACAGTAGAAAAGAAAATCATCACACACCTCAGCGGCTAGTCCCAGGCCCAGCTCCTCCAGGGTCTCCAAAGGACCATCCTTCCCATCCTCCTCCTCCTCCTCCTCTGCAGGGCGCCCTAGCAATCGAGGCAGCTGCAGCAAAGCACTTTGCAATACATGGACCCCACACCGATGACAGGCCACAAAGCGCAAGTTGGGCCGCAGAGCAGCCCATACTCGACACAGCGGTTTCAGGGGACTGAACCCCAACAGTTCCTGCAGCATCTCACTACCAGCCCTGTTTGTGGCCAAGGCTAGGGCCTGAGCCTCCACTTCTTTCAAAACATTGTGCACCATCAGCTCTGGAAAAACAAGAAAAGAAATATATTAAAGAGAATGAGAGGAGGCTACGGTTATGTTCCATCACTTAACCAAGGGGTGGGGAGGGAGGAAGGGGATATAGGAGATGAAACTAAGTCCTCACACCCTGGGGACCCACGAAAGTGTCCTTACCGGTCCTGGATTTTATGCCCAAATAAGTGCCTCCCTTGATCCCACCCCAAAGTTGCTCCCTACCTCGTTCTTCTCCCGTCTCGGGGACCTCTTTCAGCGCGGAGAGCGCCCGGCGGAAATACCCCAGAGCTTCTGGGCTCAGGTGAGGGTGCGCATCCGGAGGCGGCTCGGAGCGCCCATCCGGAGGCGGGCAGGGTTGTCGCTGGCGGCCTGGTGGGGGGCGCCCCGAGCCCTTGGCTCCGCGCCCTCTTTTGCCGCCAGCTGGGAACCGGCGCCCCGCCTGGTGGGGGGAGCGCGGACCCAGCCCCATGAGTGCTTCGGCGCCTCTCCGCCAGCGAAAGCTTCCTTAGCCGCAGGGTGAACCTCACGCAGTCGGGTGCTGGCCGGGGCCGGGCAGAGTTTAGCCACGCCCGCGCGCTCGGGGCGCCGCGTTTCACGTCATAGCCCCGCGACTACCGCTCCGGGGCGGGCTTGGCTGAGTCTCAGGATCGCCCTGCTCTCGCTTGCCAGTCCTGGCCCCCACCGATAACTGCCACGGACCCGCGGGGTACTCTTTGACCCTCCCCTCCGCGTCGCCAGCGGAAACTGGGTCAGAACACTGACTTCCACGCCAGCCTCGTACTCTGACCCCGTTGTTGTCACCTCGTCCCGTTCCCGCGGCCAGAATTAAAGTCCTCGATTTCGAGAACTTTGCGAGCGAGGCGGCGCGAGAACTCCAGCGGCAGCACAGGTGGCAGGTAAGGGGCGCGAGCTCCCTCCACTTCGGGCTCGGGGTCCCTTGACCTCGCGCCCACCCCCGACCCGGAAGTCTCGCCTCCGGACCAGCGGCCAGAGCTCCAGAGAGCTCAGGACTCCCCGTGGACGCGCTGAGAGGGACCGTCCCGCTACAGTCCCCCACCCAGTCAGCTCCACTCAGAAAGTCTCAGTAGGTGGCCCTCCTGGACAGCCCCACTTCTTCACTCCTTGGCCTCCCAAAAGTTACAAGCAGCCATGTCCTGGGCCTGCACTAGTTATTCCCCTTCTTCACTCCTTGGCCTCCCGAAAGGGACAACCAGCCTTGTCCTGGGCCCTGCACTGGTTATCCCCTTCTGAAATTTCTCTCCCATCAAAGGATCTCAACCTTGGCTCCCCTTCCTATCACTGTCAAGGTCCCCTCTCTGCATATACAGTCTGCAGGCTTCCCTCAGAGCAAGTCCTTGCTTCCACAGATTTAATCCTTTCGCTTGTGAGTCATGCCAGCTCCCATGAAGGGCCAAGTGTGCGTGGTTACTGGTGCTTCCAGGGGTATTGGCCGGGGCATCGCTTTGCAGCTCTGCCAAGCAGGTGCCACAGTTTACATCACTGGCCGCCATCTGGACACGCTGCAGGCCACTGCTCAGGAGGTGAGTGCTTCTTCTGGGATCCCAGGGGCAGAAACCACCTCAGAGAGCCCTTCCCATTAACCAGTCCTCTTAACCTCTTACCTGAAACCAAAATATTCCTCAGTAAACATGAACATTTTTACTCAAAGTGGGATAAGTAAACCCCATAAGTAACTTCAGATCAGGTCATATTTTGCCACTGAGTGAATTTTATGAAAAAACTTTCTGTTTGAGAGCTTCAGGGATTTTGGAGTTGCATCTTAAGAGTTGTGGACCTGTGCTTTTTCTTTGTTTTTGTTAAGACTTTATTGACTTGTACATTTTCACTTGACTTTTCTACTGAATTTCAGTTAAATAAATACTGGGGTGTGTTTGATATGCTAGGCATTGGGTGAAGCACTGGGGTTACCTAGATTAGTAAGACATAATTTCTGCTTTTAAAAGAGAGTCCAGCAGGAAGTCTAAGGCAAAAACGGATCATTTCAATGTAATGTGAATACAGTAAGTGATAAAAGTAATTAATATGAATATGGTAAGTGATAAAAGTAATTAATATAAATATGGTAAGTGATAAGTGTGCCCAGAATGCACTGGGAATATGGGTGAGCAGTTAGGCAGGGAGGTCAGAGGGTGGGACCCAGAGCATGGATCTGGAAAAGATGATGATTGTTCTTGAATAAGGTATTCTTTATCTGAAGTTAGAGGATGGGGGCACATTTGTAGAGGGTGAGGCAGAACAGGAAGTAGAGATAGTTCATGTCTGAGAGCTTTGATTTCTCATTTACTAGGCAGAAGTGTTGGTGGAGTGAGGGTAAGAGGGCTGTGATTTTAAGTCGGGATTCCACATGAGTGGTGAAGAGTGGGAGCTAAGGGCACGTGAAATGGAAATGACCAAGAATGAGGAAAAAGATAGATACTCATTTCTCAAGAGCAGCCTCCAAGGGCTTCCCTGGTGGTGCAGTGGTTAAGAATCCGCCTGCCAATGCAGGGGACATGGGTTCGAGCCCTGGTCCGGGAAGATCCCACATGCGACAGAGCAACTAAGCCCGTGTGCCACAACTACTGAGCCTGTGCTCTAGAGCCCGCGAGCCACAACTACTGAGCCCGCGAGCCACAACTACTGAAGCCCGCACACCTAGAGCCCACGCTCCGCAACAGGAGAGGCCACCGCAATGAGAAGCCCGCGCACCGCAAGGAAGAGTAGCCCCCGCTCGCCACAACTAGAGAAAGCCTGCGCGCAGCAACGAAGACCCAACACAGCCAAAAATAAAATAAATTAAATAAATAAATTTAAAAAAAAAAAAGAGCAGCCTCCAAGCCTTGTTTGTCCCTCACCCTCCACATGCAGAGTACAGTGCCTTGCACATGGTAGGCCTCCGTAAATGTCTGTAGATTTTAAACCTGGGATCCCCATCCACCTTACTCTACAATGATAGGACCTAGCATTCCTGAAACTCCTCAAACAGGCACCAGAGGGCAGTATTGCCCACCATGTTCCTTCAGCTGCTGGCTGTGAGTCCTATGATTGCCTTCTCAGCTCCCACGCTGGGAGTTGAGGGGAGCTGTGTTATGTCTCATACTATGTTCGACGGGAAGCTCATATCCTCTCTAACCCCCTCCAGGCACAATCCCGAGGGGGCCGGTGTGTGCCGGTGGTGTGTGATTCAAGCCAGGAGAGTGAAGTGCGAAGCCTGTTTGAGCAGGTGGATCGAGAACAGCAGGGGCGTCTGGATGTGCTGGTCAACAACGCCTATGCTGGGGTCCAGGTGCTCTTTGAACTTTGACCCCAGCTCCACACTCCTGACCTTTCCCTCTGACCTGAGTCCTCATCCCCACTCATTATCCCTTCCATTACCCAGCCCCTTCCTGCCTTCGAAGCGTCCTATTCACGACTCTCCCTGTCTTCCAGGCGATCCTGAACAACACTAAAAAGGCATTCTGGGAAAGCCCCGCCTCCATCTGGGATGATATCAACAACGTCGGACTCAGGTAGTAGGTGCCTCCCCTGCCACCCCGCTAAGGGCCTGGGCTCCCCTCACTCACTCATCCAAGCTGAGGGCCCAGACGTTTCCCCATGTGCCCTCTCCTTTTCCCTCTGATCTTGTCTCTTTCTGCTCCCTTCTGTCCCATTTGTCCACTAACTTCTAAAGAAGTTTAATCCAGGTGCATCTGTACCTAAGAATGTCAACTTTTGCCTTGTTTCTGTCAGTAATTTTCATCTGAATTTGCCCTTGCCCTCCCTCCTGCCTCATTTTCAGCCCATCCAAATGCATGACCCAGAAGGGAGCCTCTTTCCCTCAGTAAAGCATGCCACCTGTAGTCAGTATTTCCGAAGATGGCTAGAGGAAGAAATTGTTTTGTTTTAGATCAGAAGAAGGTCAGTAAGGAAGAATGAGTGCCAGCTATCTTAGCCTTTCCCTCCTCACTTCAGACCCACAGGCAAGGGTACTCCCAAGTCCAAGTTGGGAGGGCAGGGGTGTCATGGGGTTACACATACATCTGGCAAAGGAGTGAGATGAAATACAGCATTCAGAGTTCACCCAGCATGACATACATCAGTTAGGTCTGTGTTTATTGTTGGAAAGAGGGTACCCTCTCAGAAACTGCACTGCATGGATGTGATGAGCCACCTGTGGGAGTCACCAAGAGATTATATGCAAATCTACTTCTAAAGCGTCTAAGGACACTCACGGCTTCTAGTGGCAATCCCAGGGAAGCAGGATTAGAATCCACTTGTCATTTCCAAAGTGGAATAAAGGTTGTGAGGACAGAGGGGGATGGTCAGCCAAGAATCAAGAAAAGAAAACCCGGACTTCCCTGGCAGTCCAGTGGTTAAGACTCCACACTTCCACTGCAGGGGGCACGGGTTCAATCCCTGGTTGGGGAACTGAGATCCTGCATGCTGCATGGCGTGGCCAGAAAAAGAAAAGAAAACCCAAAGGGCTAGAAATTGGCAACACCCATATCCTTAGCCCTCCAGAGAGAGGGGCCTTCCACACTCTCATCTCCTGCTGGTCAGGGTTTTGAGCCTGTGAAGCAAAGGCCTGGACCTCAGCCCTGGAGCCCTGATGAATTCTCCAAGGTGAAGGTCACTCTGTGAGCCTCCTAGAAGTGCACCAACACCTCCTTTCACCTCCCACACACACATTCACACTTACTGTGCCTTTCCTCTGCATTGCCTGAGGCTGGGCTTCCTTTTGATACCATACTCTACTTGTTTTCATTTGGAGGGTCCTGTTTCCCATGCAAAAGAAATTTCTTTCTGGTTACCAGGTATGTGTGTGTTATTTTTTTAAAAATATACTGTGAAGACCAGTATAATCTTATTCCCCTAGTCACCACCGCTTCCTCTTTTGCCTGAGATATAGCTACTGTTAATAGCCTAGTATATATTCTACCATTCATTTAAATATTCCACTGGGAAGAGATACCATAATTTATTTACCTAACCCCTTATCTGTTGCAACAGTGGAAAAAAATTAGGTCAAAAAATATGACTTCTTAAAGATTTTAATAAGCATTATCAAACTGTCCTCTAAAAAGACCCCACCAATTTATAATCTCACAACAGTGAAGGAGGATATCTGTTTCCCCGTGTCCTCAATAATACTAGACAATATCACACCACGAGGTCAGGCAAGTTTTGCCATTCTAATAGGCCAAAGATATCTGAAGGTGTTTTTTAATTTACACTTCTCTATTATTTGTGAAGTTGAGCTTTTTTTTTCATTTTTTATTGGTTCTTGATTCTTTTGTGAGTTGTGTTACTAAGTTATTCTTTTCACATCAATTTATAAGAGATCTTTGTACAATGGATTCCTTTGATGTGTGTTTTACAAATATCTTTCTCAACTTATTACTCATTGTTTGCATGTATGCTTTCCTCAGCTATCTATATATACTTAATTGTGTACACATGTATGTATTTGTACATCTCTATATGTATATATGTCTTACTGTTAAGAAAGCATGTTTCTATCTAGATGTGATACTGAAACAAGTTTTCCCTACCTCAAGTTTATGAACACACTGTCATGCTTTCTTTTAGTGCTTTTGTGCACTCATTTTTTTATATTCAAATATTTTGGGAATGCATTTTAAAACAAATGAGGTAGAGAACCAATCCCACCCACTAAATAACTGACCAGTTGTTCCAAATCCATTTATTGTGTGGTCCATCTCGCCCCGTTGGTTTGAAATGTTCTGTTTGTAATTCGCTGAATTCTCCTTTACACTTGGATTAATTATTGAGTATTTTGTTTCATTGACTTACTTATGTATTGTTATGCCAGTCCTGCATTTTTTTAACTATTATGTCACTGTGCATTTTAACGCAGGTTGGCGGGGTGAGGGGAGCATATCTCCCTCACCCACATGATATTACTCTTCCTTTTTCAGAATTTTCCTGGCTATTCTTACACATTTATTCTCACTGAGCTTTAGATTGTTTTGTTGATTTCTCCAGAAGTCTTATTGAGATATAACTCAAATTGACTGGATCTGTGGATTAGTTTAAGTAGAACTGATGTTTTACATGTTGATTCTTCTAAACAAATTATGTCTGTACTTGTTCTTTTGTATTAAGCAGAACTTTATAGTTTTTCTTTGTAGATCCTATACATTTATTATGTTTTATCCCCTGAGCTATTTTAGCTTTGTTATTGCTGTCATGACAGAGTGCTTTTCTTCCATTACAGTCTTCTAAAGATTGCTGTTTCTTAACCTTCGGTGGTTAATTTTACCCGTGTCCCTCTCAGAATGTGGCCTCAAGCCCTTGATTCACCAGGTTTGCAGCCTTCTCCTGGATCAGAAGCCATTAAGGGGCAGAAGAAACTTCCCGAGACAGCCCTGAACGTGGTTCATTCCTTCTTCTTTGCCCCACCTTCTAGAGGCCACTACTTGTGCTCTGTGTATGGGGCACGGCTGATGGTACCAGCTGGCCGGGGGCTCATCGTGGTCATCTCCTCCGCTGGTGGGCTGCAGTATTTCTTCAACGTCCCCTATGGCGTGGGCAAAGCTGCGGTGAGGACCCACTGGCACAGGGGTTGGGGACAGTCGTGGTACCCATAGCTCAGGAGAGGCAGTCCCCGGTAGTCAGAGTGGTGAGGCTGACTGGCCCTCACCTCTTCCTCTGCCCCTGCATGGATGGTTCCTTTGCCGGGGCTCCTCTCAGCTGGCCAGGCTAGGCAGTGCACTGGGGAAGGTGGACAGCTGAGACAGGGCTCCTGGGAAGGCCAGGGGGTTGGGGCATCCTCGGTGGAAGCGGGGAAGGCAGGGGAGGGAGGTGACGTGACCAGGTGCCCTGGCTCCCACCTGGCCTTCTGTCCCTCTGCAGTGTGACAGGCTGGCTGCTGACTGTGCCCGGGAGCTGCGGCGCCACGGGGTCAGCTACGTGTCGCTTTGGCCAGGGTTGGTGCAGACAGAACTGCTGAAGGAGCACATGATGAAGGAGGAGAACACTGCTGATCCCCTGGTTGAGCAGGTTGGCAAGGGGAGGGCGAGGGTGGCAGAAAATGGGGGGATCAGCCGCTCCATCCCCAACGGCAAGACAGTAACAACAGAGTAAATACCCAGGTGTTTGTCGAGGCAGGCGCAGGGCTGAGCACTGACACACGTTAGGTCCTCTTCTCCTATAAGGGAGACGGTGTCTCCATTTCACAGATGGGGAAACTGAAACTCAGGGAGGCTAAGAAACTTGCTCAAGGTCACATGTGCCATAAGTGGAAAGATTATCCAGCTCCAAAGCCCATGCCCTCGACCTCTGCTCTGAACTAATCTAGAAGGCCCAGACATAATTGGCAACCCCACATCCTTCCACTTAGGAAAGGCAGTGGGTCCTGGTACGGGGGTACAGGGCTCACTGGATGTGGGGAGGAATGATTCCTGTACCTTCTGAGATGCTGAGTCCTGCAGGTGCAGTGATGAGGGCCTCTGTCTCCTGGACAGAAGCTGAAAGCAGGGAAGGGACTTGGGCAGTGCTCTTGGAAATTAACCCTTCACTTCTCTGCCCCTGTGTTTCAGTTCAGATTTCGTTTCTCATCTGCGGAGACCACAGAAATGAGTGGAAAATGTGTGGTGGCCTTGGCAACAGGTGAAGAGGTTGGGGGCAGCTGGTAACAGGAAAGGGCATGGAGGATCTGCAGGGTGGTGGCAGCCAGTTCAGGGTCCCGAGCCAGGAATACGCCCTTCTTTGCTCTGGCTTCTGGAGACCCAAAGGGTCCGATGCCCAGTTTGAGATATGGGAACCTCAGGAACTGGATCCTGGGAGATGTGGCCAAGAGCCAGAGGCCCGGGAACCTTCCTAGAAACAGAGAGAAACAAGTCTGGGTCCCTAAGCCTGTCTCGGTAGTGCCCTGTGCCATTGGGCCCAAGCCTTGTCACCCTGGGCCGCACCCGGGCCGTCTCAGCTGTCTGTGTGCCCACAGACCCCAATATCCTGAGCCTAAGCGGGAAGGTGCTGCCATCCTGTGACCTGGCGCGGCGCTACGGCCTGCAGGACGTTGATGGTAAGAGCTCTGGCCCAGCAGCCAGCCTGGACCTCTCTTCCTTCTGTTCCCGGCTCACCCCTTCTCCCTCTCTCTCTCCCTGTTCCTTCCTCCCTCACCTTCCATTCAGTCTCCTCAGCCGGGGTGGGGGTGTCTGAGGAGTGGGAAGCAAGGGTCTAATCCTTCTTTTCCTGTGGTCCGCAGGCCGCCCCGTCCAGGACTATTTGTCTTTGAGCTCCGCTCTCTCCCATGTCTCCAGCCTGAGCTGGCTGGCCTCCTACTTGCCTGGCTTCCTCCGAGTGCCCAAGTGGGTTATGACCCTCTATGCTAGCAAGTTCTAACCCTCCTGGCCTGACACAGTTCTGCTTCCCTTTGGGCTGAGTGGTTGGCCTATCTCAGTGGAACAAGGCCTCCTTTCCCACCTACCTACTGCATACCCTTGATCTGAAGAGAAGGCCTCTGCCATGTGCCCTGGTTGAGCCCTAGGGGCCTTTGTAGGTCCTTCTTCAGGTCTTCCTTGCCCCTGCGTTTTACTTTTTGCCTTAATATTGAAAAATGTTCTGGGGGCTAATAAAGATCTCGTTTCTCCTTCAACTTATTTTCAAGTGCTGATTCTATGCTCAGGAAGGTATTAAGTACTTGAGAGAAAGACCTAATGGTATGCAAAATGTGTAGGTTCTCAAGGATCTCTATCCCCAGGACAGGCCCCTTTCCTCCACATCTGTTCCTCCTCTTCCCTGTAGAGCTGCCCATCTCAGGAGCACCTGCCCTTTGGCTCCCAGGCCGCAGCTGGGGAGCAGGGTCCCTCCACAGCCAGAAGCAGGCACGTCCCAGTCCCTCACTGCTTTCCCACCCCCTCATTCCGCCATCTCTTCAGGGATGCCTGCTGCCTTCTAGCTGGGCCTGATCCCTGGGTGAGGCCCAATCCAGGAAGGGCAAACTCCTTGGTGTTTACAGTTTCCTGGAATTTGGGAGGAAAGTACTATCCAGATCCAAGTGAGAGGCAGAAGAGTAGTTGATGGCACCGACACACTCACATTCTCCCTCTTGGGATGGCACCACCTGAACTGCTTTCTGAAGAACTGACTGCAAGAACCCTTTAGGGCTGCCTTTCCTGCTTGGGGGGGGATCTGTCCCAGCCCGAGGCAAGGCAACAGGGTGTGTATTCCAAAGAGGAGCTGAGGGCCACTCTGAGGGCACCTTCCCACCAGCAGCCTCGATGGCCATCAAGGTAACTGGATGGCTGCTGTAAATCAGAGTGGCATAGATAATTTCTAATCTTCAAAAAAGGCAGGGTGAGAGCTGAGGCTTCCCAACGCTCCCCATAGAGTCTGCAGAAGCTGTGATCTTCCTGTGGCTTTTTGGGGACCGCCCCCGGTTACTATTCCAGTGGGTGCTGGGGTGGCTCACTGGCTGGTAAGAGCTGATTATGTGCATCTCTTCCAACCCTGCAATCAGTGACTTGACAATGGTAGCTTGAATTCAGCTATGGTGCGAGTATATATGGCACAGGAGTCCACAACTGCTGCCAATCAGGGCATTTTTTTAAGAGAGAGCCAGCTTCTCAGCGTGTGACTGGAACTGCATACTTAAATTCCACCATTTGCCCATTTGCGCAGCTTCTCAGCATGTGACTGGAACTGCATACTTAAATTCCACCGTTTGCCCAGGCACCCCATTTAGATCGCAGTGATCAGATTTCCTCACCACCCACTCACTGCCTTCCACTCACCACCCTAAATTCCCCTAAGCGTAAGCCTAAGATTGGTGAGGGGCAGCAGCAGTTGCCTATATGCTTTAAGAAGAAGGACAAGCACCTCAGGATCTCCTCCAGCCTTCCACAACCATCTTTAAAAACCATCATTGGAACAAATCCTTTTGTGAGGGCGTTGTTCCCTAAACGCCACAAGGTATCATGGGAAGAACATGGGCTTCAAAGTCATACAAATCTGTGCACAAATCCTAACCTCACCACTTTGGAAAGTAAGTGAAATAACATATATGCACCAAGCAATATGTAGCCACTAAAGTTGTCAGTTCTTTCTCTTGACAAACATTTAAGAGTGTGCTCTGCACCAGGCACCCTTCTTGGCTTTGGGAGAGCAGAGAACAAGACAGACCAGGCTCCAGCCCACAGAGGACTTTCATTCAGCCCTGGAAGACCTTAGAAGTCAGCTAGACCTTCGACTTACCTTAGGAAGTGAGTGAACGGGGTCCCCAAGAGTCTACACCAACGCAGAGTTCAGCCTCAGCCCTGGTTATCTCAGGAAGCCGGAGGGAGCAGTGTTCTTTAAAAGACACCACACTGCCTCCCTCCAGCAAGACTTAGTTAATCTTAGAAGCATAAGCAATGGAGTAGAGCTCTGAGAGAGTGAAACATGGACACAGAGTGCTGATGGGAGGTAGAAGAGATTCAAGATCTGAGAAACCCAACAGCAGAGTCTTAGGACATTTGGGGGATCAGTATTCATTCAGAAAACATTTACTCGACACCTGCATTCTGCCCAGCACCATACTAGGCACCAGGGAAGACTAGTTCAGTTTGGTGAGATGGGTGCTATAGTAAGTTTACACAGCACCCTGACAGTACAGGAGGGAGCAACTGGCTCCGTTAGGAGAGTGAAGGAAGTGATGCTGACCAGAGACTTAAAGAACGGGAAGAGAGAAGGTGGGAGGGGGCGTCGTTTTTTCTAACTAAAAAAAAAAGGCAGGTACTGAGACACAAAATGGTGCAGGACAGCTAGAAGTTGGTATGACTAAGTGTAGATGTGGTATGGGATAAGTTTCCAGGGAGAAAGGAGATGAGTAAAGATCAGTGATTAAGATTTAAACTGTGGGCAGTAGGTTTCCACCCGAGGGAGTCATCTTAGACGCTGAGTGACTATTAAGGAAGTGCTCGCAGGGGAGCTGGGTGGAGGCGGAGAAGCCAAGCAAGAGCTCCAGTTCAGCCGTGGAGGGTGGCTTCCCTCAGAGCCCGGGGGGGGCACTGGAGTGTCAGGCCTCAGGGTAGCCCTGCCTGGGACGAGGGAGCCAGACTGTCATTGCCCACCGCCACCACCGAGCAGTCACCAGTCACACTTTGGCCCAGGTCGGGGCCAGGCAGGGCAAAGCAGCTCCAGGAGGTCAAGGGCAGCCTTCCAAGAAGAGCTGCAGGTGTCGACCTTGAAAACACATTGAAGGGGGTGTCATGCACAAAAATGGAAAAGGGCATCCGAGGGGATCTGGGCAGAGCGCTTAACACTGTAAGCTACAGGAGGGTCTAAGCAAGAGAGGAGTGTGCACCGATTTGTATTTGAGGGAGCTCACTGGGGCTGAGGTGTGGGGAGGATGGGCCAGAGGGAGGACAGGCAGGCATCAGAAGAGCTACCCGGAGGCTGGCCAATATCCCGGATGTGATGGCAGCGGACGTGGGGGCTGAGGAGAGGTTGTAGGAGGCAGAGTGAACAGACAGGACCTGTAGGAAGGGAGGTGGGGCTGGTGCAGGACTGCCGTGCTGTTACCGCTGGCGTGGGGGCCATGAAAGCAGCAGCAGGCACAGAGAAAGAAAGAACGTGCCGGAGTTGTGAGGGAAATCAGCCGTGGTGAGACACAGGGGCTGGCTGAGATGCAGCCCCTACCCCTACCAGAGCAAATCTAGGGACTTGGCCGGTCCCCAGAAGATGCTTAATCCCCTAAGGGAGCCCAGGGAAGGATGGAGAAGAGATTTTTTTTTTTTTTTTTTTTTTTTTTTATTTATGGCTGTGTTGGGTCTTCGTTTCTGTGCGAGGGCTTTCTCTAGTTGCGGCAAGTGGGGACCACTCTTCATCGCGGTGCGCGGGCCTCTCACTATCTCGGCTTCTCTTGTTGCGGAGCACAGGCTCCAGACGCGCAGGCTCAGTAGTTGTGGCTCACGGGCCCAGTTGCTCAGCGGCATGTGGGATCTTCCCAGACCAGGGCTCGAACCCGTGTCCCCTGCATTGGCAGGCAGATTCTCAACCACTGCGCCACCAGAGAAGCCCCCGAGAAGAGATTTTTGATTAGCATTTTTAAATTTACATTTCTAAAAGGTGACATTCACATGGGTCATAATCCAAAAGGTATATAAAGGTGTACGGTGAGAAGTCCCCCCTCCTATCCCTGCTCACTAGTGCCCAGTCCCAACCCAGAGGCAGCCAGCACTACCATATTCTTCGATAGCCATAGAGAGAGCCCACGCCTGTACAGGCAAATAGCTAAGCTTATTTCAGAGAAGAGATTTGACTGCGTGCAAATCTGGGCCTCTCTTTCTCCAGCTAAGGGGTTGTATTTTCCAGTCTCTGAGGCCTATTCTGGCCCTTGTGTTCTACACTTCTAAGCAAGGAGCAACCCTGGCCCAGAGGCCCCACCCCTTCTCACGTTGTTATGCAGGTGCTCCCCTTACCCAAAACTTCCCTATCCCACTAGCAGGGAGGGTAAGAGAAAGAGCAACTGAGGGCCTAAAGAATGGAGAAAAATGGCTGCAGAGAAGCCGTGGCGGTGCCGAGGAGCCCAGCCTCATCAGCCTGACCAGCCCTGGCCTCCTCAGAAGTGGACCCACACTGCACCTGTGAGATGCACGTCACACCTGAAGTGGATTCCTCTTTCTAGGGCAACTGCCCAAGGGTTAGGCGTGCCAAAGTGAGGCCAGCCATGGAGCTTCTGTTCCCAAGGAGTCCCCAGGGATGTAGCTCTGACCAATTGACTGACACAAAACAAGGTGATGGAAGCAGGCCTGAACCATGGCATCTCAGATGCCAGCTTCCAGGACGAGTCACGGAGGAGGACTTCCCATCGGCTCCTGAAGGTCCCTGTGGGTGATGTGAGTGACAATGGCGTGAGGATTCAGGCATGGGGAATGAAGAGCACACACAAGGCCCCAGAGGAGCCCAGCCCAATAGACAAATCAAAGTGAGATGGTCGGGCCCAGACCCACCCTTTTTCCCTCCTCATCCTGGCTCCTACCCACCCATGGCCCCCACTGTCTTGCATGTTGCATGCGGTCCCTTCAGCTCCTGGTCTCCCTGTCACTGGGGAGGGGCCCCCGCCATGACCTCAGAAGTTGCTTCGCCGCAGCCTGTCCCCCATCCCATCTGGTCCCTGGTCCTCACCCCCTAGGTCGGTCCACACCTCCACAAAACCCCTCCTCCCCGGACCTTCGGCCTGTGTCCTCTCCGGCCTCCCATCCTGCCACTGCTCCTCCTAGCCCCTCGGGGCCCCCTCACCCGCCCTTCCCCCTGGGCCCTCCACACAATCTTCTCCCTCGCCTTCCATCTCCCAGTCAGCTGGCTTTTGTTGCAGCCTCCTCCTTGCCCAGCCCTGGGCAGGGAGGGGCAGATGGGCACAGGCAAGCTTTATAAGACAAAGGTCTGGTTCTCAAAGTGCTTTCAGTTATCACCGTGAAACAATTAGACAGCCATGATGAGACCCAGGGTGGGGACTCAAAGGAGCAGGAGGGGTGGGCAGCCAGACTGCTCCCTGGGCCACAGACAACTCTTGTTCCTTTCAGGTTTCACCTTCCTGGGGGTATTAGAGCATCCTTACCCCTGCCTTTCTCTGCAAAACCTCGCCTCTGCCTCAGTTCCTGCCTCCAGCAACCAAAGGCATCCTTGCCCATCTCGATCTGTCCTGATTCCCTCTGGGACAGTCACCTTGGCCAGCTCCCCTACACACACACCTTTCTTGGGTGCCCCCGCCCAGGGATCATCCACAGAGCTTTATCACCGCCTGTTTAACCAGGCTGGCCTGGCTCATGTTGAGCTGCAGGGGCAGGTCTGAGCAGGGACTAAGGATGGGCACAGGCGGGACCTTCTCTGGATGGATGGATGCCACTGCCCTCTGCACAGAGGCATCTGCAGAGCTCCGAAGTGGGCCAGCTCCCACCAGGGCCCAGTGCAGGCTCGCTGGGAACAAGGTCAAGGGGTCACAGGGCCTGCCTGGCAACTTGTGTGCCAGAAGAGGAGAGGACCTGGAATCCGGCTGTGCTTAACTTGATAATGGGGGAATCTGGGAAAGAAAGGACCCTTCCTTAAGCCCTTGAAATGGAGGAGCCTGCGAGGAATGCTGGGAAAGAGGCAGAGGGATGAAGTGGGGTCAGCTTTGTGCCATTTCTGTTACAAGTATGAACATATATGCTCCCATCCTCGACAGGCAGGTCTTGGCTCCCCCTTCCTTGGAGAGGTGGTTCCAGAAGAAACAGTCAAAGCTGGAACTCCACGAACAGATACTGCTCCAGCAGCCCTGGAGGGGCTGGTGCAAGAGAAGGAAAGGCAACTGGGCTCCGGGCTTTTGCTGTCACTCTAACACAGCTGAGCAAGCCAGAGACTCGAGGCCCTGTAGGGGCCGAGAGAATTCGTGTTTAATGAGTGCAGCAATGACCTAAACACTCTGCCTAGGTCAGACTTCATCTTTTTCATCTGCCATATGAGGTACGTACTCTCTTACAGCTGAGGAGACTGAGGCTTAGGAAAGTTGAGGTACTTGTCCAGAGTTGCAGGTCTTTACGGTGAGAGAGTCTGGATTCAACTAAATACATGACTCCAGAGTGCGAGCTCCTTCCCCTGCACCGTGCCGCCTCTGCTGCTTGTTTTTTTGGTTTATTTTGTTGTTGTTGTTATTGTTATTTGGTTTTGGAGGAGCTTTTCTTTTTTGCGCAAAGGGTTGGGGATTGGGCGGAATGGTGAAAGCATTCCCAAGTTCACTCAGCCCATGGACCCCTCTGGCCAAATACAGAGTTGCCCTTCTCTCATTGTGACATTTCCTTTCCTCTGCACGTTTGCTCGAGTTGTTCTGGTCCCTGGCTTGCCACCCGCTCCCTTCAACAGCCCCAGCCCCATTTCCACCTGCCAGAATTCTTCCCACAAGACTCATCTCGGGCTTCCCTGGTGACGCAGCAGTTAAGAATCCGCCTGCCAAGGGCTTCCCTGGTGGTGCAGTGGTTGAGAATCCGCCTGCCAATGCAGGGAACACGGGTTCGATCCTTGGTCCGGGAAGATCCCACATGCCGCAGAGCAACTAAGCCCGCGAGCCACAACTACTGAGCCCACGTGCCTAGAGCCCGTGCTCCGCAACAAGAGAAGCCACTGCAATGAGAAGCCTGTGCACCGCAACGAAGAGTAGCCCCCGCTCACCACAACTGGAGAAAGCCCGCACACAACAACGAAGACCCAACACAGCCAAAAATAAATAAATAATATAAATAAATTTATTAAAAAAAAAAAAAAAAAAAGAATCCGCCTGCCAATGCAGGGGACACGGGTTCGTGCCCTGGTCCGAGAAGATCCCACATGCCACGGAGCACCTAAGCCCGTGAGCCACAACTACTGAGCCTGTGTTCTAGAACCCTCGAGCCACAACTACTGAAGACTTCGCGCCCTAGAGCCCATGCTCTGCAACAAGAGAAGCCACCGCAACGAGAAGCCCACGCACAGTAACGAAGACCCAATGCAGCCAAAAATAAATACATAAATAAATACATTTAAAAAGAAAAAAAAAACTCATTTCAACCTCCTAGAAACTTCTGGTTTCTTCTGCAATTTCTCTTGCCCCTTTTCCGGAACCTATGACATTCACTTGGCTCTTGACTGGTATTAGAGCCGTGGATGTCCTCATCGGGTCCCCTAGATAAGGTTGAAAACCCCCTACCCCACCACAACCCCAGGACAGGAGCTGGGTTTTGGCCCCTTCTCCTCCTCCCCCCACACAGCTTCACAGAACCTTTGAACCCTGCACTCAGAACAGAATAGTGCTTAGAGTGTCCAAGCCACCCAGGGTGCAGCTGAGCTCACAGGCCCAGTGGGACCCACTGGTGAGGACCCCACCCTCCCTCCCTGAGGCGGGTGGGCTGAGCCAGCTAACGGCAGTGTCTGTGCCCCAGGTCTCACACTCCCAGAACTGCAGCCCCACGTATTCCTCAGTCCTTGGGCTCAGCCCCACAGGCTACACCTTGATCTCGGGTAGCTTCGGCCTGAAGCGGCTTGGAGCAGGATTTGGGTTCCCCGGCCAGAGACTAGAATCAGGCCGCGGCAGTGAGAACACTGAATCCTAGCCACGAGACCAGCAGGGCTGGTGGCCAGTGACAAGGCCCCCGGCCTGCTGGCTTTGTAGAAGTGAATTCCCACAAAGATATGGAAAGTAGTGAAACAAGTAAAGTGTTTATTAGGAGGAAAAAAGGGTGCATGTGAATAAGACTCACATGGGTAGACTCAGAGAGAGAGTCGCACCCTCGTGGTTGTTTGAATCACTTCTAAGGGGCATTTCTTCCGGGTTTCCTCTGGCCAATCATCTTGCTTTGTCTGGCTCTGAGTCCATATTTGGTTTATCTCAGGGTCCTTCCCTGTGTGCGTGCGCATCTCAGCCAAGATGGATTCTAGCGAAGAGGCCTATGGGTAGACTGACATCACCTACTGTGGGGTGATGCCCCCTCCCTTTTTGGCCCCCAAGGAGCCTTTCTGCACATGTGTCGTTGGAAAGGTCTCCTTGACCTCGAGAATGAGAAATATGTGGTCTCTTCATCTCCCATCTGGGCAAGGCTCAGTTCTTCTCTACCCCTGCCATTACTGTTAAAGTGTCTGCCAGAGGCAAAGTCCAGCTCTTTACCCCGTTCCTGTTGTTGTTTTTATCTGGAAGTGAAACAGGAGGGAAGGGGACAGGGCACAACCTTTAAAAGAATGACATAGCCATAGGACGTGACAAAAACTGGTTAGAACCAACTAGGTCCAAGATGGCAGAAGATTTGACTTCCAGTAGACCTTGAGCCTCATTATATGCTCATTGTACTACATTAGCATATGCTAAATGACACACCCACCAGCGCCTGTGACAGTTCCAAGGCTGACCATCAAAGATCAAAAAGTGGGCGGTGGCCCAATTCCTGGGAATCTCTGTGCCTTCCCCAAAATAATTGGCATAATCCTCCTGCTCATTAGCCTATGAAACTACCCAGCCCATAAAAACTAACCACCCCATATTTCGGGACCTCTCGCCTTCTGAGATGGCCCACACTCTGTCTGTGGAGTGTGCTTCTCTCTAAATAAATCCACTTCTTACCTATCACTTTGTCTCTCACTGACTTCTTTCTGCAAGGAGACATCAAGAACCTGAGCTTCATTAGGTCCTGAAACCAGGCGTGTGATCTCAATTAAAAGACTGTGGTGTGGGTTCAGGGGCTTCCCTGGTGGTGCAGTGGTTAAGAATCCGCCTGCCAATGCAGGGGACATGAGTTCGTGCCGTGGTCTGGGAAGATCCCACATGCCGTGGAGCACCTAAGCCCGTGAGCCACAACTACTGAGCCCATGTCCCACAGCTACTGAAGCCCGTGTGCCTAGAGCCCGTGCTCCGCAACAAAAGAAGCCGCCGCAGTGAGAAGCCCATGCACCTCAGCTAGAGAAAGCCTGTGTGCAGCAACAGACCCAGCGCGGCCAAAAATAAAATGAATAAATAAATTAAAAAAAAAAAAAGACTGTGGGTTCAAGTCCCAATCTGGGTTTAGGCTGGGTTTGAGTCCCGGCACATGCATTCAAGTCCCAATCAGAGTTACACGGTTTCAGCAGTGTGAACAGGAGGCTGGTTGTAAATGTCTCACCTGGAGCCCATCTATCTCCTGCCTCAACCTTAGCTCCCTGCCCCCTGCTCAGGGGCCTGGGTTCGGGAAGAGGACTGCGTAGCACGGCTGCCAGCTGTGGGAGCACTAGGGACCTCTGTGGGAGCAGGCCTGGGGAAACTGGCCAACCCTGCAAGCTCCCTGAACCTCAACTCCAGGTCCTCCCTGCCCACACCCTTCAGAACTCAAGCCTGAGTCATGCTGGGTGCAAAGGGGACATGGAGACATAGTGTTGCTTCTGTCATCAGTTCCAGACATTCTCCTTCTTTACGCTGAGTTCTGAGGCTCCACACCACTCCCCGTCCGCCTCCTCCCCACCTCGCCCCAAGCTCCCTGCCCTGGGTTCTAAGAGTCCCAGCTCGCCCTCCTAAGCCCCATCCAGCAGGGTGCAGCATGTGTTGCTCTGACCACCATGGCTTACCATTCATTCATTCACTCATTCATTCTTTCCCAGGACCCCCTACGACCACCACCAGCTCTATCTCAATACCCTCTTTAATTTTCCTCGGGGCACTTACGACTTGATGAAATCGTCTTTTGTGTGTATTTGCTTCTACAGGGTCAGTCTCCCCAGCTTGAGTGTAAGCTCTACGAGAGCAGGGACCTTGGCAGTCTTGGTCAGTGCCGTGGGGTGAGCTGTATTGGTGCTCAGTGATTACTGCTCAAGGATTGACCGGCTGAATTATGTGAATGTTTGTTGAGCAACCACCATGGGGCAGGCAGGTGAGGAGACATGCGATCAAACCAGCCTTCTCGGTAGGTCATGGCAGGAGCAGAAGCAGAGGTGCTGTACGCCCACAGGATGGGCTGAAAGAGGGCAACACAGGCCCTGCTTCTGGGGAAGCACAGAGGAGATGTGTGTCTGAGCCCCAAGCCAGGGCTCCTCCCCCATACCTGCAGCCCCAGCTCCAAGCTCACTTCCCTGGGAAACCTCACCCACCCCCATAGGAGCTCACCCAGCACCACACACACCTCCCTAAGGGCAGAGCTGTAATTTTACATTTGCTTATAGGATTACTTGACTGCCTCTCTACACTGTTCCCAACACTCAGAGGGTTCTGTGCGACAGCCCCTCTCAGGACCATAAGCTCCATGTGTCCGTGTTTGGCCTCCGTGCCCAGCGTGGTGTCCAGCACAGGGGCACTCAGTCACTGTTGAATGAATGAATGGAACAGGGAAGGGGTAAGGGCAGGGTCCTCCCCAAAGCAAGCAGCTCCTCCTTCCTGGGACTGTCCTCTGTCCGCTGCTCTCATCTCCCAGCCAGAGCATCCCTTCCTTCCCTAGGCCCCCACAGTCTCACCTTGTTCCAAGGCTTCTGTTTCTCATGCAGGCCTAGAACCTCAGGACTGCTACTTCCTGGCACCACTCACAGTGTATACGCCCCAAGCCCAAGGCATACCATGGAGTTGTACAGAGGAGGCTGCCACCCAGGCCCTGCCACACAGCGAGCTTCTTGGCCACATTCCCAGTCCCACCAGTGCTCTGGGCAATACTGTCAACTTCACCAACCACCGTGCAGTGCAGAGACTCTAGTTCTGGCTCAAGAAGTTTTTCCAGATTTTCAGCCCCACTTCCTGGTTGCTTTCCCTACATCTCTTCCCCTAGAGATGCCAACCTGAGTCAACACCTGCCACACCCTGGGAGAGACAGGATGCTCTAGCGTGGGGACTTTCCCTCTGGGGCCCTTCTGTCTTTTGGGCCCAGACTTGGGGCCCTGCCGTTCCCTCTGACTGGCCAGTCTGTTCCTTCCTCTTCTCCAGTTATGGGTACCTGGTGGCACTGTTGTCTATCGTGGAATTTCCCCAACCCGGCACAAGGCACTGGGGAGCAGGAAGGAGAGAAAAAAAATCCAAGCACGAGGACCAAGTACAAAGGACCACAGGACCCTGGGGAGGTGGTGAATATAGAGGATCTTCTTGGGCTTTGAGTCATTCTGGTTCCCTGGGCCATCCCAGGTGTTAGATTCCTTCATAACTTTGGGGAACATTCTAGTCCTTGAATGTTCTCTACCCCATTCTCACAAAGTTGTTGACCAACACATGCTTGATTACCTTCCATGATGGTGAGCTCACCACCACTCATTTAGGCCCATTCCACCTTTGGACAGCTTTAATTATAAGAAAGTCTTCCCCCATAACAAGGCTATATCTGTTCACTGGTCTTTGTTCTTTGCACTCGAGATTAACAGAATCAATGTGGCTTCTGTTCCAACTAGCAGCCCTTCAAGAGTTTGAAGACCACTATCATCTGCCCCTTGAGTCCTCTCCCCCAGTTCTACATTCCTTTGTCCTCTCTCTGGTTGTGGACTCTCCTCACCATCTTGATTGCTCTCTCTGGACCTTGCCATTTGTCCCTGTCCCTCTTAAAATGCACCAGACACTCCCAACAGGGTCTGACCATCACAGATTTGGGGCCTCTGCACCCCATCATTCTGGGTCCTAAAGCTCTCTTCGTGCAGCTCAAAGTCAGGTCAGTGCTTCTGGCAAGGAGTCGACTCTTACCAGCCCTATGCCAACCAGAATCTCCCTGTCCGCACACATTGGTGTTATTCCATCGCCCACACATCATGCTCTTGTGCAGAGGATGATTTGAGGACCAAAGAACCCAATTGTACCTCTGTCACTATTCAGTGCCATCTGGTCAAATATGGGCCCTCAAATTATGTTTAGATCCAGATTCCATCATCCAGCATTCCTCCCAACTACATGTTAGCAACCTTCAATTATGAGAATGGCAATGTGTGCTCATCCAACATATCACTGAAAAGTGCCACCACTAGGGACTTCTCTCCAAGTTGACAAACACAAATTAACCACTATTATTTGGAGATGAATATCCTACCAGTTATATCTGCTATCCTATCATCCTACCCACAGTTAACCGTTTTATCCCTCAACATATCCTGAGATGGAGCTGATGGGTGTAAAAGCTCTATGATAATCACTGGGAAACCTGGTTTCCAGCCCTGGCTCTGCCGCCAACGTGTATGTGGTTTCATGTCACCAAGTATCTCTGGGCCACTGGGAAATGAACAGGAGCCAGATGACCTGTCAAGCCCTCTCCAGCTCTGATGTCCTGTTCTGTGGTGGTCAAGGTTAGAGAGAAGGTCAGGAAGCTGGGGGAGAGGAGGGTCCATGTTGCAAGAGGTAAGAAATGGGCACTTCCGCTCATGCATGGGGAAGCTTCAACCCCACCCTTCCTGCTGGGTGGCAAGTGCCAGGCTCTGCTCTTGCCCTTGCAACTCTTTTACTTCAACTTAAGCTGACCCTCAGCCTTCCCAGCATTTGATTTCCTCTCAAATGCCCGGGGTGCCCCCATCCAAACATCTAACCACTGCTCACTTGATACCCTGCGGAACTATGGCCCCAGGAAGATCCAGACCATCAGGTCTGAGTTCCTCTGAGTGGAACTCCCTCCCCACCCGGGCCTCCAGCACACCCACCCCAGCTTTCCAGAAGTCTTGTGACACTTCCACACCCCCTCACTCTCCCACACACTCTGGGCCTTTGCCGGTTGCAGTAGAGCACGGTGGGCAAGCCAGGCAGAGGGAAAGTGAGTAAGAGTGTCTTCTGGAATCAGACAGCCAGGGTCAGTTGGTTTGTTTGTTCAATTTATTTATTTATTTATTTATTTAAATTTTATTTATTTGTTTATTTTTGGCTGTGTTGGGTCTTCGTTTCTGTGCGAGGGCTTTCTTCAGTTGCGGCAAGCGGGGGCCACTCTTCATCGCGGTGCGCGGGCCTCTCACTATCGCGGCCTCTCTTGTTGCGGAGCACAGGCTCCAGACGCGCAGGCTCAGTAATTGTGGCTCACGGGCCCAGTTGCTCCGTGGCATGTGGGATCTTCCCAGACCAGGGCTCGAACCCGTGTCCCCTGCATTGGCAGGCGGATTCTCAACCACTGCGCCACCAGGGAAGCCCTGTTTGTTCAATTTAGAGAAGTAGAAAACTTTATTGTGTGTATATAAAGGGTGATTTAGTTGTCCTCTGAAGGGCACCCTGCCTCCCAGTGTGAGACCAGGCTCTTACCACTTACAAGCTGTGTGACCTTGGGCAGAATTTCAGTTTCTTCTTATCATGGCTGTAAAGAATTTAGTCATTATTAATATTGGCCTCAAGGTCACAGAACCTCTCTTCATAGTCTGTTTTTTCCTTCACTCCCCCATTGAGGATTCTTCACCCCACATCCCCAGTCCTGCCCTCACCGTGCCTCTACCAGAGCTTGTTTGTGGGTCCCTCATCTCTGCCTCCTGGGATCCCCATTTTCTGCTGGGTAGAATTACTACCCGTGCCCACGCTGACATCTTCTGTTATCGACAACAGCAACTTTAGTCATCTGACTCTGGTTGATTAGTGTTCAATTAGCACAGGATCGAGGTCAGAGGGGACCAAAAAGGGAATAAAATTTTCGATCGATTAGTCATAAACTTGGTAAGGGAACTCGGTTTTAGGGGGACTTTGTTTCCTCCCAGCTGTGTGACCTTGGGCAAGCGACTTAACCTCTGTGAACCCACTGTATGCATTGGTCCTCACTGTAAAATCATAATACCTACTTCACATAGGTAGTGAGAACATCAAATAGGATGTCTGAGGCTCAGTCGGTACTCAGTTATTACTTGTTCTTTTCTCTACATAGAAGGCAGTAAAATCCCTTCCTCAAATGTCATTCAGATTGTGGCCCTCAGACACCAGCATGGTTCCCACTTATCCCACACAGGAGGCCAAATATAACTCCTGACACCTCCTTTTGCCTTAAAGCAAGAGGCTTGTCTTGTTTCCATTGCTCGTATCTCCAAAGGCGCCTGGTTCAGCTTCTGCCTGCCTGACTGCCTGCCAGCTAAGTCTGTCACAACACATGCCTGAAATGCCCTTCCTGTCCTCTTTCCAAACCCAGGCCCCACCTTCTTGGAGGCAGATCTTGAGACTCCCTTCATCCCTTAAACCTGCTTGACTCAGACTTCCCAGTTTCAGGATTACTAATCACTAAAAAGTATTTCGTGCCTACTTCAGCCTTCCTCCGCCCTTAGTGACTATGATGTAAGACTGTATCTGGCAGATCTGCATCTGTAGGCACCTGTGTTCCCAGGTATCTGGCTGTACATGTGAGTGGTTATAGAGCAGGAAGCAAGAACAGGTGGTGACCAAAAAAACCCAACTAAACAAACAAAAAAAGCAGTTGGTGAGGTAGAGAGAGGTCTGGGCTAGATCAAACCCATGCCCACTTGACCACTTCCTACATGGGTAGCACTTAGCAAGTTACTCAGCCTTTCTTTCTGAGCCTCTATTTCCTGGCATATTTGTCATGAAAATTAGAAAATTACTACTATAACTATCCACTGAGCCCTTACGCAGAGCAGGCACTGTCCTAAGCACTTTACATAAACTTTTACATTTTATCTTTACTTCAACCCTAGCAGGTAGGTAACATTATTTTTCCTATGTTACTGCTGAAGGAGTTGAGACACAGAAGAAAGTCAACACAGAGGTTAAGTGCCTTGCCCAGGTCACATATCTAATAAGTGGCAAAGCCAGGATTTGCACCCAGGCAGTCAGAACCCAGAGTCCACGTTCTTTTTTTTTAAATTTATTTATTTAATTTGTTTATTTTTGGACCTGTTGGGTCTTCGTTGCTGTGCGTGGGCTTTCTCTAGTTGCAGCGAGCGAGGGCTACTCTTCGTCGCGGTGCGCGGGCTTCTAATTGTGGTGGCTTCTCTTGTTGCGGAGCACAGGCTCTAGGCACATGGGCTTCAGTAGTTGCAGCATGCAGGCTCAGTAGTTGTGGCGCACGGGCTTAGTTGCTCCACGGCATGTGGGATCTTCCCGGACCAGGGCTCGAACCCATGTCCCCTGCATTGGCAGGCAGATTCTCAACCACTGCGCCACCAGGGAAGTCCCAGAGTCCACGTTCTTAACCACTCTGCACACTGCTTCCCACGTGTGATCCTGTGTGTGTGCAAAGCTCTTGACACAGTGACTGGCACAAAGACAGCCATCAAATGGTGTAACTCTTTCCTCACTGGGACAGTGAGGAAGTACAGGAGGCCAGGACAAGTGTCTCTTTTCCCCTGTAACTTGTTACAGGGCCTCAGAAAGGACAGAATATAGAGTGGGCACTTTACACACATTTCCAGGGCCTGAAAAAGGTGTGGAAGAAATGTAAAAAATTTAAAGCCATATTTTCTTACCCAGATGTGTGTTATAAACATACACATGCTACATGGACACACACTTCTCACAAATAGAGCACACTCACACATACACACTCAGTGACCACTTTGAACCCATGAAGGTTCCATCAGGAAACCTTCCTAGGCTGGTCCAGGCCTCACAATCTCTCCCATCCCTGAATGCCAACAGCCCTCACCATTAGGCCCAGCCAAGCCAGCCCTCACTATGCGGTGTTGTATTCATTCAAATAACTACCCAATAACTACTGAGAACCAGGGCCAAGTATTGGAGAAGCAAGACCAAAAAATATTGTTCCTGGGCTTCCCTGATGGCGCAGTGGTTAAGAATCCGCCTGCCAATGCAGGAGACATGGGTTCGAGCCCTGGTCCGGGAAGATCCCACATGCCGTGGAGCAACTAAGCCCGTGCGCCACAACTACTGAGCCTGCGCTCTAGAGCCCGCGAGCCACAACTACTGAGCCCGCGCGCCACAACTACTGAAGCCTGCGTGCCTAGAGCGCGTGCTCCGCAACAAAAGAAGCCACCGCAGTGAGAAGCCTGCGCACCACAACGAAGAGTAGCCCCCGCTCGCCACAACTAGAGAACGCCCGCGCGCAGCAAGGAAGACCCGACGCAGCCAATGCATACATACATACATATATACATAAATAAACAAAATTTAAAAAAAAATATTGTTCCTGTCCTCCAGGAACTCTGAATCTCCTAGGCAATGTTAGCATACAAACCAAGACTCACCGTAGGCACAGCAGGGTAAGTGCTATCACTGACAGACTGGGGCATTTTAGAGAGCTTCCTGGAGGTGACACGAGTTAAGTTTTAAAGATGAACAGGAGTTATTCTGGCAAAGGAAGAGGTGTGGAGGAAGGAGAGTAAGGAAGCGGGAACAGGTTAATGTGCTTGGGAAACTGCAAGTCATCCTACCAGCTGTGATGAAGAGTTTTTAACAGGGACAGGCAGGACATGAGGCCATAGGGGTAAGCAGGGTCCAAATGCCAAAAGGTCTGATGTGCTGACCTGAGAGATTCAAGGTCTTTCCTGAAAAGATGTCAGGAGCCATGGAAGGGTTTTGGGCAGAGAAACAACATGATCAAATCTGCATTTCAGAAAGATTGATTCAGCAGCACAGAGGTGAACTGATAAAAGAGGGGACAGGGTGGAGATGAGGGGACATTGAAAAGACTTCCAACAATCCCAGGAATAAATGAACTTAAATTCTTAGTGCAGTGGGAATGGAGAGGGTATTTAAGAGATATCAAGGAAAAGTGGGGAGGCCATCCACTAAAATAGGAAACATAAAGGCCAAAGTTTATGCTGGAAAGAGGGGAGACAATGATACCTTTTGACTTTTGGAGTTCGAGGTGTCTCTGGGATACCCAGGTGATACCTAATAGGCTTATGAATATGTGTGTGTCTGCGACTTCCCTGGTGGTCCAGTGGGTAAGACTCTGTGCCCCCAATGCAGGGGGCCAGGGGTTCAATCCCTGGTGGGGGAGCTAGATCCCACATGCCACAACTAACAGCCCTCATGCCCCAACAAAAAATCCCACATGCTGCAACAAAGATCCAGCGTGCCACAACTAAGACCCTCTGCAGCCTAACTAAATAAATATTCTATAAAAAAATGTTTGTGTCTCCTGTGTGTGTGTACATTTTTTTCCATTATAAAAGCTTGCAAGACATCTGGGCTGGAGATATAAATTTAAGTGTCATCAGCTTACAGATGGCAATTAAAACCATGAGTGTGGATGAAGTCACCCAGACAAAGTGTGGGCCAGAAGATCTGTGGGCCCAGGACAGAGCTCTGGAGAGCTCCAGCTCCAAGCAGTTGAAGGCTTGGATTTGTGAACATTCTCCCAAGGAAGCAGTGTGTGAAGTGGAAAGCAGTGAGGAAAGGGCCCTGGATATCACCAACATTTAGGGGAATAGACGGTGAACAGATGAGCAGAGAGGGGCAAAAGTGCAGGAGAAGCCAGGACAGGGTGTCAAGTCTAGGGAAGTCAGCAGCGTCAAATGCTGCAGAGGTCAGTGGAGGTAAGGAGAGGAAACTCCATCAGTTAGATTTAGCAACTAAGAGGTGGCGAGTGCGGCCAGAGAGAGGTTAGTGGAGCGCTGAGAGGGTGGGCTTCCGGCTGTTGGGGAAACCTTTTCAAATGAAACGCCGTTTGAGTAGGTGGCTGGAATTGCACCCCGCGCTGCTTTCCCGCGCGCGCCACAGTCACGCCTGCACACTCTTACACACCAGAGGGCTAACAGGGACTTGGCGTTCCCGGACAGGGCTCGCAGAGATCCTGCGCAGGCGCCTCCGGAGCCCGCCCGCTCTGCCGCGAGCCCCTCCCCAGGCCTGCAGAGGGCGCTGCGTCTCGGAGAGCCGGGGCGTGACGCCGCTCTAGCTAGCGCTAGCGCTCGGGCTCGCAGCTCCGCGTCCCGCACGCCTCCTCCCAGCACAGGTGGGTCCGCCGGCGGGGGCCAGCAGTGCTTGGGAGCCGTGGGGCGGGCGGGTAGCGACAGCCTCTGGGCGCGGAGTAGTCCCCATCACCTAAGTGCCCCAGCTCGGGCCCGGCTCCGGCGGATCGGGCTGTGGACAGGGCTGCACGTGTGCAAGTCCCATTCCGGGTGGGTGCCTTCTGGACGTGCAGTGCCTGTCCCAGAACCCCTTAACACCCCAGGGGTCTCCGCCCCGGCTCGCCCGCGGCTTCCTGGGGACATCTAGGGGTGGGGCTACCAGGGGCGGGGCTCCCATGATTGACACGTCTTTCCCCAGGTTTCACGGGCACCACTTGACCCCGCCCCTGCCCTGAATCTGAGCCAGCACCATGGTGAGAACCCTGAGCCCAGCCCCTCACCTCCGCATGCCCACGCCCTTGCCCTTGCCCCTGCCCCGCGTGGGGCCTTGCCTCCGTTGCCCGATATAAACCTGGGGCTCCGCAGTGGGGGTTCCGGTGGGTATGCCCCTGCAAGGCAGCCTGCACTCTTGCAACCCGCCCATCCCTGTAGCACGGGCGCCTGAAGGTGAAGACATCGGAAGAGCAAGAGGAAGCCAAAAGGCTAGAGCGGGAACAGAAGCTGAAGCTATACCAGTCAGCCACCCAGACTGTCTTCCAGAAGGTGGGACCCTCAGAGGTAGTCCCCTCCCACAGTGGCTCCCTTAGTATGTCTAGCACTGAGGCCAAGAACTGCGCCTTAGAGTCAGGCTGCTTGGATCCATATCTGCGTTCTATCAGGTACTAGCTGTGTGTCCTTGGGCAAGTTACTGAATCTCTTTGGACCTCAGTTTGCCCATCTGTAAAATGGGCCTAACAATTGCACTTACTGCATAAGGCTGTTGTGAAAATTAAATGAGAGAACACATGTAAACCCATAAAGTGCTTTGTATAGTACCTATAGTATAGTATGGCATTCACAGAACAGTCGGTAGTTGTATTTATGTTATTAGCCGTGTAGCAGGAGAAAGATATGATCTCTCTGACCCTGCTATCTACCTTCTCAGCGCCAGGCTGGAGAGCTGGATGAATCAGTGCTGGAACTGACAAGCCAGATTCTGGGAGCCAACCCTGACTTTGCCACCCTCTGGAATTGTCGCCGAGAGGTGCTCCAGCGGCTGGAGGTCCAGAAGTGCGTAGGGGTTCAGAGCCCCGGGAAGATGGCCCTGGCTCTGCCCCTGCCCTGCCTGGGTCCAGGGCTGGAGGAAGAGTGGGGCAGCCAGGGGCATAGGCAGAGGGCACTGGAGGGCTGGGTGCAGAAAGACAGGGGTGAGCTGAGATTGGGTGTTGGAGGGCCCTGACCCCCATTCCCCTCTGGGTGCAGGTCCCCCGAGGAGTTGGCCACTCTGGTGAAGGCAGAACTGGGCTTCCTGGAGAGCTGTCTGAGGGTGAACCCCAAGTCTTACGGTACCTGGCACCACCGCTGCTGGCTGCTGGGCCGCCTGCCAGAGCCCAACTGGGCCCGGGAGCTGGAGTTGTGTGCTCGCTTCCTCGAGGTTGATGAGCGGAACTGTACGTGCCTGCAGATTCTGTCCCTACAGCCCTCACCTGCCCCACATTCTGGTACTAGGGCCTCAGTAAGGCCCAGAGTGGGGAGGGATGACCAGGATGGGCCCACTGAGCTGATGGCAGAAGGGATGATGGAGCCAAATGTATCCTCCGTGGAGTGCAGAGAGGTGTTTCTCAGGATCTCCGAGGGAACTCCAGGGGTACCAGCCGGGGAGATTTTCTTGCCCTGCTTCTGAGATGTGCTGTCTGCCCTTCCCCCCAGTTCACTGCTGGGACTACCGGCGGTTTGTGGCTGCACAGGCAGCTGTGCCCCCTGCAGAGGAGTTAGCCTTCACTGACAGCCTCATCACCCGGAACTTCTCCAACTATTCCTCCTGGCATTACCGCTCCTGCCTCTTGCCCCAGCTGCATCCGCAGCCAGACTCTGGACCCCAGGGGCGCCTCCCTGAGGATGTGCTGCTCAAAGGTAAGCAGAGTCCGGGGGTGCTGGGGAGGACTCTGCAGTGCCACCCTTCCAACCCTGATGCCTAGGCCTGTTCCTGAACCTGCCGCTCGGGAACTTGCCTGGCTCTGGTGGTGCATAAGATCCAGTCCCTGGCTGCAGGGAGCCCAAGTGTCCAATGGGGGAGATAAAACTGAAATGTGCAGCCCCTGGGCAAGGCCAGCCTATAGGTGAAACTGCAGGCTGGAGGAACTCCAAGGTGAGGGTGGGATGTTGAGGCGGCCAGGAGCCAAGCAGGGTCCTAACCACAACCCCATGCCTCCTTGGCTCCTGCAGAGCTGGAGCTGGTGCAGAACGCCTTCTTCACTGACCCCAATGATCAGAGTGCCTGGTTCTACCATCGTTGGCTCCTGGGACGAGGTGAGCAGTGGGGGAAGAAGCTGGGTGATTAGGGCTTAGAAGAAATGGAAGAATATTTAAGGAGACCTGAGGCTGTGTCTTCCCCCAGCGGATCCCCAGGATGCCCTGCGCTGCCTGCACGTGAGCCGGGATGAGGCCTGTCTGACTGTCTCCTTCTCCCGGCCCCTCCTAGTGAGTCCTGCAGCTTTTGCCGGAGAGCATCGTGGATCGTGGGCCTGGTGCTGTTGGAGTGACGGGTCTCTCTTTGTCCCCCGTGCCAGGTGGGCTCCAGGACGGAGACCTTGCTGCTCATGGTGGACGAGTCACCCCTGGCCGTGGCGTGGAGGACCCCAGATGGCAGGAACCGGCCTAGCCACGTCTGGGTATCCCAGGATTGGTGGGCAGAGTGGAGGCTGGGGTAGGGCTGGGCTGGGACTGTCAGGAAAGTGGTGCAGCCGGGCTTTTTCTTAACCCCATGCTCCCAGCTCTGTGACCTGCCCGCCACCTCTCTCAACAACCAGTTGCCCCAACATACATTTCGTGTCATTTGGACAGCAGGCGATGCCCAGAAGGAGTGTGTGCTCTTGAAAGGTGACACAGCCCGCACCTCCCCCCTTGGCAGCAGCCCTCATCCCTCTCTTCCCATCATGGGTGTCCCCTCCGACCACCTGCTCTTTCTCACAGGCCGCCAAGAGGGCTGGTGCCGGGACTCCGCCACGGATGAACAGCTCTTTAGGTGATGATGACAGGGAAGCACGCAGACGAGGATCGGGGCTCTGGACTCTGGGCATCAGGCAGCTGGGCAGGAGGCTGGGGGCTTAAGCAGATGATCTCAGACTGGATACTGGGGCTGACTAGTACCCCAGGGCTGGGGCATCATCCCCTCCCCCACCCTGCCCACCCTCAGGTGTGAGCTGTCGGTGGAGAAGTCCACGGTGCTACAGTCTGAGCTTGAATCCTGTAAGGAGCTGCAGGAGCTGGAGCCTGAGAATAAATGTGAGGCCCGATTCCCTGAGCTCCCGCTCCCCTGAGGAGGCCCCTTTCTGGGGGGTGGGGGGCCCTTGGGGAGAGCGGGAAGGGTCTCCAGAGGATGGGAGCAGAGGAGGATCCAGGAGAGACCATCCTCTCCCCCGCCCTCTCCCCAGGGTGCCTGCTCACCATCATCTTGCTGATGCGGGCGCTGGACCCCCTGCAGTATGAGAAGGAGACGCTGCAATACTTCCAGACCCTCAAGGCAAGTCGGGTCCACGGGAACCGGCGAGGGGGAGGCCCAGCGGGCAGGAGGAGGGCCGCTGACATGCATTCTCTGTGCCTTCTCCCTGCCAGGCCGTGGACCCTATGCGGGCCGCGTACCTGGACGACCTGCGAAGCAAGTTCCTGCTGGAGAACAGCGTGCTCAAGATGGAGTACGCGGAGGTGCGCGTGCTGCATCTTGGTCACAAGGTAGGGACTGCACACGCGCCTTCCCGGCCTTCGCCCCGCTAGCTGGCCTCCGTCTTCCTCATGACCTGGCCGGCTTTTGTATCCGCTCCCCGGGCCTCAGCCGAGACACTCACCATGCCCCTGGCTTTCCTTCAGTCGCACGTGCCTTTCTGGACATTTCTTCCTCAGCTCATTCCCATGCTTCTCTCCCTGGAGCAGGCCCCGACGCCTAAAACCTGAATAGTTTCCAGAGCTTTCTGACAAACCCTCCAGACTCTCTTTTTCCTCTCTAGTCCTTCCCAGTCAGTCTCCCCAACACGTCACCGCTGCCCACCTTCGCTCCCACCAGCCGATCCCAGACTCACCAGGCCCGCTCCCACCGGTGTCTGTGTTTATCCCAGCGCCCTGCTCCATCCCCCGTACCTGCCCCACTCCCACCACTCCACTGGCCGCCCCAGCCCCAGGGCTCAGGTCTCTCCCATGTCCTTGACATGGAGCATGTACTGCCAGGGGTGGTGAGGTGAGCGTCCCACCTGCTCCCTCTTCTCCTCAGCTGGGGTCCCCAAGGGCCTGTGTGGGGCACACAGGGCAAGTGCCTGACAAACGATGGCTGAGGACCTTCCCCCAGGTCTCGCTGGGTATCTCATCCCCCCTTCTCAGGATCTGACGGTGCTCTGCCACCTGGAGCAGCTGCTCTTGATCACTCACCTCGACCTGTCGCACAATCGTCTCCGAGCCCTGCCCCCTGCCCTGGCTGCCCTGCGCTGCCTCGAGGTAAAGCACTCACTCCTCTGTCACTGTCCTGGCTGGTCCTTTTCCCCTTCCTCCACCTCAGAAGTCTGCCCACCCTACAAAGAGATGCCCAGGTCCTCCCAGACCCCACAGATGACCCCTGCCTTCTCCTCTGTCACCCAGCCTGACCCCAGGAGCCCTTCCATGCACTGTAAGCTGATCACCCTGGGCTCTCCAGTTGCTTGTACCAATCCCAGGCTGACAGCTGCCTTCCCTGCCTTGTCTTCCCTGCCCTGCCTGCTCCCCAGGTGCTGCAGGCCAATGACAACACTATCGAGTCCCTGGACGGTGTCACTAACCTGCCCCGGCTGCAGGAGCTCTTTCTGTGCAACAACCGTATCCTTCCTTCTGGGTGCCTTTCAGACAGCAGGTAGTGCAAGGTGCCGCACCAGGAAGGGACAGACAGCAAGCAGAGTGGTGTGCCCCTGGACATGGAGAGGGGGCTCTGGCTGTCTAAGCTGAGGAGAGAGGGTAGCCTGGCGCTGTATGAGGCTATCATTGACTTGTACTGGTAGAGTTTTGCAGGATGGAAGTAAGTGACTTCCTCAAGCCAGAGTTCACAAACCAGCAGCCTACAGATATTCTTGGGTAGCGCATCATGTTTTTAAAATCAGGAAGTTTCATATTTTAAAAAAATCTAGAATCCTGATTCTTCTTTAAAAAATGGAAGTTAAAGCAACCTCTAGCCTGCATTTCCACTTGGCAGCCCTTGGCAATTGGTGGATCATGGGTGCCTCTGCATCCGGGGCTAGCTTTCACCTTGGCCATAGTCTCCACCACTCCTTCTGGGACTGTATCCAGTCAGCCTCTCCTGCCTGGCCCCCGGGGGCTGGTGTTTGCAGTCTAGAGCCTCATGCCCTCCGGGGAAGCGGACAAGGTGCCCACCACGCAGGCTGCTAGGCAGCAGTCCCTGTTCTTGAGGGAAAGCGGTGACGGGTGCACAGGAGCACGTGGATCTGGAGGAACCTGCCGAGCTTTCCTTGACTCCTGCCCAAGGCCTCCATCAGCCTGCAGTGCTCCAGCCTCTTGCCTCCTGCCCCAGGCTGGTCCTCCTCAACCTGCAGGGCAACCCCCTGTGCCAAGCAGTGGGCATCTCGGAGCATCTGGCCGAGCTGCTGCCTTCAGTTCGCAGCAGCCTCACCTAAGAGACTCTGCCCCCGCCCCCTGCCCTTTAACTTATTGGAACTGAATAAACAATGAAGAGGCCCCCAAAGGCTGCTAAGCCGCCGCCGCCGCCACCATCATTACTACCGCTACCTATCCTGGAAAGGAAAGGGAGAGAGTGAGGGTATGTCAGTTCACCCCCTCTACTCTCGTTTTATGCTCAGTCCTGCTGTTCCCTGTCATGGAGAACCAAAGCCTCAATATCTGGGGCAGAATCAGGGCAACGGCTGGATTTGAATCTACATTCTGGTTTGGGGCTGGGCTGGGTCTAAGTTCCAGGCTGGAATCAGATTTGAGTTCAGGTTCCGGTTGGGGCTGGACCACAAAGCAGCTGGAAGTCTCTCTAACTGAAAGGGCTCGTAGAAGTTTCTCCCGTGACCTGTGCCCCTTCTAGATGCCCTGTCTGCCCTGGCTCTCCTTCACTACAGCTGAGAAAGCTCTTCCCAGGAGGAGTAGGCCAGGTCACCCTGGCTCCACTCTCTTACAGCAACACTGTCAGTCCCCATGAGTAGCATGCTCTGGATAAAGAGCCCTTGGAAGTCCTTGATCCCATTTGGTCCTCACAAGCTCTCAGGGCTGAGACGATTAGGCCCATAGTACTGATGAGGAAACTGCTGTTAAGATGCACCCAAGGTTGCTGAGCTCAAGTGCTGGAGCCAGAGCTGTCTCTGCAACTTGGTCTGGGATTCCAGATTCATGTTCTTGCTTCTGGATTGGGCAGAGCCTGGCCCCAGCTCCCGAGGTACCGAGACGGTGTCTTTTCCCATGGTCCCCCCTCCAACACACATACACATACCTTGTCCTGACTGAAAGACCTGAGGCACTTGAGCCTCCCCGGAGGGAGGAAAGGGGAGCGACTCAGGGGTGAGGGCACTGAGTTAAACCTGGCTGGGTGGGGAAAGAGAAAGATTGAAACAAGAGGGAGAGAATGTGACAAGGCATTTTCCTGGTTCCCTGAGAATCTACCTGGACCCACATGTGCTCACACACAACCGGACTCTCAGGGCCCTGCCCCTCCCATACCCATAGCGATACACAGGCAGCCCCTCCATGAAGCCCTTTGGCTGACCTGGCTCACACCTGCCTGGAATTTTGATTTCCGCCAGTGTATCCTCTTGAGTGTGCTGGAGGATTTGGGGACTTAGACCTGCACAGGAAAAGGTCACGGGGATGTGGAGGGCTCTGTGCCCGGTCCTGGAGCCTGTGTCCCAACTCCCCAAGCCACCTCCCTGCCTGATGCATCACCAAACTCAGCATCTCCTCCAGTCAGCTTCCTTGTGTCCCCTTGCCCACCCTGTTTTCACTGTCTTCTGTTCAGGGTCCCATGGACAGAGCTGGGACAACAGCGGGATGGAAGGAAGAGACCCCAGGAACAGGGTCCCAGCCTTCCGGAAGATGTCTGACCTCTTCTTTGCCTTGGGGTTCTCTTGGTGGCCTCCCTGGCATTTCTCCCAGTGTCAGGGTGAAGTTGGGGCAGGTGCCTGGAGCCGGTTGGTCAGGATTCCCAGGAAGAATTCCAGGTTGGAGAGCCCTGGCCTCCAGCTCACCAGACTTTCATCTCAGTGAGAGAAGCGGGTACTCTGCAGCCTGGGGAAGGGGGCCTTCATTCCCACCTGAGCCTCAGAGCAAAGACCTCAGCCTCCTCCAGACCCCTAGGTTTGGGGGGTGGGGGGTGGCGGTTAGAAAACAAAGAGATTGCTTCTACTCTGACCCCCCTAATCCTCAACCTGGAGGGACACAGGAATCAGGGGGCAGCTCACTCATGCTGGGGGCTGTGGCCTAGCTAGAGGAAGAAGGAGGGACAGACAGATGGATGGTGGGGGCTGGCTGGTGGAGCCAGTCGGAGGGCCTGGCTGCTGATGTCACCAGTGTGTACCAGCTTGGGATGTTGGGACCTCCCTGGGCAGGACGAGTCCCAGAGCCAGGCCGGTGGGCAGTTTCACAGGGTCAGAGGCGGGCAGCCTGAGCTTGGGAAGAGCGAGTCTGCTGGATAGAGGTGTGGGTGGACCCTCCCTGCCCCCATCGCGCTAGAGAAACTTCCCACATTACAGGGACGATTCTTTCCCCCTCACCCACACATGGACATCCACCAAGCCAGGTTCCCCATCCAGAAAGCTGCTCGAGGACCCCTCCCAGGAAATGACACTTGTCGCAACCTCCTCCACCGAGGAGAAGGTGCTTCTGATGCACCCAGTCTGGCAGGAGTCAGCATCCCTCGGACGGGGTGATCTCATCAAAGCCTTCCAACTTCAGCCCTGACAGACCCCGCCCCCGCCCCCTCCCCAGCCCGGGCCCAACCCTGCCTCCAGTCGGTTCCTGGTTCCTTGAAGGGGAAAGAGGGTGCGGCCTAGCCTCATTTCCCACCCCTACCTCGGAAACAGCCCCCAGAGGCTGGGCTTCCTCCCTCGAGGATGGAGCAACCTCCCTCCCCCTTCTTCCCCGAAGCCTGGCCCCACCCTCCCCCCTCATAAACCACTTACCCGCCCTCCCCAAGCTTTCCATTCGTGCGGCGGCTGTCAGTCCAGTCCCATCAGTCCCGACCTGTTCCACCCAGAGATGGCAGCACCTTCATCAGGTGAGGACCCGGCCAGGTGGGGTGCGAGCCGGCCCGAGCCTGTCCCAGTGAGGCTGCTCCCCACACACCGAGACTCTGCACCTGGGAAGCCCGGCTTGGGGCACCTCTGCCCCCGCCCCGCCCCTCCGGGCAGCTCCGTGTGGGTGTTTGACCTGCGGTGGGGAATGTTAGGAGCCCAAGTCGTGAATGTCACTTGCCTGTGTAATGCAAGGAGGCTTGGGTGGGGGATTCCGCCTAAGAAATGGGTCCTTGAGGCAGGCAGCTCTGGACCTCCAGACTGAGGAGCTGGCAGGTGGAGGGAGCAGGCCCGGGATGGTCTGTGCTGCTGCACCTTGAGGGTGTGACAAGTGTCATTTCCTGGGAGGCGTCCGTGAGCAGCTTTCTGGATCGGGCACCTGGCTTGGTGGATGTCCGTGTGCGGGTGAGAGGGGAAAGACTCGTCTCTGTAATGTGGGAAGTTTCTCTAGGTGAGTCTGAAAGGAGTCTTTGGGGAAGGTCTCTGGGTGGGTCTGAGGGAATCTCAGGGTCGAGATCAGATCACCTCAGTCATCTGGCTGGGACTGAATCAGCTCTCTGGATGGAGGGTTTCTGGGTGAGCTGACTGGGGCATCCTGTAGGGGTAAAGGAGGTCTGTGTGAGTGATCAGAGCCTCCCTGCGTTGTCCACACAGGCATGACGACGGGCAGTCCTCGTTCGGATGTGGGCCGCTGGGGCGCAAACACCTGGCAGCCCCCTGTGACACCTTCTCCAGAGGCGGAGCCAGAGCCAGACAGACATGCTGGCCAAGGGGGCAGCTCCTTCTGGACTCGCTTCTGTGGCTGTTGCTCGTGCCGGAATGCGATAGATGACGACCGGAGGCCTGAGTCCCGCAGAGACCTAGGGTCTAACTTCAGGGATCGAGGGCCCAGCTCCGGGGGTCGAAGACCCGACCCCCAGCCCAGCACTGCGACCACAGCTAGAGATGGCACCATCCAAGGTGAGGCCCACCTGTCCTCGTTATCTGAGAGCCAAAATGCTTTAATGGGCCTGAGACTCATTCTGGCGTCTCTGGGGGCCTGGGAGGCTAATGATGCAGGGCCGGACTCCCCACGGGGCTTCACTGAACCTGAGCTCTGGCCTTGCAGAGGGAATGCTGGTGGTGACTGGTGTGGATCTGCTGAGTTCACCCTCGGACCGGAATCGCCAAGAGCACCACACGAACGAGTTCGAGTACAATGAGCTGATTATCCGCCGTGGGCAGCCTTTCGACATGGTCCTCTTCCTGTCTCGTCCCTATGAGTCGTCCGATCATGTCACCCTGGAGCTGTACATCGGTCAGTGGAGCGCGCAGTGGGAGGGGTGAAGGTCCTGGGCAGGGTGGAGTGGGGGTAGGGGGCTGCCTAGCAGGGCTCCCCGCCCTCGTATTAGGGTCAAAGGGGCATCTTTAGGCTCCTCACTCACCCCACTCCTCGCCCCTGCCAGATAAGGCAGGTGCAAGCATGTAAGTATGTCCCCAGGGGTACCTCAGGGAGGGTCTTGGTGTCCCTGTTTTCCTAAGCTCACCCTCTTCAAGCCTCCAGGGGTATCTGTCTCAAAATTCTTTTTCTTCAGGTGCTTGGTACAGCATCCCCTTCAGTGTTGCTGCCTCTGTGTGTCTTTCTTTCTGGGTCTGCCCTCCTTCCTCAGGGTGTGGCTCTATGCTCTGTCCCACTGTGTCTCTCGGTCTCTCTGTCCCCATGGCCCAGGGCAGGTGCCTCCCGCGTTGCATTGCTTGGTGGCTACTGACTGCCTAGGCTGGTGCTTATGCTGCCGCAGGGGGCCGGCGACCCCTTGTACCCTTTGATTAGGGCCTAGCCTTGCCCACCCCAGCCTGTAATTTCCCAGGTACCCCCACCACCTCCAGCAAGGATGCCCTGGGCTCTGGAAGCTGCAGCCCCAGGGAGCAGGCAGGGATGACCTTCAGGATATGAACTGCCCTTTCACACGGGGTAGGGGCAACTGGACCCAGACAGGGTGGCTCTGCTCCTCCAGCCCAGGTGCTGGAACAGTCAGGCAGGGAGAGCGTGACGGTGACCTGGTCTCTTCTAGTCACCTCTGAGTTAAGTGTCGAGGGAACAGGTTTGGGATGTTGGACTGGATCTCTGCCCTGACATGTGGGCAAACACTGGGTGGGGACAGAGCTGCTCTCAGATTGACCCAGGCGATGGTCCAACTCAGGGACACACTCACTGGCTCATACACTTTCTGGGTGGGGCTGGGAGAAGTCCAAGGCACCATCCCCCTCCCCCCACTTCAGATAGGCTGCAGCAGCTAATCAATGCTTCCCCCACTCCAGGAAACAACCCTGAGGTGGGCAAGGGCACCCACGTGATCATCCCAGTGGGCCAGGGGGGCAGTGGAGGCTGGAACGCCCAGGTGACCAAGTCCAGCGGGAATAATCTGAACCTACGCGTCCACACCTGCCCCAATGCCATCATCGGCAAGTTTCAGTTCACGGTCTGCACACGCTCAGAAGCTGGCGAGTTCCAGTTGCCCTTTGACCCCTGCAATGAGATCTACATCCTCTTCAATCCCTGGTGCCCAGGTGAGCCTGCTGGAGTCAGAAGCAAGGCATGGACAGGAGGGGAGGGCAGGTCAGGGCTTCCTTTCCTAGGATCTGGCTACGTGCCTGGGTACCTAGCCCTAGGAGAAGCCAGCCTCCCATTGTCCAGGTGAGGGGACCTAGATCCAGGACCTAGAGAGGTGACCAGCCCAAGGTCACACAGCCTCACCTCTCCTGGGGAAGGGCCCGGGTTACAGCCACCCACCTCTCATTATCTCTGTCATGCTCACTGCATCCGTCCTGGGAGCAGTGCTGTCAGGCTAGAGGCGTTCCTGCTCTTCCTCTGCGGTCATGAGTCCTGCAGAATCAGCCCAGGGGCAGGTGGGACTCAGGGAGAGGGCTGGAGGGGACCAGGCATATATGCTTTGGGAACACAGAGGACATCGTGTACGTGGACCGTGAGGACTGGCGGCAGGAGTACGTGCTTAACGAGTCTGGGAGAATTTACTATGGGACCGAAGCACAGGTTGGCGAGCGGACCTGGAACTATGGCCAGGTACGGCTGGCTGGGGCCTCGTGCACTCAGGGGCACTAGAGGCAGGTGGGGCGGGGTAGGGGAGCAGGTGCTGGCCTAGGGGTCACCTCTGCCCTTCCTCCCTCCAGTTTGACCAGGGGGTGCTGGACGCCTGCCTGTACATCCTGGACCGGCGGGGCATGCCACATGGAGGCCGCAGGGACCCCATCAGTGTCTGCCGGGTCGTCTCTGCCATGGTGAGCACACTCGCGTCTCTGAGCCCTACTGTGTGTCTGCCTGCTGCCTCCCCTGCTCCACCCCACACTCTTACCCTTCCTGATTCTGTCCCTGCTCTTGCAAAGGGTACTGTGGGAAGTGGTCTCACTCCTCTTCCCTCCCTCGCCTGCCCCCCAACCCTCCCCTTCCTGGCTCCCATTCCAGCTCTTGTGTAATGTAGGGCCAAACCCCAAACTTGGCACACCCAGCCTTCACATTCCTGTGTCAGACCAGGATGGGGGTGGAGTGGGCAGAGAGCTCTGGGAGTGCTGAGAGGGGCTCAGGCTGCTACTGGACCCTGAAGCCTTTAGGGGTGAGGGATGGTTGCAGGGTCAGAGGCTGGGCCGGGGGCCACACGGCAGGCCCTGAGCCTCTCCCCCAACTCTGCCTCATCCCATCCTGTCCTGGGCAGGTGAATTCCTTGGATGACAATGGCATCCTGATTGGGAACTGGTCTGGAAATTATTCCTGCGGCACGAATCCATCAGCGTGGGTGGGCAGCGTGGAGATTCTACTCAGCTACCTACGCAACGGCCGCCCTGTCCCTTACGGCCAGTGCTGGGTTTTCGCCGGTGTGACCACTACAGGTAGTGGAGGGACGGGACAGGAGTGGCCTGGGCCCTACACGAAGGAGGGAGGGAAGCCAGGCTCCGCCTTCACGATCCCAGCCCAGCTGTGGCTGCGGTGTAGGAGCAGGCGGGGTGGCTGGTAGGCTGGCCTTAATTATCATTAATTAGTGTCAACAACCGAGAGGGGCCTAGAGGAGAGGAGGGAGAAGGGACAGTTAGGGACAAGGCGAGGCCGGTGGCCTGGATTCCCCTAACCCCCAACACTCCCTGGCTCAGTGCCCTCCTGACCCTAGCAACCCCTGACCCAGTTGCCCTTGTCCCCTTGCTACTCCTGACCTCGTGCCTCACCTGCCCCCCCCCCACCCCTGCCCTGGCCGCGGGCTCTGAACCCCAACCCTGGTTTCCGCACAGTGCTGCGCTGCCTGGGCCTGGCCACCCGTACCATCACCAACTTCAATTCCGCGCATGACACAGACACGTCCCTCACCATGGACATCTACTTTGACGAGAACATGAAGCCACTCGAGCACCTGAACCATGATTCCATCTGGTGAGGCTGGGGCCGGCCTGCCCTTCCCTGCTGAGGACTGGTGACCCGAGGCCTGGGCGCCGGGGTATGCTGGGGAGGCCCTGGGGGGGTGGGCAGCTCACGGAGCCCTCCGGCCGTGTCCATCCAGGAACTTCCACGTGTGGAACGACTGTTGGATGAAGAGGCCGGATCTGCCCTCAGGCTTCGATGGATGGCAGGTTGTGGACTCCACACCCCAGGAGACCAGCAGTGGTGAGGCAGGGCCCTGGCTAGCTCCTGAACCCCAGTTGGGGCCCCTCCCTCTCTCCCCAGCCAGGATACCAAACTACAGCGTCCCGGACGGGGCCTTCGAGCCGGGTTCTGTAACCCCGCAGTTCTTCAGACTCATCAGGGCAAATCACCATGTGGCCCTTCATTTGTTTTTACCTTTCTGCGTAACTATTTGCCTAAATTTTATTTATTTGTAATGATTATTACACTCAGATGGCTCAAAAGTCCAAGGATTCGAGAGAATTCCATGAGAGGTTTCCCTCCCCTGACAAATCCACTATTCCCACTTGCTTTTTTATTTACATATCCTGGAGGTAATTAATTGAAGGACCCTTTTATTTATATATATTCTTTTAAAGTTTAAAAAGCCATTATTTTAAGTAAAACATGCTTGGAAGGAAAAAAAAAAGGATAGAATTGTATAGCATAAAGTATACAATTCCCTATCCTCTCTCAGGTGGTTTGTTTTGTTTTGTTTCAAGGAAATTTCTATATCCTACTCCAGACCTGATACGTTGGACCTTCAGGGAATAGACTCTAGGAATCTGTATTTTTATTTATTTATTTATTTACTTATTTACTTATGGCTGTGTTGGGTCTTCGTTTCTGTGCGAGGGCTTTCTCTAGTTGCGGCAAGTGGGGGCCACTCTTCATCGCGGTGCGCGGGCCTCTCACTATCGCGGCCTCTCTTGTTGGGAGCACAGGCTCCAGATGCACAGGCTCAGTAGTTGTGGCTCACGGGCCTAGTTGCTCCGCGGCATGTGGGATCTTCCCAGACCAGGGCTCGAACCCGTGTCCCCTGCATTGGCAGGCAGACTCTCAACCACTGCGCCACCAGGGAAGCCTGGAATCTGTGTTTTTGAAAGTTCTCCTGGTGATGTTGCAGATCAGCTGGGTTTGGGAGTTCCTCTAAGGCCCAGAGCGTTAGGTCAGCAGCAGAGCAGACCCAGCCCCCGACTTCCTCTCTTTCGACACATGTTCTCGCTTTTACCAAGTTCCTCTCGTATCTGTTCCACTGCTCCACTGAGTTATACGTACAGTATGAAAAAATCAGGGTTCAGATAGGTTCAAAGGAGAAAACAGCTTCTGTAACCCAGTCCAGCCTAAGAAGTAATCACTGACGACATAACCTACTAGTCTCTTTTCCACAACGCACGTTTCTGCAAAAATTAGACCTCCCGTGCTGTTCTCAGACAGGGCCCGCACACCCTTCCCACTTTAATACTCTGGCCCCAGGCAGCCCCACCTGCCCCTCCGGTTGCCTCTCCCCCCAACCCCTGCCACCTCTCCCTTCCTCACCCTGGGTCAGATAGCCTTCCCCTAGCCTACATTCCTCCTCTGGTCTCTGGCCAGACCTCTCCCCCTCAGTCATCTCTGTGAACGGTGCCCCCTGAGTTGTGCAACCCCGGTGATGCCTGCGACGCTGGAACAGCCTGCAGGACACCGGGAGATCTGAGTTCTGGTCCCCACTCTGGGAAGTGGTGGGCTGGGTGGCAGCCAGGGGCTCTGAGGCCAGCCAGACCTGGGCTTGATTCTAGCTTGATCACTTCTTAGATACGTCATCTTGGGCAAGTTCCTTTCACCTTCGGGCTTTGGTGTTCTTGTTTGTAATGTGTGGATGATATATGCCATACAGGGTGGTTGGGAGGATCTAATGAGAAGTCATAGTAGACTAGCAGCATGGCTGGAGCTTAGTAGCTACTCAGTTAAGTATTAACTCCTTCCTTCTCTCTGTATCCAACTGTCTTGGGAGATCCTGGCATCTACTTTGCCTCACTGAGCCTGTCTCCCCATGTGTAAAAGGAGACTATCATGCGAGATGTTTTCTAAGATTCTCTCCTGTTGGATGGCCCTCACTTCCTGTTCTGTGTCCTCTCCTGCCAAGCCTCCTCCGTATCAACCCATCTCTTCCAGAAAACCCTCCTGAGCACACTGAGGACAGACTCTGTTTCCCACCAGCTCCCCTCTCACCTCCCCACAGAGAGGACACAGTAGGCTGCAGAGCTGAAGAGTTGTTCTGGATCTTTCTGGAATGGTGACTGTGATGTCATTGCTCTCCCAGCCGGCAAGCAGAGCCACGGTGGGCTCTGGGTTTGTCTTGATGTAGGATGGCTCTTGACCTCAGGGGGTTACAGACAGCTGACATGAAGCTTCAGCCGGTAGAGGAAGTATGCCAGCAATTTGGTTAGCAAGGCAGGCCTGTCTCCACGGCTGTCCGTGTCCCCCTGTGCCCCACCAATGACTGAGGCCAAATAGAACGTGTGTGCTCCTTTGTTTAACCTCCCTGAGTTGGACCGGTGGGAGCTGACCCAAGGCAGTGGGCGCTGGGCCTGGATGGGTGGGCCCAGGGTCTGGGGGGGGTCCCCCTCGGCCTCCTTGGATCTCTCACCCCCATGCTACCCTCACTCCCCTAGGCATCTTCTGCTGTGGCCCCTGCTCTGTGCAGTCCATCAAGAACGGCCTGGTCTACATGAAGTATGACACGCCCTTCATTTTTGCTGAGGTGAGGCCTGTGTGCCCGGTGCCTTTGTGGGCAGCCTGGGGAGACCAGGGCACTGGCGTTGGCCCTGGGTTCTCTGGTCCTTATCTCACCACCGACCGACTAGCTGTGTGACCTTGAGCAAGTTACTCATTCTATGAGTCTTAGTTTCCCCAACTGTTAAAAGGGGGATAATAATGGCTGCCATGCTTCCTGTGCTCAGGATCAAAAGAAATAATGGGTATGAAGCTGCTCTATAAGTCACAGAGTCAGCGAACGAGCATAAGGAATTACTGTTATTAATGTTGAATACACTGTAAGGAGCCTCCCAGACCAGTTTCTTCCCCCATCTCTGGCCTTGTCTGGCTCAGCTCGGAAGGTCTCCCGGTTTGGCTCTTCCAGGAAGCTCCCAACCTTTGGATCTAGCCCTCCATGCAGCTCCTAGGATCCAGGGAAGGCAGCTGGGGGTCAGGCCCACCCTCAGACCTTCTGGCTCACTCACTCCCGGCTCACACCCCACACACGCCCCATACAGGTGAACAGTGACAAGATCTACTGGCAGCGGCAAGGTGACGGCAGCTTCAAGGTCGTGTACGTGGAGGAGAAAGCCATCGGCTCGCTCGTCGTCACGAAGGCCGTTGGCTCCAACATGCGGGAAGAGGTCTCCCACATCTATAAGCACCCGGAAGGTACCAGCCCCCCAACCTGGCCAGCTCCGTCCACGCCAAGGGTTCCCACCAAGCACTCGCCAACGCCAGCGGCAGTGGTAAGCTCACCGTTGACCCTCAACCCCCAGGCTCAGAAGAAGAGCGGAAGGCAGTGGAGACCGCAGCCGCCCACGGCAGCAAACCCAACGTGTACGCCAGCCGGGACTCGGCTGAGGATGTGGCCCTGCAGGTGGAGGCGCAGGACGCAGTGATGGGGCAGGACCTGACCGTCTGTGTGGTGCTGACCAACTGCAGCAGCAGCCCCCGGACTGTGAAGCTGCACCTCTACCTCTCTGTTACCTTCTATACCGGCGTCTCTGGGTCTGTCTTCAAGGAGTGCAAGAAGGAAGTGGTGCTGGCGCCAGGGGCCTGTAAGTGCTCCTTCCCCAGCCCTGCCCCCTCCCCCCTCCCCCCCCCCGCCCCACGGCTGGGCACCCCGGGGCTGGGGACATGGAGACCCCAGGATGCCGAGTCTGGGGAAGCTGGCCTCAGTGACACCATGCCTCCTCCCCACAGCGGAGCGCACGGCCATGCCCGTGGCCTACAAGGAGTACCGGGTCCACCTCGTGGACCAGGGGACCATGCTGCTTAACGTCTCGGGCCACGTCAAGGAGAACACGCAGGTGCTGGCCAAGCAGCACACCTTCCGTCTGCGCACCCCGGACCTCTCCCTCACGGTAGAGCAGCTGGCTGGGGCAGGGGGAAATCAGAGGGCGAGGGGAGGGGGCACTGGGCCAGGAGCTGTGGCAGGAGGAGGTCAGGGACCAGCTCTGGGCTCTTGGGCTTCGGTTTCCTCCTCTGGAAAATCAGATCTCATTTCCCTGATTCTGTGGTGGCTGCAGCTGGAGAGTGGGTTGGAGTTTCCTGTCTGGCTTTGGGAGAGCCCTCTCTTGGGGGCAGAAACATGGGTTGAGGGAGGTCTTGATTCTAAGGAGCTCTCCCTCTCTGGGGGAGCGTCTGGTCCCGTGAGTTTGGCCAGGGGCTCTGATGGGGGCCTCTTTTTCTCTCAGTTACTGCGAGCAGCCGTGGTTGGCCAGGAGTGCGAGGTCCAGATTGTCTTCCAGAACCCCCTGCCTGTCACCCTCACCAACGTTGTCTTCCGGCTCGAGGGTTCCGGGCTGCAGAGACCCAAGGCCCTCAATGCTGGGTGAGTCCGGCCCCTCCTCCTTCCCCTGCCGCTGCCCTTGCCTGCCTCCTGGCGGCGTGGGTCCCAGCTTTGCTTCCTCTCTCGGTCAGGATGGTAAGGTCTGTCGCTTGGGGCCAGCCAGCAGCACCTCCTGACTCAGTTCAGCCCACGCAGCACTTAAAAGGCCTGCTGTGGGCAGTGCTCCGTGGTGTCCCCACCCTGCCTCACCGGCTCGTTAGGGAGCTGAAAACTCACATAGGAATCACTAGCAACTCGTCACTACTCTCGCCCAGCACTCAGGAGTTGAGCAGGCACTTTCAGGAATATAAGTTCATCTGGAGACCACAAAAACCCCTTAAAGTACATTAGAGATCATCACCTGGGCCGTGTGCCCCAGGGCAAGTGACTGATCTCCTCTGCGCCTCAGTTTTCTCACCTGTAAAGTAGGGATAACGATAAGCCTGGCTCTGAGGATCAGAGGCGACGCTGCCCGTAAAGCACTCAGCATGGTGCTCGGCACGACATTAGTGTTCTGTTGGTAGCTGTCCCCGCTTTACAGACGGGGCAGCCGGTGGCCGCGTCTCACAGGGCCTCACAGCTCCTAAGGGGCAGGCTCGGCCCCTCTCGCTTTGGTGAGAGCACAGGCTCTCAAGCTTGTTGCTGGCGTGGTGGCATGAGGGCCGAGCAGCAGTTCCGAAGGCGAGAGCCCTGTGCCTCGGGGCCCTCACCCAGCCTGCCGGGGCCTGATCCCGAGCCACGTGAGGCTCTGGGCCAGGCCGGTGCCCACAGTCGTGTTCCTGGGCCTGTGCTGCCATCTCTGACGCAGACCCACGCATGCAGGAACAGCACAGAGGGAAAGCAGAGAAGGCCAGAGGCTGACCTTTAAGCTCAGCCTTCTGGGGACAGGGGCAGGAATTTTCCTCATTCGACAGAGAGCGCCCAAGGGAAAGGGACAGCATGCGCTGGGGGGGGCTGGGTGAGGAAGCAGAGGGTCCCTGCCCGCCCTGCCCGTCCCTCTCCCCACACACAGCAGGCTCTGCCCGGTGGTGGCTGCCACTTTCGCCAACAGGCCAAAGCTGAAAAGGTTGCTGTTCTGATCTCTGCCCCAGCCCGGCCCCCTGGATGATGGGACACATCACAAACGAGTGCTCTCCTTCTGTCGCCCTAAAAGGATCTCTGGCAGCTTAGAGAGTGGAGCTTGGAACTCCCAGACAGCTCACCTGCTGGTGTCTCTCACCTGCAGCTGACAGAGGGAGGTTCGCCTGTTCTGAGGGATCCCCCAGAGCGGGGCTTCCCTCAGCAGCCCCACCAGATCTTTGATTCTTGCCCCTGCCTGGGAATAAGGGAAGGACCGCTGCACTGAGTGATGGAGACCCAGGTCCTCTCTTCAGCTGTGGGGCTTGTGTGAGTCTCCCCCCACTTAAAGGTCCCAGTCTTCCCACCAGTATGTGAGAGGGTTAGATGGTAGTTTCTCAAGGCAGGTCCTCCTTGGACATCCTGTGGCTCCTCAGCTGCTGTGAGCCCAGGCCAGGGCCACCAGGACAGCTGAGAGCCCTGAGCTCCTGGCTCGGATATATTAGATTCCAAAACGGGCATCACTTCACTCTCATCTGCGCATCCTAGGCTGTGGTATGGAGCCCCATTATGGCATAAGTTGTGCCACCCGGCCTGCTGAGCGGCCCCTTAATAAACATTCCAGAACTTACTCCTTCAGATGGCTATTGTCACCACCAAAGCAGTCACCAGGGGAAGCTGGAAGTCTGCTCCAAATCCTTCTCAGGAATTTCCCCCAGAGCCTGAATCATATTCTCTAGAATGTCCTTAGGGTGGTCTTCTAAGGGAGTGGATTTGACTTTGGGGAAACAGCCTCAAGTCATTTAGAATTAAGACTAATTAATAAGGTAAGTGAACAAGGTGGGTCATAACGCCCTTTTCAATCAGAACTGAAGCTTGGCTGTAAAGGAGGGGCAGTGACTTGTCTGGGTGTGCGTGCGTGCGTGCGTGCGTGCGTGCCCAAGTGGGTGTGTGTGATGTGTGTGTGGTTTTAAATGGCTGTGAAGGAAAATGTGAGAGGAGTTTTTTCAAATGTTCAACAGGGTTGAACCAGTACATAATTGAAGGACAATGCTAATTTGGATGTCTAAGTTCTGATGTCCTGCCAGGGAGTTGGTTTTATTACCTGCACTCATTTATGGGCACATTCCAACTTTAGCAGCTGACGTGCTCAGCTTAAACTCACAAACTGGGGTGCAGCCAAGGTCTCGCCTGACTCTTAAGACCAGGGTAGGAAGAGATCTTGACATCCCTAGCTGGAATCTGGAGAGCAATTTCTCTTGGAAATAATGTTACAAATAAAGGCTAGGCTCTGAAATAGTACAGTTCAATTATAGTATGGGTTAAATAGACTTTTAAAGGCTGATCTGAACCCAAACAACCTTTAACCTGCGTCGATGGAAAAGTGAGCACAAATTAAAAGCGCAGATTCGTAACCAGGCAGAGTATAGCCTACCTGCTAAGTTATAGACTTAATTTCTTTCTTTCTTTTTCTTTTTAATAAATTTGTTTATTTATATATTTATTTTTGGCTGCGTTGGGTCTTCGTTGCTGCATGCGGGCTTTCTCTAGTTGCGGCGAGCGGGGGCTACTCTCTGTTGCAGTGGGCGGGCTTCTCATTGCGGTGGCTTCTCTTGTTGCAGAGCACAGGCTCTAGGCGCACGGGCCTCAGTAGTTGTGGCACACAGACTCAGTAGTTGTGGTTCGCAGGCTCTAGAGCGCAGGCTCAGTAGTTGTGGTGCACGGGCTTAGTTGCTCGGCGGCCTGTGGGATCTTCCCAGACCAGGGCTCGAACCCATGTCCCCTGCATTGGCAGGCGGATTCTTAACCACTGCGCCACCAGGGAAGTCTCTAGACTTATTTTCAAGTTGTATATTATGATAGGAAGTCTAGAAATTAAGTCTATAACCTAACAGGTAGGCTATAGATATCTACCTCCCTGTCTCCCCTGCTTCCCACCTTCATAGAGCTTGGAGGCACCTTCAAGACCATCTGATCCCACCCCCTCATTTTACATTCGCTTCCATTTTACACCAGAAAGTGAGGATGACTGGTACCTTGTTCTAAACCACACAGTTAACAATGGTAGAAGAAGGAGTACAAAGTGGTCCAGGAACGCCCCTTGGAAGCAGGCTCCAAGCTGTTTTGCCCCAAGGAGAGCTCATCCTCAATGTTGGGGTGTTGGCTCATTCCCTTGGAGGACTGTGGTGTTTGCACAGAGTCTGGCTCCAGAGACGGTCCCCAAGGCAGGCTCAGGTTGAGCAGGGGCCAGAGGTAAAGGTTTAAGGCAGAGGCAGGAAAGGACAGATGCTAACAGGCATGAGAAGGTGCGATATAAATGCAGTCACAGTCAGTGCGTAAGCACACGTGCAGATTGCTGGGGGAGCTCAGAGAAGGGTGAGATTCATTTTCCTGAGGGCAGGAGGTGCTCCAGGGAGCCCTCACTGAGGAGGAGGTGTGAGCTGGGTCTGGAGGCAGCCTGGGGGCAAAGCATGAAGACGGAGGTGAGTTCAGGGAAGGGGAGGAGCTCAGTGGGGCTGGTGGGCAGGAGGAATGGGGGGATGATGAGGTGGCACAGGCAGGCAGGGTGACTCAGAGTGAGCCTGTGTGTCAGGTTAGGGAGCTACAGTTTCATCTATCTCATAAGCACCGAGGAAGCCAAGCCGGTGAAGGGCTCAGTTCACCTCTGAATGCTTGGAGAATAGAATGGAAAATGAGATGGGAGGCAAGAAGGCCAGTTAGAAGGCTGGTGAAATTGTGATTCCCAGAGGGGTGGTCTGGGACCAGAGGTCCATGGGAAGGAAGAAAATAAAGACACTGTAGTGTGTGTGTGCACACCAGCATGTTTCTCTCTCTCACTCACACACACGAATGTGTGTCAATTTAATTTAAAGATGCCAATTGTCTGTTCTTTTTTTTTTTTTTTTTAATAACATCCTGAAATATGATCGTAGCAGAGGATGATTAATTTTCTTCCACCTTCTTCCTCGGCAAACCTGAAAGTATTTGGCAATACTGTGTTGAGCCCCAAAGTCTCCCTTGGAAACCCTGCGGGGATTGGGGCTGACCTGGTTGGGGCAGGAGCATTGGCCATGGAGAGGAGGGGAGGCAGTGCCTCGGTCTTTGTCCAGATGTTTGTGAGAGCAGGGAGGGAGGAGTCCTGGATGCTGAGGAGATTTCCAGCTCCAGCAGCTGGGTGGGCGGCCACTGATCTAGCCTTGCAGAGGTGGCCTTGGGGTTCAGGCTTTGTTCCAGTCAGTAGGTTAGGTCTTGGGTGTGGAGATTCCAGCTGAGCCCAGAAATGCCTGAAGGGCTCCACCTGCTGCTCTTCCTTCCTGCCTGCCCCATCAGCCCTTACTCCCCACTCCACCCTCGGTCACCCCAGGTCTATGATCCTGTCTCTTCCCACAGGGACATTGGGGGCGACAAGAGAGTGACACTGCGCCAGACGTTCGTGCCTGTGAGATCAGGATCCCGCCAGCTCATCGCCAGCTTGGACAGCCCACAGCTCTCCCAGGTGCATGGGGTCATCCAGGTGGATGTGGCCCCGGCCGCTGGTGGCAGGGACTCCTCAGATACTAGAGGCAACGGTTGCTCAGGGGAGACCATCCCTATGGCATCTTGAGGTGGGGCTTAGCCCTGGGCCAGGAGCAGTGGGAGTGGAGTCAGATGAGCAAGGGCACTGCCTCAAGATAGGGGCCCGCTGCAGAGCGGTTCCCCAGGGCCTCAGGTGGGGACACCGGGGCATCTGGGGAAGAACCGATCTCATTTGCACAGATGCTAATAAACTGTTTTTTAATGAAGCTGCCGTTCTGTCCATCTGTCAGTCTATGCCGAGCCAAGGAGCCCCATGGCCTATCCTGGGGATGCCCTTGGCATTTCTGACGCCCCTAGGTCTGAGAAGCATGGCTGGCAGGTCAGCAGTGGTACCACTCAGCAGCTCTTGAGATGGGGCCGCTTGGCGTCAGGACAGCCTCCAGCGCTTACCTGCCCAGTCTTCACCCGCTGACCAAAGCCCTCGGAAGCTCCCTGGGCTCAGTGGCACTGCCCCTTCCACAGCACCCCCTGTGGGAAAGAAGAACCTAAAGTCCCTTCTGTAGGCACATGTTTGAGGTAGAAATAGGCTGGAGTTCTCTCTGAGCAGCAGAAGCCACTTTCCAATATTGATCTTCAAATATCCTTGTCTAAGAATTTTTACAAAAGTAATACGTGTTCAGGGTTGAGCATTAAGAAGATACAGAAAATTATAAAGCAGAAAATAACAATAATCCTCAAGCCCCGCCATGTACAGAAAGTAACTGTTAACATTGTGTTTCATATGCTGCTTCCCCGCCCCGGCCAAATGACCTGTGGTGAGCATTTTCCTACAGCATTAAATAGTCTTTGAAAGCATCGTGTTTAGAGACTGGATGGTAGGCTAGGCTTCCAGGCCGCCCTCCTGGTCCTCCTGGATCTCTGGCTGTCCTCAATTTCCTCAGCTGGTGCCTACGCATCGGCTCAGACTCCAGTGTTGGGGTGACTCAGGCCTCCGCCCCAGGCTCTCTCTCATCCAGCTCCACTCTGTCAAGGTGAGCTCTGCCAGACTCGAGGTTTTAAGGACCGCTGGCTCCCAAAATTGTATATTTTTCTTGAACCCCAAATTTGTATATTTACTGCCTTCTCAATATCTCTACAATGTGGATGTCCAATGTGGATGTCTCAAAGACACCCCAAGTATAAGACATCCAAGGTCAAACTCCTGACCTCCCTCCAGCATATATCCTCCTACATCTTCCCCTACATCAGTAAATGGCACCTCCATCTTTCCAGTTTCTTGGGCCCAAACTCTTGGAGTCACCCTTGACTCCTTTCTTTCTCTCACATCCCACATTCAATCTGTCAGCAAATCTTGCTGGTTCTACCTCCCATTCATAGGTGTCTAGAATCTGACCACTCCTTATCTCCTCTACAACTACCATCCTGCCCGAGCTGCCTTCATCTCTCAGCTGGACTGTTGCACCCCCTTCCTAATCATTTCCCCATTTCCACTCTTGCCCTTTGGTACCCTGTTCTTCACACAGCAGCTGGAACAAGCAGGTGAACAAGATCGTGTCAATCCTCTGCTCAAAACCTTCCACTGGCTTCCCCCAAAGTCAAAGTCCTTGCAGTGCTCTGTGACTCCGCCCTCCCTCCCCTTCCCCTCCCCCGGCTCAGTCCATCCAGCTCGCCGGCCCCTTCCTACCTGGACAGCGCCAGGCACACTCCTGCTCCAGGGGCTCTGCAGGGCTGCGCTCTGCCTGAGGGCTTCTTCCCCACATGGCCCCATGGCTCACTCCCTCTTCTCCTTCAAGACTTGCTTAAGTGCCACCATCTTAAGGTCTTCTCTTCCATTCCATTTTAAAATTGCAGCACCTTCCATGTTTCCTATCTCCCCTTGTTCTTTCTTTTTCTCCATAGTACATGTTACCATGTGGTGTTCTATACATTAAATTTTTTGTATCATTTATTATCTAATTCTCTCTACCAGTACTGCTCCATCCTAGTCCAAGCCACCATCCTCCCTCACTTGGATTGAAGCCCCAGTCCTCTCACTAGCCTTTGCCCTGCCCTGTCTATTCTCAACTTGGCAGCCAGAGGGATGCTTTTATTTATTTATTTATTTTTTATTAAAAAAAAATTTTTTTTTAATAGATTTTATTTATTTATGTATTTATTATTATTTTTTTTTGGCCGTGTTGGGTCTTCGTTGCTGCACGCGGGCTTTCTCTAGTTGCGGTGAGTGGGGGCTACTCTTCGTTGCGGTGCGCGGGCTTTTCATTGCGGTGGCTTCTCTTGTTGCGGAGCACGGGCTCTAGGCGCATGGGCTCCAGTAGTTGTGGCTCGGAGGCTCAGTAGTCGTGGCTCGCAGGCTCTACAGCACAGGCTCAGTAGTTGTGGCGCACGGGCTTAGTTGCTCTGCGGCATGTGGGATCTTCCCGGACCAGGGCTCGAACCCCTGTCCCCTGCACTGGCAGGCGGATTCTTAACCACTGCACCACCAGGGAAGCCCCAGAGGGATGCTTTTAAATGTCAGTCAGATCATGTTACCAATCTGCTCACACTCCCCAGTGGCTCCTCACTTCTCGCAGAATAACAGCCATGGCTGCTTCACTTTCTTGGTGTTTCTCAAAGCCTTGACCTCCTGGCCTTTGGACTAACAGTTTCCCCTGCCTGGCACACTCTTCTTCTGATATCCATGTGGCAGGCACTCTCCCCTCCTTTGAAGTCTATCCTCGAATATCACTGTCTTAATGCGGCCTTTTCTGGCCACCTATTTTAAATTGCAACCCACTCCTCTCCTCATGACCACTTTTCCCTGCTTTATTTTTCTGCATAACACTTATCCACATCCAACATATTCAATATTTTAACAATGCATTTATTCATTGTGTCCCCCCTCCCCCAAGTGGAATATAAACTCCACAAGAGCAGTGGTTTTTGTCTTATTTGGTCTCTGTTGTATGCCCAGAATTTAGTGCATAGAAATGCTCACTAAATACTTGCTGAGTGAAGAAGAATTTGGCACTAATCTATTTATATATAATAACGCCTGTCATCTTCACAACGACCTCATAAGGTCACTGTATTATAATTTCCCCTCTACAGATGAAGAATCTGAGGCAAGGGGCTAGGGAACCCATCAAAATCATTTAGCACTCTAGAATAGGATTAGAACCTGCGCAGTCTGGCTCCACAGCCTGTATTTTATCTCAGACTGAAAGTGACCCCACAGAGCTCTTAATTCCATCCCCAAACTCTTCTTCCCCTAGTTTTTCCCATCTCATTGTTACTATAACCACCCAGTTGTTCCAGCCAAAAACCTACAAGTCACCCTTGATTCCTCCCTCTTCTCTCCTCCAAGATTCACTCCACCAGTATTTCTTATCAGTTCTATGTCCAAAATATATCTGAATCTGTCATTCTCTCCACTTGCACTGTCACTGTGCTCTCTCCCTATGGAACTGCCATAGCCTCCCGGTGTGTTTCCACTCTTGTTCCTGAATAATCCAGTTTCTACACAGCCAGTGAGCTTTCTAAGCTGTAAATTAAATCCTGGTACTCTCCTGCTTAAAACCGGACGAGGCTGGTACTGAACCCAAGTTCAGCTGTTTGCTGCTTGGAAAGCCAATATACAAGAGACAAGCGTCGTTGGGAAGGGTACGGCTGCTTTATTCAGGAGGCCAGCAACCTGGGAAGATGGTGGACTAATGTCCCAAAACCAACCTCCAAATTGCTGGTTAGGGGACAAAGGTTTTAAAGGGGAGTTTCAGGGGTGTACAGGAGGGGGGGGCTATGTGCAGAAGAGCACAGTCAGCTCCAATAATAATAATAAATAATAAACTGGTTGTGTGGTGTTCTGGTCAGCACCATCTTGATCTTCTACTCTAGGGTTGGTCTGCTCCCATAGCTTTAAGGCCAGTCCCTGGAATTCTTAAGCAAGCAAGATTAATTGTCCCCTAGTCAGCTAGTCATTCTCCAAACAGCTCTAAGACACACCAGGGTCAGTAGGAAGGGAAGATGCATGCAAATTTTTAAATCTCTGCTGCTCAGAATGGAGCAGCTTATGTTATGGCTACACTTCCAGTGCTTTCCCATCACCCTTGGATCAATGCAAAGTCCTACCCTCATCTATCTGGCCCTGCAACCCTCTCCAACCTCAACTCCACCACATGCCCCTGGCCCTGCTGCCTCAGCCCCACCGTCCTTCTGCTTCTCAAACTCACCAACCTTCTACCTAAGACTTGGCATCTGCCCTTCCTTCTGGAGGAACACCCTTCCTCCATGTGGCATGGCTGCCCCCCTCATTCAGGTCTCAGCTCACATGTCACCTCCCCATAGAGCTCTTCCCTGTCCATCAATCTGATTAGTTTGCCGCCTCCAGTCTCAAGTATATCACCCTATTTTATTTTGTATCCTGCCTAGTACTTATCGTTTAATATCAGCGTGCTTGTTTATTTATTAAATTCTGTCTCTTTTCTCTAAAATGTAAGCTCCTTAAGAGCTTATCTGTGTTATTCACACCAGTGACCCAGGACCTAGAACAGGGTCCAGCACAGAGCTGCACAAGAAATGTTTGCTACTTACAAAGTTAAAAGAAACAATTTGCAACATATAACTTATAATTGTTCCTTGAATTTACTGAGCAAGCCGCAGTAGTTGTACTACGTTTTTGTTTTGTTTTGTTTTGTTTTAATTTTTTTAATTTATTTTTGGCTGTGTTGGGTCTTCATGGTGGTGCGCGGGCTTCTCATTGCGGTGGCTTCTCTTGTTGCGGAGCACGGGCTCTAGGCACGTGGGCTCAGTAGTTGCAGCAACGCAGGCCCTAGAGCGGTAGTTGTGGTGCGGGGGCTCAGTAGTTGTGGCTCACGGGCTTAGTTGCTCTGCAGCATGTGGGACCTTCCCGGACCAGGGATCAAACCCATGTCCCCTGCATTGGCACGTGGATTCTTAACCACTGCACCAGCAGGGAAGTCCTGGTACTACGTTTTTTTAATAAAAATGAACAAATGACATGATTTCTTTGATTAATCTCTCATTCCTAGAAATTTAAGTCCTCCCAGAATTTTACTGTTCCTTTCTCTCTTTTTTTTTATTGAAGTATAGTTGATTTGCAATGTTGTAATTTCTGCTGTACAGCAAAGTGATTCATTATACATATATATACATTCTTTTTTATATTCTTTTATATTATTTTCCATTATTGTTTATCACAGGATATTGAATATAGTTCCTTGTGCTATACAGTAGGACCTTGTTGTTTATCCATTCTATATATACTAGTTCGCATCTGCTAACCCCAAACTCCCAGTCCATCCCTCCCCGACCCCCCAAAGTTTTGCTATTCTAAATAGAGCTGTGATAAATATCCTTGTACAAGCACATAAATCTTTGGGCTTATTTTAAATTATTTCCTTAAAATAATCCCCCAGAGTGAGAATTATTGTGTAAAGGGGATTGAGCGCATTTAAGGTGGTTGATACATTTTATTAAATTAGTTTCCAGAAAGGTTGAGCAGTAATGCAACAGTATCTCTTTTTATTGAGCTCCCAGGAAAACGTGAGAGCTTAAGATTTCTAACAACTTTGTAACCTGCTTCACATGTGTTCATTTTACCTTGTTCCCCTGTATATGTTAGAACTCAAAAATGCTTGAAAGCCTCAAAAAGAAAAACAAAACAAAACAACAACAACAAAATGGGAAGGGAATGCTATTCTCCAAACAGCTAGAGGGAAAGAAACAAATATATGTTGAGCTCCTACTATGAGTTAAGCTCAAACTGGGTGCTTTATGGAGATCATCTCCTTTAATTCTCTGGGGGTGAGCATCAGAATCCCTGTTGTTCCAGCTTAATTTGTTCTTAGACCTCTGGTTCCCCTCCCCTAGAATGTAAGGGCAAGGACCTTATCTCTCTTACGCTTACTCATTGTGACTTACAGTAGATGCTCAGTAAATATCTGTTGAATGGAAAATGAACTAAATTGGAGGGTGATGGGGAGTCTAGGGGCTTAGGGGTGCAGTGGAGGATTGTGTTTTGGAGCATTTGTGGGAAGAATGCTCGATGGATAACTAGACCAGCTCTGGGAAAGAGAGAGATAAATGGGCACTCGAGGAGCTGAGTAGTGACCAGCAGGGCAGAGCTCTTACTTGGACTGTACCTCAGAAAACTGTACTAGGGAAACCTATTTAATGCCATTCTCATTTATTTATATGATTATTTCCTTTACATCATCCTTTATATAACAGAGTGCTTTTTTTTTTTTTTTTTTTTTACAAAGAGAAGTGTTCTTAGTCTTGGTTGTAAGAAGTCCACTAGAGTTGCCACCTTAGTTGATGCCTTCTGGACAGTGATAAGGCAGTCATTATCTCTGAGTCTTGGTCACCAGTTTTGGTTCTCCTGGGACACCTGGTATACAAAGTTGATCACTAGGGAGGAGGTGGATTCTTTGCATCAGTAGCCCAGGTTTTCCTGAGTGTAAAGACCCAGTATTATCAGTTCCTTCTGCCCCAAGATTTAAAGTTGGGAACATTAGTGTGGACTATGGTAGCTTCAACTGCAGCCCAATAGCAGGGAAGGGGACCATCCCAGCCTTGGAGAACTAGGCTGAATACCAGGGTGCATGAATCCCATGTAGGTGGGTTTGACTTGGCAAAGTCTGGGGCTAATGCTGGAAGCTCCTGCAGCCCCTTAGGCCAGGGGGCTAAGTCTGGACCTGGATGTAGAATCCTGAGAGCTCAAGTACGAATCCCTGTTGTTGGTTTTCTAAGATGACATTGAGTGGGTGGAAGAAGCATGGCAGACCCCGTAGGCAGCAGAGCTCTCCCCAAACAGGCATGGAAGCTGGAAGGTCTGCCCTTTTGGTCACAATTCTTAGGAAATTCTGGGAAAGGTAAAAACATCAAAAGGAAGATTTTATCTTCCTGACAATAAACCAGGTGGAGTTAATTACAAATTTAAAAGAAAAATTTTATAAGATGTTACTTATAAATGTTTCTCAGATTTATGGATCAGGCTACAGTGATTGTAATTCATTTTAAATAAAGTTAATTTTTAAAATAATGGCTAGATTCCGCTATTATAAGGTCCACCCTGGAGAGGGATTTTTGTCTACAGCTGGAGCAGAATTTTACAGGAGACTCTGACTGGCAGGGTCCAGCCACAGTAGCAGATAATGAACCCATTCCTCCACTCATTTAACAAATATTCAATGACATGTGCCAAGCAATGCGCTAAGTGCAAGAACACAGGGCAAACCTAGTTCCTGCCTTACGGAGCTTACAGTCTGAGAAAGAAACAGATTAATTGAATAACTGCACAAGACAAAGGAGAGTACGTACAGAGCTCTGAAGTTTATGGTGAAGGTGTGTGACCTGGCCTGGTGGTGGTGGTTAGGAAAGCTTTACCTAGATAGGTGACCCTGGAGGATAGGTAGGCAGAGATGGAAGGGAAATCACTCCAGGCAAAAGGAATAGCCTGTGCAAAGATCCTGTGGTGGAAGGGCATCTAGAAGAGTAAACAAGACTAAAAGGACAGTGTGGGGAATTCCCTGGTGATCCAGTGGTTAGGGCTCTGTGCTTCCACTGCAGGAGGCACAGGTTCAATCCCTAGTTGGGGAACTAAGATCTGGCATGCCGCGCAGCGCAGCCAAAACAAAACAAGAAGAAGGAGAGGGAGAGGGAGAAAAGGAGAGGGAGAGGAAAAGGGAGAGGGAGAGGGAGAAGGAGAGGGAGAGGAAAAGGGAGAGGGAGAGGGAGAAGGAGAGGGAGAGGAAAAGGGAGAGGGAGAGGGAGAGGGAGGGGGAGAAGAAGGAGAAGGGGGGGAGGAGGAGGGGGAGGATGGTGTGGCTAAAGCAAGGAGAGCAAGGGACAGAGTGGAGAAGGTGAAGCTGAGAGATGCAGGGCAGAGCCTTGTGGGGCCCCATAGGCCACTTTAAGCCTTTGGAAGGTTTAAGGAATTGGAGGTGACATGATCACATTGTGTGTTTTGAACAGATTATTCTGCCTGTGGTGTCAAGTAATGGATTGGAGTGGGGCTGGAGTGGATGCAGAGACACAGATTGGAAGACAGTTGTGATATTTTATGCTAGAGATGGTGATTTGGGCCAGAGTAGTGGTGCTGGAGACAGAGGTGGAAAACTTGGAGAAATATCCAGGAGGGAAAATTTCACAGGGCTTGGGGAAGGATGGGATGTGGCTGGGTGGAGGGTGGAAAGGAGCAGTAAAGCTAAACACCAGGTTTCTGGCTCATGGAACAGGACAGATAGGTGGTCCCATCCACTGATACAGGGACTAGTGTCCTTCACCAGAGAAAGGAAACTGTGAGGGAAGGTGAGGCTCAGAGACACCCTTTGTATAGCTCTCTTCTACCTGGAAATTTTCCTTTGGGTGACCTTTGGAGGATCTGGGCTTTGGTTTGAATGAAACTGTTCTCTTACCCCAGGATTCTTCAAGCATAATCTCCAGACCACTTGCATTAAAATCATCTGAGATGTTTATTAAGAATTCAGATTTCTGGGCCCCAGAATAAACCTCATGAATCAGAATCCCTGGAGCAGAGGCCAAGAAGTCTGTATTTTAATAATCTCACTAAGGGGTTTGACTCCTATGCACGCTAATTATTGAGGACAATGACCTTCCATTTTTCTTCTTTCTGTACTTTTTTCATGCTCTCCTTGCCTCCACCCTTCTTGGGCCAGGAGTAGCCACGAGTTCCCAATGTTCTAAGAGCCGACCTCTAGTCTTCTTGATCCTTTGAGTTTGAGAAGGTTTGCAAGACAAGGGGCTCCTGGGGCAGGACACAGAGGACTAACAAAGGAGCTGCTCATGTTAGCCATGAACACATGAACCGGAAACTGCATGAGGCACTAGTGACATAACATGTATGAGAAAGAAGCAAGTCCTTCTCTCAAGGGGCTCCCAACAGTGGGGATGACAGACAAGAAAACATTCAAAATACAGTAAATGCATATGTAGTATTTACTAGGAGCCAGGCACTGTTCTAAGTGCTTTATATTTACTAATTCATTTAATCCTTACAACAACATTGCAAAATAGATTCTGCATGACAATGGTGGTGATAAAAGGATGTACGGGGGACTTCCCTGGCGGTCCAGTGGTTAAGAATCTGCGCTTCCACTGCAGGGGGCACGGGTTCAATCCCTGGTCAGGAAATGAAGATCCCACACGCCACGCAGTTTGGAAAAAAAAAAAAAAAAAAGATGTACAGGATGATGCTGAGGAGGCTGGGAAGAGAGCTATGAGGGGTTTCATGGAGGTAGTTATCAGATGAGCCACAAAAGATGAAAAAAAGTCAAGTCCAAGAGGCAAGAAGGACAGAGGAATCATCCAGTATGTGCAAGGCACAAAATATGAGACAACACAGTATATTTGGAAAATGCAATCAGTTTGAAGAGGAGGCATGATAAGTGCAAAGTGGCAAGGAATGTTGATGAAGAGGTGAACTTAGCCAGATCATTAAAAATCCTTTTGCCATATTTTGGAATTTGGACTTTCTTTTGAAAGTAAGAGAGAGCTTTCAGTTAGGGATGATATGATCAGTTTTGCATTTCACCAGGTTTATGATGAAAGCAACATGGAAAAGAAATTAGGAGTTGGGCTGGAGGTAGGGAGACTAGAGTCTTCTCAATGTGAGAGACAGGGAACCTGAAATAAGATACAGTCAGTGAGAATGAAAAAAAAGGGGGGTGGGTTTAAAAGTTCTGTAGGAAGTAGAATTGATTAGACTTGGTGAGGGATTAGACTTGGAGAAGAGAGAGGACAGAGTTAAGGGTGATGGTCTTGTTTTCTGACTCATGGGTAAAGAAAGGTGCCATGCACAGAAATACAGAGGCCAGGAGAAAAAGCAGAATTTAAAATAGAAGATAACTTCCAGTTTTCAGTCTGGCATGTAAGGAGCTTAGAAGTTCTCACTCCTGTCCTTACAAGAAGAAGGATGAACAGAGAATCAAAGACCAAGGGAAAACCTTGAACAAAACTTGAGGGGTAGAAGGGGGGACATCTTACCTATAGAGGAGCAGGGATAAGAATTACTTTGAGGCAGAAGGGGAACTTCCCTAGTGGCGCAGTGGCTAAGACTCCACACTCCCAGTGCAGGGGCCCCAGGTTTGATCCCTGGTCAGGGAACTAGATCCCACATGCATGCTGCAACTAGGAGTTCGCATGCCACAACTAAGGAGCCCGCCTGCCGCAACTAAGACCTGGAGCAACCAAATAAATATATAAATAAATAAATATTTAAAAAGAGAATTACATCGGACTTCTCTTTAGAAACGATGCAAGATAAGAGTGCAGTGAAATGTTTAAAGTGTTGAAGGAAAAAAAGACTACTAACCTAGGCTTTTGTATCCACCAAAATTATCTCTCAAAAGTGAAGGAGTAATACTGTCTCAAACAAAAATTGAGGGAGTTTGTAGCCAGGAGACCTGACTTGCAAGATATGCTAAAAGAAATTCTTCAGAAAGAAGGAAAGTGACATAGGTCAAAAACGCAGATCTACATAAAGGCAGAACTTTACGGAAAGAATAAATTAAGGTAAAAGTAAAAAGGAAGACAACTAGAATTTCGTAGATGTCCGATTTGGGTACTTTGGAACTTCCAGCTAGATGTTCCAAGGGCAGTCGAATGTGTGGCTCACCTCAGAAGACTGATCTTGAGTGGAGACAGGGAGGGATATGGGAGCCATTATCTCTAAGAAAGGAGATGGCCCAAGGAAAGGGTAGTTTCACTAAACCCCTGTAAGGTAGTCAGAGCAGGTAATTAATTCAGTCAACAAAAAATATACACTGTGTGCCAAGGGTCTGTCCCTGGCAATGGAAATAAGGAGAGACACCAGGAAGGGTGACAAGGAGAAAGACAAGTAAAACGGTCAACTATACTAGGCGGCTGACTGGAGTAAGCGCACAACAGAAATTCGAAAAAGGAAATCTATTTTATTTATTTTAGAACTACACGATTAAAAAAAAAAGATATCAAACACAGAAAAGCACAAAAATTTCCTGCAGTCTCACCATCTAGAAAAAAACCAGATTAACAATCTGATGTATCTTTTCAAACTTTGAATTTTATTTTTTAAAGGCGGGCGTCCTCTCCCATTCTGTAAAAAAAAGAATTGAACTCTTACTGCAAGCGGCGCGCCGCCCGGGGAAGGCTTTGCAGGCGCTGGTTTGGGCGCTGGGATTTAAGGAATCGTATTTGAGAGGGTGAAGACGATGGAGAGGGAAAGTGGCATAAGCCTCGCTTTACAGACGAGAAAGTCAAGACCTCAAAGAACGAGGGGCCTTCTCCGTAGGCTCCGCGAAGAAATGCCAGAGCCGGAGGCGAGGCCCAGGTCCTCGGTCCCCGCCGCCCAGCAGCCGTCGGAAGTGCAAGGCAGCGGGGGGCGGGGACCGGCAGCGGCGCCGGATCTGCCGGGGCGCGGCCTTATGACGCAACGTCTCGTCTCCCCTGTCTGGCGACCCATTGGTTCTCCACTACCACCCTTCTCCCGGGTAGGGAGACTGGTCGCGGAGCCGGAAGCGAAGTAGCCTTTGGGTTCGAGACAGCGGCGGCGTTTAAAGCAGAACGACCTGTTGCCAGTGGAGCTGGCCAGCTTCTCCATTCAGGCTCCAGCCCGAGTTGGAGGAAAAACCCCGGAATTCCGGTGGCCCATGGGAGGGCGCAGTCTCGGATCGAGAACTATCCGGCACAGACCGAAATAGCCGAGCCTGTGAGGGCCACCGGAAACCCCGCCTCTAGGAGGAGTCGGGAAGCCTTGCCAGAGGTAGGAACCCAAAGGGACGGCTCCTGGGGTGGGTCCCGCCGGCCATGGCCACGCCCCCCGGGGCCGGTCCCGCCGCTCTTCGCTTCGCAGCCGCTGCCTGCTGGCAAGTCGTGCGCGGACGCTGCGTGGAGCATTTTCCGCGAGTATTGGAGTTTCTGCGATCCCTGCGCGCTGCTGCCCCCGGCTTGGTTCGCTACCGGCACCATGAACGCCTGTGTATGGGCCTAAAGGCCAAGGTATTGGAGTCAGTAGGACCCGGTAGAGGGGAAAGGGACGGGATGCGAGGACCTGTCCTGGGCCGACTGCTTGGGGGTGGAACCGGTTGGAAAAGGGCAGCTTGCCCGGACGTGGGGATTCTGAGCTCAGTACCCTTCACAGCTGGTGGTGGAGATGATCCTGCAGGGCCGACCTTGGGCTCAGGTTCTGAATGCCCTGCATCGCCACTTCCCAGAGTCTGGACCTGCAGTGCGGGACCCCAAAGCCGTGAGTCGTCCCTAGAGCAAGCCCTATCCTCAGTTAACACTTGGTGCAACAAAGTTGCTCCTCCTCCCGGTCACTGGATTCTGGTGCCCCTAACTTATTTGCCTTCCTTACCCTCAACAGACAAAGCAGGATCTGAGAAAGATCTCAGAGGCTCGGGAAACCTTTTGCCAGCAGGTGAAGCAGCTGGCAGAAGCCCCTGTTGATTTGGCTTCGAAGCTACAGGTGGGACTAGCTGCTTTGGAAGCTATGGTGTAGCTGTTCTCTCTAGTCCTCTTCTGACCTGCTTCTTTTCCTCCTGCAGGAACTTGAACAAGAGTATGGGGAACTTTTTCTGGCTGCCATGGAAAAGCTGTTTTTTGAATACCTGTGTCAGCTGGAAAAAGCACTGCCTACGCTGCAGGCACAGCAGGTTTTGCTAGGGCAAAACACATAAGGGCAGAATGCTGGGGTGGGGGGTAGGGGGTGGAGTTGTATCAAGGCCTGTGGTCTTCATGCCTCTCTCCCTGCCCACAGCTTCAGGATGTGCTGAGTTGGATGCAGCCTGGAGTTTCTATCACTTCTTCTTTTGTCTTGAGCCAATATGGTGTGGACATGGGGTGGCCACTTCCAGGTACCAGGACCATCTAGGAGAACTAAGAATTTGGGGGTGGAGTGTTTAGCTTGCGACCTTTTGAGGCAGCCTATTGGAAGGGTTACATGGGCCTGAGGCGTAAGAAACCAGACTGAGTCGATGTGTTACTATATTGCCTTTTTAAGGAGATTTGTTTTCTTTCTCAGAGTGCTTTGCTACTGATTCAATGAACATGACAGAGCCTATGGAGCAGAGTCCTCCCCAGCAACCAAGACCAGCACTCCACGACCCTCTGCCAAAAGCCCGGCCTGGCCCACACCTTCCTCAGGGTCCAGCCTCAAGGAAGCACCCGGAACCTTTGACTGGCCACCACTTCAATCTGGCCCCTCTAGGCCGGCGAAGAATCCAGTCCCGGTGGGCATCCACTAGCAAAGGCCATAAGGAGCGCCCCACAGTCATGCTGTTCCCCTTTAGGAATCTGGGTTCACCAACGCAGGTCATATCTAAGCCTGGGAACAGGGAAGAACATGGGACACACACATTAGATCCAGCAGGTGCTGTGGGCACCAGAGCAGCCTCGACTGGCAAGTCTAGGAGTCCGTCCAAGACCCTGGGAGGAAGGGCTCTGAAGGAGAACCCAATTGACTTGTCTGCCTCAGAGCAAAAGGAGTGAGTAGAACAGTTGCTTCTCCCTACTAGCAGCACATGCCCCGCCTGCTTTCCTTTCACCCTATCTTGCTTGCTCCCACCCTAGGAACTGCTTGGATTGCCCCATGGAACCCCTGAGATTGTCATTATCGCCTCCTAGGGCCAGGAAGTCAGGTAGGTATCCTGAGTCAGGACCACATCAGACAGCCTCCTCTCTTGGGGACTCTTGAGGTCCTGTGTTCACTGAGAAGAGTACTTGGACTCTGGTTTCCTCCCTGCAGTGCGTCCTCCATCTCTGTGCAGCTCTGACATTACTATAGGGGACCTGGTTTTGGACTCCGACGAGGAAGAAAATGGCCAGAGGGAAGGAAGGGTGAGTAGGAAGGAATGGAAAGCTGGGGAAGGGGATGGGCGGGCAGAACAAGACAGAAAGCCATATGATGCAGGATATAGAGGGCTCAGGGCATGTTTCAATGATGATAGGATCTCCCTGCTCCCTTCTCTGCAGGACTCTCTGGAAAACTATCAGAAGACAAAGTTTGACACCCTGATCCCCACCTTCTGTGAATACCTCCCCCCTTCTGGCCCCAGTGGTGTGTCTGTCCCTGTTCCTAACCATACAGACAGTTCTACACTGCTGTGATTAGACTGGAATGCCCACGGCACTCTGCCTGTCTCCTTCCTCCTCAGCTCTCATGCAGTTTAGGGGGAATAAAGTGGAAGTCCAGGCTTGGGTTGCCTGACTACATTGCTAAAGTTACTTTGTAATATTTAATAATTAAAATTTGGATTTGTTAAAACACTGTCTTCGTTCGAGGGAGGGGAATTAAGGCTTCTATAAGGTCAGTGTAGGTCATTCCTTAGAAACAGAACCAGTCTCTCCAGGGCTGGAAGGGGATCCCTTTGCCATTTTACTTCCCTTGGAAAGTGTTGTTCAAACATGCCCAAAAGGGTTATCAGGGCTGAGAGCCTGGAAGAGAAATTTCTTTTTGCTATTCTGAAAATACTGTGTGTGGTCTGATGCCAGAATATACTTGTAAATTCTCACGCTGCCAGGTTACCTGGGGGTGGTGGCACTAGAATGGAGATGCTTCATGGGAAGGGCACTCACTGTCCTTGACTCCACTGGGTCAGTGCCAACTCCTCCACTTGCCCTGCAGCAGCACCCAGATGCCAGCCTTGTGCAGAAATCCCCAGATTCTCAGTCATTGGGATCTCTCTTTATTGAGGTATTTAAAGTACATAAACACTTCTGAGCTTTGTAGATATTCAAAGATCTATTTAATGAATCTGATTAACAAAACATCATTCTAAAAGCCTACCTCTTCCAAACCAAGGCCATATAAAACACTTAGGTATGAATCAGCATCTTTTCCTTTTAATAATCTTCAGGATTCTGGGACCCCAGGTTCCCATTTGATTATCTTAACTTTATTTTCTCAGCCTGCCTTCCTTGCTTCCTCCCCAGTGAGTGCCCTGGGCATTTTGTATGTGCAGATAAAGTACAGAGTACTGCAGGAGCCCTCAGGAGAGAGAGGATAGGAAATGACCAAGTAATAGCCCTAGTAGCTGGGATGGGAGAGGGGCCCACTGTGGAGCCCTGTGGTGGGTGCTGGCGCCCTGGGAGGGCAGAACTGCTCAGGTCTAGCTCTTGTCACTGAAGATCGGATTCACCTGCTGGGTGACACGGATGAAGGTAGTTCTCCGGCTCAGCTCCTTCAGCTTAGCTGCTCCCACGTAGGTACAGGTGGAGCGGATGCCTCCAAGAATGTCTCGGATGGTATGTTCCACATCCCCTTTAAAGGGCACCTCCACTGTCTTTCCCTCTGAGGCCCTTAGAAGAGGAAAAGCTTTCTTACCTTTTCTCTCTGGATTCCTTAAGCCCAATGACTCTTCCCCAGTCTTTAGCATTTAGTCCCTGCCCATCACTTTTCTTCCAAGTTCTGCCACCACCTTACTTGGAAAGTCACGCTTTCCAAGAACCCTCAGCTTCTGGCCTCCACACCTACCTGTACTCAGCCACGCCCCCGGCATACTTCTGCATGGCCATTTCAGAACTCATGCCATAGAAGAGCTTGTACTTCTTGCCATCCCTCTTGATGAGCTCACCACCTGACTCGCTGTGCCCAGCCAGCATGCCGCCCAGCATCACGAAGTCAGCCCCTGCCCCTGCCAGCACCAACGAGAGGGGAAAGAGATGGATCTGGCCCAGGTGCCCACATGGTCACCCTCAGAAGCAACGCACACCAAATTCTCAGGCCTGCCAGTGATTCCGGCATCTTCCTGGTTTTGTTTCCCTAGCTGGCCCACAACCCAGTGCACAGGCCCACTCTGCCCTGGCTTCTATTCCTCAGTGGACTTGCCAAGAATTTAAAATAGAGCCTCTGGAGATGCCCTGCCTGGCCTCTGCTCTCTCCTTTTTGCTGCTTTCGCCATTTTCTGGTCACCTCTTTTTACTCTGCCCAGCTGAACAAGACTCAACTTCAGGTGTCCCAAGAGCAAAGCTCTCCAACTTCAGTGTGAACAAGGATGACCTAGGAAGCTGGGAAAGTGCAGATCTGTAGCCCCACTCCCCAGAGCCAGATGCCATGGGTCCAGGGTGGGGCTCGGCATCTGCACTGTCCCGCAGTCCAGGGGATGATGCAGATGGCCCTGGCCCACACTAGGAGTCCACATCAGAGTCTCAGGATTTCCCCTGCAGGTTTGCCCCAGATGACACCACAGGCTTCTGGGTCACTAGTCATATTATAAAAGAATCTGAACAGCTTTCTTACACTTCCCTAGCCTGATCCTAGACCCTCAGAGGTGACTCATCCTCTTCTACAGGATCCTCCTTCTGTGCCCTCCTTACCGAAAGCCTTGGCCACATCCCCGGGACAGTTGCAGCCTCCGTCCTGCAAAGTAAGGAGCACTATGAAGAGAGAGCATGGATGCCCCAAGCCCTCTAGGAGGTCCCAGTGGCCCACCTCAAAGCTGACAGGAACCCAGGAGTCCTGAGTCACCTCTACCAGAGCCTCCAGACCTGCCAGAGAACCCAGATGTCTGGCAGCCTCACACCCTACCCTGCCCTTGGCCTTACGGAAATGATGTGGCCTTTGAGGCCATGGGCAGCATCTGCGCACTCCATCACTGCGCTCAGCTGTGGATACCCCACTCCGGTCTTCTTCCGGGTGGTACACACAGAGCCTGAGAAGAACGTGACAAGGATGAGAGGAAAGTTCTCCACAGGTGTCTGCCACTGAAGCAGTGGCCAGTGGCCCCCAGTGAACCAGCTTACCTGGTCCAATTCCCACTTTGATGATGTCAGCCCCAGAGAGAATCAGCTCTTCCACCATCTCTCCTGTTACCACATTCCCTGCCTGGGACAGAACCATCAAAACAGAGCATTCTTAGGGTCAGAAAAAGAGGCAATTGCATGCTTCCAGCATTATTACAAAGAAGAGTACCTCGGTTCCCTCTATCTGGGCCCTCTGAGGGCTTTTAGACCAGTCACTTCAAAGGACCCTGCTTTCCAAGCTGAGGTAAGGGGGTGAGTGGCCAGTGTCACTGTTGTACTGGGGTAAAGCGGGGGTCCAACTGGAACAAGCTCACATCTGATTTACAGTAGATTTATCTCCCCCTCCCCTCCAAAAGACTCAAACACATCCTTTGCTTAAGCTGTTATGTCATGAAACCTCTCTGGCTTCCGGGAAACGGGGAGGACATGGTACTGTCGGCTAAATACCCATCTACACAATTGTATTTGCTTTTGATGGACAGAACAGAGAGACCCCTCAATGCTGCGAAGAAAGTAAGGCCTTGTCATCACTCCCCTGAGCTTGTAAAAAAAAATAAAATAAAACATCATTTCATGCAACCCCTTCAATATGACTGTAGTATCTGTCCATACCTTTGGGCAGGTGTGTATGTACCAGAGGTATGTACGATGCAGAAATGTTCCACTGTGGTTTAGTGAGTGATGTCGGGCACTGGATTTACAAAGACTAGGTATCAAGGTTTGGAGAAGACGGCACTGGCCAGTACACAAACATTTAAAGCGTGGAACCATGGATGATCATCCAGTGACATGATTAAGCGGACTAGGAAATGCAGCAGAGGAGAAAGGAACTGGTGTAACAAAATGGTGTGGCGGGAAAGAGTGGAGGAAGGAGAGGAATGGACCCACTACAGGGTAACAGAGACATACCATGATGGTGTGATCAGGGAAGCGCTTCCGCACATCCTTTACAAATTCAACGAAGTGTTCAGAGTAGCCATTGGCCACGTCCAGGCATATATATTTCACCTGGGGAATAGCGTCCAGGATCTGTTCCAGCTGCTCAAAGTCAGCAGAGCCTGTGCCTGAGCTGGCAGCCAGATGCTGTGAGAAACAGGGCCATTAGCATGTAAGAAACGACCTGGTTGGTTAGCCAACAGGGGTGGGGAGGTAAGGGTTGGTCCCCAGGAAGCCAAACAAAGATTCCTGGAAGACTGGGCTAAGGAATGGATCAGGGGAGGACCAGTGTTACCTCAAGACAGTCAGGATTCTGGCTAGCAAACTCTTTCCACTGCTCGAGGCTGTAGTGTTTATGGACAGCAGTGAAGAGGGAGAACTGGGAGAAGAAAGAGCCATCAAAAAGGAGGGAACTTCGTTAAGAGTCTCTTTTTCTAAAAATAGACCTTTATATTATCCTATCTGAGGGACAAAAGGACTGAAGTCTGGAAAGAGCAACTTGAAGAAGTCAGTGGTTGAGCTCGAACCTCAGTTCCACCATTATTCTCTCTACAAATGCAGTCGGGCTTTTCCCCATAAGCTAGTACTTGCCCAACACTCCCACCAAAGTACTAAGTCACCTGGATTGGATTTCACCTGCCAGCATGTACAGTGCTTCTGAGTTAGAAGGTGACAAGGACAAGCTGTTGGTGCAGTGGGACAAGCAGTAGACAAAGAACCATGAAGAGGCTGGACGGAGCCAGTGTCTGCCTGCACTGACTCAGCCCCTCCTCCTATGATAACCTAGTATGGAGCTAACCTACTTTCGGTATCTTCTGGTCCATTTACCAGCAGTAATTCAGTGAGCCTAAATGCTCACAAAATCACAAGAGGTAAGGCCTTAAGGTTAACAGTCAATAAAGCGCTACCCTTTCTCCATCTCCGCTAAAGTAAAGGACGAATTTTCTTGAGACATGGACCAACCTGAAAAGTCTATCTCATTCAGTCTATTTCAGTCAACCAAGTTCAAGGATATAATGACTCATCAGACTTGTATTTCCTAGCTCAACAAATTGCAAACAACATCCCAATACTTTGAGAAAGGCATTCAAAGGCCACTTGTGAATGCTGGTGTTTGTGATTTAAAAGTGCAGACATGCAAATAGACAAGACAGCACAAATCTTGCAACAGACGAGAGACCCAAGGGAGTCAAGCATCAGCCAGCAGTAAGGAAGTGCAAACGCTATAATACTCAGAGATCATCATCAACACTACCTAGCTAACGCTGGTAGTGAACTGTGCTTTCTCAGCAACACTCTGCCATCAACATGCTAATAGACAAAAATCACTCTAGGAGGTCAGCAGACCTTGGAGATATACTGGTATAGGGTGGCATGATGAGCATATCCAATTACATAGCAAGCTAGAGATCTAGAAAAAGATCCTTGCTTGCATCCAACCTTTTAATTATTACTGAGACTTGGTTGTATCTCTAAAATCTGATTTCTTCAGCACTCAGCAGTAATGAAAAGCCAGTCTCAACATAAAGCATCAAGACAGTCCCGGCAAGGTCCATACATTATAGGACATTTGTTAACACTGAAGTCAGATTCACCATTCCTTAACTCTGCTGGACAGGCCCGGTGGACAATGGGCAACAGTGGGATTCCTAAGCAGTTGGTAAACGGCAATAGTAATACAGTACTAAAGCTGCATAACTATGAACCTCAGAGAAATGACAGCAGACATTCCACAAAGACTTACAGCAATCAAAAATAGAGAAAGGGAGATGAAGTCCTTAAGGCTGACAGAGCCACAAGCAGCAGCAGAATCCATCAACCAGGGCTACCTGGATTAACCAGAAGAGTGCATATGTCCTCAGGATGCCCAGACTATCTACCTTCTCAGCTACAAATATAGAGGCAGGTAATATTACTGAAAGGAGCAGCAGCTTCCATTTTGAAAGTGAGCAATAACCTGTATATAAGAAAAACACATTCCATTTTGGGCACATCCCAGAAACACCCAGGAACCTAGGACTTAAAGAAGAGGAAGATTAAAAAAAAAAAAAAAAACAGGCATGAAAGAAAATAAACTTCTTCTCTCTAGGATCTTCTAGTTAGGAATTTTTGAATGCTCAAACTATATCTAGTTCCTGGACTAAAACAGTGAATGCTGATTATCATAATAGTGTAAAGAGGGATGCAGGTGATTTGGAGAGGGTGATCTGGGTGGTGGGAAAAGTTGGCAGGATGTATAAACTGCTGGGCAGGAGAAAAGGGAAAGTTCTGTTAAAATGGGGGCAAAATTTAGCTTTGAATCTCATTAACTCAGATGGTCCTTTAAAGTTATCAGATAAAGGGGCCTTAGTACTACTGCAGAAAACAGAAATTGAGCATCCTGACCGGTAACTGCCAGAGTTGACCTGGGATGGGGGTGGGGATGCAGATACCTCTGCAGTCAGCCCACAGAACTGGACACCATGAGGAAGGGGTATGAGGGAAGTCCTACCTTACAGAGAACCTGGGCCATCTCAAAGGTGCCTACGGTATCCATATTGGCTGCAATGATGGGGATCCCAGTGTACATCTGCTTTGAGTTCCGAAATGAAAAGGATCTTGTGAGATCCACCTGCAGATATGAACAGGAAACTAAGCATTTCATTTATCCAAAAAACAAGTATTGCAGGAGGGCAAAAGCCAGGAATCTTTCCCAGTCCTGGCCCTCCAGGAGCTTGGGATCAAGAAAGAGCAACTAGAGAAGCAGGCTCACCTCACTTCGAGACTTAAGGGTACTGCGTTTGGGCCTCAACAGGACATCCTTGAAGTCCAGTTTGACGTCGTTGTCGATGTGAGGCATGGCAGGCACCTCAGGGTAGCAGCGAATCTGAGGGCTGGAAGGTAGGAAAAGTCAGGAGGCGGTAGCTGAGCCAATTTTCCCTTAGAACTTAATGTTCTGTTAGGGCTGGCGGCAGGGCTCATCTCTCTCCTCGCTTAAATTGTGGAAGGTCAGGGCATTGATCGAGGCATAGTCCCTGAAGACCGTCACCTCAGACCCGTGTGGTTCCACTTACTCTCGGTGTCTTCAACCCAGGTACTATTTGTTGGGAAGAAGAATTGGGCTGGAGTCGTGACTGACCCTAAATGGTGCGTTCCTTACCCCACTACTCTTCTTTCTCCCGCCCCTGCGAAGAGCAGTTTGGGATAAGAGGCAGATTTGGGAGTGAGAAGGAGTGGTGGGATCCCATAACCAGCTTCCGGAATAGGGGTACTCACTTCCTGTCGCCGTGGCCAGGTGGCAGTTTACCGAAGCTCCTCTTGATTAGCTACTAGCCTCGCGCAGCCCCGCTGAGCCTTGTGGGTAGCGCTAACAGGTTCCGCTAATTGCCGGAGAGAACGAGTAACTGAGGAATTCCAGCTTCGGTGCTGGAGGCCTTCTGGGTAACAGAGTTCACACACTGAGGATGCCGTTGGATCTGAGGGGCAGGGGACTACAACTCCCAGGGAGGGACGCGCGGAGCTGCCCCCTGGCATGATGGGAGGAGTAGTTCGTTCCGCCCCCGCTTTATACTAGCCCCGGCTCGCTGGGGACTCTCAGAATTGCAGAGGCATCATCTCTGCTGTAAGTAGGCGGGCCGCCTCCTTTTCTTTTTTTTTTTTTTACGACGCCACAGAAACGAAACCCGAAGGCATTCCTGAGCCTTTCCGGAACCCCTTGGAAAGAAGGGGGGGGAGCGAGGTGGGGGGAGGGGGGGGGGTGGAGCCAGGCAGTGACCCGGAAGCAGAAGTGACTCCCACAGGCTGAGTGCTGGGGAGCTGCATCGGCGATCGCAGCGGTAGAAGCAGCAATTTATCTGTGTGCAGCCCCAAACTGGGAAGAAGATGCTAATTAAAGTGAAGGTGGGAGCACCTCCAGCCTTGCCAAGACGCAGTGGTACTGGGCTGGCCGCTGTGCCTTAAGGGAGACGCCGGGAAGGAAAACCACGCCTTTCCCGAGCGTGGAGGGGGCTGACAGCCTCGGGGCTGCGCGCGAGGGGTGATGGGATGTAGGGGGGGTGGTGCTCAAAAGGGCTTCGAGAGGAGGGGCTGGCCCAGCCAGACGACCCCGGGGTCTGTGCTGTGCCTGCTTTCATTCCGGGACCGTTCCTTGACCCAGAAGGAGGCCGCCTTTGTCCGGGGTCTCGCTGTGTTCGAACCCCCGCGGTCATAGAGAAGGCCTAGCAGCATCTTGGCTCCCCCTCTCTCGGATTCTGGGAATAAGCTCTGTTCTCCGTCGTCCAAGCCCAAGTTACCTGCTTCTCCCAGCGCCTAACGTAGGCTACTCCGAGTACAGCACAAAAATGTTAGCCTAGGGAACCGGGGCCTCCCAGGAACTAGACTGTGAGCTTTTGCTAGTTGTCGCCAAGGTGTATCTCAGCCGGCCTTCAGAAAACAAAGCTGGGTGCGTGTTCAGTTAGCACCTGCCTTTCTGAGCCAGCATCCTGGACCAGCCTCACTTCCTTGACTGAGGCAGGTTAGTTATCAGTGCCCTAGTTCCTGGTACTGGCAGTGTTTCTTTCATCTCCATCCCGCCTCCCGTGGTTCTTCACCAATTTCCAACCCTCATTAGTCCTATCTGCTATTTCCTCCTTTGTGCCTTAAGAGGGAGGGACAAAAACTAACAATTGATGCAGTGCAACGTTAGTTTAGCATTTTTTTTTTTTAAACTGCCAAGGAAGTCTATCGTTATTTCATCAGCTCCTTAGTGTATTTATCATGCATAATAGGCATTAACCTCTTCAGTCCTTCTGAACCACCATCTTAGCTGAGGATTGAGGCCAAGCAGCATGTTAAAGGTCATTGTTTTTCAAATTTTGAGTAATGACCTATAAAACAGTCACTAGTGGTAGAATCAGTTTAATAAGTCCGTGGGTCACAAGCAACAATAAAAAGAAAAAAATAGAAATATCAGGGTATACTTCTGGGTAAGAGGATTGTTTGTGAAATTTTGGTTTTTATTTTGTATGTATATTACATGCATGGATGTGATATTCGTTCATATGTATTTCTTAGTGTGGGTCACTGTCCAAAAAGTCTTGAGAAACATTAGCAAGTGAATGCTTATGTCATTTCAATACATATGGATTCTCAGGTTCTCTTAGTCCTCCCTTAGTCCAAAGAAGAGGTTATTACTATACTTTTGTTCAATGTTTTGTAAACCTTTTTTTAAATCTCAACCTACACAAAAAAATTTTATCTCATGGTCTCATACAAACACAAAATAACTGTGTGTGATATGCTCTGGTATTTTGAATTATATTCCAAGTTGATTTCATAACCCACTGATGGGTTGAGACCTGCAGTTTAAGAAAATACTGTATTCTAGATGGGCTTCTCAACTTAAAAATGTGTAAGAATCACCTGGGGATCTTGTTAAAATGCTGATTCTAACTCAGTGGTCTGGGATGGAACCCGAGATTCTGCATTTCTAACATTCTGCATTTCTGCTTGTCTGGGGAGTATGCAAGGTTCTACTTTCTTTGAATCCATTTTTATTTAGTACTTCTCTAAAATTGTCAGGCTCCTTTCCCAAAACACTTTCCTTTCCACGTTCAAATAGGTTTCTCTGTCCATCTTTCTCTTTCTTTTTTGTATGTTAAATACATTTTTGTATGTTAAATAAATAAAGCAATTAGTTAGCTGTGAATTACTATACAAATGATAAGTTTTTTAGCAGGGTTCCTTTGTGAATTATTCATTCTTCCACTGTCGTTCTCCATGTAGGTAACTTATTCCATATCTCTGTTTGCAATCTTTTACAACTAAATCCCTTGTCGACTGAAGGAAAAACACACAACATAAGAGCTGTAAGTTCAGTTTTATTTGGGGACTTACTGAGGACCTTAGCCCAGGAGACAGCCTCTTAGATAGCTCTGAGGAACTGCTCCAAAGGTAAGTGGGGGAGGTCAGCATGTATGTGATTTTGGCAAAGGGTAATCAAGCACACATCTCGGTAGAAGGTTGCTGCTAGTCAAGAGGAACAGACATCCTAGTTAATGGTTTTAGTGCTTTTCTAAGTATGGGAAGATGTAAGAATTTGGGTTCATAAAATTTTCTCCTGAAAATATCTAACTATCTAAAGGCCTGTTCTATTAATTTTCCCAGAGCACATTCCTGATGTGCCTCATTCCCGGTCTCCACCTTGAACTCCTTTCAGGCTGGGTTGAAGGTCAGTGACTGCGGTGGCTAATGACTTAATTCTTGTAGAACCAGGAGGCAAGTGACATCCTTTAGTTGGCACACTCGTGATTTAAAACTTCTCTTGATACCTCATCTCTGTGTTTCTAAAATTAAATACATCATCTTCTGTCTTAAGCCATCTTCCCAATACTCATCTCATATATTGATCCCATCAATCTACCAGTTACCTGGAACCCAGTTCTTTAAAATCATTGTTCTCTTATAGAACCTAATTTTTCTTTTGATACATCTTTCTGTTGATTTTCTTTCCATTCCCATTACCCTTGTTCTCGTCTGGGGTCTCATTAACTTATATCTTTATTTCTCTGTGATACCTCCAGAGAAATACCTCTTGTTGGGATACCTCCAACAAGATTTTCCTACTGCCATTCCCCTCTAAAGTTTAGAGTCTAGGGACTTCCCTGGTGGTCCAATGGTTAAGACTTCACCTTCCAGTGTAGGGGGTGTGGGTTCGATCCCAAAACATAAAACAGAAACAATATTGTAACAAATTCAATAAAGACTTTAAAAAATGGTCCACATCAAAAAATTCTTTAAAAAAAATAAAGTATATGTATTTTTTAAAAATAATAATAAAGTTTAGAGTCTATACCAAAATATGGTGTACAAAATTATAGTGTACAGGTCTTCTTTAACCTTTTTCATCATATTATTCCCTAACCTCAGATCCTGCATTGATTCCTCTTAGCAAATTACTTTGGGCACCTGTCTTTACTATCTAAGCCCCAGTTTTCTCATTTATGCTTTTTTAAACATAAAATAAAACACAAAGCTCTTAAGGGTTAAGTTCAAGGAGTTTTTAACAACAGTATACCCCCATGTAGCCACAGATCTAGAACATTTTCACCCCTGCCCTCTGAAAGTTCCATAGGTTAGTTTTGCTTGTTTTAGAATTTCATATAATGGAATTATAGAATATATAATTTTTGTGTCTGGCTTCTTTCACTCAGCATTATGTCTGTTGTTGTGTCTGTAGGTCTGTCTCATTACTGAGTAATACTACATTAGATGAGTATATCACAATTTGTTTATCCGTTCTCCTGTTGATGGACGTTTGGGTTATTTCCAGTTTCTGGCTATTATGAAGAAGGCTTGTAATAGCCAGAAATGATGATATGAACATTGTCTTTTTGTGGACTTATGTTTTCATTTCCTTTGGATAAATACCTAGGAATGGAATTACTGGGTCATGTATACCTTTAAAAGATGCTGCCAAACAGTTCTCCAAAATATGGCACCATTTTACATCCCTACCTGCAATGAGTGAGCATTCCAGCTGCTCTGCACCCATCTTTATTATAGCTATTTTAGTGGGTGTGAAATGGTATCTCAGTCAGGTTTAAATTAATCACTGTTGATTTTCCCTCACCACAGCACTTTGTCACTGCCCCTTGTATTTTGGACGATAACATTCAGTATGGCATTTCTTGTATATTGGTTTGTTCTATTAATTGTATGTCTCAGTGTCTCTTGGTTGTAAATCTTCACTTGAAAAAGATTGTTGGCAAGGGCTGGGTCACTTAATTTCTTTTATATCCCCTACAGTGCTTATAGCAGAATGTCAGCCTTAGGTTCATCATAGACTAGTTGAATAGCATTGAATGTATTCCCAGGTCACAATGACCAGATTTGAGGGAAGAAATCCAGTATGACATGGTCTTTTAAAATATCTTTTAAAATTGAAATCAAGAATATCTTTTAAAATTGTTCAGTTTTAAATGATTTTAATTATGACAATTTCAAACATATACAACAGCAGAGAGAAGGAATAATGCACCCTATACAAAGCTTCAAAAACAATCATCTCATGGCCAATCTTATTTTATTTATACTCACCAACTTTCCTTACCTTATGTTTTAAGGAGCAAGTCCCAGATAGCGTAGCGTATATTATTTGTATATATTTCGGTATTTATCTGTAAAAAAGAACTTTTTTTTACTAACATAACCATAATTATTACACCTAAAAAATCAACAGTGATTTCACACTATCATTGTCTCATTTGTTTTTTACAATTTGTTTGAATCTGGATCCAACTAAGATTCATACATTGTAGTTGGTTGATACGTATTTTAGGCCTCTTTATACCTGTAATTCCCCATTTCCCCCATTTTTTTCTTGTTGAATAATCTAGGTGGTTGGTCCCATAGAGTTTCCTATAGTTTGGATTTTGCTGATTACCTCCCATGCTGTCTTTTAATATATTCCTCTTTCCTCTGTATTTCCTGTCAATTGGTAATAAGATCTAGAGGCTTGATTAGTCCTTTTTGTCTGTTCATGTGTGAGAATAATTCATAGGTGGTATTGTGACACATACTTCTGTCAGGTTGTTTTGCTTTCTGCGATGTTAGTCATTGCCTAGATCCATTATTTCATTGGAGGTTACAAAATGGAGATATTCTGATTTTATTGTTGCTTCCTACATTAGCTGGGATGCTTGAGCAGTGTCCAGTACAGTGGCCATTAGCCCACGTGCACTATTGACCACTGGAAATGTGGCTAGTGAGACTGAGGAATTCAATTATTTTATTTGTATTTAATTTTAATTAATTTAATATAGGAACTGAAACTTTATTCAGTAGTTGGAAAACCTTTTAACTTGTTTGGAACAAGTTGGGAATGTAAATGTACTTTTTCAACTGTAAATTGTGAAATTTAAATACAGATCAAGTATTTCAGATGATAACTTACCATCTGAATTGAGGTGTGCTGTCAGTATGAAATGCACACAGAATTTTGAAGATTTGGTTAGAAAAAAAGAATGTAAAATATATTAATAATTTGAATATATTGGGTTTCAGAATATTAAAATTAATTTCACCTTTTAAAAATGTGGCTACTAGAATATTTAATACTGTATATGTGGCTTTCACTAAGTTTCTATCTCTAGTGGACAGTGCTGCTTTACAGAATGGTTCCCTTATACTCTCATCAAGGACATTGTTTTAAATTTTTTTTCTCATCCCAATGTATTTATGGTATTAAAAAATGGAAAATACAAAAAAGCACAAAGAAAGTAATTTAAATCACCCATAATCTCACAACTCAAAATAAAAGCACTGATGTCTATATCCTTCCAAACTTTTTTGAAAGCATATAAATACATGTATGTGTGTGTTTATTTATTTAGTTACAAAATAAGAATTATACTGTTAGTCAAAACATTGTTTGAGAACTGTGTGATTTTCCCCCTGTGTTTGTACCATAATTTATTTAACCCTCAATTGTGTGATATTTGGATTGTGTTTCTAGTTTTTCAGTTTCAAAAAGTTGCAATTCATTGTCATAGGTATATTTTTGGACAGAGAATTATTTTCCCAGAAGTGTTATTGCTGGGACACCATATGCCAGATTGCTCTCTGGATACATTCATAGGCTTCTATAGTCGATCTCAGAAACAAAGGACCAGTGCTAGAGTTTTAGATTTTATAAACCAATAATTTTTTTCAAATGTCATAAAGCCCAAGCATCTGACTCTTGGGAGAGCAGTTCTAGGCTTTCTGTTAGAGTCTTTTGTACTCTTTAAAAATTGCTATTATTAAATCAGAATGAATATTTATTAATATTCATGTGATAAAGGAATATATTTTTATTAGATATTTTATTAGTACAGATAAAGGGAGAGTTAGCTTTGGTCTCCTCAGTCCTACTCCCCTTCTCAAGGATAATCATAATTTTAGGAGATAGGTATACTTTTAATCCTTTCTTCTATGCATGTATGTATGTATATATTTACATATAGAAAATGATACATAATCATACATTCTCTAGATCTTTCCATGTTAGTGTATAAACTGTTGCATAATAAATGTATCATTCTATGGGTGTACCATAGTTTAATAGCTTTCCTATTAATAGGCATTAGGCTGTTTCTAGTGTTTTTCTTTAATGAAAGGTGTTGCAGTAAACCTCACATGTTCCTCTGAATACGTACTCAAATTTCAAGTTTTTCCTTTAGGTTAGTTATCTAGAAATAGAATTGTCTGGAAAAAAAAAAAAAAAAGAATTGTCTGGTTAAAGAGTCTTTGCATTTAAAGTATTATGATCCATAAATTGAGATAATTTGTGGACAACATGGAATTGCATACTTTTCATTTTGTCAGGAAGGAGCCTAAAAAAATACCATATATTGTCACTGTCGTTTCATAAAAGGACATTTTAACACCTGAAAATATTTAGTTTCATGAAAATCTGATTGTTGTCATTATTTTTCTCATTTTACCATAGACTACTGAAAATTTTCAAACAGACCAGCTTGAGTTGGGGTGGAAACTTGAAAATTACTGTTGTAATTTATTCTTTTGCATCCAAACAGGTCAATCCAAAGGAGTTACTCTTGCATTTTTTGAAATATCCTTAGTAGTGAATCATTCTCATGGTTGAGAAATTAGATCCTAAGTACTTTCTTCATGCTGGTCTTTGTGAATACCATAAGTAGGAACCATATGCTATTTTGTAAGTCCCCCACAGGAGTGTACATTGGGTCTCAATACTAGATCAGCCAGACTTGGGCAGTACTGAGTACAGAGCTGAAAGCTCAGGTTCTGGGGCCAGAGAGTTTGTGTTTGGATTCATATTCTCCTTTTGACTTCATAGGCATGCTTTTTAACCTGTCCAAACCCCATTTTCCTCAACTATAAATGGTGATAGTAATAGTACATATCTCATAAGTACTTGCAAGGATTAAATGTATTGACGCATGTAAGACACTCAGCATAGTTTCTAACTCTTGGAAAGTGTTCAGTAAATGTTAGCTGTGATCATAACATGATCATCGGTGTATTTAGCCGTTCCACAAATATTTATTGACTGCTTCTATGTCAAACACTGTGCTTTGTGCTTAAATTAGGAAGATTGAACAGTCTCTGTCCTTGAGGGAGCTGGAGTATAAATTGGAGAGTTTGACACTTAAACAACTAGCTGTAATGGCTATTAAAGTGTATTGGGGACAAGTCATCAATCTTAAAGTGTCCCTTGAAGGTTTGCAAAAGAGCGGAAGAGGGCATGGCAACAAGAAAAACAGTAGAAGCAAGGAAAATGCCCCTAAATTATGGATTACTGTAGACTGGTGCAGATGGAGTTTGAAGAGCAAGGATGGATAGGAGATTAGATTGGCTGAAGCACATTTGTAAGTGTACAATGAGGGACTTCCCTGGTGGCGCAGTGGTTAAGAATCCGCCTGCCAATGCAGGGGACACGGGTTCGAGCCCTGGTCCGGGAAGATCCCACATGCCGCGGAACAACGAAGCCCGTGTGCCACAACTACTGAGCCCACGTGCCACAACTACTGAAGCCTGCACACCTAGAGCCCGTGCTCTGCAACAAGAGAAGTCACCGCAATGAGAAGCCCACGCACCGCAACCAAGAGTAGCCCCCACTCGCTGCAACTAGAGAAAGCCCGTGCGCAGCAACGAAGACCCAAGGCAGCCAATAAATAAATAAATAAAATTTAAAAAAATAAATAAGTGTACAATGAGTATAATTATTGTGTTTGGATATCAGCAGCCCTTTGCCTATAGAAGAAGTCAAGAAGACCAGAGCTGCAATTTAGGATTTAGGTGGAAGTCTGGAGAAGATACGGGAGAATAGAATGTTGAATTCTAGTATTACTTAAAAAGTTGGTCAGGGACTTCCCTGGTGGTGCGGTGGTTAAGACTGCACTCGCAATGCAGGGGACCTGGGTTCAATCCCTGGTGAGGGAACTAGATCCCACATGCATGCTGCAACTAAGGGTTCGCATGCCACAACTAAGGAGCCCTCCTGCCACAACTAAGACCCGGCGCAACCAAATAAATAAATAAATATTAAAAAAAAAAAAGTTGGTTAGAGGTGATCTCCAGTGTCCTTGAGAATTCTCTGAGTTATCTGAATGTTAATTTCTCGCATTGGTATGTAAGACAAGGTCCTTCTCAAAGGAATACTTTCCTTAGGACACTTCTCATTGCTGTCTTATCAAAAGGAGTTATGGTATTCTCTTGGATTCTAGCGGAATGGGAGGTGAGATGACCTGTGAGATTAAAAGGGTCAAATGGTTTACAGAATCTTCCCCTATCAAAGTTGTTCACAGCCTAAAAATGTCTGAAATCGGGTGTGGTCAAAATTTCTGACACTTCAAATCAGCTTTGAGAATGTGCATTTCCCAGAAGGTAGTAGATAGATCCCCCAAGACTAGGCCAGGATGTTTTACCTAGGAGACAAATTTTATATTGGGCTATAGGATTCATGAAACCCTTGCCTGTTTCAGACGCTGACCGGAAAGGAGATTGAGATTGACATTGAACCCACAGACAAGGTAATGTACGCCCAATACCTCTCCATGCCTATCTCCCTACGTGTACACTTGCTTGGGTATGCTGATGAACTGAGTCCTTCCGCTCTGATACTCTCTGCATAGCTCTTGTTCTTTCCCGTTCCACGGTCCTTCCCCCTGAGCAACCCCTGACTACTTGTACCCCTAAAGGTGGAGCGAATCAAGGAGCGTGTGGAGGAGAAAGAGGGAATCCCCCCACAGCAGCAGCGGCTCATCTACAGTGGTAAACAGATGTAAGTTTGGAATGGGAATGAGGGCGTGGCCATCTTATGTGAAGATGAAGATGCAAGTACTGGAGGTGGAGCAGGCCTGCCTCTTTTTTGTTGTCTCAGACCCTTTGGCAATTTGATGAAGGCTATGAACCCCTTCTCAGAATTAGATTTTTGCAGACATAAGATAAAATGCATGGAATTACAAAAGAAACTAATGGGATCGAAATACACTTATCACACTACTAAAGCAAGTTTGTGATATATGTACTTCATTAAGATCTAATGATGGATATAATAACTACTATAATTTTAAAAGATTTTCAAGATACCTACAAACAGTTGTGAAATGATAGGAAAATATCTAATTTTTGTTATTAACAAGTTACCCATATTGCTAATAATACCCCTGTGGGGTTTTTGCCTGTGTTCAAAACTGAAAGAAATATCAAATTTCAGTTAGGGGTTAGTAAAAATATAAAGATGTAATTTTTTTCTCATCTGCATTCATAGATCCCCAGACAGATCCATGAAACCCAGGTTAAGAACCTTGCTCTAGATGGTATTTCTAATACCTTTTTTTCTTTTTTTTTTTTGCCTCTTCCTGCAGGAACGATGAGAAGACAGCAGCTGATTACAAGATACTAGGTGGTTCAGTCCTCCACCTGGTACTGGCTCTGAGAGGAGGAGGTGGTCTTAGGCAGTGATGGACCCCCCCCCCTCCATTTCACCTCTTTGCCCTGGCGCTCATTATGAGGCATCATGTATCCTCTCACACTGTGGGACACCAGAGCCACTGCCCCCTCTCCTGGATGCCCAGTCTTGTGTGTCTGTTGGTGGGAGACTGTGAGGACCCCAGGATGCAGTGTTCCTGGCCCAAAGGGCCCTTGCTGGCTATTGGGTTTTAGTTTGCAGTCCTGTGTGCTTCCCTCTGTTAATGGCTATGTCCCTGGTTGTCAATAAAATATTTCATGGCCTCCTGGAATCTTTCTTCTATTGCACAAACGTGACTGAAATCAAAATGGGCCAATGCACACTCAGTTACACCAGGCTGAAGGAGTAGGACAGTGTAAGAGAATGTGCCCTTAGAGGGGTTCTCAGACTCTAAGAGTCTACACTCAGTGGTGTGCTGGAGCCAGCTCTTAACCCGCTCCAGAGCTAATTGTTGGCATCTTTCCTAACCCCGTATTAAGTGACTTCATGTTGGTAGCTTGAAATTGGCCATGGTAGGAATATTTACAGAAATTGACAAACAATACAAATCAGTCCTTCTCCCCAAACTGCTTGTTACGTATCTGTCAGCATACTACTGACGTGGGTGGTAGAAACCAGGAGAGTGAATTCTCCCCCATTGTGACCCTACTGGACATTTGGGCCTGGTTCAAGAAAGGCATCAAGAGCTTAGCAGACACTGCATTCTTTTATGGCTGGAATATTGCTGAGGGCTTTAGGCTCTATACGGTGGAGTGGCTGATACGGAGAAAGGATGAGTGTGGAGTGACAAGCTACGATGGATCACTTTAGGACTCGGTGAGATAAAATGAGAGACGGGTGCCAGAAGAAAGGGCTTCCCTTCCTTGTCTCCTCTAGTTCAGTAGAAGCTGGCGAGGCCGGGTGGGGTGGAGAAGCAAGGAAAGAATATCCTTTGGAGAGACTTGAGGACCATTGCGATCCTGTGAGCAGTCGCATTGGCACTTTGCTGCGGTCCTCCCCACCACCACCACCACCACCAGAAGGCGCTCTTGCGAGGTTTTGGGGCCGATCTTCCCAGCTCAGGTTGGCGGCGCTCTAGTCGCCGCTTCTCTAAGGCCCGCGGGGCGGCCTGGGAGCCGCGGCAGAAAGGCCCGCCTCCGTGCGCGCAGCCTGCGGGCGCGGGTCATGGCGCGGCTCCCGAAACTCGTGGTCTTCGATCTAGGTGAGGGACTGGATTGGGAAGAGTTTCGTAGGGCACAGTTTTTTCCAAACCCTAGTTGATGCTCTCGAGGCCCTGCGCCCGCCCAGGCTGAGACCTCCCCCTCCTTCCTCTCACAGATTACACGCTGTGGCCGTTCTGGGTGGACACGCACGTAGACCCGCCGTTCCACAAGAGAAGGTGAGGCGGGGCTGGGGAGGCCTGGGGCCAGGCGGGGCCCCGCGGGAGCTGAGCACACTCTCGCCCTCTCCAGTGATGGAACTGTACGAGATAGGCGGGGCCAGGCCGTCCGACTGTACCCAGAGGTGCCTAAGGTCCTGGAACGATTGCAGGGCTTGGGGGTGCCCGTCGCGGCCGCTTCACGGTAAGAAGAGCGACTGAGTCGGTCTAATGCCGAGAGGTGCATGCATGAGGAGACTTCCCGTGTAACCCCTTGGCTGCAAAAATTTAGGCGGTGCAAATTTGCAGGTGTGTATATATTTTTCGAATTGTGCCCTCTCCTGTGCATTTTGTTTAATAAACATTGGCTCAGTGCCACCTGTGTCATACAGGAAGGATATGGAATTGAATCAGGGCGGAGGATGCCTACCCATTCCGGAAGAACAGCAAGTTGATTTCCCCCTGGTTACGCATAATTTCACTTGCAGCCTTGGCCCTCCACTCTCCTGATCCCATCTACTACACCTTTTTGCAGGACAGGTGAGGTTGAAGGGGCCAACCAGCTACTGGAGCTCTTTGACCTTGTCAGATACTTTGTTCATCGGGAGATCTATCCAGGCAGCAAGGTCACGCACTTTGCGAGGTACGCTGAGATAAGGGGAGAAGCAGGGAGACAGAAGACCAGAGAGGCTGGAGGAGCTAAGAAGCCAGAGTGGTTACCCTCGCCGTGTCTTGCACAGGTTGCAGCAGAAGACTGGAGTTCCTTTCTCCCAGATGATCTTCTTTGATGATGAAAAGCGGAATATTGTAGATGTCAGCAAACTGGGTACTGAGTGGCAAGGATAGCCATTTGGGGAGTGAGGAGAAAGGGTTCCTAAGAGGGAAGGGGTTAGGTAGATATGTACAGGATGGATAGTTTGCATGCAAGTGACACCCCAAAAAGGTGAGAGTCATAATAGGGAGCCCTGAAGGCCTGATGAAATTGTGGCTTCTTTCTTTCTAGGTGTTACCAGCATTCATGTCCAGAATGGAATGAGCCTTCAGACCCTAACTCAAGGATTAGAGACATTTGCAAAGGCGCAAGCTGGACTCTGAGGTCCAGCCCTGTGGATGAGCCTCATTTGAGGCATAGAACTGAAAGGAAATCAGGAGGGCATTTTCAGGTGCATTTGTAAATTATTAAAGTGTATTTGTGAGTGGCAGAAGAGATCTTACCCAGTGTGTGTTGTTTCTAATTTTCTAGCGTGTGACCCGGGGTGGGCCATCCGGAGGTGCCAAGACCAGTATGTGAGGCATTAGACTGCATCAGGTTCTGCCTTATAAACTTGTGGCAAACCCAAGACTGTGATCCCCTTATGCTCTCCCCATCCCCACACCTCTCCTGAGCTCTGTCAAGGGCATGAAGAACTCTTCCACTGGCCCCAAGTAGTGGGGTGCATTACCCTGCACATTTCCTTCCAGGAAGCAAAGACTTTGTTTTGGGGTGGGGAGGGTGAGGCGACCTTTTTATATAGTGGGAAACGAAGCGGCCGCTTTAAGAGGAGCGCGTGGGTTTGGGGCTGGTGTGTCGGGTCACACGTGATAGTGGTCTCGCTGGCGCTTGTTGATGATGTCGTCGTGGTGCCCCAAGGAAGGATTGGCCGAGGCTGGTCTCGCAGTGATGATTCCCGGGAGCAAGGCGGAAGCGTACGGGACGCCGTAGGGCGGAGGCGGGAGAGGCGAGGGTCGCGATGAGTGGGCTCGGCCGGCTCTTCGGGAGGGGTGAGCCCGGGCGAGACTAGTCCCCGGGAGGTGCTGGCCGCAGGGGGCGCGGGGAGAGCTGGGAGACGCTGTCCTGAAAACCCCGGTGGCCCAGCAAGGCCTTCTCCCGGGGCAGGAGGCGCCGCCTTGTCAGGGCGCCTGGCTCCAGCTGCCTTCCTTCCCCCACCGCGGAGGGAAGAGCTCGAGGCCCGGGAGGGGGCGCGAGTGGAGAGCGTGGCAGCTGCGCTGGCTCCCGCTGTTAAGGCCTGGGGGACAAGTTGCTGCCTGTCGGCATCCAGTCCTTTCCAAAACACTGGTGCTTCCTTTATGCTGGGCCAGAGGCAATCTGAGGTGACCTGAGAAAGACAGCCCTCGTGAGCTCCTCTGTGGTGTGGGAAGACAAGCAAAGTCTGGCATTTACAGCGTAGTGTGGCGACTCCGTGATGGAGAGTTTCCTAAACAAGCAAAATCTGGCATTTACAGTGTAGTGTGGCGACTCTGTGATGGAGATTTTCCTAAGAACCAGGGGTGCATGGAAGAAGCAGGCACGGCGGGTGGTGATCCAGAAGGCTAGAAGTATGCCAGATGGGGGGTTGAGGTTCTCCAGGAAGAGATAACCGTGCAAAACAGAGGCAGGAAAAAGTATGCTATATTTAGGGGAAAAGAGTTCTGGCTGCCCTGTGAGAGTGTGTGTGTGTGTGTGTGTGTGTGTGTGTGTGTGTGTTTGCGCGCGCGCGCTGAAGGAAGAGGAAAGTAGAAGTGTGGATGGAGAGGTAAACGGGGGCCAGATCATGAAGGACCCTGTGTGTCTTAAAGTTTTTTGGATTTTATCCTGTAGGCAGTGGAGAGTATGGAAGGATATTAAGTAGGCTAGGGCTTTCAGATTTTTTTTTTTTTTAATAAGTCTGTTAGAAGTGCAGAAGATGAAGGGAGAAACTGAAATCAGATTTTTTTTCTCTAGCCCCCCTACTTCATTCAGTTTGATCCTGTGGAATCAGGACCTTGAGTATCTCCTAGGATAGCAAGTGGAACAGTAATAAAAAGTGATTGAACTCTGGTGGGGAACACGGTAATGAGGAGGTTATGCATGTGTGGGTGCAGGTGGTATATGGGAAGTCTTTGTACCTTGCACTCACTCAGTTTGCTGTGAACCCAAAACTGCTCTAAGAAAAATTAATTCTATTAAAAAAAACAAAAACAAAAACTGGAAATGACTTGAAAGGTAACTAGGAATAGCAAAAGAATATTGGCTTTGGAAATCATACTCTCACATTTCAATTCCTTTGCAGTCTCTTACTATAGTAGTTGTGATTTTAGACCAAAATGTTAATAACCTCTTTATGCCTGTTTTCACATTTGTAAAGTAGAGAGAGTACGTTCATCGTAGAAAGTTGTTCGGGGATTAACAATAACACAGTCGAGTGCCTAGCACATACTATGCACTCAATAATCGGTGGCTAATATTTTTCCTTCACACAACGTGGGCTGCTCCATTGGACTCCAGAGAAGAAGGAGAGGGGGCCAACCCCTGAAGAGGCAATACAGAAACTGAAGGAGACGGAGAAGATATTGATCAAGAAACAGGAATTTCTGGAGCAGAAGATTGAACAGGAGCTACAAACTGCCAAGAAGCATGGGACCAAGAATAAGAGAGGTAATGGGGGAGGGAAAGGCACCACCAGGGAGGGCCCGGGGCGGGGAGCAAGGGCTTCTGGCTCTGATGTTCAGGGTGTGGGCTGGATCAGCCGCCCTACAGGCTTTGCGGAGGAAGAAAAGGTTGGAACAGCAGCTGGCACAAACCGACGGGACGTTATCCACCCTGGAGTTTCAGCGTGAGGCCATTGAGAATGCCACCACCAATGCAGAAGTGCTTCGTACCATGGAGCTTGCTGCCCAAGGCATGAAGAAGGCCTACCAGGACATGTGGGTACGGGGGGAGGGGAGGAGGGGGCCCAGGTACTGGGGAGAGTAGCTTGATATTGTACTGTGAATCTTAAAACCTCTCCAGATGTGAATTTACAGTAGAGTTGCCTGTGATGGCTAGACCCCTGTCAGCCTCCTTGCTTATTGCAAGGCGACCTCTTTGCTGGCTGGGGCATTCTAGGGAGGAAAGATGATTTTCCTCTTTGTTTTGTTTTGTTTTTTGTGGTTTTTTTGGCTGCCCTGCAAGGCTTGTGGGATCTTAGTTCCCCGACCAGGGATTGAACCCAGGCCCTCCGCAGTGAAAGCGCCCAGTCCTAACCACTGGACTGCCAGGGAATTCCCAATTTTCCTCATTTTTAAAGATCCTTCGGAGAAGAGGGTGCAACCATTCCTCCCCAATGTGTCTTCTTGCCATTTCTTAGCCCAGATTTGCCTCTTTACACTTTTCCAGGGATCTCTTTTACCTAGTAGCCATGGATTTGTCAGTCTGAAGCCACAGGCAGGAGGGTCTTCATTCATGTGAGATGAAAAAGTCAGGGTTGTCACCTGATTTCTGGGCTATGTATCTTGTTCTCAGGGACATTGACAAGGTGGATGAACTGATGGCTGACATCACAGAACAACAGGAGGTGGCCCAGCAGATCTCAGATGCCATTTCTCGACCCGTGGGATTTGGAGACGATGTGGATGAGGTGATTGGGAGTGAGGGGTCAAGGAATATTGGAGAAGGCATGGGACTAGCCAGAAGGAATGCCTAAGAGAATTGTGGGACAGGTTTGGGGGAAACTCCAAAAGTGGTATGTTTTTGGAAGTAGAATTTTCCTTTGTCTTGAGTGATCTTGTCATCCCATATCCAGGATGAACTGTTGGAGGAGCTAGAGGAGCTGGAGCAGGAGGAATTGGCCCGAGAGTTGTTACATGTGGGCGACAAGGAGGAGGAACCCCCAGTCACACTGCCCAGTGTACCCTCTACACATCTTCCTGCAGGGCCAGGTACCCAGGGCTGTTCTGTCATCTCAAGGACTTGAGAGGGTGGGATAGATATGGGGAAAAATTATTCCTCATCCATCCTGCCTGAAAGGATCCAGGCAGAGAGGGTTGCTGCTACAGTTGCACAGGTTGTTGACTGCATAAGGGCACCTGGCTGAAGGGGAATGAGGACTGAAATCAGGCCTGTGCTTCATTCAGCAAACTGTGTCCTCTGGTTTAGGGCTGCAAATGCTGGGAGAAAGAGGCAGCTTCTTCTGATTTGCACAAAGGTGCTGTGGGAATTAGCAGCAGCCCAGCAAGCAAGACCATACCCTTAGGTTCTTTGCTGGGAGAGAGTGTTCACAGGCTCTGAGTGTTATAGGAGGGGATGGTTGGAAGTTGCTGAGGCCTTAACACTTCTTTCTTTCTCTGGGTGTCCTTATCCCCAAAGCTCCCAAAACGGATGAAGATGAAGAAGCACTAAAGCAGTTGGCTGAGTGGGTGTCCTGATGAGTCTGGGCTTGTCTACCTGACGCTGCCTTCATTGTTCTCTTTTCCTTAAGTGCCAAATGCTAAGCTAAAGGAACATGGCCTTGTTGGGAGGTCCTGCTGAGGGTGGTAGTGTGACCCTGCCTGAGAAAAGGGTCTGTCGCCCTCCCATCCCTGGCTCAACCCTGAAGAAGGATCTTGGTGCAGGAGGAGCCCCTGGGCTCCCTTTGATAGCAGTTACAGTGCCCTCGTTCGCAATAAAATTGGGCGGATGGAACCCTAGTGCTTATACTGCCTTGTCTACAACTGAAACTCGTCTCCTGGTCCTTGGAGCTTTGTTTCAAGAAATGAGTAATAATGAGAGTAATGAAGGGGAGTTGGAGCATAGGAGAAATGGGAGCTTCCATTATCTCAACCTACTATGTTCCAGGCAGATACTGTTCCATCTCTCAAGCTGGTGTGTCCTAGAGCTGCCTGGTGCTGAGGGTGAGGAAACTGCCATCTGTTATTTATCCTAGAGCCGTGTGGAGCTGTCCCTGAGCCTTCCCTCATTACTTTCACCCAGTTGTGCCTCTGCCGAGAGAGCCCCGTGACTCACCAGCCATCCCCTTACAAAGCCCACTTTGAAGGGTAGGAAAGGAGACGTACGGGGATAAGGGGTCAATAGGTTTCCTTTCTCCAGAACGCATAGTTCATAGGCTTGGTTTGAACTGTCACTTCAACGTGTAGGAGCAATGATGAGGGACCATGATTCACCAGGATTGTTTCAGTAGTGGGTAAGGTGGCATTTGAAGGAGGAAGGAACCAAGATATTACATACCTCCTGTTACCCATCTCTAAAAGAACGAACATTGCCGTCCCCTTGGACTGTAGACAGGCAGAGCTGTGACCAAACTGAGCAATCAGGGTAGAGCAACTTCTGCCCCACTACTTGAACATTTAGAGTGCATAGAGATAGACAAAACTGAGCATGTACTCAGCCAGAATAATGAAGCCTCCCCAAAGCAGGTGTTCCTCTGAGCACGCCCAACCCACTCACCTATGAGCCACATATGCGCTACACTGTAAATTATAATGTTGACTTAACCAGTGTCAAGATGACTGGTTACAAGCTCTGGGCAGAAACACACCTCTCACCCTCAGCAGTGTTCCCTGCTAAGGTTCCCCTGAGGAAAGAATGTGACTCTACCTGATGGAACTAAAACAGAATTAGATTTATTTTTGGTATAAAAGATTTTTAGCCCAAGACCCTCCTGCTTTGCTCCTCTTTCAACCCCCTCCTTCCGCCACTTTCAGGTACTGATTTCCAAGGATTGGTGACGATTAGTGGTGCTGGGGGGCTGGCACATGGCCTCAAGCAGCCTGATCTCATGGGTGGGTTGCTCAGGCTGGAACTTGAGCACCCAGGGATCCTTGATGATGTCCAGGATGGTGGCACGCTTGGTGGCTTGGCGTAGCGTCTGGAGGACCAGGTTCTAGGGCAGGGGAGAGAGAGGTCTTGGCTGAGCTGGCCCGCATTGTGCCACACAATGAGTAGCTGGACCTAAGAAAGAAGCAGGATAGCCCATCACACCACTCTGGTGAAAGGGAGTGTGGCCCTGACTTTACCCTTAAAAGCCTCCTGTCTGCTCAGAAAGCCAACACCTTGAGGGGAAGGAAAGGAAGGGTTCTGTGGAGGAAATCCTTGCAGAATCCCCTTCTGGCCTAAAGAGATAGAGACTAAAACCTGCTTATCACTCACATCCCAGGTGCAAGCCCAGAGGTTGGCCCTTTAAGCCCTCCCCACTATTCTAGGGCAGGGCAAGGGTGTGGAATGGCCCTGGTATCGGGGGGAGGCTTCCCTGGGGTTGGGAGGTCTAGGTTGGGTATTCCCTCTCTGCAGGTCACCCCTGAGGCCTCAGCCCTCCTGGGGGAGCCAGCACCTTGCACTCCTGGGAGATGGCATAGTTAGGTGGAAAAGTGACCTCCTTCTGAGTCTCTCTCAGCAGTTTCTTGAGATTGGTGTCATCGAAGGGCAGACGGGCAACCAGTAGCGTGTAGAGGATGACGCCCATGCTCCAGGTGTCAGACAGGAAAGGGCTGTAGGGCAGGCCTAGCAGGATCTCCGGGCAGGCATAAGCGAAGCTGCCACAGTAGGTCTGGCTGAGGTGGCTAAAGCAGCTCACTTGGCGGTAAGAAGGGCTACTCCGCACAGACTGGTTAGAAGGCACCATCTTGGCGAAGCCAAAGTCCGATATCTTCACGTTCTCCCTCTTGTCCAGCAACAGGTTCTCCAACTTTAAGTCCCTACCAGCAGCAGAAAGGCTGGGGGTCAGGAGAGGGCTTAGTGTTAGACTGGGAGCTGAAGGGCCAGGGGTCAGAGGCTAGAGATAAGGAAAAGGCAAAGAGGGAAAGAGATGCCATTATGAGGACACAGGGCAGAGAGGAAGGAAAGTCATGGAGTTATGAGCAGAGCCCAAAGGGAAGAGAGGATGGTACCTGAGGATCACTAGGAGCTCACCATCACTTTTCATAAAGTGCTCTGCTCACAGTGGGTACTTAATAAATGTTCTTGACCGGATGATTAAAATAAAGTGGATGAATAGGCCTAGATACTGAGGAGGGAGGTCAAGGGAAGAAAAAAAGAGGGTAGAACATGGAAGACGTGCATAAAACCCCCTTGGGAGCCCAAAGGCCCCAGTCTGGGTGGCAGTGCCCTCACCGGTGCACGATGCCCTTGCTGTGCAGGTAGGCGATGCCCAGGGTCATCTGGGAGAACCACTTGCCAGCAAGGGGCTCAGAGCAGGCCCCATAGTGCTGGATCCACTCAAGGACGTCACCACCCTGAACCAGCTCCAGAATGATGTACACTCGGGATGTGGTCTCGATGGCCTGATAGAAGTTGATGAGATACTTGTGCCGCAGGACCTTCATTACCTGGCCCCAGAAGAGGGACCCATCAAACCCAGGCAGGGAGCACCCTGGCTGCGCTCCCAGCCTTCTCCTACTCTCCCACTGCTACTTTCTTAGAACTTTGCAACAGAATCAAACCCCAGAGGGCTGGTGGCCTATGGACAAACCCTATGCTTTGCACTTTTTACTTTTTGAGGGTCTGGAGGTGAGGTGGAAAGAAGCTGAATTTACATCAAGTAATTTTCCTAGCTGCCTAGTCAGTCATTCAGTTGTGGTATAGGGGTTTCTGGCTCCACCCCCTCCTAACCATACCCCTTTTGAGAAGCCTTAAGCAGCTTGGTCCCTCTTCTAGCCCCCTTTCCAACCTGTATCTCACGGGGCAAGAACTTGTTAAGATAGTCCTCAGAGGCCTTCTTCTTTGAGATGATCTTGACAGCCACCATGACTTTCTGCTTTGTGTAGTAAGCCTCATACACCGTCCCATAGGAGCCATTGCCAATGACTTTGCCCACTTCGTAACCATATTCCTCCATGACAGAGCGGTAGGCCGAGGTGGATGGTGCTTCCAAGGTGTCTCCCTTCCCCATGGTGTTGGGCTTGCTGAGAGCAGGGAGCTTTGCTACTTAAAAGCCTCCTGTCTGCTCAGAAAGCCAACACCTTGAGCCGCTGAAGGCTAGGGTACCAAAGTGAAGTTAGTCTCCAAAAGCTTGCCTATGTAGTCACACAAGTCTGGGATGCTGGGTTCAGCTCTCCACTAGGAGCTTGGAGAGGGAAGAAGGGAGAAGCAGTTCTTTTTGTCTCCACTGGCTGTTGTTACTTCTTTCTCCTCTTGGTTACGGAACTCCCCAAGGTCCCATGTTCCGCACACATCATAATTCACCTTCTATCCACCACTGGCCACAAGGCTTGAGAAGGAAATGCAGTTTGGAACATACTCATTGCTGGAGGTACCTTTATAATCTGGTGAGACTCACTCCGTGGATCTGGTCCTTTCAACCAATCATGTTTATTGAGCACCTGCTATGTGCCAGGCAGTGTACGGAGTCCTGGGAGAAAATAATCAATAAGGCCAAGAGAGACCCTATTCTGCTAGCGTTGATAATCCAGCATGAGAAACACCTGAGTGTCAGAATATCCCAGAGAATCGCAAGGTATTGTAGAAGCATGTTCTAAGGAACCTAACTTTCAAACGTATTCCTTTTTTGGTGGCTTAAAATAACAACCCTTTTTTTTTTTTTTTGGACAAATTCAGCTGGACTCACTTGGGTAATTCAGCTGGTGGCATCATCTCAGCTGGGCTGGTTTGTTTCTGCGTATGATCTCATTATTCAGTAGAGTAGCCCAAGTTCCCTCACACAGTTTGCACTGAATTTCAAGAGAAAAAAAAACAAGCTGCATGACCAATTGAGGCCTAGGCTCCAAAATCACAAAACATCACTTCCATACCTTTATATGCATAAAGACGGTTACAAGGATCACTCGGATTTATGAGGTGGGGATGGAGACTCCTCTTAACCTTGAAATGCATTCTTTTTTAAAAATATTTATTTTGGCTGCACTGGGTCTTAGTTGCGGCACGTGGGATCTTTAGTTGCGGCATGCATGTGGGCTGTAAGTTCCCTGACCAGGGATTGAACCCTGGCCCCCTGCATTGGGAGCGCGGAGTTCTACCCACTGGACCACCAGGGAAGTCCCCTTGAAATGCATTCTTATCTTGCCTTCCATGACCCTGAACTCTACAGTTTTCCTGCCACCCCTCTAGCCATTTCTCAGGTTCCACTGGAGCCTCCCCCACCATCCATCCCTTAATCACACCCCGAGGATTCTATTATAGGCCTTATTTCCTCAGACCTTTCCGTCCTCCCTAAGAATCTCATCGAGACCCCTCATTTCTTAACTCCAGCAAGCCTTCTGCTCCCCTCCCCTCAGTGTGTTCACCCTGAAGTCCAGGGAGTAAATCCGATTTTATTCCCATAACAATTCAGTGCCTCCCCGTTCTCCTTAAGATCAAGTCCAGATTCTTTTATGTGGCTTCAAATTTGACCCTGCTTACCTCTCCGATTTTCTCTTGTAACATACAAGCAATGCTCCAGCCAAACAACTGCTTTTCTTTCATTGTTGCCTCTGTTCTGGCAAACTCCTACTCTCCCTTCAGGACTTAGCTGATGATCTGTTTTAAGGAAGCCTTTACTGACTGTTCAGGCCCAAGTTAGATGTTCCTCCCTCCTGGGTGCTCCCACAGCTCCAATACTTTCTCTAACATGGTGTCTGTAATTGTTTTTCTTGCTTGCATCTCCCACTAGGCTGTAAGGGAGGTCAGCTGATGAGAGAAGGGATATGAAGTCAAAGACTTGAGAAGAAAGGCTTGTGGAGAATGGGAGAGAGCTGATTTGGAAAATGAGCATTACTGGGCAGCACTGAGGGCCCAAATGAGTTTGGAAAACACAACTTATGGACACACAATCTTAACATATCATAGTGTTAAGATTATTTTAGCATTCTGGATATAGGTGTTTGAATATCAACAGACATATTGACCCAAGATTAAGGTTTCACTTAGCAGCTGCCGTGAAAGAAGAATGGAGAGAGGCATCAAGAACACAGGCAAAAATGTGGCTAAAAGGATGGAATGCAGAATCTAAGCTGCTTGGGTTAGGAAGACAAGCTAGAAAAAGGCCAAAGGGCAGGGGGAGGGGTTGCAGGTCTCAGTGAAATGGAACAAGTTTGGTGGGAAAGACAGGACAAGAGGTTGTGGTCAGAGGGGTTATCTGGATTTAAGATGGGGGGGAGGGGGTGGCACACAGAGGAAATAACAAAGGAAGAATCAGAGTTATCTTCCATCCTCCAAAACAAAACAGAAACTCCAACAGATTATACCATAGGCTACTGGTAAATTCCTATTTATTGACAGGCTGATCCTGCTGGCAGGGTGGTTCCAAAGTCCTGTTGGAAGCCAAATCTACATCCTCAGTCTATCAAGATGAACAACTGTCCAGGGCACACAGTGGTAAGGAGGCCCACCCAGCCCCGCCTATCCTCTGCTCCCCTGGATAGGCAGCTTGGTGGCACCTCTGTTCTCATCACGTACAGCAGGTAAACCAGTTTATTCAAGGAATGTGTATTAAGCTGCCTACTGTATACAAAAGCATGTTAGGTTCTGAGGATACCAAGATGGATAAATTATAACCCTCCTGTGAGGAGTTAGCAATTAGCAAGGGAGACAGACACATAAGAAGTTAAAATAACAGTACGGTGAGATAAAGTTCTATAAACAAAGCCTGTAAGGAGATGTAAGGGAAGGCTTTATAGAGAAGGTGGCATTTGCACTGTTCAAAAGAAGTCTCCAGGCAGGTTAAGTAGGGAATGGTAGATTGAACAGTCTAGGCAGAAGGAACTATATATGAAGCTTGCAAGCTTGAGAAAATATGACATTCAAGATTTCAATTTAAATACAGGATAGGGTTCTAGAGGGGAATGTACCTGGAGAAGTAATTTAAATGCAGGTCTGAGAGGCCTAATATGCCAAGCTTTTTTTGACTCTATCCTACGTACTCATGGTTAAATTTTGCTGTGCATCAAAGTCAGAGCTTGTTAAAAAATGCTGATGCCCAGTCACCTCCTTCCCCAAGATCCTGATTTGGTGGAACCCAGGTATCTATGTTGTTTTTTATAAATTTATTTATTTATTTATTTATTTATATTTTTGGCTGCATTGGGTCTTCATTGCCGTGCGCGGGCTTTCTGTAGTTGCGGCAAGCGGGGGCTACTCTTTCTTGCGGTGTGTGGGCTTCTCACTGCGGTGGCTTCTCTTGTTGCTGAGCACAGGCTCTAGGCACGCAGGCTCAGTAGTTGTGGCTCGCAGGCTCTAGAGCGCAGGCTCAGTAGTTGTGGCGCACGGGCTTAGTTGCTCCGCGGCATGTGGGATCTTCCTGGACCAAGGCTCGAACTCATGTCCCCTGCATTGGCAGGCAGATTCTTAACTGCTGTGGCACCAGGGAAGTCCCGGTATCTATGTTTTTAATAAGTCTCCAGCTGAATCTGATGCACACCAAGATTTGAGAACCACTGTTGCAAACTAGTGAATTTAATGAAAAGAAACACACTCACAGATATAGGGAACAAACTAGTGGTTACCAGTGAGAAGGGGGAGGGGGCAATATAGGGGTGGAGGAGTGGGAGGTACAAACTATTGGGAGTAAGATGGGCTCAAGGATGTATTGCACAACACGGGGAATATAGCCAATATTTTGTAATAACTGTAAATGGAAAGTTACCTTTAAAAATTGTATTAAAATTTTTTTTAAAAAAAGAACCACTGTTGCAGGAAATAGGACATCTTTAAGACTAAAAAAAGAAAAAATCCTTGCAGCAGCGGTATGGAAAATGGATCCAAGGGGAGAGATGACCAAGAGACTAGCAAGGTGGCTGTCATGGTAATTTAGGTGAGGGGATGGGGCCTGAACCAAGGCAGCATGGAGGGCAATTTGGAAGATATTCAAGAGAAAAGCAGAGGAGGCTTGGTGGCACTGATCTTATGGGGGGCGGCTGTTAATTGTGAAGGAGGCCCAGGTTTAGAGACCAGGGGGTTGTCACTTAAAAGATTATTCCAAAACCACTCTAAGTTACTTTTCTGATTACAAAATTCATTGATTCTCTAAAAAACTCAACCCCCTACTTCCTGGAACCTCACCTCCTCCTGCGGGGAGGAGGGCTGGGTCAGAGAGAGCAGAAGTGAGTAAATGAAGGGCTTTCCAAGCCAGAAACCGCTTGAGATTTTCCACTTTCTTTACTCGAGGAAAGGAAACCTTAAGTTGCTCCCAGGTGGCCAAAACGAAGTCACGGCCCCTGGCTCTGATCTCCAGAGGAATTTCCCTAATGGCAGATCCCTTGACAGGATAAACTTTTCCAGAATAATCTGCAATACAAAATTAAGAGATGCTCAAACACATATACAGAGATAAATAAAGAATAAAAACATAGAGACCGAAGCAAGCATGTCAAGGTTCTTTACCTGCAATTAACAACAAGCGTCGGGGGCGGGCGGGGGGTGGGCGGCTGGGCTTCCCTGGTGGCGCAGTGGTTGAGAATCTGCTTGCCAATGCAGGGGACATGGGTTCGAGCCCCGGTCTGGGAAGATCCCACATGCCGCGGAGCAACTAGGCCCATGTGCCATAACTACTGAGCCTGCGCGTCTGGAGCCTGTGCTCCGCAACAAGAGAGGCCGCGACAGTCAGAGGCCCCCGCTCGCCGCAACTAGAGAAAGCCCTCACACAGAAACGAAGACCCAACACACCCAAAAGTAAAAATAAGTAAATAACATTAAAAAAACAAACAAAAAACAACAACAAGCGTCAGGCTGCCCAGTTCACGGGGTAAAAGAGCAAATACCCGATCTCTTTGCGTGCCTCTGCACCAAACCTGGCCCAGGCTTGCCTATCGTCGGACACGGGACCGTCGCTATACGGTCAGGGAGGCCTCCAGTACAGCCTTGGTAAGATTTTTATTTACGGCATTTGGTTTTTGGCGAGAGGCCATTCAGGACGGATGGCAGAGCAGCAGTGAGGTGAGATCCGATTCTAGGACCCTTGTATGGGCTGTGTCCTCTGCTGTCCTTCCACAGCGACGCCCAAAGCCTCACCCCCGCCCGGGTTGAGGACCTTGAACCGCCTCTCGGGGCTCGGCCTCAGCAGTCGGTGGCGAGTCCCATTGGTTCAGCCGGCAAACGCTTCGGGCGTCCCCTAGGTGTGGGCGCAGCCGCCGGCCGGGCTCCGGGTCCCGGGCAGTCACTGGGCGCGAGCAGCGGGCACTGCTCTCGGGCGCCCAACCCAAACCTTCCCGGGGATAGGCGGCCGGACCCGCGGCAACGCTTATCCAAAAAGGGCGTTTGTGTCCTCGTAGCCAGGTCTCAACCGCAACCCGCCCTGGAAAAACCTGGGAGCTTCGGAGCGGCCTCGGCCTGGGGGGAGTGGCCCACTCCAAGCTCCAGGAAAAGAGCTTTCCGCCGGGCTGAGGTCCCCTCGGGTGAAGGCGGAAGAGGGAAGACTGACGTGTCCTGAGCTGCCCTCAGGTCGCCGGGAGGGCCCCCCACCCCGCTCCTTGCCGGGCGACGGGCTAGCCCGAGACTCGCGGGGTCTCCAGAGCTGGGCCGGGCCTCCAGCCGTAGAAAGGTTCCCCAGGGAGCACTGAAGTGAGCCGGCCGCGATGTTTTGCGGTGCGGCCGCAGCCGCTGCGATCAGGCACCGCGGCGGCCAGCCCCATGGAGGTCGGTTGTCAAGTCCTCTCCAGGCCCCCCCGCTAGCGCGCGGCTCTGGGGGAGACCCCGGCAGGAGCGCGAGGGCGGCTGCAGGGCCGCAGAGGCCGCTGGCGCCGCCTCGGCCAGCCCTTCCCGCGCGGAGAGCACCCCGGGGCTGCGGCGGGAAGGTGCCGGACGTGCGGGGCCGCGTGGCGTTGCCATGGAAACGGGCTGGGGCGCGTGGGGAGGTCCCGGGCAGGCGGGCTGCCGGAGGGGGGGGGCACCCCAGGTTGGGAGGACTACATAGCCGAGGCGGAGCCCAGTGTTCGAGCTAGAGGGACATGCTGTGGTGTGGCGGTGGGGAGGTGGCCTCCTGAGGGAGGGTCGGAAAGGCCAAGGGGAGGAATTGGAGCCATTGGCTTCAGTTCAAAGAACCTGACCTGGGGAGTCATTCGATCCCTGGTTCCCATAACTGCAGGACTCCCCCAAACAGGTTCCGCTGCCTTAAGGATGACAGTCCTAGGCCACCCTGGAAGTTGGAGCTGCCGGTGGTTGCCACTCCTGCTGCTGCTGTTGCTGGGCACAGGTCGAGATCCAGGGGTGGAAGGTGTGACACACTACAAGGCCGGCGACCCCGTCATTCTGTATGTCAACAAAGTGGGACCTTACCATAACCCTCAGGAGACTTACCACTACTATCAGCTTCCAGTCTGCTGTCCTGAGAAGATACGCCACAAAAGCCTTAGCCTGGGTGAAGTGCTGGATGGGGACCGGATGGCTGAGTCTTTGTACGAGATCCGCTTTCGGGAGAATGTGGAGAAGAGAATTCTGTGCCACATGCAGCTCAGTTCCGCACAGGTCAGCCTCTCCACACTGACTAGAACTTAGCCCTCCCTCCCAGGACCTAATAACAGTGCCTTAGGTTTATGGTTTTCAAAGCACCTTTATGGAAATGATCTGATTTGATTCTAAGTACAACCTCATGTGGCAGGCAGGGAAGGTAGTATTTATTATTTGCATTTGGTTGATGAAGAAACATGCTTGCTCAGAAGTAACCTCTTCAAGACTACATGGATAGTGGATTGCAGAGTTGACATTAGAGCCCAGGGCTCCTGACTCGAAGCTTCTCTGTTGGTAATAAGGTCCCAACTATCACACCTACGTAGTCATTTTTTGCCATTCCTACCTCTTGGCTTCTTTAACTGGCTCCTTTACACGCTACCTAATTTTCCCTATCATGCTTTTTTCTTCAGCAATTCCTATCTTAGGGCACTTTTCCTTAGTCTACTCCAGACCTTCCTACACCTCCCTCTCCTCCTAGGCCTTCATCCTGTCAAGTCATACTTGCTCATTTCGGAGAATCCCAACATACTAGGGTCTACCCAGTGTTTCTCAGCAGGGGACTTTTGTCTCTCAAGAGACATCTGGCAATGTTTGGAGATTTTTTTCTAATTAATTAATGTATTTATGTTTGGCTGCATTGGGTCTTTGTTGCAGTGCACGGGCCTCTCGTTGCGGTGGCTTCTCTTGTTGCGGAGCACGGGCTCTAGGCGCGCGGGCTTCAGTAGTTGTGGCGCACGGGCTTAGTTGCTCTGCGGCATGTGGGATCTTCCCGGACCATGGCTCGAACCCGTGTCCCCTGCATTGGCAGGTGGATTCTTAACCACTGCACCACCAGGGAAGTCCTCTGAAGATATTTTTGATTGTCACTACCGGGGGACGCTACTGACATCTAGTGAGAAGAAGCCAGGAACGGAGCATCTTACAATTCATAGGGCAGCCCCCCACAACAAAGCATTTTCCAGCTCAAAATGCCATTAGTGGGGCTGCCCTGGTGGCACAGTGGTTGAGAATCCACCTGCCAATGGGTTCGAGCCCTGGTCCGGGAAGATCCCACAAGCCGCAGAGCAACTAAGCCCGTGTGCCACAACTACTGAGCCTGCGCTCTAGAGCCCGTGAGCCACAACTACTGAAGCCCGTGCACCTAGAGCCCGTGCTCCACAACAAGAGAAGCCACCGCAATGAGAAGCCCACACACCACAACGAAGAGTAGCCCCTGCTCTCCACAACTAGAGAAAAGCCCACGCGCAGCAATGAAGACCCAATGCAGCCAAAAATAAATAATTAATTAATTTTAAAAAAAAATGTCATTAGTGCTGAGGTTGAAACCCTGCTCTAATCCAATGCCTGGGGAGGCCTTGTCTGACTCCTAACTTGCTCTTTTTAGGTGGAACAGCTGCGCCAGGCCATTGAGGAACTATACTACTTTGAATTTGTGGTGGACGACTTGCCAATCCGTGGCTTTGTGGGCTACATGGAGGAGAGTGGCTTCCTGCCTCACAGCCACAAGATAGGACTCTGGACCCATTTGGACTTCCACCTAGAATTCCACGGAGATCGTATTATATTTGCCAATGTCTCAGTGCGGGACGTCAAGCCCCACAGTTTAGATGGGTTACGACCTGATGAGTTCCTAGGCCTCACCCACACCTACAGTGTGCGCTGGTCTGAGACTTCAGTCGAGCGTCGGAGTGACAGGCGCCGTGGTGATGATGGTGGTTTCTTTCCCCGAACACTGGAAATCCATTGGTTGTCCATCATTAATTCCATGGTGCTTGTGTTTTTACTGGTGGGTTTTGTGGCTGTCATTCTCATGCGTGTGCTTCGAAATGACCTGGCTCGGTACAACTTGGATGAAGAGACAACCTCTGGAGGTTCTGGTGATGACTTTGACCAAGGTGACAATGGCTGGAAAATTATCCATACAGATGTCTTCCGCTTCCCTCCATACCGTGGTCTGCTCTGTGCTGTGCTTGGTGTGGGTGCCCAGTTCCTGGCCCTTGGCACTGGTAAGGTGATAAAAATTAATTAGGGATTTCTCTCAAGGGGTAGAACTAAGTAGGTAGTTTGTTCAGAAAAAGATCTACAGATCTTCTCTTCTGTCCAAGGTGAGGGGCAGACCTAAGGGGTGGAATGGCTCTAGCAAGGATGTGTATATTCTGTTGTGGGTTTTCTGGACAACAGAACTGGGGGATGTTGTTTTGATGGAAGCCCTGGGTCTGGGAGAAAGGGGGCTGGCTGATGTCTCTGAATTTGCCGGAAGAGGGATAGGTGAGACCTAACACAGACTTTCCACTACCACGCTGCAGGCATTATTGTCATGGCGCTGCTGGGCACGTTCAATGTGCACCGTCACGGGGCTATTAACTCAGCAGCCATCTTGTTGTATGCCCTGACTTGCTGCATCTCTGGCTACGTGTCCAGCCACTTCTACCGGCAGATTGGAGGCGAGCGTTGGGTGTGGAACATCATTCTCACCACCAGTCTCTTCTCTGGTGAGGACTGCCCTTTCCTCAGTGGGCCAATTTAGGAACTTAGAACACATCATGGAACCTGAGATAGAGTCAGAGTAAGGCTTTTAAGGGAATGAAAATAGGTAAAAGAAACACTAAGGAAACCATTCAAAAGACAAAAAATTCATTTCTTTTTTTTTTGCATAGTTAAATATTAAGCCCTTGAAATATTTTAGGCAACGTGATAAGCACTTGACATGCCTTCATCTCATTTAATTCTCACACTGACTTTATGAAATAGGTAATATTGTCCCCATTTTACAGATGAGGAAATTGAACTTCAGGCTGGTTAGGTAACTTGCCTGAGATTATACTCCTAAAAAGCAGAGAATCAGGTTTCAGACCTAGGCAGTCAAACTCTAGACCCTGTATTCTCAACCATTACACTGAAATAACACTCTTGAATTTATCTTTTGAGACTCCCTTTTCTCCCCCCACGTTTTTTTTTTTTGGCCACGCTGCACAGCATGTGGGATCCCAATTCCCTGATCAGGGATTGAACCTGTGCCCCCTGCATTGGAGGCGCGGAGTCTTAACCACTGTACCACCAGGGAAGTCCCTCCCCAAGCTTTTTTAATTTTGAAAGTGGGCCTCCCCACTCTAGCCTTTCAAGCCAGCTTGTCCTTTCAAAGGCAGTCGTGGTTTGCATTCTGAACCTCTTGTGTTTCCAACTGTTAAGTGTCTGATTTCTGTTCTACCACATTTACATTTGAACCAGGGCTTTCTGAAAACAGAGCCTTAATCAAATGAATGTCTCATACTAGGAATCACCCGTGCCACAGCAGGACAGGCCCTTGGAGGCAGGTGGATTTGTGTCACTCTTAGATCATTATGTAACGGCTTGCTTAGATCCTTAATGATAATGGGTAGGGGAGGGAGTGTTGGTAAGCTAAGGAACAAAGAGCAAGACATGAAAGGGTGGAGTCAGCCTGGGAGCAGGATGTTTCACTCCTCATGCCTTTAGGTCCAGTCTTATTGGGTGCTCCCAGGGATGTAGCTCCTAGTGCTAACTCTCCCTCTCGGGCCCATCCCTGCAGTGCCTTTCTTCCTGACATGGAGTGTGGTGAACTCCGTGCATTGGGCCAATGGTTCAACACAGGCTCTGCCAGCCACCACCATCCTGCTGCTTCTGACGGTTTGGCTGCTGGTGGGCTTTCCCCTCACTGTCATTGGAGGTATCTTCGGGAAGAACAACGCTAGCCCCTTTGATGCACCTTGTCGCACCAAGAACATAGCTCGGGAAATCCCGCCCCAGCCCTGGTACAAGTCTACTCTCATCCACATGACTGTTGGAGGCTTCCTGCCTTTCAGGTATCCTCCCTTTATTCCATGGCCATCACTCTCAGGATCCTGACCTTAACTTTCCCCTTCCCTACTCACCCTGTACCGTAACCCATTGTCAGTGATAATCCCTGGTTCAGCTGTACCATTAAGAGTTCACTAAATGGTTCCTACTTTCTCCAACCAGGACTGAGCTTGAATCAGTTCAAATATGAGGGTGTCTCACTTGTGAAGCTCTCCAGAGACATTGCTCCTTTCACTATCTTCCTAGTTTCTGACTTTGGTGACACCACGTGGGGCTTAAAACCCATTTGATTACTCATCCAATTTATCGAGTACCTTTTAGTGCCAGACAAATACAGTGGAAAATAGAACAGACAAGATCCCTGCTCTCAACCTACCAAAGAAGATGTTCTTGAAATGAGAGCAGCTAATCATAGGTAAAAGAATCCCCATCAAGCCAGGAACTCCAGGGCAGGGAGTAGAGGGGGCCCACTATCCACAGTGACCCAGTAACATGGAGGGGTGGTGGCTGGATTTTGGCCTGGCCACTGTGCTGGCAGTGCACAGCCCTTTAATGCTGTGTATCGTTTCTTCTCTTCACAGTGCCATCTCTGTGGAGCTGTACTACATCTTTGCCACAGTCTGGGGTCGGGAGCAGTACACTTTGTATGGCATCCTCTTCTTCGTCTTCGCCATCCTGCTGAGCGTGGGGGCTTGCATCTCCATCGCACTCACCTACTTCCAGTTGTCTGGGGAGGATTACCGCTGGTGGTGGCGATCTGTGCTGAGTGTTGGCTCCACTGGGCTCTTCATCTTCTTCTACTCAGTTTTCTACTATGCCCGGCGCTCCAACATGTCAGGGGTGGTACAGACAGTAGAGTTCTTTGGCTACTCCTTACTCACTGGATATGTCTTCTTCCTCATGCTGGGCACCATCTCCTTTTTTTCTTCCCTAAAGTTCATCCGTTATATCTATGTTAACCTCAAGATGGACTGAGTTTTGGGTGGCAAAACTATCACTTTTCTTTCCCTTTCTTCATGCCCTATTGATCTCTTACCAACATCTCTTCTGATTGAGTGACTGAGTTGTGTGATGGTTTTGTTGCCTTCCCCTTTGCCCTTTGGGCCTCCCTTCCCCAGAGAGGGCCGGGAAATTATAAATCTCTATTATATAAGGAGTATATATTTGAACTTTTTAAGTTGCCTTTTTTTGGTCCTAATTTTTCTTTTTACAATACCAAAATAAAATTTATTAAGAAACAGGATCCTGTAGTTGGAGGGTTTGGTCTGGATATAGGAACTCGTGCCCTGCCGTTAAGGGCACTGTCCCCTAGGAAGGCGGGTCGGCCGCGAAATTAACGGAACTCGAATTCTTCATGGAGCTGAGGAACTGTCGGCTAGCGGAACCTTCATTACCAGGGCCCTGTTTCCGCGGCTCAGCCGGCGCTCCGCCCAACGGAAGTGGCGGAGCCCGAGCTCTGCGCGAAGCGAATTGAATCACCCTGGTGACGGGAGGGGCGCGGAGCAACGCCCTTTCCGCCGGAAACGGGTTTCGGAGCCTCCACGTGCTGTCCCTCCCCCAACTCCGGCCCCGCAGCGGCGGCTCCCCTGCTGTCATGGAGCCCGCCGGCCTGGAACAGATCCTCCGGGAGCTGCTGCTGCCGGACACCGAGCGCATCCGCCGGGTATGGGGCCGGCGGGACCGGGCCAGGGCGAGCGGGGGCGTTGCGGTAACGGCCCGACTCTGACCCCCGGCTCTCCCCAGGCCACCGAGCAGCTCCAGATCGCTCTTAGGGACCCCGCCTCCCTGCCCGCGCTCTGCGAACTGCTGGCCTCGGCGGGCGACCCTCAGGTAAGGTTCCTACCCCTTCCTGCTGAGTTTCCCATAGTACGCCACATGTCAAGCCCCAGCTCCTGCCCTCGGCAACTCTCTCAGCACCTTCTTGCCCGGACCCTCACGTGCCTGCTTCCTCGTCCCAGATCCGCCAGTTCGCGGCCGTACTGACCCGCAGACGACTGAGCACCGGCTGGCGACGGCTGGCAGCCGAGCAACAGGAGAGGTGGGCGGGGCCAGGGGTGGGGCGGGGCCGGGCTGAGGCGGTTCTTGGGTACCAAATACTTGCCACCTGTGTTCCAGCATCAAGTCTCTGATCCTGACGGTCCTCCAGAGAGAGACAGAGTAAGTGTCTACCTGCCTCCTCTCAGGGCCCTAACTGACTCTAGGCTGAGAGCTTCTCAGGGTTTCTGCCTTCTTTTTCAGCTCCAGGCTGGCTCTTGGAGGGCAGGGACTTAGGTTCTAGACCAAGGGTGGAGGAACGACTCTCAAGCTGTATTAAAGATGAAACTTCTTGAGCGTGGGCTGTGATGGTCTGCCAAAGCCGAGTTGGAAGACAGAACTGAAATTCAGCATGAGTGAGGTCACCCTCACCACACTGCACACCCACTGTGCTGCTAGTGTCCCTCTGAGACGTTGTCTTCTGTGTCCCAACTTGGCAGAGGCCCTGTTCGCACACCTGGAGGTTTCTCTCCTGGCCACCCCATGGAGGCAGGGCCATCGCATACAGGGAAGGGTACTGGAGGGTGATTGGGGGTGGGGAATCTCTCCTGTTTGCAGGCATTCTGTGAGTCTTAGCCTGGCCCAGCTCTCAGCTACCGTTTTTCGAAAAGAAGGCCTGGAGGCCTGGCCTCAGCTCATGCAGCTTCTTCAGAACAGTATCCACAGCCTCCACGTCCCTGAGAGAGAGGTACTACCACATGGTTGGTGGGAGGAAGGGACCCAGAGGCTGGATAGACCATGTAAGCTTTTCCCTCTCAACCCCTCTTCCTGGGCAGATGGGGCTTTTGCTGCTAAGTGTGGTGGTGACCTCCCGGCCTGAGGCCTTCCGACCCCACCACCGGGAGCTTCTTCGGCTTCTGAATGAGACCCTTGGTGATGTGGGCTCTCCTGGGCTCCTCTTCTATTCCCTGCGCACTCTGACCACCATGGCCCCTTACCTTGGCACTGATGATGTGGTGAGATGTGGGCCCTCACCTTCCTGGCCTCCTACCCTCGGGCTTTCGTGTCCTCACCCTTGCGGGATGCAGAGCTACTTAAGATTCTTTCTCTGCTTTTTGTCCTGCCTAACAGTTGAGAGGGGATCCTGTGGGTGGCTTTGCCTAGGCTCCTGCTATGTGCAGGCTTCGAGGAAGCTGCCAGCTTCTGGGGCTGGAGATTAGGCTGCATCGTGCTCCTGTGATTTAGCTCATCTTGTGTCCTCCAGCCTCTCGTGCGGATGTTGGTGCCCAAGCTCATCGTGGCCGTGCAGATTCTGATCCCTGTAGACGAGGTGAGGACATTCGGGTAGGAGCTCTGTTGGAAGGAGGGTGCAGGAGCATTCAGCCTGGTCCACTGAAGAAGAGCATAGTAACCCCGTGACTTCTCTGTCTGGCAGGCAAAGGCCTGTGAGGCCTTGGAGGCCCTGGATGAATTGCTGGAGTCAGAGTTGCCCATCATCACCTCCCACCTTTCAGAGGTCCTCACATTCTGCCTGGAGGTGAGCCTGGGGTCGGCACTGTCCCTGCTGCTTGTTCTGCTGGGAGTTTCCTTGCCGGTTTCTGATTCGAGTTGGTCTCTGGGCAGGTGGCTAGAAACGTGGCCCTGGGTGATGCAATACGTGTGCGTATTCTCTGCTGCCTCACTTTCTTGGTCAAAGTCAAGAGCAAGGTGAGTGCCTTCTGACACACATCGCCCCACTTCCATCTTCTTCTCCATCTCACTCTTGGAGCTTTCTGTCCATCTGGGGATATGTAAAGTACCATGGCTAAGATGTTCCAGGCTGGGCCTGGACTCAGCCCAGCTCTTGGCTGGGAGATTGGGAATCTCCTGCTGGACCCCCTGTGGCCTGGAAGGCTGGAATTTCTAATGTGAGTCCATCTTGGGAACAGATTCTCAGGGACACCGTTCCATTCTCCCTTTTAAGGCCTTACTGAAGAATCGCCTCCTGCCACCCTTGCTGCACACCCTTTTCCCCATCATGGCTGCCGAGCCCCCCCTGGGTCAGCTGGATCCTGAGGACCAGGATTCAGAGGAGGAAGAGCTGGATGTTGAGCTGGTGGGGGAGACGCCCAAGCACTTTGCCGTTCAGGTGGGATGTGGGACAGGGGCCGGGGGCAGGGGTGTTAGGTCGTTGGGGGAGGTTGGGGGGCAGAGATGGAGTCCATCAAAGTCTCCCTGTCCTTTTCCAGGTCGTGGACATGCTGGCACTCCATTTGCCCCCTGAGAAGCTCTGTCCTCTGCTGGTAAGTGTGGCTTTGTCCTTCCAGTGCTCCTACCCCCGGGTTTGCCTAGCCTCCCGAGCCTGAGGATGTCTGGGCCCTGGTAGGTGTGGAAGGCCTGTTGCCGCAGGAACAGGCAGGCTCGTGCTGGGGTTTCAGGAGAGTGCCATCTGCTCCCCTAGATGCCCATGCTGGAAGAGGCTTTGCGGAGCCAGAGCCCATACCAGCGCAAGGCTGGCCTCCTGGTGCTGGCGGTGCTCTCGGATGGAGCCGGGGACCACATCAGGCAGAGGTATTTGTTCCCCTGTCTCGGAGTGAGGGTGGGCCATGGGGAGGAGGACCACACTGCCCACGGCAGTCCTGGTCTCCGCTTGTCCTTTGAGCCTAGTCATCACTAGTGTCTGCTCCCACACTCAAGTGTCCTGGTTTGGAAGATACCCCAGCTGTCAGGGTCAGCGGGTGGTGCTCACCATCTGGTGGCAGAAAGCCTTGGTTTTCCCAGGGGAAACAGCAGAATGGCTCAGCCCAGGGATCTCAGGTCCTGCCCCTGAGACTCCATCCTCTTATCCTGCCCCATCCAGACTGCTGTCCCCACTGCTACAGATCGTGTGCAGGAGCCTGGAGGATCCGTCACAGGTTGTGCGCAATGCTGCGCTCTTTGCCCTGGGCCAGTTCTCAGAGAACCTACAGGTCAGCAAGGCCGGTGTGGGCAGCCACTGTTTCAGAGTCCCCACCTGTCCCAGAGACCAGCTTCCCCTCAGCCCCATCCCTCAGGCATCCCTGCTGCCATCAGTACTTAGGTGCGTGCCTTGCAGTTGAGCTGACTCAGGCCGCCTTTCTCCTTTCCCCAGCCCCACATTCGCAGCTATTCCGGGGAGGTGATGCCACTGCTCCTCGCCTACCTAAAGTCCGTGCCTCCTGGGTGCACACGTCACCTAGCCAAGGCCTGCTATGCTCTGGAGAACTTCGTGGAGAACCTAGGTGGCGATGCCCTTTGGGGGTATGAGGGAGGGGACGGGGCTGTCGCTTTGGCTGAAGGGGGCAGGAGGTGCAGCTCCACGAACCACTGCCCGTGGTGGGGAGAGGGATGTGGCAGGGCCACAAGGAGGGTCGGCCTGGAGGCAGGTAGGAGGCCTGGGTTGGTTGGTAGAGGGGTGCCCGTTCCCACAGGGCCTGAAGTGCAGCACTACCTTACGGAGCTCATGGAGTGTATGTTGCAGCCTCTGAGGAACCCCAGCAGCTCCCGGGCCAAGGAGCTGGCTGTGAGCGCCCTGGGGGCCATTGGTGAGTCAGAGGCAGGAGGCGGGAGCATGGGTTCACTCCGGGTGCCTGCGGCAGGTGGTCCCTGCTCACTCTCCAGCTCTGATTCTGTCCTTCCATGCTGCAGCCACGGCTGCCCAGGCCTCCATGCTGCCCTACTTCCCCACCATCGTGGAGCACCTGCGGGAATTCCTGTTGACAGGCCATGAGGACCTTCAGCCTGTGCGGATCCAGAGCCTGGGTGAGCGAGGGACTCCTAGGCGGGCTTCCCAGTGCTGGGGAAGGGCCGATGCTCACCTGTCGTTCTCGAGATCGCCCCGGGGCAGCACAGGTGTCTTCCTGCGCTCGCACCGTACCCAGGAGTAGAAGGGATTTCTGAATTCCACCCCCCGCCGCCTAGCTATCTCTGGTCCCTTAGGCCTTGGCCCTGCACACCTCTGGCCTAGTGCCTCATCCTGGTGCTAACCGAGCCCTTGCCTCTGCAGAGACACTTGGGGTGCTGGCGCGAGCAGTAGGGGAGCCCATGAGGCCCCTGGCTGAGGAATGCTGCCAGCTGGGGCTGGGCCTGTGTGACCAGGTAGACGACCCTGACTTGCGGCGCTGCACGTGAGTGAGCCCTCACCCCGCCCCCACCCAGACCCCAGTCCTCCGGTTCTGGACCATGGGTTCCCCGGGTTCCCCCGTCCTGTCTGGCTACAGCAGGTAGGACTATAAAGCTTCCGCCTGTCTCCGCCAGGTACAGCCTGTTTGCAGCCTTATCGGGGCTGATGGGTGAGAGCCTCGCTCCCCACCTGCCACGAATCACCACACTCATGCTGTTGTCACTGCGTTCCACCGAGGGCATTGTGGTGAGCACACAGGGTGGGCTGGGCCAGTTGGGGACGGCCAGGGCTGGGATGGGATCTCTCTCCTGGGCCCAGCTGAGCCAAAGTCCCTGCTGTGCCTCCCCATTCCAGCCTCAGTACAATGGAAGCAGCACCTTCCTTCTGTTTGACGATGAGCGCGGTGGGGAGGAAGAGGAGGAGCTCGCGGAGGAGGATGAGGAAGAGGAGGATGACTCAGAGATCTCAGGGTGCGGAGGGTGCCATTCTGGTCTGGGGGATCCTGGCTTGGACAAGGGCCCAGGGCCAGCTCTGCTTCTACTGGCGCCTGATTGCTGCTGCCTCCCCACCTTACTCTAGGTACAGCGTGGAAAACGCCTTCTTCGATGAGAAGGAAGACGCCTGTGCTGCGCTGGGGGAGATCTCTGTGAATGCCAGGTGAGCATTGGCCTCTCCTTGGCACTGGGAACCTCTCCTGGGAGCCCCTGCCCCATGGTGGTGTGTCTGTCCACAGTGTGGCCTTCCTTCCGTACATGGAGACTGTCTTTGAAGAAGTGTTCACACTGCTGGAGGTGAGTGGGGCGGGGGGCGGGGCGGGTGAGGTCTGGGGGCTAGGAGCTGTGCCGGCCCTGCACGCAGCACACACGTCCTGCCCCTTCTCGTGCTGCAGTGCCCTCACCTGAACGTGCGGAAGGCAGCCCATGAGGCCCTGGGTCAGTTTTGCTGTGCGCTGCACAAAGCCTGTCAAAGCTGCCCCTCGGAACCCAACACTGCTGGTGAGAAGGCGAGGCCGGGTCCAGGCTGGGGCCTCTGGAAGCAGGGGGTGGGTGGGGAGGGGGCAGGGGCTGACCAAGGCTTCAGCCAATCGTGTCCCCAGCTCTGCAGGCCGCGCTGGCCCGGGTGGTGCCATCCTACGTGCGGGCAGTGAACGGGGAGCGGGAGCGCCAGGTGGTGATGGCCGTGCTGTCGGCCCTGACGGCAGTGTTGCGCGGCTCTGGGAGCGTGGCGTTGCAGCCCCCCGGGCGGCTTGCTGAGCTCTGCCACACACTCAAGGCTGTGCTGCAGAGGAAGGTGAGGGGCCGGCGGGCTGCAGGGTGAGGAGGTGGCCCCGCCTTGGGTGGGGCTAGCCAGAGGCTACCAGTCCAGCTTCCCCCTCCTTCCACCCATGGAAAGGAGAAGGGGCAGGAGAGCCCAGACTGAGCTGAGCGCCCTCTTTCTGCAGACAGCTTGTCAGGACACCGACCAGGAGGAGGATGAGGACCAGGTAAGAGCTACGGGTGCAGACTGGGACCAGGCAGCCCAGTTGGTCTCCACGGGACGGGGTGGACAGCATGCTTGGCGTGGCTTGGGGGTACGGGGCTTGCTAAAAGATTGGTAGTGGCTCGGAACAACCAACCCCACTCCCACTAAGGCAGTGGGTGTTCAAGGAAGGCTTCCTGGAGGTGGGGATTCGGGGTAGGCTTGGATTGATAGTGGGAGTAGGACGACCAGGAGGGAAAGCTGGGCTGCAAACAAACCCAGCCTGGAAGGGGCCAGTCCTGTCAACCAAGGGCAGCCCTCAGGGAGACCACCTGCAGCCGTGGAGGAGTATGGTGGGAGGTGCCCCCAGTCTCAGAGCTGGCCCTGGTGTCCAGCCTCTGACCTGGCCCTGCAGGCTGAATACGACGCCATGTTGCTGGAGCATGCTGGTGAGGCCATCCCTGCCCTGGCCACTGCGGCCGGGGGAGATGCCTTTGCCCCCTTCTTTGCCGGCTTCCTGCCATTATTGCTCTGCAAGACGGTGAGTGCTCTGTCCTCTGGCTTCGAGCCCCATTCCGCCCGTGCCCCCTGTGCCCAGTTCCCCACTTTGTCCCAGTCCCAGGCTGACTCGCACTCCTCCCCCCACCAGAAACAGGGCTACACAGTGGCAGAGAAGTCCTTTGCGGTGGGGACGCTGGCGGAGTCCATTCAGGGCCTGGGTGCCGCCTCGGCCCAGTTTGTGTCCAGGCTGCTCCCCGTGCTGTTGAGCACTGCCCGGGAGGCGGACCCCGAGGTGCGGAGCAATGCCGTCTTTGGGCTGGGCGTGCTGGCGGAGCACGGGGGTCGCCCTGCCCAGGAGTATCCTCGGCTTGCAGGAGGGGGCCCAGACGGGGTTGGGAGGGTGTCCCTGGGGTTCGGGATGGGAGCAGTCTCCCCGCGTGCCTGTTCCTTGACTGTGGACCAGACACTTCCCCAAGCTGCTGGGGCTCCTGCTGCCCCTCCTGGCGAGGGAGCGCCATGATCGTGTCCATGACAACATCTGTGGGGCACTTGCCCGCCTGCTGATGGCCAGTCCCACGAGGAAACCAGAGCCCCAGGTGAGGGGTGGGGGCATCAGGCAGGGCCAGGGAGCTGAGGAGGGTGCAGGGCTGGAGGCCAGAGTCTTCTTTGTGTTCAGGTGCTGGCTGCCCTGCTGCACGCCCTGCCACTGAAGGAGGATTTGGAGGAGTGGGTCACCTTAGGGCACCTCTTCAGCTTCCTGTACCAGAGCAGCCCTGACCAGGTAACCCCAACGCTGGGGCCCTTAGAGGGGGCTTGATGCTCCACTCTCATTGACAGGCAGGGTTGGCATCAGTTTAAGCTGCTCTTCTCGGCTTTCTTGTTGGTGTGCAAGGATTGGCAGCCAAGGCGTTTAATGGGAGAGGAGGGGCTTCCTCTCACCACGTAGCATTTTTCCTCAGGGAGGTTTCATTTCCACCCTCTGGTCTGAGGCAGAAGTCACAGCTTTCCTAGGCTGATTTCCTAGACTAGGCTCTTTCAGACTGTGCTCCATGGAGCCTGGGTCCTTTGGGCCACCCCACCATCCTTTCCAGTCAGAGCAGCTCTGCTTTCTGAATGAGATTTGTCTGCATCAAGTGGCTAGCTTTGGGACTCATGTCCCAGTGCTCTTGTGTCCATCACCTTTGTCTTGCATCTTCGCAGACTACTGTGTGGGTGGAGCTCCTGAGTGTCTGGGCTTCTTTTGGTCTTGAGGCCGTGATTTCAAATACCTTTGGTCACAGTCTCATGCTCTCCAAAAAAAAACAAAAAACAAAAAACATTACTACCACCCTGTTTCAGGGTTCTTCTCATGGTTCACAGTTGTTTGGCGTGTGTGTTAATCAGCATCGCTCAAACAGCCCAGGTGGGAGACTGCCTCTCCGGGGCTCCTACCACCCACCCCAGTGCTGGGGCCCAGGGGTGCTTCTGCCCCTGAGTCAGCCCTGCTTTCCCCACAGGTTGTAGATGTGGCTCCAGAGCTCCTGCGCATTTGCAGCCTCATCCTGGCCGAGAACAAGGTCCCACCAGGTGAGGGTGGCAGCTGTGGGCAGGGCTGGGGGGAGGCGGGGAGCAGCAGGGCTCAGGGGGCCGGGGGCAGCTAGGGATGGGGGGCCAGCCCTCCCCAGACTCCTCCCCCTTCACTCTCCACCCAGACACCAAGGCGTCGCTGCTGCTGCTCCTCACGTTCTTGGCCAGACAGCACGCTGACAGCTTCCATTCAGCACTGGGCTCCCTGCCTGGCAACAAGGCCCAGGAGCTCCAGGCCATCCTGGGCCTCACCTAGACTGCGGGCTGCCGCTGGGCCAGAGAGAACAGAGCCTGCCCACGCCCGAGACCAGTTCTCAGCCCAGTTCCAGCTCACGCCTTACCAAAGATTCTGGGCCTGGGCCTCATACCCACTTGGAGTCTCAGCCCTACCTGCTGCCTTACGGGGGTGTCCCCTAGGGCTGGGTCTGTCGTGCTGTGGGACAATACAAACGGAGTCATGACACCATTCTGTAATAAAGGCAGTTTATTTTCTGCTTGAACAGTAGCTCTGGGAGCAGGAAGGATAGAGATCCGTGTTCAGAAGTGAGGCAGGACATTGTTTAACGTAGCGGGTTCCCTGGCAGCTTTGTAAATTGGCTCTAACCGCAGTGGAATCGGGGCCCTGGCTGGATCAGGAGGCGCCCATATGGCTCCTCTTGTTTCACACAAAGGATCTGCTGTGCAGCAAGCACTGGTCAAGAGGGGAGGAGAGGGCTGGTCAGAGGAGAGGGTCCCTACAGCAGCCTCTGGCCTGTGTGTCCACTCCCCGCCCCCCACACAGGCACACACGTTCCTCGCTCACCCAGGAGCAGGTAGAAGACCCGGGCGGCCACCCTGCGGGGACTGAGAGGTGGCACCAGGCTGCTGAAGTCAGGCTCCCTGTTGGCCTGCAGCTCCCGTGCCACTGCCCTGTGGGGGTCAAGAACTGTGAGCTGAGGCTGCAGCGCAGGCCACCCACGGAGGCACGCCCTTCCTGGTACCTGTGCACAGCCTCCAGCGAGAGCGGCTCAGGCTCTGGGGGCAGCTCCACAGGCAGCTCCACAGGCACCTCAGGGAGCTCAGGCACCACGGGCAATGCAGGGGCTTCTGGCAGCTCCGCCTCAGCCCAGGGCCTAGGAGAACACGGGAGTTGGGTGGAGCAGGGAAGGTGGCAGCTGTGACAGTGATGAGGGGCACACCCATCCTAGCTGGGGCTGCTGCTTACCACCGTTCTTCCAGGGGGACGAGGCTGATGCGGGGCTTCTCCTCCTCAGCCGCTTCTAGGGAGATCTCTGTCAGGGAGAGGGCAAGGTCCTGAGTGGGTTTGTTTGCATCTGAGCGGTTGGGATTTTGGGGCCACCTGGTCCACCTGGGTGCCCGAGCTGGCAGTGACTTGTTAAAAAGCACCCAGGGGGTGGGGGGAGGGGATGAAGAGTCTCAGTCTGTGCTTCCCTATGTTAAGTGCGCTGACAAGAACTGTCAGCAGTGGGGGCAGCAGGTTCCTGGCACAGTGGTCAGGGTGGTGGTCTCCGCCGTCCCTTCTCCAGGTACTTACCTGAAGGCAGCATGAGGGGCCCACTGGGCTCCAGGGCCTCCCTCAGGACCTGGAGATGAGAGAAAGAGAACTAAGACCCCAGGCATCACAGAAGCACCGGGGGCAGGGGTGAAGCAGGCCTAGCCCTGAACCAGCCTGGCTGGGACCTGGTGCCCATGGCTCACGTGGGCAGAAAAAAGCAGCCTGTTGGAGCTCAGGCAAGGCAGGAAGGAGTGAGGGTGCCGTTACCTCGATAGCGCTCGGAGTTTCAGCCTTTCTCCTTTCCTCCTCAGCTGCCGCCTCCCTCTCAGCTTCCTCCTCCTCAAGCTCCGGGGGCGGCCTTCTCCGGAGTGCTAGCGGGAGTGGCTGGGCACAGTGGGTCCAGAAAGCCAGCAGTTCTTGGGGTAGCCGGCCAGCTGAGGACGGGGCAGCAGGGAGAGGGTTTGAGGCGTGAGGAACACCAAGAGTGAGGGATAGGGGTTCAGAGGATCCCACACACCAGCTCCCACCATTCCTCACAGTGAGTCGGGGTTCGGAACAGCTCTGCGGGGCTCGTGATCATCCTCTCAGGAGGCTGCACCATTGGCTGTGTGGTGGGAAAGGCCGGAAGCCCGGTTAGGAAGGAGCCACTGCCCCTTATCCACCTGCAGTGCCTTGTTCCAGGGCCTCTGGCCTTCTAGCTCTTTCAGGCTCATGCTCCTGCCTGCTCTGCTCGTTGCTAAAAGGACTTTCAACTGATGCCCTGGGATGTGCTAGGCGGGGTAATGAAGTGGTATGTGGGCAAACTCCCAACATGTGCACTTTGGGGACTGTTCTCAAGGCTCCCCCCAGGAGTTTAGGAGGCCCGACGTGCACCTGCCTCCCTCCATCCCTCCAGAGCCTGGGCTGTACTCACACACTCCCGGCAGTGGGCTCTGGTTTGCATTTGTTCCTGGAATTCCTTCCGGGGGATCTGGGTCTCCCGGTCCCAGAATAATAACCGGCGGCGACGGCGGCGGCGAGCAGGTGGGGGGACTGGGGGCCTCCTCCGCTGAGGGGGGAGGGGAGGTGGGAGCAAGGCTACCCGTTACTCCTTTCCCTGTGGTCCTCGTGGACTGCAGACAGGTCCCAGCCTGCCGTCCCTAGCGGTGCCCCGGGAGGGGGCTTGGGTGGGGCCTCTGGGAGCGGGTGCAGCTCCCACCCTGTATGAGGTGCCCATCCGGATAAAATGGGGTGTGGACAGGGGCACCTTTTACTAATTTGCTCAAAGGCCTGTGGAAGCTAGCAGTGGCCTTCAGCTTGGGGAAACTGAAAATGGGTGAGCAGTTCTGGCAGAGGAGGGCGAAAAGGAGGCGGCTTGGAGGAGCATTACTCACCTCTGGGCTAGGTGGGGCTGGCAGACGCAGCTCCGGCGGGGGGGTTATCTCTGCAAAAACACTCGAGGTCCCAGCTCTGCCCCACACTCTTTGCCCTCAGAGCCACCCAGGCGAGATGCTAGAGAGTCCTCCCTTCAGCAAGTTAGAATACGGGGCCACTGTCTGCAGCAGCTGTGCAGGGACCCCCGGGAAGGACCCTGGCACGCCAGGTACTCACCAGGAAGTAGGACCTCGGGCTCCCAGCCTGGTGGCTTCAGCTCTTCAGGGGCCAGGACCTCAGCCGGAAGTAGCTCTGCAGCCTCCTCCACCCTGAGGGGAAATGGGCAAGAGAATGAAGATACCCTCCCAGCAATGACCCCTACCTGGCCCAGGGGTACCTGGCCCAGGGGTTCCTGCCCTTACTCTGCAAGAGCTAGAGGTGAGGGCGGGGGGACTGTGATCTCCCTCTCTGGGGCCAGGAGCTCCTCTTTGTACTCTGCGAAGAGAAGGTCAGCGCTCAGAACACAGAAGAGATGGGAACACTGCACAGCCCAGACTGCCCGTGCCGGGGGTCTGACCATCCAGCACCGGGCGGGCCCTACGCGGCCGGATGGACCTGCCTAGCCGACGTTCCTCTAACAAGATGGCTTCCTCCTCCTCTGCGATCAGCAGGTCCAATTCCCGGCGGCTGACCTCTGGGAGTTCCCGTTCACCCTGTCAGGAGAGGGAGAACCAAGGCGAGGGGACTCAATTCCATTTCTGTCTGAGAGACATGCCACAGGGCTGGGCCAGACCGAGGAAGCCCGTGGGTGCTACGGCGCTGGGGGCAGTGGTGGGGAAACGGAAGTGGAGAAGGCAGGACTCTGGGGGCAGAAAGAAGCAGATGCAGGGGGGCTGGGCCATCAGAAGCAGGACTCGGGCCTCAGACTCCATGTGCAGGGGGTCAGCTCACCTCAATCTTTAGCATACGTATGGGCTCCGCCTCCAGGAGCGTGATGGCCTCGGGAGACGGTACAGTGATCAGAATCCTTTCTGGAGGGGAGGGAAGTCACACCAGCCCCTGTTTCTTTCCAAGTCCCACCACCCATGTGGTAAGACAAAAGCATGGACTCTGGAGTCAAGTCCACCTGAGTTCTAGTCAGGCCCTGGCTAGTCACTGGCAAGCTGACCCAGGACACATCGCTTAACCACTATGGGCTTCACTTTCCTTATCTGTAAACTGGGGATAATTCTGATCTCATAGGACTCTTGTGAGCAGTGACGACATTATACACATACAGTGCCCCTCACAGGGCCTCGCTTCTGAAAGAAGCTCAAAGACAGTGATTTCTTCAGCTCTTGGACGTTCCTCTGCCTCTCACCAAAAAGAAGGCTCTCACTGCTCACCTGGCTCTATAGGAACTTCAGGAGGGATCTCTTCAAGAACTCTCTCTGGGACCACAGCTTCTAGGAGGTGTCGAATCTTTGGGGAGGGATTGGGGACAAAAGATAGGGTTCAGCTTCAGCGCCCTGCTTCCCCACTTTCACAACCTTATTCAGACAATGGACAGTGATAGCCCTTTATGCCTAATTCTGTGGCACTGACAGCAGCATGCAGTGAACCCACTCACCATCCGGTTTCCTTTCCTCCCATTCCTGCCCCCACCCAATCATCTAGACTGTGTTAATTTGTCTGTGAAAGAAGTACTGCATCCTTATGTCAAGTGTTGGGGACAGAGGGAACAGAAAAGATTCTTGATCTTAAGGACTATATGGTCTAGTGGGGAGACGAGTTTGTATACGACCCCAGCAAGAGCCAGCCAAAGGATGCTGTACACCCGAAACTAGCACAACGCTGTAAATCAACTACACTTCAATAAAAGTTGTTTTGAAAAACAAAATAAATTAATTTTTAAAAAAAAGAGTCAACACAAAGGATAAACAAAGCCCTAGTGATGTGCTGAGTTTTAGAACAACGTTTGGTTCTGGCCGGGAGTGGTATAAAGACTTGATGGAAAAGAGTAGCAATTGAGCGAGGACTGTAAGAGAACAAGGGGTGACCATTATGGCCTAGGGAAACAGCAAAAGCAAAGAAGTAAATGTGGCATCTTTGCGGCATAGGGGCCAGGCTGGTGTCTGGGAGCCAAAGATGCCCAGGGGATGTGCTGAGAGATGTCTAGGGATGGCTACCTCTGGACCAGGGTATGGAGAGCCTTAAATGCTAGTATTCTGTTGGCAGTGGGGAGCCACTGAAGGAAGGAAGTAATACTGTCTAAGCTGTAGGGGTGTTAGGAATGGATGGACAAGGACATGGGAAACCCAGTGCCGAGGGACACTGAGGGCGTGGATTGGGGGCTTGGTTCTTGGAATGGTGTGGAGACAAGAGCTGCCTCTAGGTTGGTCCTGAATAGGTAAGTGCAGCAGGCTTGTCTGGATGGGTCCACCATGGCAATTGCACTGCAATGACTTCTGTGGGGCAGAGCTGTAGCAGGCTCCCATCCCACCCCCACCCTAGTGTCAGACTGGCAACTCATCAGTCTGAGGTGTCCAGGGGGAATGAGACCTACCTGAGGGATATTCAAGGGACTGGGCAGTCTGGGTTCCACAGACATCATCCCAAAAAAGGGGTCTGGAGCAGCTTCCAGAGTCTCCATCCTGGCCAGGTGATTAGGCAGTAGCAGGCTGGGTCTGAGGGAGAATGGGGGCTGTCAAGGACTGAGGCCAAGCAGGGAGGTTCCCTTCCAAAGACTGGGTGGTCCCAGTCCCAGGGACACACTCACAGCTCAGCCTCCACCATATCAATGCGGATCTGCAGCTGGGCCCGGTGCAGGCGCTCCAGGATGTGCTGGATGTCCTCTGCGGGCAGGGAGGGCAAGATATGGCGCCAGCCCATGGGAGGACCACTCAGCTCTGCCCCACCTCAGAGCCTTCTAGCCTTACCTACAAGGTACTGGCATTGTTGAGAGTAGACCCGAATGACGCCGATCTGGAGCTGGGCTGAGAGGTAAAGGGAGAAGCGGGGCCGCGGCAGACCTGGCAGCGGGGGCTGCACTCGTACCAGCACGTAATTGAGGATTTCCTCGCTGGGGGAACGACGCGCCCTGATCACCGCTGCGCCAAAGACCAGCCCCACAGCCCAGCGTAATCCATCCCCTAACCCACAATGGCCCCAGGCCACTCTTGGCCTTTTCTGGGCCTTACCAGGTCTTCACCACGTTCACCTTCAGGTATTCGCGCTTCACCAACCGGGTGCCGCGCGTTGCTGCCAGCCTGGAAGAAGGACGAGGAGTGAGGATGGAGGAGAAGCCCTCAGGCTGGGATCCCTGGGCGCCCCTCCCGGTGCGCCCACCCTGGCTCAGCCCTCCCTTACCAGATGGTGGCGAAGCAGCCCGTGTGGCGCTGAAGCACGCTGGGATAGTAGAACATGGTCCCTCTGGGGTTGCACCCTCGTCTACACCACTCTTCCGTTGGGATCTCAGTCCGAATTCTTCAGGGCACAGGATTTTCCAACACCGTCGGAGAGAAGGATGTGGACAAGCGGCGCAGCGAGTGCACCCAGAATGCCAAATAAATGAACCGATAAACGATGGGTGGATAAACGATTAAGGGGATAAGTAAATGGAGACGCACACTGGATACACAGGAGCAGGGACACCCTCTCCGTCCGCCCTGAGCCGGTTCGCACGCTGCGTGGGTGCTTCGCACTTACTGGAGCCTCGCGGGTTGGGTTCCAGATTGGAGATGCTCAGCTCCGCGACGGGAAGCCCAAGCTGCGACCCAGACCAGGTCCGGAGAGAGAACGGGTGTCCTCCGCAGAGAAGCCGGTCTCTCGGCCTTTGCACAGCTTCGGCCCCTGCCGGGTCCCGCTGCTGCAAGGCTAGATCCCGCCGCAGGGAGCTCGTGCTCTGCGCCTCTCTCCTCATTAGATGGCGGCGGCCCCCAGAGCAGCCAATGGGGAACAGGGTCAGCTTGGGGGCACTCGCTGCAGGGTGCCAAGTAGGCTGCCTGGTTGGAGGCCACAGGGGGCTCCCGAGGCAGGCAGCGAACCAATGGGAAGAACCCTGCACACGCGCGGGGGGTGGGGCGGGGGGGGGCATTGTGAGGTGTCCCGACCAATGGGCTCTCCTCCTCGCCTGGGCAACAGGGGTTCCTCAGAGGTGCTTCTCTTCGGACCAATGAGCGGGGAGCAGACCCCAGCCTCACCTGCGGCGAGCCTGGTAACAAGGGTGCTTCAGCTACCGGGGAGGTTGCGTCATGCCAAGGGCAACCGCCACGCCCTGTTTGGGGCGCCTGACCTGCGGTTAGACCTTGCCCTTTTCCCCAAATCCCACCTAGTAGCAATTGGTTGGTCCGCCTTTGTTCCCAGCCTAGGGCCTATGGTGAGCTAGGGAGGTAGAAACGGGTGTGAGGTGGCCTTGGAGCCGCCCCAGGTCGTTGGGGAAGAAAGACCTCACAGGGAGCAACGAGGGCACTGGCCGGGTCATTTCCTAAATTTGAACAGTTTAGGTTGTGGCATTCCTCACCTGGCTGTTTTCCAGTTGTGAATGTTTTCCTGGCTGAGACTTTAGTTTTGCTGGATGCAGGGCATACTTCTCAGCGTACAAAAGCTGTTTTGTCTCAAAAATTCTTTGTGCAATATAAGTTGTATGGTTGTAGTTACAAATATCCCATTCCCCATGCCTCCTGCCTTTGCACAGCCATTTCTTTGGCCTAGAATATCCTTCCCAGTCTTGACTCCAGGGCATGCTTCTGCCTCTTTATTAAGACTCAGCTCTTCACACCATACACAAAAATAAATTCAAAATGGCTTAAAGACTTAAATAAGACATGACACCATAAAACTCCTGGAAGAGAACATAGGCAAAACATTCTCAGACATAGACTGCAGCGATATTTTCTTAGATCAGTCTCCCAAGGCAAAAGAAATAAAGCCAAAAATTAACAAATGGGACCTAATCAAACTTAGAAGCTTTTGCACAGCAAAGGAAACCATAAACAAAAGGAAAAAAACCTACCGAATGGGAGAAAATATTTGCAAACGATGCGACAGACACAGGCTTAATTTCCAAAATATACAAACGGCACATACAACTCAATATCAAAAAAAAACAAAAAACCCAATCAAAAAATGGGCAGAAGACCTAAATAGTCATTTCTCCAAAGAAGACATACTGATGGCTAACAGGCACATGAAAAGATGCTCAACATCTCTGATTATTAGAGAAATGCAAGTCAAAACTATTTATTTTGCTTTATTTTAAAATATTTACTTTGGCTGCATGCAGAATCTCTTAGTTGCAGCATGCAGACTTCTTAGTTGAGGCATGCAGACTTCTTAGTTGTGGCATGCAGACTCTTAGTTGGGGCATGCATGCGGGATCTAGTTCCCTGACCAGGGATCAAACCCGGGCTCCCTGCATTGGGAGCACGGAGTCCTACCCACTGGACCACCAGGGAAGTCTCCCCAAACTATTAATACAATAAGGTATCACCTCACTTCGATCAGAATGGCCATCATTAAAAAGTCTACAAACAATAAATGCTGGAGAGGGTGCAGAGAAAAGGGAACCCTCCTACACTGTTGGTGGGAATGTAAATTGGCATAGCCATAATGGAAAAAAGTATGGAGGTTCCTTAAAAAACTAAAAATAGGGACTTCCCTGCTGGCTCAGTGGTTAAGAATCCGCCTGCCAACGCAGGGGGCACAGGTTTGATCCCTGGTCCGGGAAGATCCCACATGCCGCAGAACAACCAAGCCCTGCAGAACAACTAAGCCACACGCCGCAGAACAACTAAGTTGTGCGCCACAACTACTGAGCTTGCACTCTAGAGCCCGTGAGCCACAACTACTGAGCCTGGGTGCCACAACTACTGAAGCCCGTGCGCCTAGAGCCCGTGCTCCGCAACAAGAGAAGCCACCGCAATGAGAAGCCCACGCACCACAACGAAGAGTAGCCCCCACTCGCCACAACTAGAGAAAGCCCGCGCGCAGCAAGGAAGACCCAACGTGGCCAAAAATAAATAAATAAATAAATTTATTAAAAAAAAAAAAAAACTAAAAATAGAGCTACCTATGATCCAGCAATCCTGCTCCTGGGCATATATCCGGAAAAGACGAAAACTCTAATTTGAAAAGACATGTGCACCCCAATGTTCATGACAGCATTATTTGCAACAGGCAAGATGTGGAAGCAACCTAAGTGTCCATCAAGAGATGAATGGCTAAAGAAGATGTGGTACATATATACAATAGAACACTACTCAGCCATAAAAAAGAACAAAATAATCCTTTTGCAGCAACATGGATGGACCTAGAGATTATCATACTAAGTGAAGTCAGACCGAGAAAGACAAATATTATATGATATCTCTTATATGTAGAATCTAAAAAAGAATACAAATGAACTTATTTACAAAACAGGAACAGACTCACAAACATAGGAAAAAAACTTACGGTTACCAAAGGGGAAAGGGGAGGGAGGGATAAATTAGGAGTTTGGGATTAACAGATACACACCACTATATATAAAATAGATAACCAACAAGGACCTACTGTATAGCACAAGGAACTATATTCAATATCTTGTAATAACCTATGATGTAAAGAATTTGGAAAAATATATAACTGAACCACTTTGCTATACATTTGAAAGTAACACAATATTGTAAGTCAACTATAGTTTAATTAAAAAAAAAAAAAAAGACTCAGCTCTTATTGCAGCCAAGCTGACCCTATTTTATTTTGTTCCTTCAATCCGGGAACTCTTGAGAGGTTCATGTTTTTTCCATTAGTGCCTGAAACTTAGCTCAGCAAATGTTTGTCAGAGGAATGAGCAACTGCCCTAAATTTACAACCACAGAATATCAAGGCTGAACGGGATTTCAAAATCTAGTCCAAGACTTGCCTTTACAGATGAGAAAACAGAGGCCCATATGGACTGTTTGTTCCAGACCACACAGCTCCTTAGTGGCAGCCTGGTTGGGAACTCTGCTCTTTTGAATTCCAGTGTTCCCAATCCCTATTCCACGGTGCTTGGCTAAATTGGCTTCTACATGATACTTACAAATTGTTTCGATCACTGTACGTATATTGTCAGCGTTCATAAGTGTTCACGCTGGGGCACAAATATGATAAAGTGGGGCCACCTACCCTTAAGGTGCTTAGGACCTAGTTTAAGAGATAAAGGACACAGTAATTTGCTCATTCATCTGTCCATTCATTCAACAAGTATTTATTACATGCCTACCATGTGCCAGGCACTACTCTAGACGCTGGGGATATAGCAATGAACGAAACAAGTCCCTGTTCTCATGGAATAGGGAAGGAGTGATGATAAACAAGTAGACACATAGAAATGTGTGAAGTGGTAAATAAGTGTTATGAAGAAAAATGAGGCAGCATAAGAGAATAGAAAATAGTGAGGGCTGCTATTTGGGTTGGGTGCTCAGGGAAGCCCTCTCTGAAGAGAGGGGGCAAGTCATGTGCTTACCTGAAGGAAGAGTGTTCTAGACAAAAGAACCAGCAAGTGCGAAGGTCCTGAGGCAGAAATGTCTGGTGGGTTCAGGGAGCCTGGAGCAAAGTAACTGAGGAGAATAGCAAGGGGTGAGGTTAGAAAGGAGAATAGGGGCCATATCACCTTGAAGGCCATTGTAAGGATTTGGGCTCTTACCCTGAGTGAATTGAAAGCCAATGGAGGATTTCAAGCAGAGGAATGACATGATAAGATTTATGTGTTAAGAGGATCTCTTCTGTGTTGAGAATGGGCTGAAGGTGGACAAGAGTGGAAGCAGAAAAGATGTGGAAGGAAGCAGAAAGAAGAGGTGTGAGAGATGATGGTGTTTGAACCAGTCTTGGTGAGGGAAGCAGAGTCAGATTCAGGATAGATTTTGAAGGAAGGAATGATAGGATTTGCTGATGGGTTGGATGTGGGGTATAACAGAAAAATGAAGTGAAGGTCCAGGAGGGATTTCAGCAGAGCCTGTGCACCTCCACACTCAGTATCCAATTTCCTCACTGCCTATGCAGATGCCTGTTGGGGTTCCTGGCTTCTCAGGATGACGATGAGAGAGACTGAAGACAAGGAAGGTCCAAGGAGGCAGAAAGGCTCAAAAGCAGTGAAGTTTGTCAGGTGAGACAGCAAGAAGTTCCTCAAGAATCTAGACACCCAGATTTGATCATGTCAGTAAGCCACTCAAAGCTTATAAAAGTGACATGGCAGGAAGGAGCTGGTCTGGGAGGCTACCTCTCCGCCAATTTGGTGTCATGTACGGGAAGCGGGAAGCTGGAGGCTGTGGCAGTCGGGTTAAGCGGTGAACTAGTCTGGTGGAGATTAGTGTAGGATGAGGTAGGACGACCGGTGGCCTTGTGAAGAAGAACTACCAGTTTGGGAGCAAGATAAACATGGGGCAAGGGAGAGTGGTGTTGGTGGATTTGGACCCCTGAGATCCCAGCAGACAGAGTGCTGGTGATGTGGCAGTCTAGGCCACGTTGTCTGTCGTGGCGCTCAGGTAGAGTGAGGAGACCTGTTTGGGAGCAGCCTTCAGTTGGGGTGACAGTGCCCCAGGTACTGGGAGAAGAGGCACCAGGGCACAGGAGGCTCGGCCACTCTTCCCTCTGATTTCCTCCCCTGCCAGGCCCCAGGGCCTCTAGCTCATCGTTTCAGGTCTGTTCATTGAGACCTCCAGGCCAGAGTCCAACCCTAGGCTGAATCGGAGGCCTCTAGCCAAGGACTGTGGACACCGGATTTCCCTCACGAAGGCGGCTACAGTGGCCATAGGCTCAGTGCCCCTCTTTTTGGCTGACCCCAACCCTCTCCCTAATCCTGGTTGCCTAGAGGGTACAGAGAGCCAGGCCCAGAACCCAAAGCTTCCTAGCCCAGACAGCTTGCTAGCCCGAACCTGTGGTTGGAGGAGAGGAAAGGGGCCCAGAGATGCCAGCAGGAAGAGAACCCGAGTGCCCTGCCCTCAGGTTACATCCCCATCATCTCTCTGTGACCCTGCTGCCTTCTTCTCTCAACAAATCCGATGCTGATTCCTTTTCAATAAAATTTTATTTTCAATCCTTAGTGAAGATCTAAGAAAATATAAAGTGCTAGGTTTTAGGGTTGCGGGCAGAGGGAAAGGTCCCCTGAGTTCACGCCATCTGGACTTGTCCAGTTCAGTTCCTCAGAGACGAAAGAGGGTATATCTCAAAATTAAAAAAAAAAAAAAAAAAAGTCATCCTTGAGTTCCCCACCAACCAGGGTCTATGAGGAGTTCAAGGACTAAATCACCACAGACAACCAATGAGAATGATCACCGTGGGAGGCAGGTCAAGAGTGTGGAGGAAGAGGCTCTCTCAAAGCAGATAGGAGGAACAGAGAGAGGAGAAGGAGGCCGGGTCCTCCACGCTCTGCACCAGGGACAGGATGGCTGCCTGATCCTCTGGAGTCTTCTCCAGTAAATGTCGGGCAAAGGCCTGTTCCATCTGCACGAAGAGGTGGGGAGAGGGGGTTGTGAGCACGGCAGGCAGGGCCGGACACTACGCCCAGGGGCTCTTTCCCCGGGAGGCCCGCTTCCTCCTGAACACCCCACTCCCATGCAGGCAGGCTGTTCTTGCCCTATCCCGACTCACCTGCACTGTGATAAGACTCTGTGGGGTGTGGTTGGGGCCAGGGCTCTCCTCCCAGAAATTCAGTGTCACCTGGAACTCGGGTGCGGGGCCCAGGCCCTGGAAGTACCTGGCCAGGTCTGAGAGAAAAGGTCAAGAGTTGGAAGAAAGAGAAGACAGAGGGTCTCAGGCAGGGAGGGATTGGGGAGGATCCCATAATGGAGAAAGAGGGGTGGCAGTGGGGCCACTCAGAGACCAAGGCCAGAGCAGGAGCCTCGGGGTGGTGAGGCTATTGCCTGGTGCCAGGGGAAATGCTAGGAACTAAGCTGCTGCTCGCCTGTGGACAAATAGGGAAAGGGGCCCCCTTTTAGAGGTAGCCAGTCATCACACAACCTGAAACCTGGGGGAGCTGGGGGAGCTTACAGTCCTCTCGGCGGCAGCCCTGGCTGCTAACACAGCTGGGCCACACCTCTGTTGCCTGCTCACAGCCTCCCTGCACTAGGGCACCCTGTGGCCCTGGGTCCCGTATACTCCGGGCCCCCACTCCCGAAGTCCAATTGAGAGTGGAATGGAGGCAGGAAGTGGGATTCCAAGCGTGGATGGGAGAGGGGCAAGCTGAGGGGCGGCTGAGCGGTGGGCGAGGGCACGTGATGCGCGCAGCTCTCGCGAATGTGTGAGTGGT